>NW_027518714.1:18037000-18638500 GCF_043159265.1 Tasmannia lanceolata
AACAAGCACTCCCTAATACTACACGAAAAACAATTGGAGCGCATGTTTCGAAACACCTTAGCGCGGATATCATTTCCCTAATATTATTACCATGGGAATATTATTATTATGGTAGAGGCTTGTCTTCCTATCATTCCCCTTGATATGTTTAGATTTTATGGTACTGCTATCAGGATTTTCCATTCATCCTTGTCTTCCATCACTCCGCAGTTGTTGAGTTAATCAAGAACTAATGTTCGAGAGTACCAACTTAGCTAAGTGAAATTTGATTTGACCGTTTAAAAATCTCTAGATTGTATAGATTTTTCTCATCCCAACCGGTATCACCCATGTCCAATAGATGAGAATTTTTCAGATTCAAGGGTCTGGATTGCATGTTTTTTCCCCTGTTGATTTCATCCTGTCAAATAGACGGCCAAAAACACTAGTGCCAAAGATCTCCATCTTCTAAAAAAGATGGTTTCAACCCAGTCACATGCAAACTCATGATAATCAGAAGGGCCACACCAAAAAGCTGAAAAAATTCACAACAAATCCAACTAAAATATTCCTAAACATTAACAGGAGAACTTGATAATAAACACTTTAAATGTTAAAAAGAGAGAGCAACAACATCCAAGGCCTCTCAAATTGACTTTCTAAAAGAGTTCAATTGGCTTTGCTACCTGAATTTGAGTAAACCAAAGGTGCAGCCATTGATATTTGATCCAACGACGTCATCTTAAAAGGTAGTGTTGTTGGATCAGCTATCAAGGGTGGCACCTGATAGTTTATGAAACGCCACCAGTGGAATTTCTTGAGCCTAATAAATGCATGAGAAACCATATGGACATAATATCTCAAAATTGGAGTAGTGGATTCCATGTTGAGCATCTACGTTCCCGAAGAATATGTTTGAAATTTAACAATATACTCTTATACATCCTATAGGCTTCATCATTTGATAATATCAAAATTACACAGAAATAGAGCTAGAGCCTAGAGCCTTTCAGGTCTAGAGACTATCTGTATCCTGTAAATAGAGCTACCCACGCAGACGAATTGAAGTAATCCAATCTTCATTCTTAGCTGAGATCATTAATCATTTTTTATGTCTGTAAGGAAATTAAAACATTGCCTCCTAACATAATTCCTTAATCATAAGCATGGTGTCTCTACAATATTGCCTAAGGAACCGTATCTTATCATCACATTTGACATTAAAATTAGGGAGATGATATTTTCACTTTCGCCCTCGCCCCCCTCATAAGGTGAACAGTAGGCAACTTTAACGCTTTTTGACGTCAAATCATGTTAAAAAGGAGGTGAATGCATAGGGGGGGAATATCCTCGCCCTAAAATTAAAACCCAATAAATAATCATTTTTGAGAAGAGTAATAGTGCAAAATAATAATATCTCAAATAAATAAAATATAAAAGAAGAGCATATCATTAGAATATTCGAGCAATGACAGATACAAGGGAGCCCTTGCATAGAGAGCCACAAAAGGGCTCTTCATTGGATCCATGCCATTTTCAGTTACATTTTTAAATCAGTTGAAGAAGTAAAATTAGTTACATTTGACGATGTGGATCCAATCAAGAGCCCTTTTTTGGCTCTTTATGCAAGGGCTCCCTTGTATCTATAATTAGAATATTCGAATATGTGGTTCAAGAGGGAACATACACTAATATGTTTATGCCTCGATTCACACAAGGAGAATGGTGAGGTTCATACTTCTTACAACAAAAGTAGATTATGCCCTTGATAACAATCTCTCAATATGTACTTGTCAGGCAATTTCACAGAAAGCCATGTCGCTGCTCACTTTTCCAAGAGAGAACAGCCACCTCGAAGCAAATTTTGTCTTATTCATTTAATTCATCTGAGGTGGTTGTTCTTTCCTGAAAAAGTGAGCTGCGAAATGGCTTTATGGGAAATTGCCTAGCAAAGCCCCTCTGTATAACATATATGGAGAGAGAGAGAGAGAGAGAGAGAGAGAGAGAGAGAGAGAGAGAGAGAGAGAGTATGAAGTGTATATTATGCTTATAAACAGGACATAGATAATTCTCCAGGTATCAGATATCCCCCAATGAAAAATGTGCCTTTGTTCACATCAAAGATTGCTTTAGTGACCTCTTCCACCTTCCAAGATTCTCTCTTCCCTGGCAAAATCATCACATTAGAACTTTTAAAAACTACAATCATCTTTCAATTATGATTTGAGCACTAAAACGAAACTATATTGTATGAGAATCTGATAAACCTTCAAGAACCCAAATAAGCTCAAAATAAATTGTCATCATTCAATAGACAAGGGAATGATCAAACAAAAAATCACTTGGGCTAGTTTGTTATGTGCAATATAACTTAGATTTTGCGTGAGTATTGTGTAAACTTGCAATCTAATTTCCTTCCAGGTTGCAAGTTTACACAAACATTGCACTCGATATCCCATTAGATTGCATACTCAAACTAGCACTTATTCAAAGTAAACTTCATAATGAAAAATGAGAAAGAACAAATACAACCCCTTTTGCAGGCAAGATGATGGATCACATTTGAACTTTTAGGTACCATAATCATCGATTCAATTTGAATTTAAGCAGTAAAAAGTAACAACTTTATAAGGACTATTAGTAAAAAATTTAAAATCCCATAAACTTAAAGAAAGAGAATTAGAAATTTGCAAGACAATGAAATTATCAAACAAAACAACTGTAGGGAATCAAACCGGGTAGAACTCACCCCTAAAAGCTAGCTGTTAGAGGGAGGGTGCCATTCCCTTATAACCAATCCCCATCCACCTCACTTTACCGCCCTCCATGGATTGGCGACGTGGGAACTACAAGATCTTCTCTGAGGGAATTCCACCGTCCTCGGAGGCACACCAGGGTTACCGAGATCTTCCCGGGAGTTACCACGCCCCAGCTCTGATACCATTTGTAGGGAATCAAACCGGGTAGAACTCACCCCTAAAAGCTAGCTGTTAGAGGGAGGGTGTGCCCATTCCCTTATAACCAATCCCCATCCACCTCACTTTACCGCCCTCCATGGATTGGCGACGTGGGAACTACGAGATCTTCTCTGAGGGAATTCCACCATCCTCGGAGGCACACCGGGGTTACCGAGATCTTCCCGGGAGTTACCACGACCCAGCTCTGATACCATTTGTAGGGAATCAAACCGGGTAGAACTCACCCCTAAAAGCTAGCCGTTAGAGGGAGGGTGCCCATTCCCTTACAACCAATCCCCATCCACCTCACTTTACCGATGTGGGACTATTTTCTTTTGTGTGGAACCCCAACAACAACTTTACCCGAACACTGAAAAAAAAAAAAAAAGCAAGCACAAAAATATTTCTTTCCTTTCCAACATGATGATCTCCTTAAAATTTACAAAATAAGTTGTCATTTAATTTCAATGTGAGTTCCTAAGGAACTCAAAAAGGAACTTTGTTATGCGCAGGTGATCAAACGAATAGGCCCCTCCTTCTGATACATCATTCGTCGATGGAATTGCGGAATGATTCAGGGATACCCAGATCGAGTGAGGGAGACTGGTACGGGAAGGAGAGAAGGTACAACCTTTTCCCCTCATAAACCATCATTAAGGAAGAACTACACTGCTTCAAATAAAGAGAGCATAATAGAAAACCTGAACGACCACCTCTTTGGAGAATAGAAAAGCTCCAATACAACACTCCTTGGACAAGCCATCCCGGATATTGAGAATCATTACTTCGAAGACTCGCTGACGATCATCTTTCCTGGGGGTACACTTTGACTCCGGCTAAAAAGGGAAAGGTTTGTTTTCAAATCCAAGTTTGACTCTGAATCCTTAGATCCTTTAGCAAAACGATATGCCGTTGGGCACCTTCCTTGGGACTTTTGTTTTGCAACTGAATTTGTCTTTCCTGGCTTGTACTGCAACGTGTAGTTCCTCTCTCAGCTTGCTCTCCGACACGTGTTCTATCCGGAAGCAGTGGGGCCCACATTTTTTGGGTGTTCCAGACCATTCACTTGTTGGTTAACCTCCACAAATCAAAGGGTTAGGAACATCCTATGGAGAAGATTTTCTGGAACCACCCTATCTAAATCAGGGCCCAACAAGTGAATGGTCTGGAACACCCAAAAAATGTGGGCCCCATTGTTTTTTGGGGCTGCACGTGCATGCATGGCCATCCACCATATAAACTAATACAGGCACCACATAATTTCACCTTTGAATATCATATAAATGTAGTGAATATGCCAGCATGTTAGATTTCTAGAGTTAGTCATGTTCTATCAATAAACGTGTTGAGTTACATACCTGCTGACACTTGAGAGTGCTTGGAAAGAGACCAAGACTCTCGAGGCTCAGGGTATAAGGGATTATAGGGCATTGACACTAGAGAGTGCTTGGAAAGAGCCCGAGACTCTCGGGGCTCAGGGTATAAGGGGTTATAGGAATGCTAACAATGACCAAACAAAGCTCATGGAAATAGTAGAATGTGTAAAATAAGGAAATCACAAGAAAAGAAAAACAATTGGGAATAGAGAAAAAGAAAGAAGAAAAATGCAAAGTCTCAAATAAGAAAAGAGAAGATTATATACCTTTCGTGGCCCAACCGCTAGCTCATTATCTGTTATAGAGATTGCCTCAAATCCCATTGGATACAACACCTCCTCATAACTACAACAGAAAGTATTGATGTTTCTATTGAATTGCTTCAAGAAGGGAGAAATGTTTTCCAATTTTTGATAGACAAAAGTTCTCTTTAAAAAAGACGGAAAAGGGGAGAAATGATGAACATAATTCTAGACAATAAGTTTTTAAGGAAGACGTACTCGGCCACGGAAACTTTGTACGGTGGTCCCCCAACGTGATCACTGATCTGCCATAGAAATAATGTCAATGTTTTTTTTCTTTAAGAGATAAATGAAAATTTTTCATTAGAAAATATAGAAACATGCCCGACGAAGTAAATTTTGGTTTTAATTTTCTCCATGAAATAAAAGATGTGGATTTGAGGGTCACTTATGTGAACTAGAGGGGTTAGGAAATGGCAAGTATACTATTTCTGAAATCCCAAGATTTTAAGTCCCCTAACTCAAGGTGGGTTTCAACTGTCACAATATCTCCGACGTTTATGAGATTTTACTGCGGAATTTTGATAAAACGGCAAATCCCGAAATGATCCTGAGATTTTAAAAAAATATAGGGTTATTTTCATTTTTATCATTTACTGTAAAAATATCACAGTAGTACAGTGATAATATTGCGATAGTTTTACGATATTTATTATTTTACATTTTTCTTAAATTATATATCTTGAATAATTATATTTTCAAATATAAATAATTATATAATCGATCCGGAAAAAAATAAAATAAAAATATATCCCAATATATTCCCTTGCCAAGAAATTCCAATATTTGTGACTTAGGTTTTGTCTTTTTCTTTTTCTTTTTTTTTGAAAATTGAAGATTACAATGGGGACCAGGGATCCCAACTTGCACTACATAGAATCAATTAAGGGTGGCCAGGAGCATACTCCTTGACCAGTAAAACCAAACAAAATCTTCAGTGTCAAACCGCTGCAGATAGGTGAATACTTCCATGCACTCCCACCATGCCAAATCGCTATATCACTTCCCTTTCGAGATCTTCATCTCCTACTGCATCCAAAAGAAACCTTCACCAAACTCCTTCCTTTCCTTTACATTACCCAATAGTCATAGTCATTTAGTTTGTATCTTTGGATGAAAAGCTAAAATGGGCACTCCCCTTCGCCATAATCATGAAGGATCAAGAAACCCAGCATGATTATGAGCAATTCCTCCGATTCCAGATACCCACCACCCTAATGCCCCCAGAGGCTAAGCCATGTAAGATTCCTAGCTCATGAAATCCTGCCATTGCTTCCGAAGGCGTTCTCCCAACAAGGCCATCTTTTCCTCAACATTCATCTTTCTCAACTGCTACATGACCTTTTCTAGCACCAAAGACCCCAAGGGTAAACCAATATTTCGATCACTAGAACATAAGGAAAATTCGCAAAACTCACCCTGAATATCCATTTCGACTAAAATTTTAGCTTCCAAGGCTTCATGACTAAAATACAAAAAGGAGCCCCCCCCCCCTCCCCCCCGACCTAAAGGCTACTAATTACTAACTGGAAAACTAGTAATAATAATTCAGCCCGTAACAAAACCTACCCTGGGCGACCGGGACTAAAATTTGAGGAGATTTGAGAGTCTACTATTTTTCTTTCTTGACCCTACCAAAGATGCATCCAAGAGTTTCTCAACAATGCGATCGAGGAGGCTATTTCCTGAACTTGCCGCCCTAACATTAAGATTTAGGCGATGATTAAAGCCGCCAGAGGCTCAGGGAACGAAGGTATTCCTTACTTTTGGAGGGAGGGCACCTTTATTTCTATCCTTATTGGGAAGGTCCGAGTAAGCAACTTTCTTACTAAGGGCAACAGAGTCAAAAGGCTTACTCTTCCCCCACCAGGGGCAGACAAGACTGACCAACGCTCCTAACTGCAGCCCCTTTACACCTTTCTCAAGCTCTTTCTCAGCGCCATCTGTGGATTTGAAATTTGAATTAGACAGGGGAACCAACGGCTCACCAAGAGGCCGGTCTTCAATCAGCGGGGAACCCGCAGACGGCGGTATAATGCCCATACCGGCACATCCCAAGGAACTAGAGTACTCCAAAACGCCACTTTTATTATTATGTTGTTTCTGAAGATCAATCCCAATGGAGTAAACCTTATCAAGGATTCTAATTCTAACACATGAACAATGGAGAAGCCACCGGGGGGGCAGAATTTTGGCCGAGACAAAACTCATATAATGCTGGTGGTTACCTTCCATTTTGGTTTCCAATACTTTACCAAATAGACTCCCTATAGCTTCCACCGTTGAAACAGCCCATGCATGCAGAGGGATGCCATAAAAATTAACCCAAAGAGCTTCCTCACCTTGAAGGAACTCCCTATTCCATGGTGAGAAAGAAACCAAATGATTACCTAGGGCTTCAGATCCCATAGCAAGAATCTTTGATGCCTGGGCTTCAGATTCAAACATAAAGAGGATCTCATCCTTCGCCAAGGTACAAGGGCAATGTAAGGATGGAAAATCCCAAACTTTTTGTGCCCAAAACCAAAGGTCCTCCAGAGACATGTATATGTCTTTCTTTTTTCCTTTAAGACAAGCTTTTAGAGTGTCCGTACGAGTAAGCACTTCCTTGCCGGAAATGGAAAGAGTCGGGCTCCCTTTACCCTCAAGAAGGTGGATTTTACCCGAATCAGGCCAGCCATCGACCGTCCACCTCACAGTTAGCCTCCATGCTAGGCTCTGAACTAACACGGGCAACCCATTTTGAGGGATTTCAGACCGTTGACACCAACGACACTTATCCCGCCACCTGAAATTAAAGTATTTGCAGGGGGAACAAAACCAACCACCAGGACTATTCCTTAGTTTAATATTCCTATGGGAACTTTTCCCCTTCCTAGAAAACGTTACAGAGGAAGGTTTTGGTTCTGCTTTAACCTGCGAGCACCTTCTACATTTTTGCCTCCATCTAAAATTGTGGTAGGAGTACTGCCAATCCTCCGACCACCCTTCATCTCCTCCTCCAACCATTTCCTTCTCCTATTTGTGACTTAAGTTTTCAACCACCGTATGGAGAACTTCTTCATAACTTCAAAAAAATAAAAATAAAAATAAAAATAGCATAAGGGATTGATCTTCACCGGGAACATCAATGTGATAAGCTCCCCATCTGGTTTTAAAATATCCCGAACTGTACTTGCCCAAGCTGCCCTCTTGCATGGTTCAATTGCACAAAAGAACCTGTAATTTTCCCAATACTAACATGAGCACCAAAAGAAAAGTTCCTATAACCAAGCAAATGAGTGAGAAGAAATGAACCTGGACCTCAAGAAAGAAAGAACTCACGTATAATCGAAGATGAGATCAAACAGCTCATCTGGATTCCAAATGAAGAAGTCTGCTTTTAAAAATGTGAATAAATTTGCATTTGGCAATGAAGAAGACCACTGGACATTTTATGCAAAGAGTTAGACAGATCCATTCACAAAGAGGTTAATTTGCAACAAAAGTTCTTTGCTAAAGGCAAGGTTTAAAATTCTTTGCTAAAAAGCCAAAACATGTATTCGCAGTGCGCTGTTCACAGTTCACTGCATTCCAAGTAAAACTATAAGAGAGAATAAGAAGGCGAATTATTTCGCTAAATCAGCTTGTATTTCATTAGGGCTTAAAGTAAATTTGGTAAATATAATACATGTATAGGCATGTAGATAGTGCAAAATAATAGTCATAGCTTCCATTTTCCTCTGTCATACCTCATTAGCCTTCTTAATGGCATTATCCGATATGTCCAAGCCTACAACATAGTGCTCAGGGCTGGCAATTGCAACCACATCATAACCCTGTTCATCCACAAACAGAGTTATGTTCATCATAAATGGTTAAATCACAAAGATGGTGGAAAGGAATGAAAAAAGAATGCTTCTAATGGTTACACTGACCAAAAATATTTTCTGAATAGCACATAGATCAATGTTTTAGAAATAGATAACAGAAATTCAGACTGTATTTTTCTTATAAACTATCGAGAATTCCAAAGTTTTGGGGAATGATGGACTGGAAAATAGCATCGTAAATTCTGAAAAAAAAAAATAGAAAAGACCATTGCCTCAAATAATTTTAACCGGACTAGTACAGGGTTCATGCTCCCCAGCTACTTATTTCGATCATTTCCAGAAATCAAAGCATGCTTTGCCATTTACATATCTACACTCAAGAAAATTCGGCCAAAGAAAATTCTTGTTGCCTGGGCGCGGTGCGATCGAGAACTCAATTGATACAGCTGAGTACTCGATTGACACTGTCATAACTTAGGATAGTCAAAGGAGTTTTGGTTGACTTTGTAGGGCAAAATGTGGTCCCGAACAAGAATGCTGTCAAAGTAAAAGGGAGTCCACTCGGGCGAGTCTACGATGATGCAGGGGAGTCTTGAAACTATGGATTGATCAAATGGATAGCATCGTTCTATCAAAGAAATTTTTTACCAATGGCTCATCCATAGTGGGGTCCACTAGAAGATAGTCAATTAGCCATGTGTCATAAGTCATGCGCCCTGCACACCATATTTTCCTATTTATTTAGGATATTACTCAGGGACTTGGACTTTTTGTGTTCTTGCCATGCCAAACACTTGGTGAAACCTAGACATCCCCCAATATATAACTCCAAGATATGCATGGACATAATCTGGTATGACGCAATCAAAAGTGTTGCATGCCTAATACTTCAATTGAGTTGCATACCATGATAGAACACCGTTCTATCAGAAAAGAAAATAGGGAAGAAGATGATAGAAAAAAGGGATAGAATGAGTTAATTCGAGGAAACTCAGGCCTCCAATGAGTTAATTCGAGGAAACTCAGCCTCCAAGATGTAAACTGCACTAAATTTAATTATTCCTTGCTCAAAAAGCCATACGGCATCTACATGATATAGAAATTAGGGAAAGCAAAATATGGAAATAGAAATCAACAGAATAGGAAAAAGGAAATAAGGAAACCCAATATCAGATAGCAATAACATAAATAAGGAAAGCATCTAAATAAGAAAATTTATTCCTAACATTCCCTTGCCCTTAATTTCAACCTTGTCCTCAAGGTTGATTATCTTGGGAACTTTCCAAATTTCTTCTCTTTTCTCCTTTTCTTTCTTCTTGCTCCCTCTTTTTTGCCTTTTTTTTTGTCTTGTAATTACTCACCATCATCAAGGGTTGAGGCCACTTCAATTGCAAACCGATCCCATCATGCCGTTCATCAAAGCTCCTTTGATGTATCTTTTTAGATTGATTCACGGATGGTTTCAGGTGAGAATCTTTTCTATGGCGTTGAAAAGGTTGAGAGGGATGACAAATTTTTCGGGGTCGACGTTATTGGACGCGAGAGCGCTGATAATCATTAACCCCTTTCTTTTTTGGCTTTTTTGCTTTTTCTTCGATCCGCCTTTTTTTATCTTTTTTTCTATTTCGTCTCTTCTTTTTTATTGTGTAAGCCTTCTCGACCGTGCTCTCGTTGAAGTGTTCACTTAGAGGCTCTCCTAACTTCACGCCAAGTGACGGACGGGTTTTGAAAAGAAGATCCATGATCTTTTGTAACTGCGTCTCAATGTTGTTGAATCGTGCCTGATAAACCGCATCGACTTCTTCTCTGATTTCAGCTTTCAAGGTATCCGCCATGGCATAGATGTTGAGGTCGGTGATGCTGGAAAACTCTTTCTGATGGCGAGTCAGCACCATGCACCAGGATAGTACTCTGATGCCAAGTTGATAGAACACCGTTCTATCAGAAGAGAAAATAGGGAAGAAGATGATAGAAAAAAAGGGATAGAATGAGTTAATTCGAGGAAACTCAGGCCTCCAATGAGTTAATTCGAGGAAACTCGACCTCCAATATGCAAACTGCACTAAATTTAATTATTCCTTGCTCAAAAAGCCATACGGCATCTACATTATATAGAAATTAGGGAAAGCAAAATATGGAAATAGAAATCAACAGAATAGGAAAAAGGAAATAAGGAAACCCAATATAAGATAGCAATAACATAAATAAGGAAAGCATCTAAATAAGAAAATTTATTCCTAACATACCATCGCTCTCTTGTCTATCAATAACTGCATGTATTGTGCAATGGATGTGAAGGAGGCCATTGTCTCAACAATAATGAGTTGTTTTGAGAGTAATGAGACAAACTAGTATTTGTAGTGAATCCCCAATTTACCAAATTGGGGAATATCAACCAGTTTCTAATCGCAATAGGGATAGCTATCCAGGGTAAAGTTACCCACGTGTTGATCACGAGGGGGATAGCAAACCGAGGTTTACTTTATCCTTGGACAGACTCCCTATCCTCTGTTCACGTCAACCTTTGTTACTGGATAAAATATTAAACAAAAGGGCGGCCCAGTGCACGAGGCTCCCGCCATTGCAGGGTCTAGGGAGGGCTAGATGTACACAGCCTTACCCCTGCTTTGCAAAGAAACTGTTATTGGATAAAATACTACGAAAGAAAAATTATCTTGGATAATTTCAAGATAAACTTATGCAAGTAGGATTGCCTATCCCAAGAACAGCATATCCATTATCCAAGGAGTCCTATTCCTGTGGTGAACAACCCCCGTTAGGAATTTTTTGTGTCCCTGTCATGAGAAAGTGTTTCATTTGACTATCATTATGGATAGTACCATGAATATTATTATGGATTTTAACCTGAACTCTACTTTTGATTTATTATTTCCATACTATTGGCCATTGTTCCTTATTTCAGCAAATTGATTTCTACATTGTCACATTGCGAGATTTGGAACCATTGAATAGACCAAGTCCAGAGCAATTAGATGATGATAAAATTAGGAAATATATGTTCATTTTGATATCCCAATTATCGGCGTGCATGCACCCACAAATACGCATACAAGCAAATGTTCACATACACACGCACACTATATTGTTGAAAGAGAATGAGGAAAGTGAGTTGAGGTATCTCCCCCTCACTCATTTATTTATAAACTAAAATATTTGTACAATGACTAAAATGCCCATAGGCTTATTCTAACACTAGCCCTCAAGCTGGAATGTATAAGTTATACATTCCTAGCTTGTTACAAATGTCACTCAACTTTGATTTATTTAATGCCTTTGTGAACATATCAGCCAACTGTTCTGCAGAACGAGTAAATATAACGCGTATCTCCCCTTTCTGGATTCTCTGACAGATGAAATGACAGTCGACTTCGATGTGCTTTGTTCGCTCATGGAAGACTGGATTTGTTGCAATAAAGATGGCTGCCCTATTGTCACAATATAACTGTGAAGGCGAAGGAAACACAATGCCAATCTCAGATAGGAGTGATCTCAACCAAATAATCTCAGTAGTAGTATGCGTCATGGCTCTGTATTCTGCCTCTGCACTTGATTTTGCAATGACATCCTGTTTTTACTTTTCCATGAAACAGGTTACCTCCCACAAAGGTACAATACTCGGTAGTCGATGTAGACACCCCATTTTGACCGACCCCTTTTACCCAAAACCGAATAAATTCCTGAAATCGAGCAAAGTTTCGAAACTGATTCCAAAGGTCCCGAAGTCAAATAAATTCCCGAAGAGCTGAATCCCCAAATTCTTGAAGAGCCGAGTCCCGAAATATCTTAAAAATTCCCTATGGCGAAGCTTGTTGAGCATTTTTGTAGCCCAAAATTTTTTTATTAGTAAAAGAACAACCATACATACATTATGAGGGGGGGTGTCCTAGAGAGCAGGGTTGAAATATATCATTTTCCTTTTGTATTGGACCTCCGTTTCTTACCAGAGTCACCCCGTTGAGTTAGAGAGTAGTCATAAAATACACTAGAAAGGGGGTTGTCCAGTTAGGAAGAGGGAGTGTAGGTATATCATTTCCTATCAAAAAGAGGGGTGAATCATATAATAGGGGGTGTGCATAGGAGGATGGAGGATCGAAATTTTTGTTTTTTTATATATAAAACCTATCGAGTTAGGGCAGAATGAGGGGGAGCCTCATTTTCTGGAAAGGGGTTTTCTGCAGCCGCAAGAGATGGGGCAGAGAAGAGAAAAAAAATCGAAGAGGGAGAGATATACCAGAGAGAGACCCATTTTTTAGAGAAAGACAGAGAGAAGAGGAGAAGAGATTGCAGAGAGAGGAGGAGAAGAGATTGCAGAGAGAGAGAAACTCCTCCGGCCAACCTCCATTAAATCCGGCACCACCATCTTCTTCTTCCACCTTCTTCTTCCCTCCACCACCACTCTTTTCTTTTCTTCTTCTTCTTTTTATTCACAGCCACCACCTCCAATCGGAGATCCGACCATCCACCCATCTCAGCCGACACCATCACCATCACAGCCACCAAACCCTCTTTCATCTCCCCGGCCATTTCTCATCTCCGGTAATCCACCGAGAACCAACCCCCACCACCACATCCACTGGTTCCTATCATCTTCTTCGCTCATCTCCTCCCTCAAAACCCCATTTCCTTTCACCCAAACCCACCACCATCAGCCACCTCCTATTTCTCTGCAAATCTGGCAACCCCTCTTCCAACCTCGGCCACCGGAATCCAACCACCGGAATCCGGCACCACCACCATCATTTTCTCCATCAAAACCCTCCTCCTTAAAAACCCATCTTCTTTCCCTTCCCACCATCAACCGATCCATCCAAACCCATTTTCCCCTGTTAAATCCCAACTCAAACCCTCTTCTTCATTTTCTTTTTCCTCTAAATTCTATCTTTAAACCCACGGCCGAGCCACCTCCCTCCGGCGAACCACATCTCTGGCCGGCCCTTGCCCATTCCCACCGTCACCTCTGATCTCCTATTCGTGGACGAGAAATGTAGCAGATAGCTCGGGAGGAGCAATTCCAATCAGATTTGTCGCCCATATTCTCTGGTAATTCTCCTTTCTTTTGTTTAAATTCAAATATGATTTGGTTCCTTGGGGCTGAGATAATGCATATTCAATGGCATATACTTGTTCGTGTCTGTTTTAGCTTGAGATGTGATCTCATCTAGCTAGAAATAAAGTATTTCTTGAATCTAGGCTCTGATCCTCTTCTTTGGAAACTAGAAGGATATGCTCTAAGCTCCTTTTCCTCTCTCTTAAATCTAATTTCCCCCGCTGCATTCATCTTGATCGTGTGATACTAACGCTTAAAATGTGGTTGAGTTGATGTCGTTTGCCCAGAGAAAGCTTTCCTTACTCATTCATTTAGTTGGAAAGTGATGCAAGCCCAACCATATTTCAGTGATTGCGGGGCTATAGCCTGTCATCTCTTTTTAATTGGCTATCAAGAGTTTTATATCATGGAATAGGGCCGTGTTTTCTACCATTATTTCATTTCGCTGGTTTTGTGGCGAGTTTTAGTTGCAATCTGATGGGATCCGATCCTCTCTCTATTTTTGCTTTCGATTCTCCACTTGTCGGTTAGTTTATTCAGAAAACTTGGGCATCGAGTGGGAGGTTTTTAGCATCGCTTCTTGTTGTGATTTTGACCTTTGATGTCTGCATTTAAAAAAAAAAATTAAAAAAAAGGGGGAGCGAAGGAGTTGAAAAAAGGGGGGGTATTGTTATGGTTTTGATTTGGAGAATTTGCCCTGGCCGAGCGAAGTTGCAATACCTTGAATCTTCATTTGATTATTCGGAAAGCGTTTGAGCTTTTGGTTCTTGATTTAGACTCTTTACATTTGTTTATGTGGTTCCAAATATTACTCGGTTTTACATTTTATTCTTGGAGCTATCTTTTGTTTGAGTAAAAATATGAGGCTTGCTTTTAGAAACTCGTTCTTTTTCCTACTCACAATTCTTATGAGTTGCATTATCTTGTGACAATGTTTCGAAGAGAGGTTGATTATGTGAGCACATGGTTGAGTACATGTGGAGTTAAATCATTTGCTTATCTTGTCTTAGCCGACCACCCCCTGTATATAGAAAATGACAAATGAGTTAGGGTGTAGAACCAGGTTTCTGGGATTAGTAAGCTAAACATGGTAATGTTCGCTTTCATATGAGATTTCTCATTCGGTTTGGATTAGTTATCGACATTTGATATCTCCTTCGGCTTGTTAGAATCTTCTTCTCATGTTGGGCGATGAAGGCGCTAGCCCAAGCCCATCCTTAGGGGACTTGCTCAGTCCAAGTAGCGTTCCCCTCATTTGTATAGTAGACTTGCTTAGTCTTTTAGATGCCTCTTAGATATTAGTAGCCCCATTCATTGAAAGGGCAATGATAAGGTTACTTGGAGCCCGCCTTTATGTTTTGTGGCTCACCGCTTCGCACTTGGATCTGCACAAGTTGATGTCCACTGTATGCACTGAAATTTTTACTAATTGGAATTATCATAATCTTTTGATATTTCTAATACTCTTCTTATCTTAAGCATTGAGTTAGGTTCTGAAGACAATAATGAATGGACTGTTCAGGTGAGATTATCTTGAAGCTTATCATATTTGTTTAATTTTATTTAAATAAATTGTTTTAGGAAAGAAGGAGATCAGATGACTACTCTATTCGATATTATCGACATGAGTACTGTCTGATTTCAAGGCGGGATTAGAAATATTATCATGTGTATTATGATATCAGATGATTACTTTAGCATCATCTGATTCCATCCCCATATTGGGGTGGTGTTTGTGTTTGGGCATAGAAGTGTTTGATATTGTTTTTTGCTTTATTAGGCTATCCAGCGGCTGGTCTGGACTAATTAATGTTGTCTATCATTTTATGATTTCTACACGTTGTGCACTATTTAGTTGTAGATCATATTTTGCTGATATTTGATTTGTTTTTATAATAATTGATTGAAAATTTGAGATTATCTGGTATCCTTTTTCCTCTCTCTTTGGATAGACTAACACAGTCTTATAGATTTCTGTTAAATTTCTTTAGATACTAGAGTCCCCTCTCATTGCGAGGGCGATGAAGGCGCTAGCCCAAGCCCATCCTTAGGGGACTTGCTCAGTCCAAGTAGCATACCCCTCCTTTGTATATAGGAGACTTGCCCAGTCTCATTCTCTTGCTAAGCCTCCTCTTTGTGCGTCGTTTGGTTTTGGGAGAACACCCTACTCGGCTTGGCAGCATACCCCTACCCTTATGGGTATTGGGTTGCACATTTGTTGCACCCTAAGGCTAGGCAGCTGTCCGGCCCGGCTGGGTGTTTTACCTTTGCCAAATATGCACAGGGTCTCTTATTCCTTTTTACGTCATTTGTGTCTCGGAGACAAGCCTTGTCTCATGTAGAGAGTTTCCCCTTTAGGAGGCTTACCTAGCCTCATGTTAGAGTGGCCTCCTCTTTTAGAGTGAGTCTTTGACTCGGTAGTGTTATTAGAGAGTCTCTGACTCATTTGTTCCCCTCTTTAGTGTTGTTAGTTCGGAGTTTCTCCTTTAGAGTTGTTGATTACTTCGCTCTGATTAGAGGCTAACTCATTCTTATTAGAGCTTTGCTTGTTTGGGATCTTGGATCGTTTTCTCTCTTCTTGGGACGCTATCTTTCTTGTTGTGGTTCGTCTCTTTGAGGTGTTAGTTGCTTGTTTGGGGTTTCCCCTTTTTGCTTTAGGGCTTTGCCCTAGTTTATGGTTATGCTTGTTTGTTCTCTGTAAGAGTGAATTCATCTAAAGGTCCTGAGCATTGGAAAAGCTTTAAAATCCAAAAACATTAGAAATTTAAAACTCAAAAACATTTGAAAACTTTAAAAATATCAAAAACATTTGAAAAATATTAAAACCCTTAAATCATTTGAAGTGTTAGGTTTTAGTTAGGAGAGTTCGATTTTCGAACTACGTTGGCTTGATCCTCTTTCACGAGGTACGTAGTGCAGCTTGGGATCTTTATCCAAGTCCAGCCAAACTTTTGTAAATAGACTTTTTTTAAATCTTTCAAAATATCGTTCAAACAACTTTAAAACCTTGTTTTCAAAAGGATCTTCCTCTAGAGTTAGGAGTTTGTCCTAGATAGAGAGTTTTAGAGTTAGGAGTTTGTCTTTTGTTGTGTGCTTGTTGTGTGTTTGTATTAGAGTTAGGAGTTTGTCCTAGCTAGGAGTGCCTCCGTCCGGTTAGTTGGCGATTCACATCGCCGACTGATGACTAGGTCTTGAATACGTTAGCAATCCTATTGTTTTCCTTAGGGCACACAGCCTAGTTATACATAGGTTGTAGGAACCACCTGCATTAGCTTAGGGCTAACCTGCATTTAGTTAGGGCATATAGGGTGTCCTAAAATCTACAATCCACTGGAATTTAAATAATCGTTCAAGAAGCTTTAATAACTAGTCCGGTCTTTTAGATCGAGTCTAAGATAGAGGTCTAGGTGTCTTAGGCATCATAGCTTGGAATAGGCGCGAAGAACTACGTTGCCTTGATTCTCGTGGAGGCGGGGATACGTAGGCTTCTTTGGATGAACATCAGACCATCCGAGGACTCGGGCTAAATCGTTTAGAGTCTTAGGATTTGTTGTGTTGTGTTATATTGTATATTTTGTTGTGTTTTCTTACTTTCTTGTGCAGACCTATACCTTTAGCTGTAGCATGCATGTGTTCGTCCACCAGAACTTAGACACCCTTTAGGCATGTCACTCATAACCTAGCTATGCTTAGGCAACACATCTTTCATTTTATTTTATGGGTGTTTATTATCTTTATCCTCAGGAAATGCATGCTTAGGTAGACGACTCCTGAGGATTGTTCCCATTTCACATGATTTTTGCCCAAAACTCTTCGAGGTTAATAATAAATGGCATAAGAGACCAAGTGTTCGCACTCGGACGAATTGGGGGCGCTCTTCGGACCTTCTCCATTCGTCATCAGGCACGGACCTTCTGTATCTCTGGTTATCCATCGCAAACAGAGCATTTGTTTTGGTTCCATGGCGTGTCCATGGATGGCGACTCTGAGTTATTTTTAGGTACATCTTGGTTTCGAGCCCTGGCTCCTGATCAGGATGTATCTCATTCGTTTTGTATCGCCACTCATGCTATGCTGTGAGGGTGGCACCTGTTTCGAGAGTTCCCTGGTAGAGCTCTCCTTCACTTTGTGGAGATCCAGAGGGTGTTAGGGACCTGTTCCCTCACCGTCCTCGGATCGGGGTCTACAGTCGATCTCCTGACAGCAGGAGATCCAGCCGAATCAGAATCTGAGAACCCCTCAGTTCGTGTATGACCATGCCGTTTGAATAGTAATCCCTTTCCTAGGCACCCTTCAGATATTTTCTTGGGATAGAAGTTGTGTACTCCTCTAGTGGTTTATCTCTATCACAGAGGAAGTATGTTCTGGATTTGTTAGAAGAGACAGGAAATCTTGGTATGAAGCCTGTAGCTGCACCCATGGATCCAAATGTGAAACTTGTTCCAGAAGAGGGTGATTTGAAGAGGCAAAGGGTTGGGGGAGGTACTGTAGCAGTACTGTAGCGGGTACCGTAGCAGGTACTGTAGCAGGTACTGTAGCGGGGAATGGAGGAGAGGAAGAGGCGTAGGGTAGAGGAGGGAGGAGAGGGTGGGGTGTGAGATGGGTTAGAGTTAGGATTAGGTTAGAGAGAGGGATTAGGGTTGAAGGGATTAGGGTTGGGGTTGATGAAGGGATTAGGATTGAAGGGATAGATGGGCTAGGGTTAGGGATCAGAAACCCTAGGGCTCTGATACCACGGCACACTGTTTGAGGCCAAATCTCATAACTGCCTCTAGGGGTGTAAACGGATCGAATTCGAATCGGATATGGCTATATCCGAATTCGATTACAGTACACACTATTCGAATTCGGATTCGGATTCCAATTTGACGGATATTTAATATCTATTATCGAATTCGTATCCGTCGGATATTGTTCGAATTCAGATATTATCTGTATCCGTTTATCAGGTAAATTCGAACATTTTATTGCAGCACTTTATCTTTCTTCTCCTTCTTACTCCTCGAATAAATGTTCCAAACCCTAAAACCAAACATCTACCTTCTCTTCACAAAATTAACTTTCAAACCCGAAAATATATGAGATCCTCTTCTTCCTTTTAAAACAAAGGCAGAGAGAGAGGCGGTGGGGATGGATGATGGTGTTGGTAGTGGTCTTTGGGTTTTTTCTTTTTTTCTTTATGTATATGATGGAATGGGTTTGGGTTATTTTTAACAGGGGAAGTGTGAGTGCTAATTGTGGAAGATGAAGAGAAATGGGGATGGAGATGGGGATTGGGTTAGAGATGGAGGTGACTGGCGGCGATGGAGGTGGCTGTGAGAAGTTGGAGAGGGGCGGCGGTGGATTTTGGTGGGGTTGGAGGCACCAAGGAATGCCGAAGATGGTGTCTCAGCCTCCTCCTTTATCCTCTCTCTTGCTTCTCCTTGCAAACCTTAGAAATCCCCTCTTTTAATTGCATTTTGGATTTTTATATAACCCTAAGTTGAAAAATTGATCGGAGCCGTCCACTTACCATCAATGACTATGGCCTTTTGCTCTAGAATTCTCTAGAAACTATGACATCTTCTTTCAATCACCATCATCCATTTGTCTCTTTCATCCTACAACCCACATTTGTTGCTTCATAAAGAAGCCATGTCAAACTCCAAGAATGCCCTTAAAATGAGAGATAACTTCATTTCCTACCCAAAACACTTTTTGTTTTTGTTTTTTTTTTCTAAAAAGAAAATTCACTTTTCTTTTAGAAACAAAAGATAGTGTGTCATTACTAAAAATCATGCACGTGGAGACTGCTTCAACCCATATATTGATTTTCTGAGGCGACAAACTGATGAGGACAACTACAGGAGAGGAAGATACCTGATTAGAGGGTAAGGAGATCTCGGTGTGAAGCCTGTAGCTGCACCCATGGATCCAAATGTGAAACTTGTTCTAGAAGAGGGTGATTTGTTGAAGGATTCTGGTAGGTATAGAAGGCTTGTGGGCAAGCTTATATACCTTACTGTTACTCGTTCTGATACCATGTTGAGAGAGAATGAGAAAAGTGAGTTGAGGTATCTCCCCCTCACTCATTTATTTGTATACTAAAATATTTGTACAATGAGTAAAATGCCCATAGGCTTACTCTAGCATATATATATATATATATATATATATATATATATATATATATATATATAGCTTGTGCTAAGTCACTTTCCTTTGCCTAAATTTAATCGTTTCACTTTCACGCCCTTTCTATATTCACTCTATCTAATTACCACTGATTATTATAAGAAGACTTTAATTCTTGAGGTTCTCATAATCCAATCCTCACAAAATCTACTACCAAATTTGTTCTCTTTGTTTTCAAGGTTACAATTTCTTGAAATAGTTGTTGCATAACTTCTACTGTTTTCTTTGTTCATTGCTTGTTAGTTTAGATGTTTACAAGTTTTATTTTGAATCGAATTTCCTTCTAATTTTTTATTGTATTTTATTTTAATTTTATCTTATTAATTTATTTATAGTTTATGGAAGTGTTTCCATGTCTTGGTTTCTACAGTAATTGTGCCAGACACTTGAAGATACTTTGACAACTTGAAATTCATGTAGCGCCCTAAGGCAACTCTGTTTAGTTCCAATGTACTTCCAAATATTTAGATATGTTTTTTTAGATGTAATCATATATTTGTTGACTTGCAAGTTTTAACAAATCACCATGTCTAAGTTAGATATATGATTCCAAATCTGTTCTATAGACCATATTTAGGTGCTTCAGCTATTTCATGACATACCTTATTGTTTCTATTAAAAATATGACATGGTACTAATTTATCAAAAATATTTTCAAGTTAAAAAAAAAAAAGTCAAATGTGCTAGATGCAGGGCGATTTGAAGGTCAAGACAAATGAAGAGCATTGACAAGAAGCAAAGAAATTCAAGCTAGGCAGGACTCACCGTGCCACATCCTGGGATTAAAACTCTGCCTTTGGGAAGGGCTCTTGTCTGAAGAAGATGCATCAACACTGGCGTTGGCTGTCCTAAATCCCATGGGGTAATTCCTTTCTCCCAGCATTTGTCCCACGCATCTGGTCACTCAGAAAGGAATTTATTTCAGAAGTGGGAAGCAATATTAAGTACCCAACCAAATGTGTTAAAACTGTGGAATAATTCATCAAGCATGGAAAAACTAATTTCAGATGAGTTTAGAATAAGGATTTCCCCAAAGAAATAAACTATGGTTTTCTCAATGAGGTATGAAAATAAGCTCAAAGAAGAAAATATGATTCTCAGGAATATGAAAAAAAAAATTCCTCCAGCCAAACAATGAATCGACATTGAATCAAGCTTCAAGTTCCTACATAAACAACACTCAAATTTAAATTAGGTAGAACAAAATTTGATAGATCTTTGAAACAATATCCCAGTCAAAATAAGTATGAGATAATGCTATAGTGAACACAAAGGCAAATTCTTGATTTGCAATATATCATAGAATGCGTACATAGCAATGGGGTTTTTACAGAGTACAGTGCATACAAGGTGGTTATTTGCCTAATTCGTGGAGGATGTCAGAGTGTAAGAGAATCAGTACCACGAGACATTATTTCTGTTATGTGTTTGATTAGATAAGAGAGGAAAAGGTAAACCCCCCATTTGTAGTTTATGTTTGTGAGAAACCTCAAATAGAATGAGTATACAAGTTTTATGTTTGTCAAAGTTCTAGCTACCCTAAATCAATCTATCCGAGCTAAACACTATAGGATCACATATAACATTGGATAATAGGGATTTCTAGCATACATACGAAAGGGAACAAAAAGATGGGCAAAATGGTGAGATTTGGCATCAGACTATAGTACATCATGAGCTTCTTCTTATAAGTGCCAGTGAATGTCTTGAAACAGATGAATTGGTAGGTGATAAAATTCAATGGTTTCTATAGTTATGAGAAAATTTTCAACTTGCAAGTTTTTCTTTGTCCTAATTCTTCCATTATATGCCTATATGATCCTGACTTGTACATGACCACTCTAAAGTAGAACTAGACGTGATACTCAAATACTTTTAGACCGAAGCATCTGCACTGAGCCGCTGATTCTATATGATACTTACATGGCAAAGGTGTACAATAGATCTACCCTCACCGATCTTATATATTTGATGGCTATAGCCCTATTTTCGCATAATCCAAAGTTGTGCCATTTAATGCCCATACGTGTACAAGTAAACACATAAACACATACATAGAGATATCATATATACACAAATGCCCACAAGCTGTGAAAATCCAAATACAATATGAATCCATCCACCAATATAATCATGCTTACCAACAGACATGTGAAATTCTGATATGAGAGTTCAAAGTTGGGCCAGAATGAACAAATTTCTCATTGACCGAGAATCGATACTTAATATCAGAATTTCACATGAATACCCTAAATGACTGAAGAACTCCTACTATCATAATGAATTTTATATGGGCAGTCGCATGACAATTATCAAAATCGTAGTCGTGGGGCCACCGTACACTCCGGATGTCGAAGTGATTATTGGAACTGTTGATCTTGTTGGCCACTATGAGAGCATATGGGAATATCCAGTCCAATGCCGAAATAAGATCCCACTAGCTTGATCAAAGCATGCATGTCATTGATCAAAATCTTTTGAGAAAAATATATTATAAAAGCATCTATCTAATCATCTGTTTGACATGGGAGCAGAGTACCAGATACTCCCCTACTGTCTAGTGGCAACCTAGAATATCAATGATCCTGATCACCACACTCCACACCTAGGTGGCATATTCACGGTTTTAAATTTCGGTTTTGGTTTCGGTTTCAGTCACAAAGGAAACGGAAACGTTTCGGTTTCGGTTGGAAATATTGGTAGAAATCATGTAAAATCATGAAAACTTATGGAAACATATGCAAATGATAGAATTTTAAGATTGAACTTCAGGAAATGCTAGAATAAGCACAAATAGACACTTAGAAACCATCATATAGACAAGATAGTCATTGATAATGGTTCAACAACATCAAATACCTAGTGACATGCAAGGTTGCACATGTCTGATTCAGTATATATCATGGATGGATTCGAATGTCGATTTTGGTATGAGTTTTGACCATCACGAAATAGAAACATTTTGGTTTCGGTTGAAATTTTCCATGGAAATCATGTAAAATCGCAGCAGAAACATATGGAAACCTATGCAAATAATGGAAAGTTAAGATGAAACTTCAGGAAATGCTAGAATAAGTGCAAATACACACTTAGAAACCATCACATAAGCAAGAAAACCATCCATAATGGTTTAACATCGAACACCTAGTGGCATGCATTGTCAACATGTTTGGAACAATATTGTGCATAATTAAAATATGACTGTGTTGAATAAATAAAAAGTTATAATTATAATTTATAAAAAAAAAGTTATAATTTTTTCTTTTATTGTTAAAAAAAAAATCAAACAAATCTCAAAGTCAATACAGGATTCCTCTTACCCGTCTAATAAACCAAACAATGCAAATATATAAAACCAAAGTCCAATTTTCTGTATCTACTCCTTGCAGGGGGCAGTAAATCAATCCCTAGCAATGAGTAAATAATTTTTTAAAAAATAAATAATAAAAAAACACCCACAAAAAAAAAAAAAAAAAGATACATCATTTCATAATAAAAAAAACCTACCCAACATCATCCAAACCCATCACAAATACCCCAAAAATCAGTAAGGCAATAACTAAATTCTCAAAAGAAAAAAAAAAATTATCACAAAATTACCACAGAGCCCACAAATCAAATTAAACAATCATTCTTCACTCCAAATTGAAAATCCTCCAATAATCAATAAGCAAAGTCTCTGACTAACAAAACCCAATAGAATCCATATATCTTAAAAAAAAAAAAAACCAACATAACATTAAAACAAAAATGCCTCACCCATTTCAAGTTTCTCATCAATCAACACCCAAACTCTATAAAAACCAAAACCCACATACTAAAACAGCAAAAATATCCAAAACCCAAAAGATAGCCAACATTTTTGAAGAAGAACCGAGTGTGTAATTAATTACCTGTTGAATCGTCCTTAAGCATCTCTTGTAAAGTTGGTACTTTGGGGTCCGAATTTGAGTTATCCGAACTCGCATCTCTTCTTCTTTCCATCCTCACGTGTGTTGTGGAGAATTGGAGAAGATTGTTAGGGGCCAAAGGTTTAGATTTGAAAGCTAGATTTGAGGTTATAAATAGAGCAATTTGAATATGGCGTGGAAAGAGAGCCAACAACATTTCTCTTTTCAGAGGCTGA
This sequence comes from Tasmannia lanceolata, assembly GCF_043159265.1. NCBI lineage: Eukaryota > Viridiplantae > Streptophyta > Magnoliopsida > Canellales > Winteraceae > Tasmannia > Tasmannia lanceolata. The sequence goes on from NW_027518714.1 coordinate 18,060,795, forward strand.
ATCCCCTGGTTCTATGCGTTTGAAATGTTATTGACGACGTATTGTGAATTAAATCTCCGTCATCAAGAGTGGGGCCCACAATGGCTTGCCAACTGGCAACCTTTTTGATCGTCCATCTTGGGAGTTTTTTTTTTTCCGAGCTTGGCCCCATATTCCATGTTGGGTCCCACTAGATAAATACTTTGGCAAAGTAAGATCCATTACAAGGTGGGCCCCACTTTTGATTGATCTGAACCGCCCATCTGATAGGACCTAGTTAGGGATACCACGGTCGGGATCATAGTTTAGCAAAATGTGGTATGGCAAAAAAAAAAGGGGGAGGGAAAAATTCCAGTTTAATAATGTATTGGTTCAAAAATAAGGTGGTAAAAAAACAGAAACACGGAGAATGCATTTAAAATTTTATCATTTACAAAATATAGTGAGAGTAAAGTTGAAAAGTTCACCAAAAAACTGTTTTTATTACGTTCAAATTGCGTTTTAAACGTGTTTAAAACTTTTACAACAAATAAAACTCCTGTAAAAGTTTTAAACGGAGAAAAAAAGCTGTTTAAAACGAACATTTGCTAACTATGGTCGGGATCTAGGAAAGGTTTGTCACATCCTCATATAAGGGTGTCAATTTTGGCTCGGGCTCGGAAGCTCGCTCGAACTCGGCTCGAATCCTTAACAAGCCGAGCCGAGCCGGCTGGCCAGGCTCGTTAAGCTTAATGAGCCGAGCCCGAGTTAGGCCAGGCTCGGCTCGGCTCGGCTTGTTAAGGCTCGTTAAGAATTCAATATATTTAAATATATATATATATATATATATATATATATATATATATTATATTAATATATACACTAAAAGGGTTGTCCAGGGAATGAAAGGGGGAGGCAAAATATGTCACTTCTTTTTTGGAACCCCATTTGTTACTTGGACCACCCCCCGTAGTGTAAATAGGGTAGTCAAATTACATTAGATAGGGCTGTCCAGGGAAGATGAGGGGTGTGAATTTAATATAACAAGAGTTCGATAAGGCTCGCGAGCCTGGTTCGAGCCCGAGCCGAGCTTTTGAGCTTAACGAGCCGAGCCGAGCCTGGCCAAGCTCGGCTCGGCTCGGCTCGGCTCGTTTACACCCCTATCCTCATAATCTAGTCCCTTCATTTTTGCCGAAATGATTGATGACATGCAAAAGGGTGGAGGAAGAAAATAATCGGACGGTCCACTTTCTTGTTGTTTGATTCTATATAAGTATATATATATGTGAGCCATCGAGAAGAAGTGTTTGGATCCCGTGGACATCATCTAGAAGAGCCAAGGTAATATTTCTCATACACTTGGGAACCAACTGATCTTGTTAAAGTGTAAAAATTAATAGGGATTTGCTAGGGACCATCGTTCAAGACATTTTGAGAACATGCCGTTGCATGAGAGAGCAGCCACATAGGCTCACCTCTTGTTTTATTAACTTAGCAACAAACATTCTGCGAAATCTTCACGGCTTAAGCTTTTGGAGTAATTGGTTGTTTCACAAATCTAATACCTAAATCCGACCCAATGGCAACCTGATTAGGACCAATTCAAACCTGATTAAGAAACATAATATGTTTTCCGCAACCTGATTGCTCCACTAAATCTTAAGGATATTATTATCAAAGGTGCTGAAAAGATACATAAATGGCCCTTTTTAACTCATAATAAAGTTGGCGCTCTATTAACTGACGCTGCATAAACTATAGTCTCTTACATAGAATACTGTTGGCCAAAGGCATTTGAGAGCAGCCACCTCGTGAATGAAGACAAAATCTGCTGAAAAATGTGCCTGTGTGGCTGCTCTCACATGCTACCATCCAAGAAATTTCTTTTGCGATGGACGCTAGCAAATCCCTATATGTAAGTACATATTGTATATATGCGCAAAACGTTCTTCGGTCAAATTCGTCGTGGTAGTTGTGACAACCTATAAACTCTAAAATAGCAGTGGCACCAATGACAAATGTAACAATGACAATGACACTAAAATAATCGTCCACTTTTTTAGGTGCGCTATAAAACCTGGTACACGAAAACCATGAGAAGGGTAGAACGAAAGAATTGTCGTGTGACCATATGGAAAGGTATAGGTGATAGAAAATATAAAATGTGATGAAAAAAATATTAAATATACCCCAATTTAGTTTCCCATGGTAATATTATTACTATGGGAACTATGGGAATATTATTATTATGACCAAGGTTTTAAATTTCAGTTTCGGGGGTAATTTCGGACCTAGCCGAAGCTCGAATTTCAGCCGAAATTTGGTAAAGACGCTCGAAATTTCGAATTTTTGGGCTGAAATTTGGGAAATGAGTAAAAAACTAATATATTTTTAAAAAATTTCACCGAAATTGACAAAGTTATTTCGACCAAAATTTGGTATGTTTCGCCAATTTCAGATTTCGGTCATTTCGGTTTCAGTTTTGACCGAAATTTCAGATGAAATTTAAAACCTTGACTGTGACAGAGGCTTGTCTTCCTATCATTTCCCTTGATATGTTTAGATTTTATGGAACTGCTATCAGGATTTCCATTCATCCTTGTCCTCCATCACTCCACCGTTATTGAGTTAATCAAGAACTGTGCCATGTTCGAGAATACCAACTTAACTCAGTGAAATTTGGATTTGACAGTTCAACAAATGTCTAGATTGTATAGATATTTCTCATCCCAACTGGTATTACCCATGTCCAATAGATGAGAATTTTTCAGATTCAAGGGTTTGGATTTCATGTCTTTTCCCCTGTTGATTTCATCCTGTCAAATAGATGGCCAAAAACACTAGTGCCAAAGATCTCCATCTTCTAAAAATGATGGGTTCAGCCCAGTCATATGACAAAGTCACGATAATCAGAAGGGCCATACCAGGAAGCTGAAAAAAATTCACCCAACTAAAATATTCCTAACCGTTAACAGAAGAACTTGATAATAAACACTTCAAATGTTAAAAAGAGAGAGCAACAACATCCAAGGCCTCTCAAATTGACTTCCTAAGAGAGTTCAATTGGGGTCCTGCAAATTAAGGCTTCAGATCATGCTATCACCACTTCAGATGGTATCAACTTAAGCTTCAAGATTAATATTTTGCTAACTATTTACCTAAATTTTTCCTTTCAAATATTTCATTTACTTTCCAAAGAAAGAGTACAACAAAAGATCCATCAGACCAAGCTCTATAAGGTGTAAATCCTACAGCATGTATATTTTCTTCTGTCAATAATAGAAACAATATAACCAATGGATACTAAGAAGAAAATCAAATGCTTGAAACAAAAAAGAGAATCTGCCAAAGCAACAACTATTTCCTTCTCTGTTTTCCTTTTTTACTTTTGTTTGTCCTTTTCTTTTTTCTACATTTGGAGGAATATCCTTCTTTCCCTGCTTACTGTTGAATTAGTCTAAGTAGAAGAGAGTAACTATTTTTCGGAGGCTCTTTGCTTCTTGACATGTTTCCATGAGCAATTTACTGTCATGGAAAGCAAAACAAATGACTTGCTGTACATGTGAGAGAATGTCCCTGTTACACAACCTGTTGTTTCATCACCAAATCATTAGCAAAATATCAATATTTTCCATCTTTCCATAACATATTTTGTGTTTGTGTACACAGATAAAATGACAAGGAAAACAAAATGTGAAACGCACAAAGAAAAGCTTCAAGTAAAATAATTGCACTTGACAATTTCACTACCAAGATCCAAAAAATCATGGATCAATTTAGAAGACATCCATCTGATGTCGTGACCATTTGTTGCAAGCTCTAACACATTACAGGAGCATTACAAAGATCTGGGGCCTCTTTGGATACCTGTAGAAATTATTTGAATACAATCTGATATGCACAATGGTTTTCTAACTGACATAACCAATGACTTCCAAAGAGGCTTTGACGTACCATTTAGAAACAAAAATTAAATTCACATAATCTTTTTTTTTTTATGGGTCATTCACATAATCTTATTTGAAGATAAGGACTGATTTTGGTGACATCCGAAGGGGTCCCTGAATTTCAAAACTAATACACAACCGAGAAGAATGGGGTATAATTTTGGTATTGCTGATCAGAAAACATGGATAATAAAAGTTCTCAAGTGGTATATTTCTATGTTTGCAAATCCAAAAATAAACATACCACGAACAGAACCAAACCATGCATGCCGAAAATTGTGGTATTTCTATGTTCACAAATCCAAAAATGAACATGCCACGAACAGAACCAAACTATGCATGCTGAAAATTTACTAAAAGTTCCCTGTGGTATTTCTGTGTTCACCAATCCAAAAATAAACATACCACGAACAGACAAACTATGCATGCTGAAAATTTACTACTTTTTCCATTATTTTGGGAGGAATGTTGCGGTTAAGGAATGTGAATACATGAATATTGAAAATTTACTATTTTAATTTATTTATATGCTGTGGTTAAGTTGATCAGGTAATATTACCCATCCATGTTACATGGATTTTTCTAAATGGGTGAAAGTATTCAGACACGGCTCGGATTCCGATACCTCAAAATTAACTGAGACACATTTAGATCTCTTTTGTTTGTTTTTTTCTGAATTCTACTAGCCCAACTTTACAATTAGTTTCGAGTTTTGCTCATGGTTATAGTAAATTTCTTAAATGAAAATATAACATTATATCTGCTTAACCTATTGAAATTTTTAATACGTTACTTGTTATAACCATATTATTATGGAAATAAGTTAAGATTTAAGACTTGATTAAAATATTTTGGTGAATCCATGAATCGTTCGTCTTGAGATTTGACGAATCCGTCACTCGATACCCACGTCAGATTCCGACAATACCATACTGATGCAACATAGTTACTCATGTTTAAAGTTTATGTCTTCTCCATTTTCTTATTTCCATTTTTGAGAATGTTATGGTTAGGGAGACCGTGAACATGATGCATCTACCACTATCCACTATCACGTCACCAATGTAACACTAATGAAAAAGGAACTCAAGGAAGACACTCTCAAACATAGGAATCGAATAAGAAATTTGCGAGAATGAAGTCCATGTTCACTACGCCAGAACAACACTTAACATCGAGAAAAATGGGCTGGCAGATTTATTATTATTATTTTTTGTTTTAAGCTATGATTTGTGGACATGGACACGAGTCACGCGTGTCAACAGGGACACAGAGTGTTGGACAAGGCAAACCTTCAAAATTTAGAAACGGGGACACAACTAAAATAGAAAGCATATATAATCATGATTTATGGATATAGATTCGTATGTCAAGTTTCAACACAGATATGGGTTGTCTGACATAAAATCTAGAAATGGTGACACGTACGTACATATAAAATTACTTATTACTATCATAATTTGTAATAATATGGTATTCATTTAATAAACTAGTAAATCTTAGAATTGATCAACTATAACCCATAACAAACGCATTCATCAAATAATCAAATAACAACGCATTCATCAATTTAATATAGTTCTCTTCCGTCCCCAATATACAATGAGAAAGGGAGACCAATATGATACAATGAATATAGTATTGGAATAAGAGCTTGTTTAGGTTTTTAGGTTTAGGGGAGGAGATACAACAGGAAAAAATAATAGTTAAAGAAGAGCTAAAAGAAGAGTTAATATTTAAAGAGATAAACACAATATTCAATAATAAAACAAAATGTCACACTTGACATGGTACAAAAATGTGTCCACACGCACACATTAAGTCTAATACTTCTATAAGTACATTTAAAAGTGTCTAAAGAGTGTAGACACGTGGGACACGCATGCCGTGTCATACACGGCACGACACAGGTGTCAGCAATAAATTCAAAGTGTCGGCTAAATCATAGGCTTTTAACTAGAAAATTTAACCTGTCATGCACGAACATTATTCATGCGAAAAATGTGTGCTTTTATAACTAAATTTTTATGAGGTAAAAATAGTCAGCTTAAAAATGAAAGGTAGTTAATAGCTATAAAGAAATATGTACCGATAAGGTATTTCATAGTTATGGAGAAATATACTAGTTAATAGCTATATTTACAAGTGCATTTAATAGTTGAAGGGAACTTTACAGTTCTAAGGTTATAAATAACCCGAGGTCACTCAATTTTTCCAATATGTATTATAGATAAGATATTCAATCGCTATAGAGAACTTTACATATATACGATATATTTATACAGAATTTAATAGTTAAAGTAAAGTTTAGATGTATAAGGAATTTATACAATATTTAATAGCTATAAAAGATTAAATTATAAAGCCATTAAAAAAAAGATTACATTATAAAAAATTTAATAGTCAAGCTCAAGCATTTGAATGTTAAATAAATTGCTGATCAACTGATAATTCAGCCTACTTGAATCGGTTTCACATGCCTTGGGTACCCAGACCATACTCACTAAAAGCTGGCTGAATTGTCGATCAACTCGGGTAACATTTTGAAAATCACAACTAGAAAGAAATTTTCCAAGCGAGTTGTTCTTTGAACATCCCTTAGATCATCATAATAGAAAAGAGAGTTTAAAACCATTCAAAAAAAATAAAAAGAAAAGAGAGTTTAAAAACCTGCTAGCTTCAATCAAAGGGAGGTGATCATTATAAGGCTTCTCAATTAAATTCTTCACCTGCAAAATGAAAAAAAAAAAGGAGAAGGAAAGAAGAATCAAGACAAGATCAGTTTTTGTCAACGGGCATGACAGCTATTACTTCCACAAGTGCACAGAATGAGTAGTTCTCAAGGATTTAAATTACAGTATTTCCCGGTATAGGTTATAGTGAGAATGGAAGCATCTCTTGTGTTAGTATATGACATTATGAAGGCATTCTGTTTTTTTTTTTTTTTGAATGGCATATATGAGGGCATTCTTGCATTCCAATTTCTTCAAAATCTTGGTTATGTTTGAAATTTGAACCCTTTTCCCAACAACGGACGCAAGAGCCAAAGAGATCTAGAATATTCAACCAATACGAGGCACTTACTCAATTGAGATCATTCAGTGCTTGCAATGCATCAGGAAGATAAATCCAAAGAACTAAATGCATATCAAATCTACAGTTGCATGAATTTTCTACTTCAGGTGCCACTCACCCTTTAGAATATTGTGAATTTTAGACACTTCTTTGGGCACTAATATAGCCCAATCTTTTACTTAAGCTGCAGCTCGCACTTCCTAGCACCAATGGTAACTACGGTCAAACCTATCAGAACTAGCTTAACCCAAGTGTTTCAAAACATGGATGTGGCCCAAAATGCGGCCAAAGAAAACCCTAGTCGACTCGGCACATCTCGATCAAGTATTTGGTTGATGCGGTCATAACTCGAGAGATCAGCCAAGGTAAAAAGGAGTCGACTCCTGCGAGTTGATGATGATGAGGGGGAGTTTTGAAACTATGCAATTACCTATAAAAGAAGAGTGTGATGATGGCCCGAGACCCGCAATGGGGATTTAAGACAGACAAAAACTTGATGAAGACGAGAAAAGTGATGAAACTCAATGATTCTAAACTAGTTTTGTATTAACAAGTGAGGTTGAAAAGTTTTGGGTCAGACATGATGATCTCTACAACCACTTCCTAATACGTGTTGGTATTCTGTGTCTAAGCATTTTTCTGCTAGATTTAAAGAGTTTAACTACTCAGACAAGCAGACAAGAATGGCTCACTGTACATAGGTTTTTGTTTATTGGGACCATCCGATGGGCCACCACTAGCAGACGCAATGGGTCCGTGCCCATGCCAAAAGTTGATCCCGTCTAGGAGATCAAAGTTTAACCTTTGGACATGGACTCACGTGCTGAGTGTTGACACTCAACACAGATACGAGGTGTCCGACATGGCAACCAATACAAATCCAGAAGCAGAAAGAATTACTGAATATAAATCATTATTTGCAACAAGATAAATGTAATATTCATTTAACATGGACTCGCGCGCTGAGTGTCGACACTGGACACAGATACGAGGTGTCCGACATGGCAACCAATAAAAATCCAGAAGCGGAAAGAATTACTGAATATAAATCAAAATTTGCAACAAGATAAATGTAGTTAATGTACTATTCATTTAGCATGGACCGTGCTGAGTGTCTAGGAGATCAAAGTGAGAACAAACCTGCGATCAGTGGACATGGACTCATGTGCTGAGTGTCGACACTCGACACAGATACGAGGTGTCCGACACGGCAACCAATAAAAATCCAGAAGCGGAAAGAATTACTGAATATAAATCATAATTTGCAACAAGATAAATGTAATATTCATTTAACAAACTAATAAATCTTAGGATTAAGTAATCATAAGTCTAAAACAAACATGAGATAATGAGACTCCAATCTGCAGCAAGAATGAGAGACCATTAGGATACAATGAATATAATATTTTTTTTTTTGGTAACGAAGGGTGTCCCCACCCCCTTCATGGGTAGGACTATTTCCCTACGGATGCGCGCAATCACCCGGAAACCACGCGCATCGGGTAAGCATGGGGGGGTTCAAACGCTCGTCACTGGGGAGCAAACCCATGACTTTACGCCAAAGAGCCACACCCTTCCGGGTTAATGAATATAATATTAGAAGAGTATGTTTAGCATTTTAGGTTTTTTAGGGGAGGTGGTATTCAAACAAATATTAGTTAAAGAAGAGTTAAGAATAAATGAGGAAGTAAACACAATTTTGTAATAATAAAATAATATTTCAGACTTCAAAACGTGCCGACATGCCTACATTAAGTCTGACACTAAAAGCAATATATTTACAAGTGTCGAAAGGAGTATTGATACATGTCAACAGGCGTATAGTTGTCGACATGTGTGTCAGCAATAAATTTAAAGTGTCGGCTAAGTCATAGGAGCAAACAATGGTTAATTTTTTTTGTTTGACAAAAACATAAAAGAATGCCTTTTTATCAAGATGGGATCATGGGACCTGCAAAATCAGTGGATCAATGGCGATAGTATGGCAATTGATATTTGCATTAGTGTAATAATTCAATAAAGAATTCTTTTTAAAATTACAGCTCTATGAAATATGCCCTATTCATCAGTTTTGGAGCCTTCAGCAAAGGAACTTGCTTCATGTTGTTCGATAACAATACAAAACAAGAAAGAGAAACTCTGAAATATATAAATTTTCAGTAAATGCATATGAAGAAAAAGTTATTGTCATTACTTTGGACAGCAATTCCTGGCTCTCAGGTGGTTGCCTCTTCAGGCTCTGAGGCAAGATTACGGTAAGGAGCTCCGGTTTCTCTGCTCTTAAAGCTCCTCTGATAACAGCCGCATTAGTTCCTGACGCTCCTGATGTAAAGATATGATTTTGCTGGAATGGAATTATAAGTTATAGAAATTTCAGAAGTTTAAATGAAGTGTGGCTTAGGAATATGGAGAAGGAATAAGGAGATATAAATATAGAAAGAATGGAAAATTCAATATCATACAGTTATGATCATAGCATAGCTCAGAATCTCAATGAGCTGCTGATGCATGAAACCCATGTTCCGTGTCCCAAAAAACCCAATTGCCCTAGGTCCCTGCTGCTGAATGGCCAATAATTCCTATTTAAATTAGAATCAAATTGTTAGAAACCCACCAAAGAGAAAAGTAAACAAGCCCATGCAAGTTACACATGCCATGTGGGTGTTATGTCAATCATGGATACAGGGCGCAACTCAGGCCAGTTGTTCTCCGATTGCTCTTTTATCCAGTAATTGAGTTGGGTTCGGGTTTCGTTCATTTTACTTTTCCGAAAATGCTCAACCTGGCCCTACGCAAGTTGCACCCATACGGCTACACATTTGTTGAGTGCTAGAATTGCATGACAAATTGAAATATTAATTACTACATGAATTTACACATACATAATTACCTATGATTTGTGGACATGGACACGGGTATCGCGTGTCGACATAGACACAATGTCAAACATGGCAAACCCCTAAAATTTAGAAATGGGGACACGGGTAAAAAAGAAAGTATATATAATCATGATTTGTGGATACAGATTCATGTGTCGAGTTTCAACATGGATGCGAGTTGTCCGACATGGCAACATCTAAAAATCTAGAAATGGTGGCACGTATATACATATAAAATTCATGATTACTATCATAATTTGTAACAATATAAATATCGTATTCATTTAATAAACTAACAAATTCTAGAATTAATCAACTATAATCTAAAACAAGCACATTCATCAATTTAATCTAGTTCTTTTCTGTCTCCAATATACAACGAGAAAGGGAGACAAATATGATACAGAGAATTTAGTATTGGAATAAGAATTTGTTTAGGGTTTTATGTTTAGAGGAGGAGATATAACAACAAATATTAGTTAAAGAAGAGCTAAAAGAAGAGTTTATAATAAAAGAAGAGTTAATAGTAAAGAGGTAAACACAACATTCAATAATAAAACAAAATGTCATACTTGACACGATACAAAAATATGTCGACACGCCCACATTATGCCTAACACTTCTAGCAATACATTTAAAAGTGTCCAAAGGAGTGCCGACACGTGTGGACACTCGTGTCATGTCGGACACGGCACGGCACATGTCAGCAATAAATTCAAAGTGTCGGTGGCTAAATCATAGATAATTACTACATTAATTACTACTATGTGTGCGTTTGTGCGTGCATATACAGACACACATGAACATTAAAGCAGCACAAATAACCATATCCAGGGAAAATATTGGTTGCCATCCACATCCAATAAATGCAATTTTTTTTCAAATGGAGTGTCCATGTTAGTTAGATAGCATAAGCATGGTTGTGTTGCTCACCCAAACAGAAAACGACCACAATGCGTAGATATTACACAACCAGAAACGGAAAATTTACATGCAATAAACTCGCGTTAAAAGTTTACATAAACTTTCCAACTCAAGATACTATGTTAATATACCTGTAAATAATCAAGGTCGGGAATCGGCTTCAATTCTGACACTACCAAAGTCCCCCCTGAACCTTCAACAATGGACTGGGCTTGGGTTGGAATTTTTGTCATGATATCCTCATCAGATCCAAACAATGATGCCCTTTCCTCCCCCTGAATACTCCAATTACCCGTAGCTTCATCTCTTCTCATGTATCCACAGAGCCACTATAACAGCACATAAAACAAAACGTCCCTGGTAGTAAATTATTAGTAAAAACCATAAATACAAAGAGTAGATTCTAAAGCTATCTAAGGTATGCAACAAGAACCAATTTCACAGCTACCCAGAAAGGAAAAACAACTGAGTGTCCAAAGTAAACAGGAACCAATCTAATTATTCTTTAAATCTAACTTTTGCACCTAAAACCCCCACATCATTCTTTTCAAACGATGTGAACCGATTTTACCAGTCCATAAATATTTAGCTTTTGTAAAGGAAATCAATTCAAAACTACTCACGAAAAAAAAATCTAACAATATTAAACTATTGCATTCTAATATCTACTAAGGCCTTGTATTGATTGCAAGAAAAACATTTTTGATGGAAAAAATTTTCTTAGGAATTTTTTTTTCTTTCTACAATTTAGAGCGAAATGATATGATTATGGTCAATTTAGAGGGATGTTATCATAAATTGAAGCTCCCTCTATGTAATCATGGAATAGGGTTGGTTCAAATCATCTTTTATTGTGTGTAAAAAGAAAAGTCAGAAATATTTTCCTTCCAAACTTTCCAAAAAAATCTTGGAATCCAAACAAGACCTAAATTAAAATTATTTTCTCTCTTCGGAGGCATCCGATGAATTAGAAATGATAAAGAGAAGATTAGCATGGCTGCTTAAATCGAGAAATGGTCCAAATTTTTTCATTTAAAAAAATCTTCTAAATTCAACTTGTTCATCAAATAAACCCTAGCCAAAGCTTCTCAAAGAGCGAAAAGAAATACCATACCATGTTTTGGTACAGTAACACGAACATAATCATTCATTGAAACGGCATTGGTTAAAAAAATAAAGAAACCCACCAGCTTCACGCAAGGAAAAAAACACAAAAACAAAAAAAAAAAACTCAGTAGATCCCAGATAAGGTATACTAAACCTCAATAAATTGCAGCATTACATTATACCTGTTTCAGCTAAGAAGACCCAAGTTCAGATCTTTGTTATAAAATAAAAAATGGGGAAATAAAAAAGAAACATAGAAATTAAATCCCATGTGTAAAATTATAAAAAAGAAAGAATACCAATAACAGATACTTCACAAAAAAAAAAAAATTGCATATACAAATAAAAAAGTTGCTTCAACCATTCCATTAGTCTAATTTCTGCATAAAACCCACCAAAGATCCTCAAAGAAAAGACCAAAAAAAAGAAAAAAAAGACACAGCATAAATATAGTGAAACAGTATATCAATCTAACAGCTTAAGCTATAAAAAAGAAAACCCAAGTTCCAAACCTTCAAAATACAACATAGTCTTTTTACCAAGAAAGACGAGAAAAAAAAAAAAAAGCAAAGAGAGAGGAAAAGAGATTTCTTTAAAAACAGCAGAGAAAAAGACAGAGAAAGAAAAGGTGATAAAGAATACCATTTGCTTAGAAGAAAGATTTATTGGGTACTGTTGTGATTTTTCTCCTCCAATCCATTTTCTATTAGAAGAAACAGAAATGGGTTTGAAAGGATTATGGTTTTGGGAGAAGAAATTAGGGTTTTTGGAAGAGATTGGAGAAATGACAGTATTTAGAGGTAGCAAAAGGCACAAAGGAGTAGACATGGTGCCTTTTCAACTGCCCTTGATTTTTGGGTAGACCCCCTTTTTATAATCAGAGAGAGCAACTCTCTCTAGAGAGAACACACGAATGGCTGTAAAAGGCCTTTCCTTCTTTTCCTTTTTGCCCTTTGTTTTTCCTCGTTTGGGTCTGTTTTATATTAATTGATTTCTGTCAAGAGCTTGCAAGAAAAGGGTTTTATTTTTCCAAGAAAGGATATTCTTGAATTCCCTGCATTTCTCAGTTTTTACTTTTTACTTTTTACATAAAAGCTAGGAGGATATTGTGTAGGGGCCATAGGTAAAAGGCTTGGGTCGGATCTAACCCGAACCCATCTGAGCCAACCGAATTCTAGTAGGGATTGCATTGAGTTGGGTCACCTGGGGTTGGGTTCGGGTCAAATGTACAGAATCCTTCACAATTCGGGTTGGATTTGGATTGAGATTGGATGTTGTGAGGAAGAGAAAACTCAACCCAAATCAGACCCAATTTAAACCATTTATATGTGTAGATGAATAAAATATTACACATCGATCAAATATCGCAAATATCATATAAGCATGCGTATGTAATGATAAACTGAAGGGCGGCCTTGCAAAATATCATCTATGAGGGAGCTCATATTGCTCCTTTTCAATAAAGTGTATTTATTGTTATGAGGTGGTTGAGGGGGGAGTTCTTCCTATCGTTGGAGGTTTGCTCAGTGGATGGATGAGAACCTTGATAGGTTCATCCATCTCTTTTCCGTCATGTAAGAAGGTCGGCTAATAGTGAGGCGGGCTAGAGAGGGTGTTTTCGGGGCAGAGCTGGAAACATTCAATTTTCTCCCCTCTTGATGGGTCTTTGCAATGTGTGATCTTTTTTCTTGTTTTCCTGTTGTGGATTTAGGGGCTACTTTTATATTAAAAATACCAACATTCCTTTATCTTGTATTGATCATCTTGATTGCCGGGGTCTTCGCCGTGTTTTCTCTTTAATTTAGTTCTTTACTATATAAAAAAGTGTATTTATTGTTCCTTTAATTTTATATTTGTTTGTTTCATTCTCATATTTTTTTTGTGCCGTTATAAATGAACTGCTGAGACGGACCCATGGGGATGCCCTTATAGCTAGTTTTTGCAAGGGTGCCCTTCAGTTTATCACTCCTCCCTATACTATTACTTCCATATAAATGAACTTTTATGTGGTGTTTGTGCGTACAAGTGTTTAATCATAGTGCCGCCTTTGATATTTGACCCAACAATAGCCGACTTTCTATATGATGACGATGATTGGCAAAGGGCTGAACTATCGATTCGTGCAAAGTGATAAAAGATTGTTCCGTAACATTTTTTTTTTGGTAGGCAAAGGGATGCAAAACAGTAAATATTCTATATAAATTCTTGGTAGGTAAGCATGGATAACCTCAAAACTCTAGGTTGAAGAACAAAGCCCTGACCATTATATTCAGCTGGAGGTTCAATCCCAATATTTTCTATAACATATCAAAATATAGAATACCCTCATTTTCCGTTGGAGAGTCGAAGCTCTCGAGATGGGGTATGAAAAATAGCATTACTTTTGAAATTATGACAGAATGGTAAATAGCCAAGAACTCAATGACTTTTATAAATTGTGGAAATGTTTTTCCTAGGAAATTTTTTTTCATCTCCAAAATTTAGAAGGAAACGATAAGGTTTTGGCTTATTTAGAGGGAAACGATAATTGAAGATCCTGCTAAAATAACTTCAACCACATTGATACAAATTACTTTTCTCATTTATAACCAAACAATGGAAAAGGAAGAAATTTTGGAAAAGTTTTCCTTTTCATAGGACATTTTTAAGGTCCTTCGAATCCTAACCTCTCTCCTCTCATGCAAACCATTTGTCATTTACACTTCGGATGGCAAAACGTGACAAACATGCTGGGGTAACGTTTTTGGATGACAGTAGCTGACCTAAGAGGCTATTACTACTGCCTTCCAAGTTTGGTTTTATGTTTTATCACCATATCTTGATAGAACAGTTTTCTTAACTTAGGTTCTTTTTCTTTATATAAGTATTGCCATATTAGAGTAGGTTTCCTTATTTTCTTTTTCTTTTTCTTCTGTTTTCTGTTTCCTTATTTTGCTTCCCCTAATTTCTACATAATGTAGATGCTGTATAGCTATTCAGCGAGGAATGATCAAATTAGTGCAGTTAGCTTATTGGAGACCGAGTTTCCTCGAATTAACTCATTCTTTCCCTTTTCTCTATCATCTTCTTCCCTATTTTCTTTCCTGATAGAACAATGTTCATGTTGTCGTCTACTGTCATTAAGTGCACATATTCTTGTATGTAATTTAGATTAGTTTTGTTATTTAAAAGCATTATTTTACTTATTTAGAAGTTTAGATTAGCCTAATAATTTATATGAATAAATTGCATGCACTAATAGTGGGCTGACTATGCACAATATAAGTAGGACATATTACGACGGTCTAATTTGAAATGGACTGTGACCTAAACGGGAAGGAGAATTAAAAAAATAATTTGAATCCTATTCCGATCCGACTGGTAAGATATTTGAATGGATCATGACTAAGGCATAGGTGGATCCAATCCCAATGGGATTCGTTTTTCAAATTATGGGAGACACTAGGCGTGTCAACGGATCCACTTGGGATTGGATCCACCTATGCCTTAGTCATGATCCATTCAAATCCCTTATCACTTGGATCTGAATTGGAGTGTTCTTTGGATCTACGTGCTATCTACTTCCTGTGTCTCAGTCAGGATCCATTTCAAAATGTCATCGGAGTGTCCTAAACTCCTATTATGTCCTACTTATATTGTACAAAGTCTACTTCCCATGTCTTGGTCACTATCCATTTCAAATTGGACCATCATTGGAGTGTTCTATTATGTCCTGCTTATATTGTACATAGTCCACACAGCCCCATAACATTTGGGTGTTGATTAACATTGTTCGCAACCCAGACCCAGACCCGTTGCACCAAAATTGGCCATTCTAATTTTGAGAATGACCAAGATTAAGAACTGAAAGGGAAATGGATAACATCATCCATCTCAAGTATACTCTTCTGTGTTGTGCAACTAACTCGGTTACGATGGAGGTTAGACGACCTCATAGTTTGTACCATTTGGATGCTTGGTTTCAGAATTTATGAAGAATTGTCTCGGATATTTCAGGTCTAACAAAGAGGTTACTCAACTGATAAGTTTCCAAAGTTTATGATTGTTAGAGTCTCTGAGTTGTTATATTTATGAACTACCATGTGTTTGACTGGTCTTAGTTTCTTTGCTATTTTAGAGTTTAGATTAGAATTAATGGCTTATTATAACAGCGAATGTTCGTGTTCGATTAAGCTTGCTATCTTTTAGAGTTTAGTAGTCTAGGTTCTCACATTTATTTACTTCTTTGAAAATAATTTTCTTATATAAAAAGTTTGGCTTTCTGCTTAGTGCCATGATTTTCTTCTTACTACCCAATAATAATGTTTTTGGAAGAAAGCAAGCTGGGTGGAGGCTTCTGTAAGGTCTTCTGTTGAATTCCAATAGCTCAAATCCTATTGTTTTACTCCATTATAAGGCGTTCTTCGTTTCCATAGGTGCTAAAAGTGTTGCATTTCTTAGAAAGCAGATTAAGATGATTTATTTTTACACATTTGGGCACTGTTAGTTTCCAATTTTGAGTCCAAAATTGATTATTGGATTCAAAATTAAACATAATTTTGAGTCCAATAATCAGTTTTTGGAGTCAAAATTGTGACGTCCTGACCCAGTGTAAATATTGTCTAGTTCTGGGTCTTTTACCCTCTTCGGTTCTGTTTTCCAGCAACACTAACCGTGTCCGATACACTCCGCAGGGCCGCCCCTTGGAGATGTTCAAAATGTGTCTACAAAGGGCGAGGGAGAATACACATATATAGTCCAGGAACTTTGTCTCCCTTTACGATATATGATCTCACAATCCACCCCCTTAGGGCTCAGAGTCCTCACTGTCACACCGTAATGCGGGAGGTACGGCTCTGATACCATTTTGTGACGCCCCGACTCCACTGTGTAAATATTGTCCGGTTCTGGGTCTTCTACCCTCCCTGATTTTGTTTTCCAGCACTAACCGTGCCCGACCCACTCCACGGGGCCCACCCCTTGGATATGCTGAAAATGTGTCTAAAAGGGAGAGGGAGAATACACACACACACACACACACATATATATATATATATATATATATATATATATATATATATATATATATATATATATAGCTTAGGAACTTTCTCTTTTTCCGATGTGGGATCTTACAAAAATCAATTCCCAAATCCAAAACGAACATGAGTAGGGTTTATGGACCGGAGCCTGCCATTTCTCATTCCTGATCTCTCTTGATCAAGATTCCTCTTCATTTCCATTAAGAGGTTGATTTTTCAGTTCATTCTTCACTGCTATGTAACAACGATGACGACACCAGAACAGGGAAGCTCAGAAATTTATAGAATTAATAGCAGCTCAAAATTGCAAATTTCATGAAAATAATAAAACATTGGGGAGTATTAGAATGTTGATAAACAAATTTTGGAATTTTTTTCCATGGAAAATAATACTCAGTGAAAAAAAATAGGATTCAGTAGGTTTGCAATCATCTTTGGAAACAGGGAATTCTTTTATTCTGGGAAGAAAATCCATGGAAAATGAGTTTACCAAACTTTAGGGCCCTTTTGGATACCTCAAGCATTTGTATTTTGATTTGGATTTGAGTTTTGGATACAAAACACATCAATCATCTTCATGATCATGTTTTAAGAGAGAGAGAGAGAGATGTCTCGCTGCTGCCGGAGCAACATCGAGGAGCAGCGATGGTGAATGAAGTTGCCACAAATATTGATTTCCAAATAATGTCTCGCAGAACAGAGTTGAAAATCGGAAATCTAAGGATCTGATCCAGTTCAAAATATCAACTAAATCCAAATCTAAATCTTGTTGGTATCCAAACGTGGCCAGAAAATTCATTTTCGAACAAAATTTTCTATACACCAAAACAGACACTTTGGCTCTTGATTAATGAGGCAAATTGAACCACTGTCATGTGATAAAATGAAAACCTGACAAGGAAACATCACTACAAATTCAAACAGAAGAAAACAAAAACTAAACCAGGCAGGTAAGCATTGATAATTTTCCCTCAATTTTGAAACATTGAGTTAAACAATGATTTGCCTGAATTTTGAACACCCATTGGGACTATTTTCCCTCAGGAACCATACAATTGGTGGAGCCATATGAAAGTATTGCATGGATTGTTGTTTTCCATAGAATGTTCAAACAAAAAATTTCAGATCTGTTGTTCATAAATTACTATTGCTGATAGCAAGAGCCTGGGCCTTCTGGAGCAACTCGACCGGGTCCCGCCAATGGTGCAGCTGCAACTCCTCTTTGATTCAACAAACACCTGAAATGATCCAGCCTTCCTGTAGCCTGCCTTGGATCCTTAGCCAACTTCTCAAAGGATGTCCACAGCCGTTCTTCAGAAAAAAAAAAAAAAGCACACACAAAATAGATAAATTAATGAATGATTAGGCCAAACATCGAGAGCATCATTACAATGGCGCTCTCAAGAGCACCACATTATTGTTCCCCATAGCTAATACTTTGTAGTACTAGAATAAAATTAATCAAGAAGAATTCAGGCAACTTCCTAAAGTTTCATTTCATATAATCCCACATTAACAATCAAAGGAACCAGAATTAATTACCTGCCGCTGCTGCAGCGCGTGGCCAAATCGTTTGCTCAAGATCTGATCCGTCGATGTGCTCGCCCCACGTACAGACCTCACCCCCAATTAGTAATTTCTGCTGTTTAGGGTCTGTGATATTTGTGAGGGGCTCATTCATATAGAAACCTTGCCATGTGGCATCCAAGTGATCCAAGTACCACTTGTCCTGGTTACTGACAATGCACCTCAGCCCAGCAGCAACTGCTTTTTGCGCAACACCCCCACCTAACCTGTTAGTGATTTTATCAAAATGATGTTAAATATATGAAGCCCAAAAGATGAAAATTTTGTATAGAAGAAAGTAAACAACAATCTTTCCAGTATGGGAGTGGGACTACCAATTGTGCACCACAGTTTTTGGGCTCAATTTGTCTCCGAAGGTATTGAATGTCTCTTCCCTGTACATCTTACAAGTCGACATTAGAAATTTGGAAAGAGTTAGGATCAAAGAACAAGAACTCTGAGGCAAGGCTTTCTACCAGTTGACAATTTCATATCCATGGGCTAGTGCTATTTTCTGTGCACGCAAGACAAAGTACTCATAAGCTTGAGTCTCATTTAAGCCTTGCTTCCGTAACCTGAAAATAAGAGAGTCTGATACTCTTTATTTCTAGTAGATAATCAAGAGGTGGTCAATTTAGAGCTTAAAGAAGAAAAAAGATTAGATACATTGCAAAAGCTGAAATGCGATAAACTGAATAATCCCCAAACTCTTTGGACTTGTTTCCTCTTTCTATAAATACATGAGGGGGAGCTATCACCAAACTCTCTCTTTCTCTCATCTCTCTCCTTTTCTTACCCTCCAACAGAATCGAAGACATTTGTGCTGTATCGCCAAAGAAAAACATCATCTTGGATGATAAGGTAGGGTTTTTGGACTAATGTTGTATGTATCAGACAACAAATCCACTGTGCGTTTGTATCGTCCAACTAGACAATGGAAATGTACTGGGTGATGCATCTTGATATCAGTCAGTACTTTATAACGTTATCTCCATGGTGCGTAACAAGATTGAGTAGAAAAGGGACAGAAGGTGGTTATCCAAGACCTTCTTACAAGCAAAAAAGGAAGATAACTGTGACAATGCTCAGACGCTATATTGATTGTACGCTTGGCGCTTGCTGATTAATCACATGCTCTTCTCCTTTACATGGAAAACATCCATTTCTCAAACAAGTGCCCTCCTTAGATGTGCCCTGGCGGTGAGTTTTGTTCATTCTTTTGATGAAAGGGGAAAGGATTATTTTGAGAATATTTCTGTGAAATGGGTGACGTCACCCATTCCCGGTACAAATGTTCCCATCTCGGTCACTCATAATGCCGTCATTATTTTTGTCGAATCATTTATGTTTCCAATGGGAACCATCCTCTAAATTCCACTACAATGACGTAGACAGTTGACCTTTGGACTTTATGTAAAAACAAAAGATAAATCCAAAGAATTAATATCTGTCATCCTTGGATTCCGAATGTAATTCTTCTCACTTAATTCCACCAGCTCCAGAGCTTGATCTTCACATCACACTCACGAGAATATAACATTCCTACACTAAGGGCTCGTTTGACTACCATGACATTTTTTTTAATGATAAACTGGCGCCTCCGAGTGGTGAGAGAGGGGTTGGGTGGGTGAAGTGGCTAAAAATCAGAAAACAAAATACAGGAAACTAGTGTCTCCAAGTGGTGAGAAGGGGCTAAAAATCAAGAAAAAAAAAACTCTACTCAAAATCCGATCTACTGTTTCCTGATTTTTTGGCGCTTCTCATCAACAGAGACTAGTTTACGGTTTTTTGTTTCCTGAATTTAGCCACTTCACCCTCAACTACACTTGGAGACACCGATTTATCATGAAAAACAATTCACGGTAGCCAAACGTGCCCTAAGTATTCCATCACCAACTTCAGTTCCAACTTCAACCAAGAACCCCCCGTTCTAAGTCGTGCCCCTCAATTATGTCGTTATATCAAGGGCCATTCAATTTTGCAAAGCTACATCTCATCCTGAGTGCAAAAAGGTCAAGAAAGGTGAAATGAAGTTCCTGAAGAACAGCAGTAGCTAGACTTCGTCCTATTTCCGAGAAGAACACACCTTCCTGGTTGTAAATGGGTACACACATTAAAGTTTAATTAGGGTAAACGATGCCTTCCCGCATGTTGAGCTTCATGAGAAAGATTTCATGTCCATCATATGGACTTTGGGTTTAAGGGGAGGAAGAATAGGCTCAATGATTGTCAGATAATGCATTCAAGTGGAACGCGTAAGATCATTTGGTGTTCATCAAGAAGTACAGTGGAAGCACTACTATCATGTTTGTTTATGTTTGTTTAAGTGGATGGCATTGTTCTCACTGTGATTGACTTCTAGTCCATACGAAAGTTGGAGCCTTTTATATCAAAGATCCCAAGCTCCTGAGATACTTCCTTGGAATTGAAGAAGCTAGCTAATAGAAAGGATCTTCATTTGATCCTTTCTCAATGGAATTGCAATCTCGATCTACTACAGAAAGCATGGGAATTGGTAATAAACAAAGTAATTCACCCATGGAATTGGGAACATAAGTTTTTTCTCATTCTCTGAGGTCTGAAAATGAGGTTGTGGACTTGCTGCTAAGCAGGGAGATTTTAGTTCTTTATCATTGGGGCAATAATCTCTGCCCCCGCTGTAATTTCTGTTGTTTTTGAAACTAGAACAAAACTGCATGACACATGCATGAGGGTGCCATTATGGTTTCTGAAACTTGACACTGATGCCAAGAGATCTTGAATTAAACTTGCTAAAGCGATCGATCAAGGTTTTTCATTTTAAATTACTTTCGGTCAAATAAAATCTTTTGGGTCTTTTATGTAGTCATCAAAATGTCTTAGCTAATGTTGGAACTAGCTACGTTCTTAGTTGTACTATAGTCTTGAATCTTGATAGTCATGATTTTTCTAGTACTTGACCATGCTTTTAAACAATGGGCAGCAATTTCGGGCAAATTAACATGTTCCATCACATAATATTCACTGGTATAGTGGCATGTACAATATTTGCCTTGTTAGAAGCAAGGTTTTAAATTTCGACCGAAATCCGAAATTTCAGGTTTCTGTTGAGACCGAAACCGAAATTAGGTAAAGTCGAAACATTACAAAATTTCGACTGAAATTTGGAAATTTCGATCGAAATTCGTTTCCCTCAAAATTTAATGCCAAAATTTAAGGAATATCTCCAAAAAATCACTTTTTTATTCATTATTTAATATTATCCCGAAATTTCAGCCGAAATTCCGAAATTTCGGGGATTTCGTCAAAATTTGGTACGGGAGAAAATATTACTTTATTTAATTTCGATCGATTTCGTCCGAAATTTCGAAATTATGGCTGAAATTTCGGTTTCGATGAGGACCAAAATGCATTCTGAAACCAAAATTTAAAACCTTGGTTAGAAGTAGGAAATCATTGGAGAACTGGTAAATGATGTGATAAGTAGTATGTCTCTAGAAATAGCATGCTACATCCGACAAACTTGGTTAATGAACCGTATTGAATGTCTTTGACACCAATCTAACCAAATAAAATAGAATGAATATCATATAAGAAACTGATTTCAACTCCATATAGATGTGATAGCTATGTAAATATATGAGTTCAGGGAAATTGGATTATAGAGATTGTTACCACTTCTTTACATGAGGAGTTGTTGTCCAACAACCTGAAAATCAGCAATGCAATCATCAACATGTATCATAAAATTCTTATTAAATACCCAACAATGTTTTTATTCGAAAAGTATGATTAGAAGAACCATGACCTAAGTTACATAAGATGAAGAAACTACCCAACACAAAAGTATGATCTTAAACCATCAGTCATCTAATCCACACGTTCAATTACACAAAAGTGTTGTTTATACCTGTTCATCTCATCCAAATATGTTTTTGACTTTTAAACCGTGGAGAAAAATATAACTTATATGTAGCATTTGGAATATTGAATGGAATAAGTCTAACGTTCACTTGTATACCATCATGATGGAGTATAAATATATTGTGTACACACTGCTAAGGATTACTCCCTTACAGTGTAGGATAACATTTTTTTTAAAGGAACATATAGGATAACATGTGAAACACTCATTTTTCATGAAGGGGATTTGGGGACAAAAAAAGGACATATGCTCCAATGATAGATTCCAATAACACACATCTAGAATGATACTATAGTAAAACTATAAAAGAGCAACATAGAACTCACTTGTGTTGACTTCATCACCCCCCAAATGAACAAATTTGAACTTGAAGACCTTGCTGAAATCTGAAAGATAAAATGTTCAAGGGGACATAAAGCAATTATTGCTCATTCTTGCATAATGATCACTTTGTAGTTAAAAATTGATACATTTTCATGTAATCATGTGTTAACGCCTTATATCTCGATTATATATTTCATTTGAAATAGCAACATCACCTGAAAGAATTCCATCTATTACTTTGAATGTGAACTCATTACTCACATCAAGTGGCTGCTGGCAATCGACTGATGGCCATAGAGAAGGATAGCCAATACCCCTGGAAAAGAAACTTTTAGTCACCTGGAAGACTTTTAGAGAGTGAAAAATACATGCCACAAAAGCCAAGTACAGCATTAGTCATATTAAAAAGGAGGCAATCATTGAGTCTACTACCTGTGAAATTTCAAATTTAACTTGAAAAAATACTTTCCAAAAAAAAAAATTGAACTTGAAAAAAGATGCATACTTGCATCCACTACTCAGAACAAGTTCTCTTTTATGTCCCATAAGAAAGGAATGACTAGTAAATTTGAATTAAGCTTGATAGAACATCATGAATGGATGCATCAACTAGCCTAGAAAAGACAAATGAGGGATGGAAGCAAACAAAAAAACTCTATTTTAGTTTTTTTTTTTTGAAAAGGGCAACAGAATATATATATATATGTAAAAACAGAACCGAGGTGGTCCTGAAGGAACAAAGATAATACAAAGATAGCAGTACAATAATTCAAGGAGGTAGATAGTCAAAGCACTCAAACGCGGCCCGAAAGACTCCTTTCTTGGCAAGGGTGTCAGCTTCCGCATTGGCTGATAAAAAAACTCTATTTTAGTTGTTTGCATGGTACTTATATCATTGAAGGAAGATAAGAATGTTGCCATCCTAGTGTAATTTTATTAAAGGCCCATAACCCAAATAAACGGAAGCAACAAGCCAAGTCTTGAATTTAAGCAAAAACATTAAACAGATTTCCCAAGCATATTGGATGAACTTTACAAATGAGTCAGACACCTAAGAAAAGTATTTTGTTCTGAATTACACAATCAATTATATCATGTTAGAATAAGCCCAGTAGGGGCAATATAGTCTTTTTTTTTTAAATGGTAAATAATTGAATTAAAAAGGGAACCGAGAAGTTCCACAATATTTACAAGAGAGGGGCATTATAGTCATTGTATCTATTTCTATCTCTTAATATATAAATACTATAGTGAGGGAGAGCTAGCCCTAACTCACTTTTCTCTTTCTCTCTATTCTCTCTCACAACATGGTATTAGAGCCCTAGTGTTTCTGATCCCTAGGGAAACCCCGTAGCCTCTATCTTCTCCGCCTCTCCGAAAACCCTAACTCTTATCATCTCCCCCACCTAACCCCAACCATAACTCTAACCCTAACCCTTCAAAACCCACCCTCCACCACCCCCTATCTTTGAAGAAACCCAAAACCTAGAACTTCTAACACACAACTCTGAAGACGAGACGAGACAAACTAAGTTTCATGTGTTAAATTTGTCTCCTGAAGAGGAGACGAACATAGCCCTGAACACAACCCAGTTTTTCTCCTTTAGTTTCATGTGTTAAATTTGTCTTCTTTGTTTTCATCTCCCGCATCTCCTAGCTTCTCTATGGGCTCATCTCTGCACCTCTTCTTCACTCGTGCGATCGTCCTATAAGTCCCTCTTTTGATTAGTTGGTTTTATCCTTCGTCATCTCCACTTCTACTAGTCGTAGCCGTTGGTGTTGGTCTCTCTATTGTCGACATTTGTTGTCCTGATGGATCTTCCTGTTATTGTTGATCCCTCTATTGGCATGACCACTGAGGTCCGTGCTTCTACCACACCCTCGGCCCTTCTTCATCTTCGTCTTCTACCTTGGCACCTGTAGACAACTCTTACCCACAATTGACTACTGCTAAACTTGATGGGACCAACTACTACCAAGCTGGAGCACATCATCTCACTTGTATTTGTAACACATATTCTGACTGGATGCGATTACGCCGCGGCGATCTGTCGCTCGAGGTTCACTATGGCCAGTTTGTATCTCTATGTCAGCAGCTTGATGTGTTCCTGCCTCTTACATCAGATGTCATTGTTCTTCATCGACAATGGGAACAAATTCATGTAGTTCACTACCTTGATAGCCTAGGCCCTGAGTTTACTCATCTGCATCATCAGATCCTTGGGTCAGGCACTATCCCTTCACTATCTGAGGCCTATAATCGTCCACAACAGTGTCTTGGTGAGTCTCCGTCGCGCCTCCATGCTGATAGCTCTGCACTCGCCGCTTATACGACTGATAGTCGGCCTATTTGGGGCAGTGGCTCTTTTTCACGAGGGTATGGACGTGGCAGTGGTGGTGGTCGCGTTGGTGGCCGAGGCCGCCCCTACTGTACACATTGTCAGCGTGATGGCCACCAGATTGAGACTTGCTACACTCTCCATCCTGATTTTCGACTGTCTCCCGTAACTCATCTCTCGATGGCCAGCCCCTCCGAGACGCCTCTTCCCCCATCTAGTACTGTCGTTGCACCTGCCGATGATGCCTTTACCTTCACCAGGACAAATTATGAGGAATTACAGCGCCTTCGTCAGAGTACTCGCGCTCCCACCGCAGTTTTTGCCCAGCCATGTAATTCACCCACGACTTTACTCTCTAGCTCCGGGTCTTGGATTATTGACTCGGGAGCCTCCAATCACATGACTCGTAACTCATCACAGCTCATCCTTTCGCTCTTTTCCCTCTGACTATCAGACCATTACTCTAACTGATGGGTCTACTACCCCCATCATTGGTATTGGTATTGTGTGTCCTTCCCCTAGTATCTCATTATCTTCTGTACTCTGTGTTCCTAAATTTCCTTTCAGTCTACTTTCTGTTAGTCAATTAACGAAAAACCTTCAGTGCTCAATCTCATTCTACCCTTTGTATTGTTTGTTTCAGGATCTTTCGACTGGGAAGATGATTGGTTCGGGTCGTGAGGTGGATGGCCTTTATCGTCTTGATTGCAGACCTACTTCTACTGTTTTGCATAGCTCTGTGGACGCCTTCCAATGGCATTGTCGTCTTGGACATCCTTCCCTTCAGAGGCTCCATCAAACGTCATTAGTTCCTGCTTCTGTGTCTTCATTCCAGTGCGAGTCATGTGAACTCGGGAAGCACCACAGGGTGTCTTTTCCTTCCCGAGTCGTTAGTCAAGTTGATAGTTCTTTTCAGTTAGTTCATTTCGATGTCTAGGGACCTTCTAGGAACGCGTTAAATACTGGATTCAAGTATTTCATAGTATTTATTGATGATTATTCTCGTATGACTTGGGTGTATTTGCTCAAGGACCGTTCTCAGGTTTTTTTCAGCTTTTCAATCTTTTCATGCTGAAATAAAAACTCAATTTCCTTGCAATATTAAATATCTTCGTACTGATAATGCTCGAGAGTTCTTCTCAGCCACTCATGGCTTTCAGGATTATCTTTCCTCTCATGGGATTCTTCATCAATCCCCTTGTGCCAACACTTCACAGCAGAATGGTGTAGCCGAGAGAAAACTGAGCAATTTACTCGAGGTCACTCGTACCATAATGTTTCAGATGCGAGTTCCTAAGTCATTTTGGGGCGATGCGGTTTTAACTTCATGCTTTCTTGCGAATCGTCTTCCATCATTTGTCCTTCATGGCTCCTCCCCCATCCAGGTCTTGTATCCTAAACAAGACCCTTTTCCCCTCACACCTCGTGTTTTTTGGTGTATCTGCTTTGTTCATCTCTTGAGTCCAGGTCGTTACAAACTTGATCCACGGTCAGAACGGTGTGTTTTCCTGGGTTACTCTAGAACTCAGAAAGGCCACCGTTGTTATAGTCCTCATCTTCATCGGTGGTTTGTATCCGCCGACGTTACCTTCTTTGAGTCTGAGTCCTTCTCCCACTCTCCATCTTTGCCTAGTTCGGCCCCTCTGGAACCCGAAGTGCCTATATCTCTTCCTGTACTTCTTGAGTTAGTTCCTCTACCATCTGTACCTCCAAGTCAGCCTATTGTTGTTCAAGATGGCGATTCAGTCCCTGTAGCAAATCCACCACCAGTAACAAAGCATTATCATA
Source organism: Tasmannia lanceolata (assembly GCF_043159265.1). NCBI lineage: Eukaryota > Viridiplantae > Streptophyta > Magnoliopsida > Canellales > Winteraceae > Tasmannia > Tasmannia lanceolata. The sequence continues at coordinate 18,087,627 of NW_027518714.1, forward strand.
GGCGGCAGCGCAAAGATGGGCCTCCAACAACTCCACCCGAACCATTATCTTCACAGGTAGAGATCCCGGTTCCATCTACACAGGTTTCGCCTATCCCTTCTCCTGTCGTTCTCAGCGACTCACCTATTGCCTCTCGTACTCGTTCTCATTCTACTGCTCACCCTCTTTCTAATTTTATCTCTTATGATCATCTGACTCCTACTTTTAAAAGTTTTGTTTCCTCTTTGTCTTCTATTGTATTACCACAGTCGTTACAGGAGGCTCTCGATCACCCAGGTTAGAGTGCTGCCATGGACCTTGAAATAGGTGCTCTACACTCGAACCAGACATGAGATCTGGTTCCCCTTCCCTCTGGTGCTAAACCTGTTGGCTGTCGATAGGTATTCTCTATCAAATACTTGCCAGATAGTACTGTTGAGAGACTGAAAGCCCGTCTTGTGGCGAAAGGATATACTCAGATGTTTGTAGTTGAGTACCATGAAACTTTCTCTCCAGTGGAAAAGATTCCTTCTGTTCGCGTTATTCTGTCACTTGCAGTTAATCATCTTCATCAATTAGACGTGAAAAATGCCTTCTTACATGGCGACCTTCATGAAGAGGTTTATATGGAGCAACCTCCAGGGTATGTTGCTCAGGGGGAGATGTCCTCTTCTGTATGTCGCCTCAGGAAATCTTTGTATGGCTTGAAACAGTCTCCACGAGCATGGTTTGGCAGATTCAGTGAGGCTGTTATGAGGTTTGGTTTGAGACAGTGCGTTGTAGATCATTCGGTATTTAGTCATCAGTCCTCAGCAGGATGCATTCTATTGATCGTGTGTGTTGACGATATCATCATCACAGGTAGTAATTCAGGTGGAATACAGAAACTGAAGACCTTCCTGCAAATAAAATTTGCTACAAAAGACTTGGGATGCCTTAGATATTTTCTTGGGATAGAGGTAGCATACTCCTCTCGTGGTTTGTCCCTATCACATAAGAAGTATGTTTTGGATTTTTTGGAGATAGGGAATCTTGGCGTAAAACCTGTATTGCACCTATGGATCCCAATACAAAATTAGTTCCAGAAGAAGGAGATTTGTTGGAGGACCCTGGCATGTATAGAAGATTGGTGGGCAAGCTCATATATCTCACTGTTACTCACCCTGATATATCTTATGCTGTGGGCGTAGTCAGCCAGTATCTGAGCTAGTCAGCCAGTATCTGAGCTCCCCACGTACCTCACACTGGAATGCAATGATTCAGATTCTTTAACACCTGAAAGGTGCATCATGGTCATATGAGAATTGAGGGGTTCTATGATGCTGATTGGGTTGGATCTCCTGCAGACAGGAGATCAACTACTGGGTATTGTACCTTTGAAAGAGGTAACCTGGTGTCATAGAAAAGCAAGAAGCAGGACGTCATTGCAAAGTCGAGTGCTGAAGCAGAATACAAAGCGATGGCGCACACAAGCACAGAACTTATATGGTTGAGATCACTTTTGTCTGAGATCAACATTGAATCTTCTTCACCGTCACAGTTGTACTGTGACAACAAGGTTGCCATCTATATTGCAACAAATCCAGTCTTCCATGAATGAACAAAGCACATCGAAGTCGATTGTCATTTCATCCGTCAGAGGATTCAGAAAAAGGGAGATATGTACTGTGTTTACTTGTTCCGCAGAACAATTGGCTGATATGTTTACAAAGCCATTGAATAAAGCAAAGTTGAATGATTTCTGTAAGCTAGGAATGTATAATTTATACATTCCAGCTTGAGGGGGAGTGTTAGAATAAGCTCAGCAGGGGCATTATAGTCATTGTATCTATTTCTATCTCTTAATATATAAATACTATAGTGAGGGGGAGCTAGCCCTAACTCACTTTTCTCTTTCTCTCTCACAACATATCACATAGGCTATTTAAAGGAAAAAAAACTTTAAGGTTAAACCGCTGGAGGTTCAGTAGACTCTAGAATCTAGAAAGCTTCCTGAACCACAAAATTTAGAGCTCCATCAAACCTATCTTGAACGCATAAAAGTAGAAATTGCTAAGATGCGAAGAGACTGTGAGAGCATGCAGAGCTTATAAATTCTAATATTAGGATCTGAGTGCAGTCCCTGGCATCTATCCATGGTTTTAAATTTCGGCAGAAACGAAACGAAATGATCGGAATATTTCGGTTTTGGCCACGGCCGAAACGAAATTTACATTAAGTTGTTTCTCTACAAGATTTCGGCGAAATTTCACCGAAATTCTGAAATTTTGCTGAAAAGTCGTTGAGCAGGAGATGTCTTTCACCAGCTATTGATCGCCTACCCATCCGGAGGGAAGGATCTTGCTTAGTCTTAGTCTGATTCTTTCGCCGGTTCAGGTGGGGCGGGGTGCCCCTCACCTCGCTCTTTTTCCCTCCTGGGCATGGTGTCCGGTTGGGATGGGAGAGTCCCTTTGTTTGCCGAAAAGGAAGGGCTAGTCCGTGTTCTTAACTTAAGGTGTATCTGCTCTCAAGTAAGTTTATAAGGGAAGGAATCGACCCACCTATTCCGACCGGGGAGAACAGGCCATTCGACAGGGAGATTCTGAAATTGCAGAGGTTTCCTTTCAATTTTCTTTTTTAGCCATTTTAACAAAATTTCCACTGAAATTTTAAATATGTCCACTGAAATTTAAAAATGTCCACCAAAATTTATGAAATTTCCACCGAAATTCACAACAAAATTCACAACAAAATTTTAGACATTTCAGTCGAGATTTTAAAAAGCGTAATCACTATGATAATTTTTACATGATTTCGGACGAAACAGAAATATTTCAGTTTCGGTGGTGGCCGAAACCGAAATTTAAAACCTTGCATCTATTTAAGGAAGAAGGATATGGAAACAAAAGCTACAAGCAGCATGAGCTTATGCAGTGTCTAAAGCATAGTTGCCAGAGTGTGAGGCGAGTGGAAGAAGCGATGCGTGAAACAAAAGCGGGAAGCGAAGGGTGTAGAAAAGAGAAAATGCGGGAAGCGAAAATCTCTAAGGAAAGTATACGAGGAATCATCGAAAGTCAACATGAAGGATGAGATAAGCCTCAACAAAAGCGAACAAGAAACGTATATAAAGAGAAAGGTATATAGTAGGTTAGGGAATAAGGTTAATGTAGGTTAGGGAGGAAGGTTAATGTAGGTTAGGGATTACAAGTAGTAAAGAGGACTTCGCGACTGATTAGAATTAAAAGTTATATAGATTTATAGCGTTACGGTAAGGTTTGTGTAAGAGGGCGAACCTTGGCGCAACGGTAAGGTTGCTCCATTGTGACCTGGTGGTCACGTGTTCAAGTCACGGAAACAGCTTCTCTGCAAAGAAGGGGTAAGGCTGCGTACATGTAGCCCTCCCCAGACCCCGCAAGGGCGGGAGCCTCATGCACTGGGCTGCCCTTTTTTTTTATAGATTAGCAGCGGTACATGTTGTTTTCATGTACATTTAAAGTTGAGATTTTGGAAAAATATCCAAATAAGTTTATTTGAAACTTAAAGATGACTTTTTAAGTTTTAATCTATGTTTCATCATTGCAGGTACAAGTGCCAGAAACTAACATGGGTATCGAGTTTCAGATTCGACAAACCTAAAAAAGAACGATTCATGGATTCGCCAAAATATTTTAATCGAGTCTCAAATTTTTAATAGTTTACTTTATAATATGGTTAAAACAAGTAATATATTGAAAATTTTAATAGGATAAGTAGATATAATGTTTTATTTCCATTTAAGAAACTTACTATTAGGATGAGTAAAACTAAAAAAACATGCGGTAATTGTAAAGTTGAGGCATAAGAAAGAAGCAGAATGTTGATAAATGACATAAAGTGAATCATTTGTCTCTCCATATTCATGTTGTTAAGATGCTAATTCCGTGACCACGAGGAGGACAATGGGTTGAATAATCCAATGATTGCATAATTTGTTAATAGCTTTATTGAACAGAATGTTTGCAAAATCATCACACATAATATATGTTGATCATATAGTATCAGAATCCATTTTATAGCATTCCAATGTTCGCTTCCTGTGAAATATCAGGCCTTGTGCATACCATAGCATACATGAGACATCCCACTACACATGCATATGGAACATTGTGCATACTGGCTTTTTCTTCTTCTGTACTTGGACTATGCTTTGCACACAATTTGAAATGTGCTCCAGGAGTATTCAGAAAAAAAAAAAACAAGTGCCAAAATTCGAGACATGTCCGACATGGGTACTTCACCCATTTGGAAGAATCCATGTAACATGGGCATTAATATACTTACTTCGACATTAACAAAAGGAAAAAATAATCACCCAAATAAAAACTGTACTCTTAATAAAGAGGAAGCGTGTGTGAATCACACTTCCCCTAAATTTGAGAAGCTAGAGGAATTTAGCTTCTAAATCGAATTTATCTTATGAAGCGACCTTCCCATCTAACAAGGATGCTTTCAATAACTATGTTTAGAGTTTTATGATAGGCTAGTCAAACCATGGCAGCATTGATTATTGTAACAAGCATAGCTAATGCAGTAATAAACCCAAAACCCAAAACTAGAAGGAAATCTAACTCCAGTAAAACCAGTTGACTAGCAAAGAGTCTCCTCATCCAATCCACAATGCTAATTACTCAATTTGCATTAGTTAAACAATCTTAAAATTTACAACGAATAAATAAAACCTACTATAGTATCACACTACGGCATATCTTTGAGAATCACAACCAAAGATAAAGGTACAAGTTCTTCCCAAACTCAAAACCATGAAATTTCAGTCCTTAGTTTAATGTTGTATTTTTCTTCTTTTTCTAATAAACTGATAGCTATTTTGAAAAAAAAAAGCCATGGAGTTTCAGTCATCTCGTTGTCCATTGATTCCAATCACCATGACAACAGAAAATGGAGGTCATGAAACCAAAACAAGATTCAGAATCTTCCAATACAAAATGTAATTAAAGTTTGATTAGGATAGTTGGGTCTTCTGTAACCTACCCTGATATCATATGGAATGTAGTATTTTAACATCTACATTTATAACATGCGAAAACTCTCATCAGAAGGGCTTAAAAATGATAGTCAAGTACTCCCAGGCTGCTAGAATAAGTATCCTGATTTATGTACATAATAAATAGTAAAAAGTTATTTAGGTTAAACCTACCATGAGAAAGCATGCCCTGGAACATCAATCTCAGCTAATATATTAACCCCACGTCTTTGGGCATACCTGCAAAATTCATGATCAAGTCATATTGGGGTGCACCAATAAGGGAATAAGCACACTGACAAACTTAGCAAGTACTTACTGCACAATTTCAACTGCATCGGCCATTGTATAGCGTTCTGAGAGAGAATAAGCACCATTCCACAGTTTTGGATACGAAGGTATCTCCAAGGGGAAGGACTGGGTATCTACGATATGCCAATGTAGAACATTCTGTATAGAAGTAAAACAAGATTGATCCATATAAGACAATGCTGCTAGAATATTGATTGTTGAAAGGTATTCAAGACAGTTAGATACGAGAGCAACTCTTAAATTCATCCCAAAAGTAATCAGGGTTCGAAATCATTCTAATAATATCTTACATGTATATATGCAAGTGGATAGTTAATCAGCAGGCAAAAGGAATAAACCAACTTCAGCAAACAAACATCAATTTTTTTGAATGGTAGCAAACAAACATCATTTTCTGAAGCATAGTCAAAGTGTATAGATGAGAGATAGTCAATTTTAGTTTAGTTCATTCGGTGATATAGGGAATTTAGTGATAAGCCATAGGTTAATCTCGTTCGCTTGTAGAGCACATATGCATGGCTCCAATCATAGAAGTAATCATTAGAAGATGAAAGTTGCCAAAATCAACCAGTATTGAACAGGGTCACCCTACTGCCAGATATACTTCTTGAAATCTTTTAAGGAGGGAAAAAAACCTATGACAATCAACTAATATACGCCTCTCCCAGTTATTACCAATTTAACATCATCAGCGTTTTTTAATGGAAATGATATTTTATTAACAAAAAGAAAGAGAACAAAATGGACATGTATTTCTATTACTATGAAATTAATAAATGAAGTGGTTAATGATGGGGTTACCCTTATCCTTTTTATTTTGAAAATTGACAAATATATTCATACTAGCAAAATTACAATGGGGACCCAGTAGTCCCACTAGATTTACATAGTATGAATTGCCCAGGAGCATTCTCCTTGGCCCAAAGAAAAACCCATTACCCCAATAGCCTCAATTTAATCGAATTTAGAAAAAAGTGCCAAATTTGTGGGACCCCCAAGTCAAGATCTTGACCTGCCACGTTACACCAATTTCTCCACTGCAATCCGCTGGCAAATTTGATTTTCAAAAATCCCGCTTGAAGGTCTAGAGCTATTGTGCGCCCCTAACCGTGCACGATAGCCAACCACCCAACATCATCATCCGATCTCTGGCGGCCTCCACCTTGAACCACCACCAAACACTGACGGCTCCCCATTAAAAATATATCAAATTCTTCCACCAATTTCTCCAAAACCTACTTCCACTAACCCAAAAATCATCCCATCCAAAAGTATACTCCTAGCCCTAACCCTAAACCGTAACCCTAAAGACTATACTACTCTCCCACCTCCTTCCCCAATCAACCCTAACCCTAACAACCTTAAAACTCCCCTCCTCTTCCTCCTCCTTCAAACCTTAACCCTACAAGGTTCATTGCCTCTATCCACAACCTCCCTCACCTCCATATCAAACCTCCTCCTTTTCCCCTGAATCCGAACACCCTTTTCCTTACATCAGCCTTTTCCACAGCCTCCAACAGCTCCCCCATCCATTTTCTCCATCAAGCCTAACTAGATCCAGCCCTTTCACCATCAAATCCGGCCTTCTCGAGCCCCGCATCGTCCATTCCGCCCATGGTCCCCTGCTTTCCATGACCCTCGGATCCGATAATCTACGGCCTCTACAGCCTCGCACCGCCTATAGCTGGCCTTCCATGGCTCCAGGTCTATCACCATATGGCCACCGGCAACCTTCACGGTTTTCCACGGCTCCAGATCCAGCTTCACAGCCTCCATGGCTTCAGATCCGGCCTCCACGGCCCCATATCCTGCCTCCACGACCCTAGATCTAGCCACCACGGAAAAGCCATGTTCCAGATCTGGCCTGCACGGTTCCCGATTAGGCCTCCGCGGCTATCTTTTGCCAATCATGGGAGAGATGGTAAAAAGAGGGTTAGCAATGGGGAGAGAGAGGGGGAAACAAGCAAGAGAGAGAGAGAGAAAGAGAGGGAGAATGAGCGAGAGAGAAAGGGAAAGAGAGCGAGACGAGAGTATGTGTTCCTAAGAAAAGGAATTTGTCCATTTTTTGAGAGAAAAAAAAGTAACAAAACTAAAACTCAATAGCATCTCTATGCACACCACCCTGCACAAGCTCATCTGTCACATCCGGTGTTTAAAAACACGGATGCGGGTAAAAAATGAGGCCTAGAAAAATCCTTGTCAACTCGACGTGGGCGCGGCCAAGAACACAGTTGAGTACGCGGTTGATGCGGTCATAACTCAGGAGAGTCAAAGGAGTTTTTATTGACTCTGTAGGGAAAAAAGCGGAACACGGTGGCAAATCGAGGAATGCGGCCAAGGGAAAAGGGAGTCGACTAGGGGAGTCCACGATGACGTGGGGGAGTTTTAAAACTATGGTCACATCATTAGCCGACCAATAAACATGATAGAAGGAAACCACTTTCCCTTTGATAATATCCAAGACGACTTCTATGGCATTATAGAACCTCCATGGGTAACCTTTTCCTCTGCACATCCAACAAATCACATTAAGAGAGTCCCCCTCCACAACTACTGACAATTCAATTGCAGTGTGGCATTTTAAGCCTCCATAGTGCTGGTAAAATTTGTAGAATTCAGCACATTAGTATGTTTTGTGACTTTTGTCCCCTCGGATAGCCGATTTGGCATTACATAAGAGCCTTGTGATTGTAGGCATCAAAAGGCCAATGTGAGAGTTTTTGGCTTAAAGACATTTGCCATGTCTATCTAACTTAGGTCTTTGCATGAGGAGTTTAGATTTCAAAGGTGTTTTAATAATCAATTTTATGGATAGCGAGGTTCATCATCCCTTTACTTCCATTTATCGCCCCTTGGGTATTTTGGTAGTAGTTTAGAATATCTTAAGAGAGAATTGAGAGATATTACAAAATGCATGCATCACAGGATCAAACACAGAAACCTGCAGTGGGATAATATAAGAACATTCATGAAAAAATGTAGGTGTTAGAATTCTAAGCTCACTAACAGACCACAAGGACTTATTACCAACTTTAACCAAATGAAGTATAGCTTAGCGCTAAAATCAAGCATCTTTATAATGTTAGTTCTGAGGTACCTTTTAACTCAACTTTGCAGCTGGACTAAGCATGTTTCTAGCTGTCAATAACGTTGACAATCAGGAAGTAGAATTTAATGGTGGGATTTTTGACCGAATAGTGGATTTCCATGTTGCCAAAAAAAGAAGGGGTTTCCATGTTATATTCCATCACATGCGGCGATCGGAAAATAGCGATGCAGATCGGTTTGCTAGGGCCGGTATTGGGGGGGATAGCTTGACTATTTTTTATTTCCTTCCTCCTTGATGGGCTGCATTCGTTGTATTTTTGCTTTCTTTGTTCTCTTGTTTTCGCCTTTTTGGCCCTTTCTGTATTGACCATCTCGGTGGCTGGTTTCTCTTCACTAGTGAAATGATCTATCATTGAAAAAAAGTACAATTAAATGGTTTCCAGTCCAGAAGATGGGTGGGAAACATGTAATTAGTTAATACAGTCAACCTTTTCTGATTTTAGTAGGCGTTCTATCTGCGATGTGTCCTATAAGTTGATAGGAAATATGAAGACAAGTAAATGGTTTAATAGTATGTTCGGGGTCTTTGAAAAAACTTTCTTTTAACTTAATAAGCAGTCGATGTCTCAAATAGGTTCCCTTGCAAAGAGTAAAAAGAAGAAAATTAGTATCAACTATGCAGGCACAAAAGCCACTCACCAATAAGCAAAGAGTTATGAAGCAAAACCATGCTGATGGATTCAAAGATCTTTCAACAAAAGAAAGAACCAAGACTGAAGATTATGCATCTAGATTTTTAATGTATTGTGAAGTATGCATGCAATATAATCTGTTCGACATTGCAAGTCAGGTTAGAGCAACTACTCATTATTTACCAATGTGCCCCCTTTATTTATCCAGAACACCCCTCCCCCTCGTAGTGGTTTTATAAGTGAAGATAATAGTCATATAACCACTACAAGGAAGCGTTCATGGTTAAAAACGGGGATGTATTTTTCATCACCATACATATACTTGCAGTGAGTTACTGCATTACATACCAACTTTGTGTAGGTCATAGCATCGATGACATTCTTTATCATCGGCAAAGGCTGATAATGTCGAGAAGTATCTGCAACACATTAACAACTAATGATTAGAAATCTCAGACATGAATCAAGATGATATTTTATTATCTATTGGAAATAATAAATCCAATAACAAAAATGGAAAAAGAAATGGAAAATTTCTCAATTTGTGTGTGCCATCCTTGCTAACGGTCATATTAATCTTCTATGCATCATAAAATTTATCAGATGATGGAAGATTCCAAAACAAAAGGAAAAAAAGAGGTAGTAACCTTGGACTTCAACATGACTCGACTTCGGAAACCTTGCATTGTAACCACTATAGGGAATGCCAAAAGTTTAAGTTAAACAAATTAAGATAGTAATAGAATGCTTGAAGAAACACTGGGGAATGAAAACAGCCCCCCTCCCCAGCTACTTCCCTTTTAAACACTCTTGCAGAAACTTTAAAACTCCATCAGACCTTTGGGCCCACTACTTAACCTAAAGCCCCCATCCTTACAAAACCCTCAAAGCCCAAAGCCTTGGAAATGAGAACAGCTCACTCTCAATTTCTTCTTTCCCCATTTCTCACCCCCACGGCTAGGGTACAACAGCCACTTCTCTACCCTCCCTTTTCTCCCTTCCTCTCAACATTTCCTCTTCCTTCCTTCATCTCTCTAGGCTGGGTTTGTAAGTCATCTTTTTCCACTTTCCTTTCCTTCCCTTTCTCCTTTCCTTTCATTCTTGTATTCATCCTTCCACCTTCTTCTCCTCTCTTTATCTTGATTGTGAGCGGTCCCCTTTTACCTATCTCGGACGTATCCTGCATTGGACGTTCAAGGCTAGACATCCGGCACGTTACTCCTATGTATAGAACACTTTCACTTTCATTTTTACCAGCCTACCCATATTTTTCTACCCCTTTGAACCCTCCCAACAGTCCTTACGCCCATATTTTACCCAGAGCAACCCTGCACTTGTTGCCCATAACCTCTACCATGCTTTTACCATTCACCCATCATATCCTCACCCTTTGGGACATCTTGTAGGCCGTACTAGTTGGATTTCATAGATTGGATTATTGGGACAGATTCCAGTTGATGACCGGTTGTTCTTCCAGATTAATTACTTACCTATTTGGAATTATAGACTGGAGCATGGTGTGGATAATTTAATTTTTATTGATGATTAAAATCATCGGCCAAGAATTTCTTTAAATTTTAAAAACCATTTGCTTATATAGATCATTCATGTCATGTTTAAAATTATCAGGCAAGAATTTCTTTAAAAACCATTTGCTTATGAATGGATTTCGGCCAAGGCTGGCACGAAATTTACCTGAAATCAGTTTTTACAAGATTTCGGTGAAATTTCCCTTTGTACAAAATTTCCACCGAAATTTTACACATTTCAGTGGAAATTAAAAAAAAATCAAATTTTTTGTCAAGTTTTTACATGATTTCAGCTGAAATTTCCACCGAAACCAAAATATCAACAGTGGCCGAAACCGACATTTAAAACCTTGGCTCTTACTAAACATCATCCGATTACATCAAACAGATCAGAGAATATCACATTGCATGCAGGAACCAACCTTGGACCTGATCTTGAGTAAGTGTACGGTAAATAAAGATCAGTCCAATAAGAAGGATGCTACCCTATCTGTACTTTAGACATTAAAATTGTCTGGGATGCAAAACATGGGGTTATAACCAAAACCCAAATAACTATACACAATAATGAGACATATGGCGTAGACAAAAGAGAATCTATAAGCAATAAAATAAAGCATAATATATGAGTAATATTCAGATTAAATGTTGTCTCACCAATTAGAAGCCCACGATACGAGAACCGTGGTTGATCAACAATAATCCATGGAAGAAGATGAACTTCAATTATCCGGGTTGTAAAGTTGAAATGGCACAATTGGCTAAAAGTCTGTAAGGTTTTCGTGCCAAAAAGAAGTAGTAAAGTAGGTAAAAATTTTATCCATAAAATGACTTTTCAGAAATTTTTCAATAATTAGACCTAGAGGTATAAAAACTTCATTGACAATAAGCATGACTGTAAGTAACCTGCAACCCATGGAGAGCCCCGTAAACTGTGTGTGCCTGCATACCACTCCCAAACAATAAAGTCAATTAGAGAATTTAAAGTTAGAAGAAAATCTAAAATAATTACATAAAATGACGGATAAATTGGTCAATAAATGCATTGTAATACAAGGATCTCATAGCATAAAGTGCAATGTTTCTGTTTTCAGAAGATACTTTTTAACCAACATACGACACCTTAATACCAATTTCGAAAACCAAGCTCAATACTGAATCTAGTTGTTCTCAGGACAAAAACTGCAAGGACAGCAATCACACAATAAGGGCTCATAATTCATGCCTGTGTTACCATCAAACTTTCAAAAGGACAAAGTAACTTTCTCACACTCAGTCTCCCTAAAGATTAATTACAATCTTTCAAAAATCAGTAGTGATGCCCAATAGTCGTTAAACAGTTTGGCCAGGGACTGAACACTGACTAGAAAAAATACCAGTTATAAGGGTCTTTCACAAAGTCGTCTGAGTTGAGAATCAAATCAGCTGATTTTAATTTATTTTAAAAATGTTGTCCTAATAGATTTTTGACTTGAACAATTTTTATGTCACACAATCCAGTAAATGAGAGAGGAAACCGAAAATTTTATATTTTTTTGGTTTCTGCTTATTTTTTCTTTTGCTTCAATTGGTGGCACTTTTAGCAATTTTCTGCACTCTTTCAAACCACTCTCCTGTATTCACTTGAAAACCAACTTGACAACATTCATCCGAAATACTGTAAATTGTCGCCCCAGATGTAATTTCTGAGTCAATTTTGAGTATTTGTAAAATGGTTGGTATTTAGTTTGAAGGTAGAAGACGGAATTCCAACGTAAACATCTGTGAGACATTGAATTGCAACATTGTGCAGTTCTTGGCATACACTGGCACTGTTTCAGAAAGTTCCAGTATGTATCAGTGGTGTTTTGGCATGTGTATTGAAATTTTGAGCTATATTGATGAGATTGCGTAGATCCATTGATCTGGCACCAGATCATGTATCTATGATGAAACTACTGGTAGATTAGTAGTAGTTCAAAAAGTTTGAATGTTTTTAATTGTTTTTCTTTTATTTTATGTTTTTCTTTATGCTAACATATAGGGATTTGCTAGGGACAATAGCACAAGGCATTTCGCGGATGGGCTGTTGCATGTGAGAGCAGCCACACATGCTCACTTTTCAGCAGATTTTGTCTTATTCATTTAATTTATCTGAGGTTGGCTGTTCTCACATGCAACAGCCCATCCGCAAAATGCCTTCTTCGATGACCTCTAGCAAATCCCTAACATATAATAGCATCATAGAGGTAGGGATTCAACAATATATCCATGATTTTATTATTAGAAATATTTTGTAATATTTTTATTATTTTTCGTCATTTCTTTCTGTGTTCTGAAATAACATAGGACCATCAAAGATGCTTGGATTGACACTGGATCCATGCATATATGATGATGATTAGTAAATGATTAGGAACATTTAGCTATTTTTTACTGTTTTATTTTTCCATTTTCCATTTTCTTAAATAAAATGAAAAGCATCATAGATGCTAGGATTTGGCCCTAGATCCATGCATCTACGATGTTAATTGGTAGACCACAAGCTATTGTTAATTACTTTTTTAAAAATAATATATAAAACAATTTAGATGCATGGATTTAGGACCAAATTTACGCATCCATGAAGTCCATTAGTAGACAACTATTAATACTTGATTTACTCTTTAAGAATGCTGTTAATTGGAATTAATAGCTGAACTGATTGACACTTGCTAACCCTATTGACACTTGAAAAACTTAAGTTGCAAACATATATAATATATCTAAAATAATGGTAAGTTCTGTGAAATCACCGGTCACTCCAAAAGCCTGATGGAGATGGCGTTATTTAATCTTTAATACTTTAACACTCCCCCTCACGTGAGGACCCACTTTCTAGGGTTGGCCTACACGTGGCACATGTGGCCCCTCTTTTGGGTTTGGCCATTGCGTGTGGATTTTTGCTATCAAGGAGGTTTGAACTCAGGACCTTTGGCTCTGATACCATGAGAAATTTACAGAATTTCTATTATTCTTAGACGATTTGCAATGACAATCAATTGGTACTTTTATAAAGCACTTACATGATAAATATAGAAATAAATCAAGGCAACTATGGAAAGAGATAAGTGTAGAATATTCTAATCTAACCTAATTACTAATCCAATCCAATTGCCTAATCTAGCTAAGTTGCCCCTTCTAACCAACTTTCCCAATCTATCTCCAAGATGATCCAACGGTGAGATCTTAATCCAATCCAACCGTCGGATCTCACATATTCTAACAAGTTCAGCATGTTTAATATAATGATTTTCAACTTTGTAAAATTTATTGTACTTTTCTCAATTTTCTCCAAATTTTGTAATTTTCGTTAGGATTTTTTCAGCTTAGGGAATGCTTGCCTGAAATCAAACTGCATCCCAAATAAAACAGTTTTGTCCCCTGAGCCATACCCAAGAGCCAAGTTTTCAAACCATGCTAGAGAGTGAAACCACCACATACTCAATACAATAAACTGCTTGCCTTAATGAAAACCCCTTACCACCAATGCAGATTTTAAAAAAAAAACAGTGTAGAATAAATAAAAAATTCAGCAAACCCCACCTCAAGATGTGCATATATTGGATTTCCAGTTGCAGGTATAGACAATTTGTAAGACTCGTCAATGCCAAACTGCAGCTGCATGACAACCAACAACAGTTTCCACACAATAGAAGTCAGCATTTTTACTCTGACAAGCAAAGCACTTATCTTACCTCTACGGAATTGTTCTCAAGAATAACCGGAAAAACAGCAACATATGCCGCATATACGAAAATAAAATAAAAATCTTGGATTATGGAAAGCCCAATGCATTTGAGAATAACATGCCAAAACAAAAAGAAAAGGTTTATGACTTAATGAGAAGATATTCACATTGCTGTAGTTAATCGTGCACATGGGAAGTAGGCATTTTAATCCAGCATAAAATCAATAAAACCACACTTGAGATTTTTTTAGGAAAAACATGTTTTGATTTTCATTTTTTGATAATCAAAAGCAACCTCATTTTTTGACAATCTTAGTAGAAAATCAACAAAATGTCACTTTGATTTTCATATATAAATACTATTTATGCTATTTTATGAAATCAAAACTATCTCCATTTTCTAAAAAGTTTGCATTATAGTAAGACTAATGTGTTTGAAAATTAACAATGTTTATGTGACTAACATCTTCACTTTTGAGATAAAAACTTAAAAGAAAATTGCTTATGAGAGTAAATCCACAATATAGTTGTTATATCATGACCTAACGACACAACATATTGGCAAAATCCATCTCAGCGTAAAAAGAAAGGAACTAACCCCAAGAATAATCTTTGACTTACAAAATTCTTGATAAGCAAAACATCAACAACAGATACTGAAAGCTTCCCAATTTTAAAAATCAAACCACTTTTCTTTCTTACATCCTTTAGAATGCACAATCAATGAAGAATGCACTAAAACAGATATTACAAAACATCAACAACAGAAACTCAAATCTTCCCAATTTTAAAAACCAAATTACTTTTCTTTCTTACAAATCCCATATGCCACACAATCAATGAAGAATGCACTATAACAGACACTAGGTTTTGTAAAAAATTACAAAATCAAAATTACATTCATTTTTCTAAAAACTACTAATGCCAAAGGAAAACACCCTAGATTCTTAAAAAAAAAACCAACCATCTTCACATTTAAGAATACCTCATCATCGAGCGAGAAAACAACCACATTCAAACCCTGAAGCACTGCATTAGAACCAGTCACAAGACCATCAACAACATGTGCTGCTTTGACAATCTCAAGAACCCTTAAAAACCCATCTTTCAGTATATTTGAAGGATCCTTATACGCGCTCCCCTTCATCGATAATCCAAAATCCTTACTCAAATACAGAGACTGTACTCCATGGCTCAATGACATTGGCATTGGCCATAGATTAACCCCATCAACAAAAACAACAAAACCAAGAAACCCTAACAAAAACCACACAGAGAAAGTCCAAGTTTTCCTCTCCATTTACAAAACCCTAGAAAATAGGAAGAGATAAAAGGGTACTACTCAAATCAGTGAATGTTTGGTAATTTTAAAGAATAGAATCTGAAAATGAAGAATATAAAGCACGGTATATGCAATGATTCTTGATGGTATTTATGGAGAATGTATGGATTTGGAAATCCGAAAGAAGGGGGAATGATGAAAACAAATTCCTAGCATGATATTGTTGACTTTGGCGAAGATTATTCGGAGCTGAAATGAATGGCAATTTGGAAAATGTATGGAGGGATCGAATCTGGAAGAATAAAGAAGGAGGCAAGCGATTTGGAGAGATTCGAAAATTTTGGATTTTTGGTGGGTTTCTTTGGGCAGAGACATGTGAATTTTGGTCCTCATTCTTTCTCTCTCTCACCGGTTTTTTTGTCTGTGTCGGCCACTAATAAAGTTCGTTTGCCTAAACTGCCGCCATTTTTGTTTATGACTGCAGAGAACATGTCTGTGTGAATGTGATAGTCTGGTAAACCAAGAAAGAAAAATTTTAAAAATAGGAATTTTGCTTTCCCTGTTTTAGTGTTTTCCAACCCAATCCATGTTCTACACGCTCACCAAACTCCTCAAATTTCTCTCTCGAACCTCTTTTGCCTTTGATTATAGGTAGTAGGTAAGCTGATTTTTCATGAATTGTTTTTCACAGTTGCCAGCACATGTCCTTATTGGAAAACTTTTTCCACAAAAAAAATTTATTGAAAACTTTTCTAAAGTGGAAACTTTACACCTCATCATGGGTGGTAAGTAACCCATCATTTATACAACTGAAAGTTTTATATTTCCCCCCTTTTCATCCTTGGGCCAGCCCCGTCTATTGTATTTATGAATTATGACCAAGGTTTTAAATTTCAACCGAAATTTCGGTCAACACCGACACTGAAACGACCGAAATCCGAAATTACCGAAACGTACAAAATTTCGGTCGGAAATTTCAGTAATTTCGGTGAAATATTTTTTATTCTTTTACAAAATTTTAACCGAATTTACCGAAATTTCTTTCAGTAATTTTGGTCCAAAAAAATGACATTTCGAGCGTATTTACCTAATTTCGGCAGAAATTTCAGAATTTCGGCTAGGACCGAAATATATGCCGAAACCGAAATTTCAAACACCATGATTATGACTACCTTTTACAGTACAAGCGGGTGGCTTAAGTAAGAAAATGGGGTGAATATATCATTTCCCCAAATGTTTTGATGAGGTGAGGCCCATCATTTTACACTCATGCATGGATGGGTCCTACCATTTTAAACATCGTATTTTGATATGGTAGGGCCTACCATTTCTACTCAAACTGGCACAGCCAAACAGAGAGAAATAAACAACCAAAACACACTTTTTTGAACTTTCACCTCTGCCGTCTCGAGAACCCGTGAAGCTAGAATTTTATTTAATCTCCGAGGAAACCCCAATCGTCCATTACATTCTCCAAAACAAAAGTTTAAAAGCCGAACTACCAACAAAATAGAAAATTGCTAACAATTAGCCTGAAAACTAGGAAAGACATGTGTAAAGGCTAAGGATGAACTAAAAGCTAGTAATTTGCTAAATAGTAGGAATAGATAATCTACTTTAGGAAACAAATAAGTTTTAGGAAAATCATGTTTTTCCAAATCTTCCAAGTTTCTAACTTTTCTATATTCTTCACGTTTTCAAGCTACTACCTTTATGGAGTTGCTTATGTAGGAGGGTAGAATCACCCAAAATACCTCTCCTCACTAAAAGGGGTTAGTTTCTTTGTTTTCCATTTGTGTACCTTGCCACAATATTCATCCTCAAAACTCAAAACCTTCAACTAACTTTTGGATTGCTATAACAAACCCATGCACATGGTGGGGGCCTACTATTGTACACCCATGATAACTCTACCTAAATCCATGTATAGGGTTGGTCCTGCCTTTTACACCATGCATGTTTTGATAGGGTAGGTCCCACCATCTTACCTCATGTTGTGATGGGGTGGTCCCACGATCTCCTCCAAGCAACCAGTTTAACCTCATGTTTTGATAGGGTAGGAGTTTCCGAATGATAATCCTAGCCATTCAATCAAGACTCGGTGTGGTTTTAAGGAAAATTCATTCGTTTGATTGTTTACTAGCCAACTAAGGATTCTATTTATTACTTATTGGAACTTAAATGTACATATATTCACAAGCAGTACTATTATAGTCTTCTTAAGTAGGTAAACCGGGGTTGAACCTCCTACCTAATAGTTGAAATACAATGTCTGAACCGATTGAGCAATAAGGCGATGGTAAATTCGCAACCCCTGTAGGATAATAGGCACCCCTTTGACGTTAAAGAGCATCAAAGCCTTCTACATACCCTCCTCTTTAAAGGGGTGTGAATTTATCATTGCCCTATTATTATCATTTAAGGGCATGGTCCTTGGGACTTGAGTAATTTTATACCAATGGATGTCCCACAAATGTGGGCCTTGGCCCAATTTATGAACCTGATAACATTTTCCTCTTTTATATTATTCTTCTTTAAAATATGTGACCAAATACTACACTCTGGACAGCCTGTTCAATGATTCCTTTTGGACTTTAGAAACTGATTGAGCCCAAAACTCTTTTGGTCCCGTCTGGTCCAAAAGAGTTCAATGATTCCTTTTGGACAGCCTGTTCGTTTGAGATTATGCCAACCGATTGTGGAACCCGGCCCAGTTAGTAGTAGTGTATGCTAGTAAAGGTCACAATCATGCTTATATAGGGTATCAAAACGACAATCCAGCGGCCAACTAGCATTCTAAGCATGTGGAGGTCATAATCATAAGAAGGTACATGAACACTACCGACCCTATGACTAGGGTTTCAACTGTTAGAAATAGTTTTAGTTTTGACAAGCGTAGTTGGATCTCCCTTCCGAGTCAAGCCATCGCATTGTCACAGGCATAGGCATTGAAACTTTCTGCTTCCTTACTTGAAGAGAATTTCAAATTATGGAAAATTTCTTTACTTTTATAGTGAAGAAAACTCGGATTAAATCCATCCATCTCTTGGCCCAAATTACTTGAAACACAGATAAAATGCCTTTGTTAGAAACTGTTGGGCTTCCACGCAAAACCAAAGATCCCACATCGAAAAAGTATGGACATGTGGATGGGCTTATAAGGGTTTGGGCACCCTCCTCTTAATGGCTAGCTTTTAAGGCGTGAGTTCTACCTGAGTCCCAACAAGTTGTATTAGAGCTGGGGCATGGTAACTTCTGTGTGCTCTTGAGGATTGATGTAGGAGCATCCCCTTGGAAAGACAATTAGCCCAATTAGCTCCTTAGTGTAGCCTTTGTTCTTGTATTTTTACTTGATCCAAGCTTGTACGGTAGTTTAGCTGTTATAGGTTTCTTTCATACCCCCTTAGGTATTTTAACATTAGTAGGGTTGTTTTGGTCTTTTTACAATGTAAGGGCTATAATATAAAGCCCTTTGATGATGTCTTTTTACCTTAGTTTTTGATGATTTGAGTTTCACTAGAGAATTTTCTCTTTTGAGAGAGCTTGTATTTTTATCTTCTTCCTGGAGATAATGGAGTTCCAAGCTATTGAATGTAGCATTTCTTTCATTTCTCCCATCTAAACTTGTTGAACGCAAGAATTTCATTTCGCCGACTCTGAGCTTGATTGAACCCCCTGCGTCCCCTCGCTTGTGGTAAGATCGAGCTCCGTAGCCCTTAAAAATCCCGCAAAAAAATAATAATTATAGGTTTAATTTCAGCACGATCTAGAAATTACGCCTCCGATCGCGCTCTACATCAAGGATAGATAAAAAAAAATCCCTCGAGGAAGATCTCACTAACCCTGGTGTACCCTTGAGGATGGAGAAAATCCCTCGGGAAAGATCCCGTAGTTCCCACGTTGCTCCGAAGCGGAGGGGAGAGATTTATTAAGTTGCTTTCGTGTGAAAGGGGACATTATTGGGGGGTTCCATGCAAAAGCAAAGTTCCCTCATCAGAAAAGTAAGGAGATTTGGATGGGCTTATAAGGGTTTGGAGACCCTGCCCTTAATGGCTAGATTTTAAGGGTGAGTTCTACCCGGTTCCTAATAGAATCAATCAAAAGAAAATATCCACCTATACGTAATCACAAAGAAAATTAATACCCTATTCGTTTAAGATTATGACAACCAATTGTGAGTCCAAGACCAATTATTGGACTCAAAATTACGTATAATTTTGAGTCCAATATTTGGTCTTGGACTCATAATCGGTTGTTATAATTAAACGAACAAGGCCTAAGTGTTTTCGAGAGAAAAAGCGGTGGGGAGGGACTTATGTTTTAATACTTAATATTCTCAATTATTTTATATAAAACGATATCACCGGAAATACAAAATATATAAGCTCCAAGTGTAATTAATAACTATTTAGAAATTCACATGTATAAGAAATTTGTTAGCCATTAGAAAATCTACATTCATAAGGGTACGTAATAGTTAAAAATAAACATTATGTTTAAATTAGCCAGTAGAAAATCTACATTCATAAGGTACTTAATAGTTAAAAATAAACATTATGTTTAAAAAAATTTCAATGACCTTGAATGTCACTTTGTTCCATTATATAGTAACGAAAACCAACAACAACAAAAGCACCCACATGTATATGATGAGTATGATATGATGCTTGTCCGATAAAAATGCATATATTTTTTCTAGGAAACCTTTTGTTAGCTAGAAGAAAAATGACTATTTTAATACAAGGAAATAGTGCATTGAACATTGAACTTGATTTATACAAAAAAAAAAAAAAAAAAAAAAAAAATTGCATGATTTATGGAAAGAATAGAGAATTCAAGGGCCTCTTTAAAAATCATCAAAATCAATTCTTATTTGTAAATAAGATCATTAACTTTTTCCGAACGGTTGATTAATGAAACTTTAAAAGGCATTAACTAAAATAAATATAAAAATATTGTAACCATTAATTGCGTGCAAGATTATATGCAAATTAGATTATACACAAGATTGTGTAAAAAATATTTTAGAGATATCTGAAGAGGTCCTAAATTTGAGTTCACTTCCAAAACTATCATTGTTAAGGTATGAGAATAGTGAACATTTAAAAAAAATACTTTCCCTCATTAAGGGCGGTCCTGACCACCGGTAAAATATGGCAGTTGTTATGACCGCCGGTAATACGCAGCAGTTATATCTACCGGTAAAATCAAACATTTACCGGCATATGAATTATCTGAGGGAAAGACTTTACCATGACATCTCTAGTGGCGGATTTGAGCGGCGATATGAGTTATACCGGTTGGTAGTGTATACTTGGACTAGCTGCAATGAGCTAGACTTGTAATTGCCCGGCATTCAGCCACATGTGACATGTATGGGCCTAGCTAGAGGATCTTTCTTTTTCTCTTTTTCTTTTTTACTTTGTGTGCATGTGCGAGACCTTTCCTTACAGCTAACATCTATCATTGGCATGTACAAAATGTTTGCTTATATTTTGCCATTCAAAAATAAATAAAAATGTTTGCCATATATTTAAACTTCATTATAATATAACACTAGAAAAGAGTATCTAGGAGTTTGCTCTGGGAGCTTACCTATGCAAACTCCCCAAAAAAACACAGTACGGCCAACACCATAGGCTGATCCAAACTGACCATTTGGATAGCCACAGTGTAAGTTGGTGGTTCCCCAAAAATCATTTCCATAGATTCGTTTGACGTAATTGTTTGTCATCTAAAGTATTTAATATAGTCAGAGAAATTTACATCTAGGTACTTCTTCCTAGCTATGGAAAAATTTACATTTATAATGCATTTAATAGCTCCTCAGTTTCAATTTTCTTTGTAAAACCCTAATTGAGGCATGTTGGATCAAGGGACAGAATCATCTGATCATTGTAGGGCCAACTCAATTGGCCAGGCTTGTTATTTGCAGAGTGGCCTGGGCATTATAGAATGGTATCAGAGCCGTACCTCCTCCAGTACTGTGTGCCAGCGAAGATGCGGGCACTAACGGGGGTGGATTGTAGAATCCCACATTGGAAAAGGAGAGAAAGTTCCTGGGCTATATATGTAGACCTCCTCTTTTTCTGTGTAGACGCATTTTAAAACCGGGGAGGGTTGCGACCTAGAACGGGCAATATCTATACAGTGGCCGGGGCATTACAGAATGGTATCAAAGTCGGTATAGTGTTCCAGTGAGGACGTTGGGCACTAACGGGGGTGGACTATAGAATCCCACATCGGTAAAGGAGAGAAACTTCCCGGGCTATATATGTAGACCCCCTCTTTCCCTGTGTAAACGCTTTTTAAAACTGGGGAGGGTTGCAACCTAGAACTAGACAATATCCGCACAGTGGCCGGGCGTTACACTTGTGGTCCCTAGTCATTTCAATAAAACTGATAACAACCACATGGCATCACATGGGGGCTAAAGAAAATAAGAGATAGCCCACCAGCCAGTCTTTTCAACAATAGGTAAGTGATGAATTTGCCCCCCTTTTTTTTACTTGAGACAGCCCCTCTAGTGTATTTATGACTACTCTCTGATCATTGATCTCTCTTATGAACACTCACGCTTCACTCTCAAATTTATCTCCGATTCCAAAATAAAGGCAAAATCAACTATGTGTCACGGGTTGACAATTTGGCTCACTTGACACTCATATGGCCTAAAAGAGGCTCAGTAGAGATCACAGGTTGACAATTTGGCTCACTTGAGGCTGGGTAGAGAATCTTGATTACTCTATGAAGATGTCAAACTCTTAGAAACGTGTCAAAGTACGTAGATACTAAAAGATATGGGAAATAATATATGCGCCCCTTTTATCACCAGGAACACCCCCTGTCAGTGTATCAATATGACTAAAGAGGGGCTGCTATACTTATGTCAGAAGAATTCAATGCCCCTGATTGCCACAAACACTGACAGGCGGTGTTCAATGCCCCTGATTGCCACAAACACTGACAGGCGGTGTTCAATGCCCCTGATTGCCACAAACACTGACAGGCGGTGTTCCTGGTGATGGTGATCAAAAGGGGCGGATATATCACTTCACAAAGATATTTTTAGGAGTTTTAAAATGTTCTTGTGGAAGAATAAGTATGAAGAATTCAGAATTCTAGGGAGCCTGGACAATTCAAGGATGATCCATTTACATTACACAATCTGGACCATTGGTACGAGAAAAGTGAGCTTATAAATAAGTGAGGCCTTCCCATCTACACATTACATACCCATAAAACCACTGAGAATTCAAGTTTTGTAAAGCTTTCCACAAAATAAAACAAGCCTTCTCCGTCTACTCTCATGTGCTTCTTTTCTGTGAGAGACTACTTGCCTTAGATAGGAGGTTCTTTTGGCTGCCAGTAAGAGAAGATCAGTACAATTTCGAGTTTTAGTCTATAGCAAGATGCAGAATGAAATCAGAAAAACACAACTCTAAAAATACAGAAAACGGAAAGAAAATTACGCGTAGGGATATATGAGTAACAATGTAAGCTGTCAGTTAGAGAAGATCAGTACGATTTGCTTCCCCAATACACACTTACAGATATGAAAGAAAAGCTTTCTAGCTATGCATACTAAAGTCTGTTCAGAAGGGGTTAAAACTAACAGCTACCCACAAAGATCACAATCAGCTGAGCTCCTTCCCTAGTGTAGAAGATATGGAGTTGGATACTGATACCCATTTCCATAGTAGCTTCCATGGCCAGGAGATATATTGTAGGTGCCCAAAAGTGAGGAGCCATGGTTGTCTGTTGCATACACATACGGCCTTTCATACACATATGGGTATCTTTCTGGCCCTCTGTAGAAGCTCTTTTCAGGGATGTTGTTAGTGACGCGGGGCGCATAACTGCCCCCATTGGCACGGGGCCTCTTTGATTGTGGTTTTGCAGCTTCCGCAGCCCTTTTCTTGTCGGCCTTTGCCTCCTCAAGCTGGAGAATCCGTTTCTGAAGTGGGTCGATCGGGTACTGCTCCTCGAGTTTATGCTCTTCGATGCACTTGATGACTGCCTTGAGGGCGGATAATTCTCTATCGTTCACTTCATTCTGAAACAAGAAGATCCAACACACATCTGTCCCCCCATATCCTCCGATCCAATATGAGAGAGAACTGTTGTTAAAATTTGGCAAAAGGAAATCAAACCTGAGCAGATGGAGAAGTGTTTCCAGCTTTGACTTGTGAAGCTTTCCTTTTCTCCTCCAAGTAAGCTTCCAGTAATGATATGGGATCAAATTGCTCTGTGAGTTGAAATGCAAATGCCAGGTTAACAGCCTCGATTTGCCTCCCGCTATTCGCTAGTACTTCAATCACACCTGCAGAATCATAGGTGAAAAATAGTCAACAAAAGGCTAAAAATAAATAGCAATTAACAACAATATATTGACTCATAAATACAGAATAATTACTAGCCAAAGCATATTGTCGATTCTGCGTTTCCCAAATCCATTTGAAGTTTGAGAATACCCAGAAGAAAAAAAAGTGCAATAATGGAATCAATAAAAAACTATTAACAGGAATATTGATAAAACACCAGATTCCGGAGCAGACATACCTTCCATATTTCCTCAAGATAGCAAATCTCAGCCATACTAAACAATGCTAATGTATCAAGATAATTCGCATTACAGAATAAATGTAAGGGTGTCTCAAGGCGAGCAATGGGCATTGAAGCTCAAGCCTCAATTTTTTAGTCACTTTCTAAAGAAATGAATTAAAAAGAAAAACCAGATGATCATGAAAAGATAGAGTTTGGAATAGGAGACGAGATAATCAGACAGCCATAAGAAGCCACCAATAGACTACAAGGCAATATTAGCTAGATATTTTGAGTGCTTGACTCACACAATACACTCACCAATTGTTTAAATTTGAGTCTAAGATGATAGACTTCCACACCAAGGATCCTTTTCCTATACTAGGGTTCCTACTCTCCCAATCTCCCCATCCCTGCCCATACTTATCCCCAATGATTTTTTGCCAAAGAGTGTTTTTCTCCTAACCAGATCTCCATAAACATTTCCCCAATAGAGCCTTGTTTCTCAGATTTATTCTCCAAATCCTCTTCAATAATATATTTGAACATGAAAAATCTAAGAAGTCCTCTCTGTTTATCCTGAGGGCTGCAGAAGCAAAGATACAAAGAAAATAAGTCTGGTTGGCAAGGCTAGCCTAGCCCAACAGATCCAGTCCGAAGAAACTTGTATCTAGTCACATGTCCCCCACCTGATGAGTCGATCCTTGTTGCATCCAAATCTAGGATCCGATTAAATAATCGGGCCCAATCAGGAACAACAAGGACCGACTAGTTAAATACATCTAGAATCATATAAGATAATTTGGATACCAACAATACAGTTCAACATAACCTATAATCTAGAACGTAGGGATATAGCTCTTCATCAGTGATTGTATTTCTAGAAATGGTTAAGGAGTAAAACTTGCATTTCACTATTCAAGAGAGAGAGAGAGAGAGAGAGAGAGAGAGAGTAAAACATGCAATAGGGGTTCTCTCAAAGCATCAAAGAACTTCGGTAATTATTTTTCAAAAAAAAAAAGACATTTAGTAATTAGCACCTCTCATCACACATTTACACCTGTGTTTAATCATTCTTCCATGACAGAATATGCAGATTACATCCCATAGTGCAGTACCATATTGATCTGCAGTATGCATCCTATTCAGATAGACAAGTTACTTGGGAGTAGGTAGAGTGGCAAGGAAGTTTGAACATACTTGATGGTTGAGACCCATGATTGTCACTGTTAACTCTCTAAAATTGTACCCACATTATTCCATTCTCTCTCTCTCTCTCTCTCTCTCTGTTTTTTTTTAATGGCAGAAGATTTCATTGAAAATCAAAAGAATCCGAGATGGTCAATACAAGAAAAAAAAGGAGGAAAAACAAAGATACTACCCAGAAGTAAGAAGAAAAGTGACAACATCAAGGGGGATAGAAAATCAAATAGCTCTAAGACCACCCTCGCTACACCATCCTGGCTAGCCTACCGGTAACACCATTTCCCGATCGTCTGACATGAGAGTATGACGGGGTAGTACCCCCCCCCTCCCCCCCCCCCCCCCCCCCACTATATCTAGAATCTCTTTGAAAAAGTTGGCGAATCTCCACGGGCATGAATGTGAACCCCTGAGCCATCTAATGACATTGAGTGAGTCCCCTTCGACGATGACTTTCTCAAATGGATATCTTACATGTTTTTTTTTTTTTTGAAAATGAAATAATGAATTGGCATCTACTTTTGATATCTTACATGTTGCATGTTTGTAATTCATCTAATCCACTTCTCGATCTTTGTTTTACAAATGGAATCTTGACTCTTGGTGAATTGATATATGAAGGATCATTATTTTCTACGTCCTGTTTTTATCTTTACGATCAGATGTTGTGTCACAGCATATGAGTTAGAATCAGACTAGAATCCAAATTGGATTTTGGCTTTTTTTTTATTTGAAGCAAGTTTTGTTGAATCCTGGATGGGCTGATGGATGGTTTGAATTTAAGTGGTATGGATTCAAAAACCTTGAGTTGGATCCGAGGAGGAAAGGATTCAAGATCCATTGGGGTGAGGATCTGGATGCATTGGGACATTGGGAAGGGTGGATCTGGCCCGAGTCTGGCCTGCTCCCAAACATAGAAAGTAGTGAAAAAGGTAATCTCCCAAGAGGCATATCTTCTAGCCTGTAATAGAAAGTAGGGAAAAAGGTGATCTCCATGGAGGCAAATTTTCTAGACTGTTTAACTGGAGGCATATGACTCGACCCTACTGAACGGAAGCCCCCCAAGACATATGTCTTCAATTTGCACCTTGAGGGCATGGTTTTAAATTTCCCCAAAAGGACCGAAATGTTTCCATTTCCATCCCCACCGAAACAAATTTATATGATTTCCTTTTAAGTTATTATTTCCCGGAAATTTTGCCTGAATTTCCTGAAATTCGACGAAAAAATGGCCAAAACGACAAAAAATGAAAAGATTTTATTATTTGTCTTCCATTCCATTTCATTAATGTATAGAATGATATTTTTAGTCAACATTATTGAACTGCACAACAAAGTAACCGTATCTTATGCATGGGATGTTATATTGGTATGGGACCAATAATACCCCGTAACTCTATGTGGTATTGACAGAGTTTGAGTCCTTAGAGGGGAGAGTGGTCATTTTACTTTCTTATACTTCATTACATTGTACTTCTTTATTGACTTTATTGTTCTAGACAACACGACAACACTTCACCACAGCCCACTTCATTCTCCTGCTCTGCTCGCGGCGCTCCTAGCTCGCGGAGCGGCATACCGAAAAAAATGGACTCACTAAGGTGTTCGCTGTGATTAAGCCATTATGGATGGTAAGCCATTATGGATGGTTTTGATTCTTATGTGATGGTTTCTAAGTATAAATTTGTCCTCATTCTAGCATTTCCCGAAGTTCAATCTTAAAATTTCATCATTTGCATAAGTTTTTTAAGAGATTAAAAAATTTCATCAGTTGCATATGTTTTTTAAGAGATTAAAAAATTTCATCATATGCATATGTTTCCATATGTTTCTGTGATTTTACAAGATTTCCACCGAAACTGAAATGTTTTGTTTCCGTGCTTAACGAAACCGAAATTTAAAACCTTGCCCGAGGGTGCACCCGAGTGTTACGAATATGTCTTGCCCTGAGGCTTTCTCTTCAAGAACCTAGTGGTTGATTGAAAACTGTGGCATCAAAAGAAAAAAAAGGCAATTTACTATACAGCAATTACCAAGATACTCAGTTCAGTTGGGCCTGGTGTTACTGGTTATAACATGGACACAATCACACACGATGACATTTACACTTATACTGACGATTTGGAGACTCAAAAGATAATCATTCAAATGTGTATGGGTAAGATTGGTCAGACCAATGCACCCATGTCGAGACCTTCCAATACTCTGGAGTTGAGCATTTTTCCTCTGGCAAGGGTTGCGCATGGATCTGTCTTTTTTACTGGAAAACATTACATGGTTAGGATCTATGAGTTGGCATTTGACCCATTTATTTATTTATACATTCCCAGAGTTTCAGATTTACGAACCATATTATTCATGAATATGCCACCCACATCTAACTGCCAGCCATACTGTCATAACCACAGGTTCTGTTAATAAAAAAAAAGATTTCCCCTTAAGACAAAACCACACTTCTTAAAAGAACACTTTCAAGTGATTATTTTACTGAAAACAAGGAATTTTCAACTCTTGTCCCATCCTAGGCAATTCCAATAAAACAAATCATACATTGTATTCAAATTCTTAAACAAGGAATATTTAATGCATTGTTGAAAACTAAACAATAACAGCTGGATACTGCAACTCTCTAGAGTTCTTATTTGATTTTTTTTTGGGGAGAGAGTGAGATATGGATTAAGAAATTGGAGATTAAAAAAAACACAGAGGAAAGCTGTCAAGAAAAAAAAACATACTATCACAGCAAAAAAAAAAAAAGATGCAGAAAATTGGAATCTGAGAAGCTAAAGTACAATATGTATATATTAGAAAACAAGACAAACCTGGCATTTTTTCAGCCAGATCAAATGAGCGGCACAGATCAGCCATGTGACGGCGACGGGAAACGGCTGGGATGAGTTTGCATAATTCATCGTGATCAAATTCAGAAGCAATACCAAAAGTGGCCAAAAGTTGCAGAAAGGCATGTGCTTCCAAGGAGTTCCCACTACTGGCATCAACATCAAGATTATCCAACTTTGGCTTCCACTGATCAGCAATTACTTTGGCTTGCTCTCTAATATCTGATAAGATCACTTGATTATCAGAATCAGAATCTGGATTACCGCTAATCATCAACTGGCCCAAAGACTGCATCAACATGATACAAGTTCTCCGCAGGTTCACGAGGCTTGAATCTTTCTTCCCATCCAATGACGGAATTTCTACATGGTAAAAATCCTCCAAGGAATCCAAAACTAATTGGGTTGGGTCAGTTGCACTCTTTAATGCAAATGGGATCTCCTCCCGAATGGCAGCAAGGTTTTTACGGTTGTCTGAAATAAATTTATGGAGACCTTTTGCATCCATTTCTTCGCATAGTTTTATCAGCTGAGGACGGGGCTTTACCTTCTTATTATACTTCCCAATAGCAGAAAGGGCGGCATCTCTTTTCTCCTGTAACCGTTCCAAGGAAGCTTCCTCTTTGGCCACAACTATAACCTTTCGCTTCTCCAACATTTCTAGAGCCTCTGATGCCTTGGTTTCATACTCTTTTTCCTGATTTTCCAACTCAACAAATCTTTTCTTCAATGACCTCTCAAGCCCGTGAAAATGTTCTTCAAGCTCTTTCCATTTCAAATTCAGAGATACGGCTCTATGGCTTTCAAGTTCAGCAAATGCTTGCTGGAGCTGTTGTATCTTAGAGGTTGTAGAATCTATGAGTGTAGCAACTGAGTGTGTATCAGCCATGTCTGAGAAGCCCTAGCAAAACAGAAAATGTTTTCCATGAATGTATTATGCCGTGCAAACACAACGGGAAAATAAATTCCCGAAATAAATTCAGTGATGATATGTTAGTGCATCGGATGCGGCCAGCAGAGAGCAATAACAAAAAAATCGTACTCAGTGAAGGAAAACTCAGTCAACTCAGGAGATCAATGATTAACCTAGTGAGCTTTGATTGTCTTAAATGAGTTGAAGGAATTTTGTATGGACTCAGTAGGGCAAAACTGGGCGTCTCGGCAAAGTCAATGATTGACCCCCATTGAGGTTTCAAACCTTAATGGGCAGTTCAGGTCTAATCCCATTAAATTTTTAACAAGCAAATGTTAGCACAGTCCCGTATATGAAGTTTCATTTTATTTTATTTTATACTCAAAACACCAAATTTTACATCTCGCAGCGATGAGTTGCACTAGTCCAATAGAACTTAAATTTGTTGCACGCTGTTAAAAAAAGGGAAGAACATTATTTACAAGCAAAAGAAGGTAGACTAAAAGCAAAGTAGCTCACTAACAATTAAAAGACCTTACATAGAGTTGATTTCTGACTTGACAACACAAATCACAGCACCAAGCAAACAAAATATAGATAGGTAGGAATGTGAAAAATAGGTGATATGAAAAACTAAGTATAATTTTCTTTCCTTTGGTAGAACATCTTCAAATGCACATCCTTCTTTGTAACGTATTCAGATAATCATTTCCAATGAAAATGTATTTGGAGAGGAGACTTATACACAATTTCATGGGATGTAGCTATAATATTCACAAAACATTGTCCATAAACTTAACACATAAGCAAGCCCTCTTTCTCATTAATATTCTAGTACAAAAAGACAGAATTCTTGCAACCACCGATCTTCAACAGTTTTACACAGACATGATAGATTGCAAGGCAAAAAATGAGTATTCACCCTCATCCAAAATGTTTTTCATCTACCTCTTATTGATTCTTAGACCAAGCTTATTCCTCCATGAATTCTTCAACGATCTCGTGAATATGATCACAAATGAGCTCTTTAAATTTTTTTGGTAGTTGGTGCAAACCCAAATTGAGGGAGTAAAAAGAGGTAGGGGTAGACCGAAAATAACATGAGTAGAAACAGTGAGGAAAGACTTGATAGCTAGGAACATAACAGAGAACATAACCTTGGATAGGATAGAATGGAAGAAAATGATCCACATAGAAGAACCCAACTAGAACCAGGATTAGAGCCGGGTAGATCCCTTTTACCTTCTTCATGAATATTTTTTCTAAAGGATTCATTTAGCCGACCCCAACTAGCTTGGGACAAAGGCTTTGTTGAGTTGAGTTGGTGCAAACCCGGCGGCTCACAGGAGATTGAGGAGAACTTAGGAGCTTGATGGGTGAAACTTCACACTTAAAGTAGTCCAAACCATCCCAAAATTGGATAAAGCATTCAGAATTAATAAAATAGCAGTGGAAATCTTCTTCGGTTTAGCTCTTCAACTAACCCACAGTGAGCACACAAATTTTACCTTAAGCATTCACTGCCTACATCGAATCACTTCAAAAGAAAGCAAGATATCTAAATAAACCGGATATAACAAACATAAAAGTCTCAATGCAAACTGATAATACAAAGAATATAGATCTAGGGTCCAAAAATCACCACATATGTAGGAAAATGCATATCAAGGAGTAGGGTGATGTAGGGGTAGCAGTCTTATGGATAAAGGGGTAAAAAAGAACATAAAATAGGGCCAACACAATAAAGGAAATGCCTCACCCAAAAGGAGCAGCCTATCAACCTCAAACCTAGCGTGGGAAGAACTCGACTCCATCGAGTAAACGTCTATAACGTGTTGGAACAAGTCCTCTTGAAGTCGGCACAACCCAGCCTCGTCAATCTAGGTGCAATATGTCGTGCGGACGATCTCTCCAACAAACAAGATATCATTGATGTGATCCGCGACGAGTGTCCATCGTCCTGATGTCCATGATGTCGTTAGTCTGATCCTCGGTAGAAGAGCTAGCCCGGAATGGTAAGGTAATGATGTCAGCTGGCTCAAGCTCTGGTGGGTCTCCACGATACGGGTACAGATCGGCAACGTTGAAGACGAGAGAAGTTGAGCTATCCCCAGGGAGGTACAATAAATAAGCATAAGGACCCAACCTCTTGAGGATCTGATAAGGCCTGAACTTCTTCCTTTTCAACTTGCCGTAAGCTCCAACTGGAAATCGCTCGCCACTGAAGTATGCCATCACTAAGTCTCCCACACTAAAAGTCTGCTCCTT
Organism: Tasmannia lanceolata; assembly: GCF_043159265.1. Taxonomy (NCBI): domain Eukaryota; kingdom Viridiplantae; phylum Streptophyta; class Magnoliopsida; order Canellales; family Winteraceae; genus Tasmannia; species Tasmannia lanceolata. The sequence continues at coordinate 18,118,945 of NW_027518714.1, forward strand.
CTGGCACTAATCTACAACTGCCTTGTACTGCTCATTGCTTACACGCAACCACTCCAACACCTCTTGTTGCACCTCCTTTATATGCTGAACGAGATCCTTACCTTCAGCACTGCTCCGACCGGGGTAAGATATGGGGGTGCGGTCTAGCAAGTGGGGTATGGGAAAGCCGTAGATGGTCTCAAATGGTGATTTTCCAGTGATCCTGCCAATGGAACTGTTATAGGCCCCATCAAGTCCCATTGGTGGGGCCTCTCGCCAGCGAAACACCTTAGTAAGTTTCCCAAGCTGCAATTGACCACTTCCGTTTGCCCATCTCTCTGGCATGGTAAGCGCAACTAAATTGAAGTTTAGTGCCCATTTTGCTCCATAAGGTTCTCCCAAAATGACCTGGAAACTAGTGTCTTTATCTGAGATAAAGGACCTAGGGATTCCATGTAGACAAACGACCTCTTCCTAAATAGGTCACCTTGCACCTCCATTTTCTAGAATGCTAAAAAGAAAGTTGTGTCTCATCGTCGGCTCTCGGCACCGATAGTCAGGACTGGTACAGTTTTTCCTTTCCCCCCTTTTTCTCTTTTTTTTTTCTCTATTGGATTCTCAAATATAAATTCATTTTTTCTTCACGTTATTGTTTAGCTCTCTCTCTCTCTCTCTCTCTCTCTCTCTCTCTCTCTCACACACACACACACACACACACACACACACACACACACATATCGCTTGATCTCTCCTGCAGGTCGCCATTTTTGGCTATCCAAATCGCAAAAGTGCATTTCAGGTCATGTGATCCAAATTGTGGGTCGAAGAGGGGTAGCGACCCCAGTAACGTTGATACAGTCGTGAGATGGCCATGTCGAGGTACTGTCGTCATCAGAATCCCCATGCTGAATATTTGGCCTCGTGGTGCTCATTTGCAACTACCCGGTAGTGATCGTGACTTACGCGTAGCCGCTCCAACACCTCTTGTCGTACCTCCTCAATGTGATATACGAGAACATCCACTTCAGGGCTACATTGACCGAGGTAAGATAAAGGATACGTTCGAAAAGATGGGGAAGGGAAAAGCCATCAATGGTTTCAAATGGGGACTCACCAATGGGTTTAGGGATGGAACTATTATTTGCAAATTCTGATTGAGGCAGAATCAAGTCCTAATGATGAGGTCTCCCGTCAGCTAAACCTCTAGGTGAACTTCCTAATCTGCGATTGACCACCTCCGCTGGACCATCATAAGTGCTACAAAACTGAAGCACAATCTGCATTATGCTCCATAAAGACTTTTTGATGGTCGGCCAATTCATAGGGTAATGGTTAAATGTGTATTGGGGAAGAACCCATCTTGCAACCCAATATTTTGGCCCCATCCTCCCGCTCAAAATTCCCCAACTCAACCCCCATAACCACTGATTTCGCGAAGTTCACTTGTTGGCCAGATATAGCTTCATAGCATCTAGTCACCGCCTTAAGATTGTTTTATCTTGCATGGGTCTGGTGAGCCGAATAAGAACGTATCATCCACAAATTGTAGGTGGGATGATTCAATCCCCGGGTGCTAAATATGGAAACCTTTAATGAATCCTTCGAATCTAGCAATACTGATGCAGGACAATACCTAATCTAGGGAAAATCCTACACTCCTAATGGGATTATTTTTTTAGGAAAGGCTTAGGGTTAACTCAAAAGACTCAAAACTTCATTGAAACAGGACATTTTAGATCACCGTATTTGTAATGGAACGATGATCCACCACTATTACATCTACGATATATCATCTATAAGGCTTCATTGCCACTATCCATTTCAGGACAGGCGACCCGCCAATCAAAAACATGCGTTCAACAGATTCCCTTGGTAAACTTCACTGGAAGTCAAGCTGAATCATGAAACAACGGCTTGGTCGATCCAACCTCTCTGGAGGTCGACTCAAACCGATCAACATGGATCTACTTGATATACTTCTCCAGTTCTCCGGAAGTCAAGACTCAAGATAGATCTAAATTAACAAGGCATTATCGCCATCATCCATTCCAAGACGGGCAATCCGATGGTAAAAATTTACGTTCAACTGATTCACTCGGTAAACTTTTCTGGAAGTCAAGTTGAATCAAGAATCAACGGTTTAATCGATCCAAACTCACTAGAGGTCAACTCAAACAAATCAACATGGTTCTACTTGATATACTTCTCAGAAAGTCAAGATAGATCTAAAATTTACAAGGCATTATCGCCACCATTCATTCCAAGACAGGCAAATCGACAGTAAAAAAATGTACGACCAACAGATTCACTTGGTACACTTCTCTATAAGTCAAGCTAAATCAAGAATCAACGATGTGATCGATCCAACCACAGCAGAAGTTGACTTAGATCGATTAACATGGACCCACTTGATATATTTCTCAAGAAATCAAGATAGATCTGAAATTTACAAGGCATTATCGCACCCGTCCATTCCAATGAAAGATCTGACTATCAAAGAAGCACGGTCTATCTTGATCGTCTGATTGAAACCATAAATCAGTCAAAATATCAACAGTTTGATCAACCCCAACCAATTGGTCTAATGTTTGTTGTTTTCGTTCTCAAGTAAGTCACTTTTGACACCTAAGACTTATTTAGTCCTTGAACTTGCCAAAAATTACCCAATATAGGTACCTAAATGCAAACAAAAAAGTGTGTGTATGAGAGAGAGAGAAATTTTAGTTTGTATTCTCAAATCAGTATAAACCACAAGCCCTAATCACCTAGAAGTTCAGAATCAGTACAAAAACTTCCTACCACAACCACCAAGCCCTGAAAACCCATAACCAAACTATCAATCTTCCCAAGCCCATACATGAAAATATCCAAGACATAATTTCCAAGCCCAAACCAAAGAAAACCCTGATCCCTAAAGATTTTAGAATCAGAAACCAAAAGCTCCACACACAACCATCAAACCTCTAAAAATTGTAACCAAATATCAATTTGTCCAAACGCAAATCATAGATCCCATGGCTTCATCAAACCTGATGTTTGTCTATCATTTTTTGCTGTCGCAAACTGACGTCTGAGATGCACTGGGCCTCATTAACAACTCTAATTCACCAAAAAACATGATCTAACAAAATATAGAAAAAGAAAGAAAAAAAAAAAAAAACAGCCCATATAAATCTCACCACAATACAACCTAAACCTACAAATCAAACAAATTCTACTCAGTTAAAACTTAAAAGAATTTAGAATAAGTGCAAAAATAAATCCTACAAACCCTACTCGGTTAAAAACCCTGACCATAACCAGATAACCAAATTTTAAAAACCCATGTCAGAAAAAAACCCTATTTGCCTAAGAAAAGCATAAAAATACCAAAATCACAACGACCAAAGACTGAAACTCTAAAAACCCATGACCAAGTTATGAACCATTTCAAACCCAAATCATAAAACCGAAAAAATAAGCCATTAACCCATTTGATATGGTGTTTTCGTATCGTTTTCGTTCTCTCAAAGAGACTTCTGACGTACTAAGACTAGTTTGTAACACGAATTCACCAAAAGATCCTCCAATTACAAGTACCCAAATGAATAGAAACTAGCAAGAGAAAGGAAAACGAAAAGAGAGCTAATAAAATGGTGGGAAACTTACAGTTTTCTAGGGAATTGTGAGGTTCTCAGTGGAGCAAAAGAAATGGCGAGAGAGTGGCTGTGTAAAATGATCCGATAACATCATAAGAAGGCACTGGTTTTTTAGAGAGAGAGAGAGAGAGAGAGGCCTCTAACACTGCTATAAATGAGGGATGATTGGTGAAAGACTAAAACACCCCTTTCTCTTAAACTTAAAACTGTTAATAAATATCTAGGGGGCATAGGTGGGCCCTACCTTGATCTCCAACGGCCCAAATGCGATCCAAGGTGGGATCCACTTGTCTTATTGGATAGTTGATAGTTCTCATAAATAGGAAGAGAGAAAGTGACAACATTCTCTACTCTAGTGAGTTTTTATAGGGTGCCCGAGCGTGAAGTCCCGTGGGGGTGGTACCGCCCTTGATATTTGATCCAATGGCAGCCCATTTTTCAATAGGCTAGTGTTGGATCAAATATCAAGAGTGGTGCTTTTGTTGTACCATCAACACTGGACTTCACAGGCAGGCACATATAATTTCCCTGAGATTTTATACAGTGGAAGCTCGTGTAGTCTAGTATTTTTCAAAAAAGGATGATCCTATATGACTCACCCCATAGGATGATCGGAACTGTCCATTTGATGTGCCACGATGTAAATAGGTTGTGCCCAAAAAATCATTTCTATAGTATGATCCTTGCCCTCCAATCTATAGAGGAACTAAGGAATTGCAATAGTATGGAAACCTCTACAGTTCAGAGGGTTGGGATTATGTGATGGAAAATTTTCTTTATCCGCACAACTTATTTACGATAGTTGCCAATCAAATATATGGTTTTGGTCATCCTATGGTGAAAGGAATTTTTAAAAAAATATTGGACAATACGACTTACACCATATATAAATTCTAATTTCTCCTACCCTAGTATATATTTTATTTAGGCTAATAATATTGGCACTACCATATTTTAATAATTGCACTAACTTATCTCGTCTTTTCTTTTTAAACACCCGTTAGAGGTTATTAAAGTTCATAGAAAGCTCTCAAAAGCCAATTAAAAAATAAAAGACAAGCTAATTTTATGCAATTATTAAACACATGATGGTGCCAGTATGAGTAGCCTTTATTTATTCTATCACAATACAAAGTGTCCCTTTGATTGCACCGTAGGGAAAATTAAAGTACAAAACCATAGTTTTCCTTTTCCAGCTTTGTCTGGTTGTGATGTACTATTCACACGAACAGTCCTTGTCAGTTGTAAATTTTCCAAACGTAAGTCATTTTTTAACTATCTGACTGTCCTCCCAAATAAAGAGGAAAAGGAAAGAAATGGGAATCCTTTTCTTCCCTTCTACTTCTATACTATATGCATCCAAACAGACTCTAAAGTGGTTGTAGAGATCAAGGTTTTAAATTTCAGTTTCGCAGTGATTTCGGGCCTAACCGAAAATCCCAAAATTTCGGCCAAAATTCAATAAAGACGCTCGAAATTTCGAAATTTTGGGCCGAAATTTCAGCCAAAATAATGGGAAATGAATAAAAAATTAATATTTGTTTTAAAATTTCACCGAAATTGACAAAATTTACGACATTTCGGCTGAAATTTGGTACGTGTTGCCAATTTCAGATTTCGGACATTTCGGTTTCGGATTTCAGACAAAATTTAAAACCTTGGTGGAGATATAAGGGAATATGAAAGAGAGAAAAATTTTTCTTAAAAATTCGACCAAAAGATTTTGGGGAGTGATAATCGACCCCCATATATCTTAAATCGCCCCCTATGTGTCTATCTCTCTCCTCTTTTTCTCTCTAACCCAGAGGAGAGATAAAGACATATAGGGGTTCGATTTAAGATACTTGGGGGTCGATTTATCACTGTTGATATTTTAATACAAAACTGGCCCTTGTTGGTGTTTTACAAAGTTGTTTTGTTTACAAAAAGAAGCCACTTTGGTTTTGGAAAATGAGTTTGCTCACTTCCTTCATAAAAGCGGAGTCCCATATTGGAAAGTGGAGAAAAGCGCTTCATGGGTTTATATAGCTTTTCACTTCTTTAGCTTTTTGAATGAGAAGAGGAGAAAGGGGCCTACGCGCATTAGCCACAAAGTGAACCCGGTGGGCTTTTGGCTATACCACACGCGCACGCCGCCTTGCCTGGCTCGGTTCGGCCGACCGCGCGTATAAGTCAAGGTTTTTCCTTCCCCTGTATTTTAATTTTTATTTCTGTCCGTTTAACTTCCCTTTACCTTCGCCATTATTGAATAATAACGCTGACGTTATTAGGTAAGCTGGCGTACCTGGGTGGAACGTCGAATAACTAGGTAAAAAACGCCATTGTTATTCTATGAATAATTGTGTCGTTCCTGAACGTTGTGACTGTTGAGATGCAACCTTTGGCATTTGTAACGTCTTCTGAACGGTCCCATTCTTAAAGGGCATATTTACTACATTAAAGGATGTGTTGAACGGACATGTTTTGGTTTATAAAAGAGAAGTTTATCTGTGTTTTCTTCTACAACAACAAAACAACGAAAAACCCTTACAGAAGTTTACTGTTTCTTATTTCTTTTCATCATCTTACTGCAAACGGAGTTTTCTTTCTTCCTCTTCCTCTTCCTATTTTACGTATTTTGTTGGGCAATTGGAGTGTTTGGGTGGTTTGAATATCTTTGATCGTGTAGTTCTTGGAGATAGACGGTGCGTCGGGCTGTTGTATCCTGAGGGTGATTGCGGCCAGTAATCTGCTGCTCAGAATTAGTTTTTGTAGAGGCACAAATTCACCTTAAAGAGAGCGACATAGTCCGTGCCTCATCTCGCCGCATCGGAAAAGGTTTCACTAACATTGTTTGTTTGTGTTTTTCTGTTCGTCAACAGAAATCTGGTAAGCCGTATTATTTCCTAAATCCTCAACAATTTTAAGGTGAATTTGTTGTCTCTTTATAATATGGCATCACGCTATGAAGTTTTGTCGGATTCCTCCAATCCGAATAAACCTTTTCATTTTAACGGTGAAAACTTTAAGAGATAGAAGAAGAAGATGTTCTTGTATCTATCCACAAAAAGGTAGCCCGTGTATTAACTGAAGCAAAGATATGGAGATCAAAACTGGAACCGACTCGTTCGGTCTTGACAAAACAGTGGAAATAATCTGATTTCTTTTGTCAAAATTTTATTTTGAATAGCCTTTCCGATGAACTGTATGATTTCTATAGTGATTGTCATAGTATAGAGCATTGGAATGCTATATCACGTGTAATGAGATATCTTAAACGTACTATTACTAATGTGATTCATTTTCAGAGATTTTCTGCTGTCTTAGAAGGATTCAGCGATGCAGATTGGAATACTCTGTCAGAAGATTCCAAAGCTACCACAAGTTATGTATTTACTATTGGTGGTGGTGCTGTCTCTTGGAGATCTAAGAAACAAACTATAATCGCTTAATCTACTATGGAATTAGAACTAATTGCTCTAACCTCTGCTTGTGAAGAAGCTACTTGGTTAAATAATTTTTTATCTGACATACCTGTTTGGGAAAGACCTGTTTCTGCAGTTTTGATTCATTGTGACAGCATGACAGCCATTGGAAGAGTACATAACAAGTACTATAATGGAAAGTCGCAACAGATACGAAGAAAGCACAGTACTGTGAGAGAGTTGATATCCAATGGTGCAGTCACTGTTGATTTTGTGAGATCAGGTGACAACTTAGCAGATCCCTTAACTAAGGCCTTATCAAGGGAGAAAATCTGCAATACATCAAGGGGATGGGACTTAAGCCCATTAATGAATAATTACCTGTGATGGATACCCAATCTAGGGACTGGAGATCCCAAGAATTAGATTTTTAATGGAAAAAATGAGTCATAATGTAATTTGTGGACAATCATGCTAAATATGAGTTTATCTCGAATTCCATCCCTATGGTGTAACCCATCATGATATCCTGAAGCTTTGTGAGGTTGAGTACTTACTCTTAATGAGGCCTATAACTCATATGAGTGGGATGTCTATGCTATAAGAGCATCCTTGCTAAACTCACCTACATGTTTGTTAGGAAGTGGGCCACTTCTAAAGAGAATGTGGGCTTAATTCTCTTTTGTTTACATGGACACTGGGATTGGCACAGGGCCGTAATGTGCAAGCTTAGAAGAACTAATAGAATACATTAGCTTCATGCGTGTGGTGTATTTCTTTAAGTACCCAAGGGTTGTAGTTCAAGACATAGTCACTTCAATTCCTGACAGTTAGAATACACTTACACTAAGTAAAGGTTCAAGACATAGTCACCTTATTATGTGTGTTGCTTCGCTGGTTGCCCAACACAAGTTATATTTTATTTCTTATACGTTTTCTATTAAAATGGGTGGGGGATTGTTGGTATTTTAACACAAAAGTAGCCCTTGTTGGTGTTTTACAAAGTTGTTTTGTTTACAAAAAGAAGCCACTTTGGTTTTGGAAAATGAGTTTTCTCACTTCCTTCACATAAGCGAATAGTCCCGTGTTGGAAAGTAGAGAAAATCTTAATGGGTTTATATAGCTTTTCACTTCTTTAGCTTTGTTAATGAGAAGAGGAGAAGGGGGCCTACGCGCATGAGCCACAAAGTGGACCTGGTGGGCTTTTGGCTATACTACATACGCATGCCGCCGTCAAGGTTTTTCCTTCCCTTGTAATAGTTTCTGTCCGTTTAACTTCCCTTTACCTTCGCCGTTATTGAATAATAACGCTGACGTTATTAGGTAAACTGGCTTACTTGAACATCGAATAACTGGGTAAAAAATGTTGCTGTTATTTTACGAATAACTGCGTCGTTCCTGAACGTTGTGGCTGTTGAGATGCGTCCTTTAGCTTCTGTAACATCTTCTGAACGTCTTTTTTTCTTAAAGGGCGTATTTACTACATTAAAGGATGTGTTGAACGGACATGTTTTGGTTTATAAAAGAGAAGGTTCTCTGTGTTTTCTTCTACAACAACAGAACAATGAAAAACCCTTACAGAAGTTTACGGTTTCTTCTTGCTTTTCATTATTCTACTGTAAACAGAGTTTTCTTTCTTCCTCTTCATATTTTACATATTTTGTTGGGCAATTAGAGTGTTTAGGTGGTTCGAATCTCTTTGATCGTGTAGTTCTTGGAGATCGACGGTGCGTTGGGCTATTGTATCCTGGGGGTGATTGTGGCCAGTAATCTGCTGCATCATAAGCAGTTTCCGCAGAGGCGCAAATTCACTTTAAAGATAGCGACATAGCCCGTTGTAGACACCTCATTTTGACCGTACCCTAAACCCTTCTTGATTTGAGTAAAAACCTATCTAATCAGGGTTTTAAAGCCTCAAAGTGCACCTTAGGCTAGCTTAGGGTCCCAACTAGGTCCTTGGAAAATTTCATCAGAATCTGAGCAAAATTACCAATTAAAATTAGCGAAATAAGGAGCGCAGTCTTATCTAAGCTTTACCCTAAAATTCCATGTATTTGAGAGAAGTCCAAGTCAACCTAAGTCTCTAAGTGCCCGTGACCACATTTTTGAAAACCTTAGAATCTCAGGAATCTTCCTACAAAATTTCAGATTTTTTCGCCAATAAATTGCACTAAAAGACAGAGCAAGTTGGTGCAGTTATCAAGCGATAGGGGGTGAATTAGCCTGTCAGAATCGCGCATTTGCGCAGATATCAAATTGGAGTGTCAATATCAGTTTTCATCTTTTGCCTATAAATATGAACTTAAGTTCATTTTCTAAAAAAAAGGAGAAAAAAATCGCAGAGAGGGAAAGAGAGAGAAGAAAATCCACCGATCCCCAAATCCCGAAACCCTAACCCTCATTTCCTTTTCTCCGACCATATTTCGGTCATCTTCTTCGTCAAGCTCCGATCAAAATTCCGGCCAATCGTTTTCTTCAAGCTTCCTTTCTTTTCTTTGCTAGATCTAAACTTAGATCCAAAGCTAAAAAAAAACTAACCTCTTTGCATTCTTGTTTTGATTTTCTTCTCTGCGATTCTTCATCGATCGTTCTCTCAGTCAAGTTGAAAGAGATCGAAGAAAAAAAAGAAGAGAAATCTTCGTTCTTCCCCTTTTAGAGAGAGAAAGAGAAAGAAAGAAGAATAAAGGTGTGAAAAGTTCAGATCTATACCTATCTGCCGCAGATCTAGTCATTTCTTTCGCTTTTGGTGAGGCAAGACAAGTTAAGGAAGGGGCGATTCATTTTCCTTTTATAAATTTCATTGAAAGAGGTATTTCATTAGTTCTTATGATTAATTTGATCCTCATAATACTTAATTTTTTTATTTTTTTGATTTATATTATCTATCTGAAGATAATCAAGTGAATTTAAAATAGAATAGGTTTTGTTTCTTTTCTTCTTAAACTTATAGATCTAGCAATAACTAAGATCTATAGATCTAGCAATAACTAAGATCTATAGATCTTGTTAAAAGTTTCAGAAAATGACATGATGATTTTTGAAGCATGATTAGAAATTAATATGCTTTGTTTCTATGCTCTGTTTTATATTTTGAGTGCGATTTTTCTCTAAAAATCTAGATAAATTATTTTTTAAGGTTTGTAGTCTTGTGTATATATATCTTTTGAAATACAAGAAAGGATATAAGAACTGATGATAATCCAGATTTATTTCGATTCAATTTTCTTTTAAGATTTATCAAGTTCGGGTCTCAAATGTGTTGTCATTTCTATTCTTAGGGATATGTGGTGGATGACAGTAAGTAGTTCATATTGATTTGGTGCTGAAAATTTATTTACACTCATTTATATGTCTTTAAAAGAAAAAAATATATGCTAGTGGTTGTATGAAATCATGTCTCTTATAAGCTAATCATGGAGCTTTTAAATAGTTGTTACTATTGTAACTTGGGTTATGATCTTGTACAAATGCTTGAGATAAGATTAGACTGGAACTGAGTCTTTGTCTTTAAATTATGTTACATTTAAATTTTGTCCTTTTAAGTAGGAGACAAAGATGAAGCTCTAATTTTGTTGATGACATGGTATATGGCTTGATTCTGTTTTGTTTTCTTTATTTATTCCCTTCAAATTCCTTTTAGACTATCAAAGGAATTAGAATAAACATAGAGATAGAAGTTGGGATCTAAAGGTTCAAACTATTCCTGCCCTCATGCCCCATTTGATATGGCATTATAAATGGGAGTGAAGTCTGAATGTGCAGAGATTGTGTGAGCCGGATTTCCATGACTTTGGCATTTGGTTGGAATTGTGTAGTTGTAGTTGACGCTCCTGTAGGGTGTCTTATCAGCTGTAATTTGTAGAGACTTGCAACAAGTTTTTGCACTACAACTAGAATTTGTATCTGCTTAAAAGCTCATAGTTGCTGGCCTATTAGTTTCTTGCACCTTATAAATATGATTTGTAATGATCTAATAGCCTCTGCTTATATTAATGTAACAGACATCCGTTATTGAGTCACAATTGGCTGAATGTATAAAATATGTTACTGTGCATATAGAACTAAAAAAAAATTGATTGGAGTTGAATATGTGAGGGCTATCTCAAACTAGAAAATTCCTCAAGTGATGATTTATAATGATGCTTCCAATTCTTATGGTTAGTGACTCTTAACTGAAATAATTGAGGATGAACTTCATGATAATTCCTGTGATCATTTTCTCTTCTTGGTATGTTTGATAATGAAATTCATGTTGATTGTCAAGGAAATAATTTCTGTGTTGAAAGATTTCCCTTTGGGGTTCTTGCCATTGTTTGGTTCATTTATCATTTGACTTAGAGCTTCTCATATTGGATCTTTTAGATTTTTTTTAGGAAAGTAGGCATATAGTTGGGCTGTTTCCGAAGTTTGTGTTAATTTTTTTAGAAATGTTTGTGTAATCTACCATCAGTACCTTTGGATCCATGTCTAGAGTAATCTGAGCCCATGGTAATCATTGCCCCATCATTACCATCTTATCTGCTATATCAGACCTCAATGTTTTATATAATAGATTAAACTTGAACCAATGGATACGATTAGAATCAATGATTGTAGTTGCTTACAAAGTTCTTTTTAGATTCTAAAGTGACTCTGCATATGATTTGTCTTGAGTGATCTCTGCATATGAGTTGTCTTAAGTGGATTCAGGTATATGCTTTGGTGGTTGGATTGGCATATATGTGTTAGCCTGTTAAGATTTGGAGCTAATGTCTTGATGAATCTATCCTTGTTATTCTCTTAACTCATCTATGAGAACTGTTGGAATCTTCTATTGTGTTTGATAATAAGAACCACGCCTTATATAATATGGAGGTAAGGGTGTCTCAGGACTTGTGTCCCTACTGTTGTGGGAACTGCATCATACTTTGTATACTGAAAAAATGTGATACTAGGGGTATTTATTCTCTGATAGGCTGCATTTCATCTCAAGATCCCAACCATGATTTCGATTTAAATTACATGAACCAAATTTGTTTTCTTATTTCAGCAGATTTTCTTGTGGACAAGTATAATGTATAAACCTATAATATATGTGCATATATATTATTTTTAGGTTATGAGGAAAAATCATATTATTTGATTTATAAAGTATAAGTCTATAATATTTAGACAAATGTGAATTTCAGCATGATGAGATGATTAGCAACTTGCTTTCTTCCAAGTCAATAAGAACCAGTCTATAGACATGATTCTATTCCTTTTATCATATCTTGAATTCATTTCATGGAAATTATAGACATACACTTGGGGTATATGTTGCTGTAAATTTAGTTTATTGCATATCCTCTCTAAAATGTAAATCCAATATTTGTTCCCTGATTGGGTTTATTTGACATTGTCTTGGTCAATTACTTCTCAATGTTCCTTTTGCTCATTTTATTCACATTTTTATTCAAGTAATATGCTTTTAATCCATTCTATTAAGATTTAGATAATTTTTTTAGACTTACTTGGTCTCATCTTGCTTATCTCTTTCTTAGAGACTATCTAAATCATTGAGATTAGATCTCTTTTCATTGCAAAAGGGCGATGAAGGCGTCAGCCCAAGCCCATTATTAGGGGACTTGCTCAGTTCAAGTAACACTCTCCTCTCTCATTTAAAAGACTTGCCTAAGTCTTTTAGATGTATATTTCTTAAACCTTAGGTCCCTCTCATTGCAAAGGCAATGATGGCGCTAGCTAGAGCCCTCTTTTAGGAGACAAGCTGTGTCTCAACAGAAAAATCAAACCTTTTTGGGAGACAGGCTATGTCTCATGCAGAGAAAACTATATCCTTTAGATGCAAGCTTTGTCTCATTAGTGAGTCCATCCTTAGGAGACATGCCATGTCTCGTTTGCACCGCTCTTAGAGTCACCAGTTTGAGAGTTAGTCTTTAGCGTAGGAGTCTGTTCTTAGTTAGAGAGTCCTTCAGTTTCAGGAGTCAGTCCTATCATCATAGGGGTTATGATTCTTTCCAACCTCTCATCAAATCATGTGATTTTTATCCACTCTTGCAAGGTATAGGATGCTGTCCAACCCTTGCAGAGTCGTGATTCTGTCTTTTTTCCCCCGCAAAGCATAAGATGCTGTCCAACCTTTGCGGGATATTCAGGAGTTTGTCCTACCCTTATGATGATAGGGATTTGTCCTCTTGAGTAAAAAACACTTGAAAATTCAAAAACATCTAAAAACAAAAATCTCAAAAATCAAGAGTCATTAGGAGTAGTTAGGAAATTCTATTCTGAACTACGTTGGCTTGATCCCTTTCCACAGGGTACGTAGTGCAGCTCGGGATTCATATCCCAAGTCCAGCCAAACCTTTCAAAATAAACATTTTAAACCTTCAAAAAATATAAAATTCTTCAAAACCTTTTCGAAAAGATCTTCCTCTAGAGTTAGGAGTCTGTCCTAGCTGTTTAGAGTGTTTAGAGTTAGGAGGCTGTCCTAATTTGTATTGGTATGATGTGTCTTGTCGTGTGAGTGTCCCTAGAGTTAGGAGGCCTCGAGTCGATCGGTTAGACATTTAGTCGAACCGATGGCTAGACTAGGAAGCATATAGTCAGCCCATGGTTTTCATTAGGTTGCACAGCCTAGATACACATAGGATGTAGGGCCCACCTGCATTAGCTTAAGGCTAATTAACTTGCATTAGTTAGGGCATATAGAGAGTCCTAAAAATTACAATTCACCTGAACTTAAGCAATCGTGCAAAAAAGCTTTAAAAATCAGTCGAGTCTAGTGGATCGAGTCTAGGATAGCGGTTCTAGATGGTTAGGCATTGTAGTTTAGAATAGGTCATTGAACTACGTTGACTCCGATTCTTCCCGAGGCCGGGATACGTAGAGCAGCTGGGATGGACGGCCATCTTGGTCCGAGTCAAGTCCTGCATTAGAGTTTTATGATTCATCTTGTCCAGTCATGTATAGAGTTGATTTGTGCTGTATGTTTTGCTGTGTTTTCTTACTTTCATGTACAGATCCTATACCTTTAGTTGTAGCATGCATGCGTTTGTACACCAGAACTCAGACACCAATTAGGCATGACACTCATAACCTAGCTATTCTTAGGTGACATTTTTCTCATTTATTTTGTGTGTGCTTATTATTCACCTCCGAGACATGCATGATTAGATAGACGTATTCTCGGAGATATGTGTTCCCATTTCACATGACTTTCGCCCAAACTCTTCAAAATCAATAAGTAAATGGCATAAGAGACCAGATGTTTGCACTTGGGCGGATGAGGTGCTCTTCGGACCTTCCAAATTCGTAACCAGGCACGAACCTTCTTTTATATCTCTGGTTATCCGTTGCAACAGAGTATAGTATGGGATCCAGGGCCCACTTCCTTGGATGACGACTCTTCTTTGTTTAAGGTACGCCTCGAATCTGGGCTAGTCCCCGAATCGAGAGGTATCTCACCTTTGTATCGCCACTCATACTGTGAGAGACACATTCTTTCGAGAGTTCCTTGGTAGAGCTCTCCATTCACGTGGATGATCCTGAGACTTCGTGTGGGGCCCGCCCCCCGCCTCTCTCGAATCGGGGTCCACAGGCTGGCGACTCTGCTGGGGAATTCTTTCAAGATATTACCTAACTCTATTAAAATGCCATTTGTTACTAACTTTGAAGAATTTTGGGCTAAAATCATTATAAATGGGAATTTAATCGTTTAGAATCCAGGGGCACCAAATAGGTATTTAAAATAAGGGATTCACACACTACACATCATACATCATTTTCTTTTTTATTGTTCTTTTATTGATTTTATTATTATTGGCTCCATGGGATAGATACAATGCGTGCCACATGGGATGTCATTACCCTGTTGGTGCTGTTGTATCTATTTCCAAGCTATGCACCAGTGCTGCAGTCGTAAACACTCGGTGTACTTGTGTTTACAGCAGCCGGTGAGCAATGAAGCATACTGTATATAACACTTGGTGTACTTGTGTTATATACTTAAAGTATGGATCATATGCATAGTGCCCGATATATTGAGTTCGGAGCTCTACTTTCATTTTACATATATTATGTACATGAATATATTTGTTGATTTAGTAAAACCCAATTAGGATCTAGATGTGCTTATACATATTGCATTCATATAAGGACGAAGATATATTGCTTATACATGTGGAGCCTAGATTTAGGAGCCATGTCTTATCCATAGATTATTGTAGCTCACCCTATGTGGCTACAACGCAGTCCTAGTACACTCATATGTTTGTCTTGAGTCAAGTGTCTTGACTCTGCGGGATTATATTTAGGGCTGGTGCCCCTGGTTAGGATATATATATATATATGTATATATCTATATATTGATTATTAGATTAGGGCCTACTCATTAGTGAGGCTTCCTTATCTAATCAAATCTGTTATATCAGTCCGTTTTTCAGCTCTAGACCCGACCAATAGGTTTTGCTTGCCTCTCTCATGGTTGTAGCTTATCTTTTGTTCTATTCATTGAGATTTTTGTCCATATATCTCTTGATTATAAGATTAGGACCTACTTTCTAGTAGCGATTCCTGGCGTTATTCTCCATTCCCTAATTATCCCATCCTATTCTTTATGTTTAGGTCAAATCATGGCGAATAATGTGTTGAAAGGCTGGATAAGCGAGACTATTAGGGCTCTTCCGCGAGAATCTTTGGAATGGAGTATGGCTAATCGGTTCATCTGTACCTTCAATCATTTGAGTGTATCTGATATAAATTGGAAGTTTCTCCAAGCAGCCGCTGGATTCTGGGATCCTAATCTTCATGTTTTTCGATTTGGATCTTTTGAGCTTTGTCCTATATTCGAGGATTGGTGTGCTTTATTAGAGCTCCCAACAGAGGGACTTTGGATACGATCTTCGAATATAGATTCCTCTCATTCTCTTTTTTGCAAGCTATTCAAAAATCAAACCATTGATGCTCTTCCATGCTTAACGGATACATGTGTGCAAGTTCAAAACCTCATTACACTTTTTTCAGAGTTGTCGACGCAATGCTTTAATTTTTAGTGTCTTTGCGCGATATGTCATTCGAAAAAACCCACGTGTTGCTCCGTTAACCTTGTTAGCCGTGGTAGACCAAATTAACGAAGGGAGGAATCCAATCCCCACCATGTTAGCAGATACCTTCTTGGGACTAGATCTTATTACTTCCCAAGAGATCAAAGACAATTTCTGTGGGCGTGTCAAGTTGTTGTATGTCTGGCTTGGTGAAAAACTTCAAATTCTTCAGTGACAAAACCAAAATCCGTATACCCTGAAGAATTTCCATACATGGAAACCAATAGCCAATCGACCTCAGTCCATTGATGAATGGCGCAATTGGTTGCAACATGTAAAGGAAAGCCAGTTTCGTTGGGTAAGTCATTCATGCTTTCAAGTTTTTACTAGCACTTACCCACATCCGTTTGTTTATCTCATGGGTACCGAGAAATCTTCTTTTTATGAACCCATGCGATTTCTCCATCAGATTACGGGAATTTCATGTCCTCTCGGAATCATAGTCCCTCATCTTTGTGAAGATCTCACTCCTGATCTTATCAGATCCATTGTGGCTGCTTGGGAAAATAAAAATATGGAAAGGAGGTTCAGTTTATCATCCAAAATCCGACGTGGAGAAATATCAGAAGAGCCCGTAAGCAGGAGAGCTCGGCTTGAGGAGCCTTGATGATCTATATTTTGTTCTATTATCTTGATTTTTGTATTTCTTATTATTATCAATCTGCTTATCCAATTGTGATCAGAGATTAATATTTTTCATCCGTTGTAACCACAATTTGAATTTTATTAATGAAAGTGTGTTTCTGTTTCTCTTGTCACTGTTTGATCAGAATAGTTTATCTCGATTATCAAATTTTAATCTAGTGTTTATATTTTCATAACATGATTCTTGATTGAGCAGCCATTGCTCCTAAGAAAACCCTCGTTTCAAAATCAACCTGGTCCCGTCAGTCCGCTGATTCCAGGCTGAGTCGATTTTCTTCTTCACCAATTTCTTTTACCTCCCCTGTATTACCTTTCTCTAATCTCCTGGAAATCCCTTCGCTCGTCCAATTTACACCTGAACCAATGGCGGAGAATGGAAGTAATACCCTTGACACCAATGAGATGATGAAGATTATCCTGGCGCAATTGGGCACTATCAATGAAGAAATTACCCGTCTAAAAAATGATAGGAGTTCTACTTCTAAGGAGCATGCACCCCAGCATCCTTCAGTCATACCTCCTCCACCTCCTATGATGAGCAGACCAGTAGTGTTCGTTGTTGAGGATGACTTCGAGGATAAACAGTATGCAGAAGATAATTGCCTCCCTCATCTGGAGAGAGTTGATAATGAAAAAGTGATAACAGACAGAATGGATAGGCTGGCCTAGGAGATGGAAAACATAAAATTTCAAGGCCCGAAGAAGCTGAACATGGCTGATTTCATGATTTATCCGAGAGTCACACTGCCTCCAAGATTTAAAGTACCAGACATGGATAAATATGACGGGACCGGGTGTCCTAGAAGCCATCTAATGCCAGTTCTTCCGCTTTTACAGCAGCACGACTTATCTCCAGAGCAGGTTGCTCTTCTATTCCCTAGATCCCTTGTTGGAACAGCTAAGAAGTGGTTCCTGAGTTTGAAATCAGAGGAGATCAGAACTCTAGAGAATGTTGCAAATAGGTTCGTCGAACAATTCTCCATGGAAGAGGGGATCGACGTAACCAAGAGAGACCTCAAGGCTTTGAAGCAGGGCCATAATGAAACCTTCACTTCCTTCATCCGCAGATGGAGAAGGAAAGCTCGCAGATGACTCATCGTCTTTCAGATGAGGAGGAAATCAAGATAGTGGTGAAAAATCTGTCGCCACAATATTATCACCACATGGCTATCTAGTATTTTCTTGACTTCAATCATCTCATTAAGACTGGGACCCAGATAGAAGATGCATTGGCTAAGGGCCTGAGATCAAGAGCTTCGTCTGATGTCAGAGAGGGGAAGAGACCTGTGATAGCGCCAAAAGAAGTACATAATGTCAATTATGTCAGACCACCACCCAGGGAAATCACTGAAGTGAGAAGGCCTCCGATGGAGCAGAAGCCTCCTCGTCACTTTGATCCCCTTCCATATTCTTTGTCCGTAGCTTTGAAGAAGCTGTTGAAGGACAGGAAGATCAAGCTGCCTGACATTAAGCCCTTGCCCAATCCATTGCCGAGATCCTGGAGAGAGGATCAATTTTGTGATTATCACCGCAACACGGGCCATATCACTGACAGGTGTTTAGCTTTGAAACACCAAATACAAAACATGATCGATAGGAAGGAGCTGTCAATTGAGCTACCAAATGTAACCAGAAACCCCCTTCCGACACATGCAATGCCGCCTCCACCCTCGGTCAATGTCATTTGCGCCGAAAAGTCCATCATTGATCCTGCTTCCTTCATATGCACAATTGAATCTGAGGGAAATTATGTTTTGAAATTTGAGGAAGAAGATCAGTGGGCAGAAACGGAAGAGCCATATGTCTTATCCTGGAATGACCCTGATGTGGCTGGGCCATCAAACCGGTCGTACATTCGCCAGTGTGAGGATGAAAAGAAAGAAAGCGAATCTCGGTACATCTTAAGGGTGAGTGATGATGAGGAAGAAGAGATAAAAACCCCATACATCCTTAAGATAGAAGATGAAGATCTGTTGCTCTTAAATGATCAATGCGATGAGCTCCGCCACGTCACACGTGGTTGATGAGTCTTCAAACCAGCTGAACTCAGAGTTGATAATCCTGCTGAGGTTGCAAGAGCAGTTGACAGTCAGAAACAGAAGCAGAGACTTGATGAAGAAGAAGATAACCTGTTGAATCAGTTAAAGAAAACCCAAGCTAATGTTTCAATTTGGGTTTTACTGATGGCATCACCGAAGCACAGACAGGTTGTACTTCGTGAGCCGAACTCGTCCCAAGTATCAGTTGAGATTACTCCAGACGAGTTGGTCGGTTTGGTGGCCACGACCAAAGCTTCAAAAGCTTTATCTTTCTCAGACGAGAATTTGCCGTCATAAGGAAAAGACCATACTCGTCCTCTCAAAATTACCCTACTGTGCAATAGGAAGAAAGTTTTCGAAGTACTAGTAGACAATGGGTCAGCTCTGAACGTGTGTCCTTTGAGTACTGCCACTACTCTGGGATTTGGGCCTGAAGATTTTATACCGTCTGAGCAAGGCATATTGGCATATGATGGGACCCGAAGGGATGTAATTGGAACACTGGCTACTGAGATTGTCATCGGAGAGGAAACCTTTGACATTGAATTTCAGGTGTTGGATATCAAGACTTCCTTTTGTCTCTTGCTTGGTCGACCTTGGCTGCACAAGGTTGGAGTTATCCCTTCCATGCTTCACCAAAAACTAAAATTTATTCGAAACAACCGGGTGATCACAGTCAGAGGAGATCCCGAGCCAGAAGTCGGACAAGAGATCCCGAGCCAGAAGTCGGACAAATATCTCAGGAGCTTGTTACTGAAAACACAAGAGATATCAGTCTGACAGGATTTTTAGTAGAAGTTTCGGCTATCACCATGGAAGAAGCTATGAGTGAAGAAATTATGTTTCTCTCTAGCACCAATACTTGGGTAGTCAAGATGATGCGCCGATTTGGATATATCCCAGGAGTTGGTCTGGGAAAGAATATGCAAGGTCCGACTGAGCGGCCAGAGTTGAAAGCATCTGACGGATTGTTTGGGTTGGGATACAAGCCAACTCGCAAGGAGATGCAGGAAATGAGAGCTTACATGTTAAAGTGGGCCGAATGTCGCCACAGAGGCTTAGAGTTTCCAATGGGACCGTTCAGCATGGTCATGAATGGCAGATTCCAAAAAGAGGGAGCTGATTGCCCTTATTACGGTTTCCCTGAGCCATGGTATGACGAGAGCGGCGTAAAATTGCCAGGTCTTGAGATTTTCTTTGCAGATGAGCTGCCAGCAGACTTTTATAGTAAGCAGATTGCAGAGACAGTAGTGACAGAGGAACCAGACTCAGACTGGGTTGCTTCGAATCAGAACTCCTAGATTCCCTGTTTTAGGTCGAGGCACCAGTCATTGCTATGATTGGAAGAGATGCACCTTTCGTGAACCCACAGGACTGTATCACCCCGGCCGAAGGACCTCTGGATAACTGGACCTCACAGGTTATACCCCAAGTAGTCCTTCAGTATATTCCAATCCCTTCAAAAGAGTCAGTCGTTTCAAAATTTGTGTCAGTTTCTGAGTTCGTCCCAGAGTCTGTCATTTTTAACTTTTCTTTTGATGCAGGTACTATAGAGGTCAGTTTACTTCTGGAGTGGGTGACGAGTCTATTCTTGGTGGCGTCAAATCCGAATTAGAGGACATCTTCATTGATTCTTTGTCTGTACATGTTTCTGGTTGTGTCGATACTGATTTCGACTTATTTTTTCATCCTGTTTTAGAGTCTGTAACGCCTGATGTGGGCGAGTCATCTGATGTAATCATTCATTCTAATGAAATAAAAGACTCTTTTGTGTATATTCATGTACTTGTCTCTTCTACTGATTCTGCTTCTAAACCTGATCAAATAACTAATAATAACAATCAAGACTCCCCCTCTAATGAGGAAGCCGACGAAACTCCCCTTGAAATCAAACATATGATTCGACAAGAGGAGAGTCGCTGAGCTAAACCACTTGAAGAGGAAATTGAAACCGTAAATATAGGTGATGAATTCTTAATTCGGGAAATACGAATTGGCAAAATTTTATCTCCTGAGGAGCGTGAAGAATTAATCACCTTGCTAAAAGAGTTTAAGGAGGTTTTTGCTTGGTCTTACGACGACATGCTAGGATTGAGCGAGGACATTGTCCAACACAAATTACCTTTAATCCCTGGCATCAAGCCGAAGAAGCAAAAACTCCGGAAACTTAAAACAGAATGGGAGTTGAAAGTTCATGATGAGGTTAAGAAACTACTCGAAGTGAAATTCATCGAAGTAGTTGAATACCCTGAATGGCTTGCAAATATTGTACCGGTTCCCAAGAAGGACGGGAAAGTCAGGATGTGTGTCGATTTCAAAGATCTGAACAAGGCAAGTCCGAAAGATAATTTTTCGCTTCCGAACATTGATCTCCTGGTTGACAATGCAGCTGGTCATGCACTCTTATCCTTTATGGATGGATTCTCAAGGTACAACCAAATTAAAATGGCTCCTGAAGATATGATGAAGACGACATTTATTACTCAGTGGGGGACATATTGCTACAGAGTTATGCCGTTTGGACTCAAGAATGCTGGTGCCACCTATTAGAGGGCTGCGACTACTCTTCTTCACGACATGATTCATAAGGAGGACGAGGTCTATGTAGATGACATGATTGTCAAGGGCAAGACTCGGCCAGAGCATACAATCGCTTTGAGAAAATTCTTCGAGCGAATCCGAAAGTTTCAACTTTGCTTGAACCCAAATAAATGTGTATTTGGGGTCACATCAGGAAAGTTGCGCGAATTCATAGTCAGCGAGAAAGGAATCGAAGTAGACCCTCAGAAGATCAAGGCTATCCAAGAAATGCAACTACCAAAGACAGAAAAGCAGATTCGTGGATCCCTTGGCAAAGTGCAATACTTGAGGAGATTCATATCTCATTTAACTATGACGTGTGAACCCATCTTCAAGTTATTGAAAAAGAATTCCTCGAAGAAATGGAATGAAGAATGTCATGAAGCATTTGAAAAAGTCAAGCAGTGCTTGTCCTTGCCTCTTATCCTATCCCCAGTCATTCTTGGTCAACCAATGTTGATGTATTTGTTCATCACGAATACAGCAATGGGTTGTATGCTTGCTCAGCAGGATGCAGGATCTAAAAAAGAAAAGCCCATCTACTACATCAGCAAGAAAATGCTGGAGTATGAAATCAAGTACACTTTCTTGGAAAAGACTTGTCTAGCATTGGTTTGGGCAACTCAAAGGCTTAAACATTATCTTCTGTCGAATAAGGTATTTTTGCTCTCACGGATGGATCCGCTGAAATATTTGTTCGAAAAACCCGCTCTTACAGGAAGAACAGCTAGATGGTTGCTATTGTTGTCTGAGTTTGACATCACTTATGTCACTCAGAAATCAATTAAGGGACGGGTCATCTCTGAGCAGTTGGCTGATGCTCCTGTTGAGGAGAATGCTTTTCTGAAGGCTGACTTTCCTGATGAAGAGATTATGGACATTGAAGAAGAAACTCCGAGTTCCAAGTGGTTATGTACTTTGACGGAGCTGTTAATAATCATGGTCAAGGAACAGGGGCAGTTTTGGTATCTCCAAAGAAGGAGTACATCCCTATATCCATCAAGTTGCAGTTTGAATGCACCAATAATATGGCAGAATATGAAGCATGCATCGCAGGACTTGAGGCAGCTTTGGCTTTGCGAATTCAAGACATCGATGTGTTCGGAGATTCAATCCTGATCATTTGTCAAATAAATGGGGATTGGAAAACAAAGGAGGCGAGGTTGATCTCATATCACACTTATCTTGCATCTCTGGTCGAGAAGTTCAGGAATGTCACCTTTACTCATCTGTCGGGAACAAGGAATCATTTTGCTGATGCTTTAGCTACACTGGCGTCAATGTTAGACATTTCTGCGACGATGGAGGTTTAACCTTGAGCTGTCAGATTGCAATGGGCTCCAGTGCATGTGAATGCCATAAAGATATCTGCTAGATGTCCAGATGGCAAACCATGGTATACAGATATCAGAAATATCATTTCAGGCAAGGGGCATCCGCCTGAAGCTTCCAGTAAAGAGAGGAAAACTCTTCAGAGGTTCGCTTCCAACTTCATCATTTGTGGTGAAGAATTGTACAGAAGGTCATTTGACGGGATACAGCTTCTATGTGCTGATGAAGATCAGGCTGCAGAGCTCATAGAACAAACACATGAAGGTGTTTGTGGTCCTCACATGAACGGTAAAATGCTGTCAAGGAAAATCCTAAGACTTGGTTTCTATTGGCCCACAATGGAATCAGACTGCTTCGCATTTGTGAAGAAATGTCATAAATGCCAAGTCTATGCGAATCTTATTCATGTGCCTCCATCAGAGCTGCATTCTATGACCTCGCCATGGCCATTCTCAGTATGGGGAATTGATATCATTGGCAAAGTTTATCCCAAATCGTCAAGTGGACACGAATACATCTTGGTGGCCATTGATTATTTCACGAAATGGATAGAAGTTGCTTCATATGCTTCCATAACTTAGAATACGGTTGTGAAGTTCATTCGTGCTAACATCATTTGCAGATATAGAGTACCTTATGAATTGATTTCTGATAATGGATCTCACTTCAAGAAGGAGGTAGTTCACCTGTGCGAAGAGTTCAAAATCAAGCATCACAAGTCATCTCCTTACAGACCACAGACAAATGGGGCTGTAGAGGCAGCGAATAAGAACATCAAGGTCATAATCAGTAAGATGACCGAGACTTATAAGGACTGGTCGAACAAGCTTCCTTTTGCTTTATGGGCTTACATGACATCGATTCGGTCTTCTACAGGTGTAACTCCGTACTCTCTAGTGTATGGAATGGAAGCAGTCCTGCCTGTTGAGCTGAGAATCCCGTCCCTAAGAGTTATGATGGAAGCGAATCTATCAGAGTCTGAGTGGGCAAAAGCCAGACATCAGAAATTACAGATGATAGATGAAAAGAGGCTGAGAGCCTTGTATCACATCCAAGGGTATCAGAGAAGAATCGAAAGGGCCTTCAATAAGAAAGTCAAGGTTCGAGACTTGAAGCCAGGAGATCTCGTCTTGAAGTCCTACAGGGGCACCAATATTTGATCCCAGAGGAAAGTTCAGACCAAACTGGTCTGGTCCTTACATTGTTGATGAAGTCCTGCCTGGAAAAGCCGTAAGACTCCTCAATGAAAACGGGAAAAAATTAACAGAACCTACAAACCTGGACCAACTAAAGAAGTACTATACTTAGATACACCAGGAGGCCGTCTTTGATCGATCAGAGCTTAAAAGCCAACAACCTCAAAGTCAAAAATCATTTGCAAACACTTTGAGCCCAAAAATAAAAACACTCTTTCTTTGATAAACTCAAACCAGGGGCATCTTTTATGACGCAAGTCATAAAAGATATTGAACCTGAACTACGTCATGACCTGATTCCTCTCTACAGGGTACGTAGGTAGCCTGATCAATTCAGGTTCGGTCAAATCCTTCAAAAAAGAAAAAAGCAAAACAAACCATCATTGAAACCCAAATGGGCGAACTACGCAGACCTGATTCCCATTTCTTTGGGGATACGTAGGCAGTCTGGAGGGCCAGATTCGGTCAAAATACAACAAATACACAAAACTAGCCAAAGTCAAAACCTGTTTGAACCCAAGCCTACCTAAAAGTCCTTTTGGTGTATTTAGGCCCAGGTTTGTAGAGAAACAGAAAGAAAAAGAAAAAATGGATTTTTAGACCCGCTAGACTGAAAACCCGTAAGGGCGGTCTAGGCAAAAGTTAGGGTCATTCGCCCGCTAGGCTGAAAACCCGAAAGGGCGGTTTAGGCAAAAATTAGGGTTTTGAGCTTGCTGGATGGAAAATCTGCAAGGGTAGACAGTCCAGGCAAAAATTAAGGCATGCGGTCCACCAAATCAAAAATATGAAAAGGCGATTTGGTCATGGCAGTGACTTCATAAAGGACAAAACCTCTGAAAGCCAGCAAGACTTTCATTTCTTCGGCGGCACTACTCCAAAGTCTGAGTAAGTGCCGACAGAGATTCTTCTGACACTATCAAGGCTAAGGGGGTTAAGCCTAAGCAATCCAAGGGAATAATAACCATGATGGAAATACCGAAAAAAAGGAATAAGACACCTTTAAATACGGTTTTCAAAAGATTCTAAGAGTAGTAGACTGTACCATTTAAAAAAAATACTTATCAAACTAAGAAGCAGATTCAATCTCTCTTAGAGTTTAAGTCATTGTGCCCGTCGAAGTCCTCGTTTGTTGGTTATCCAAGTCTTTTCTATGTCGAGTCAAGGTCAAACTCCAGAGTCCTGTGTGGTCAATATCCCTCCCAAGGCTGGGGTGATGAGAAAAATGATAAGGTTGTGTTTCCTCAAAGGTAATACACAGCAGAACGAAGTTCAGAAGATAGTAGATTATCAAGTCCATTTGGCAGACTTTCAAGCCCATATGAAATGGTAGAGATCATCGGAAATGAAAGGTGGTCGTCGGGCAGATACAGTCTGCTGTAAACCTGAAAGCTTTGTAACCTCAAGTATTCAATGAAATGAAATTTTTTGATCATTTCCTTATGTTATGCTCTCTTATGAATCTGTCATGGAAGTAAAATCATATTATGGGCATCTTTTATGCCCTGAGCAATCAGGTCATAAAAGATATCAAGCAAGCAATGGTGATTGAGATGGCTATTCTCAACAAATGAAGACAAGAGGAGCTCGAGCATTCTCCAGTCAAATGCTTTTCAGCAAAGTCAATACTCGTGAAAATTAGTTTTCTCCAAAACAGTTTTCAAAATAATCTTTAATTTGCAGTTCTATTTTGAAAATGGAGGAGTGTTTACTCAAAATCCTTTCAAATCTTTCAAGTTTTGTTCTCAACAGAGAACGTGAACTCTTTATTTCTCTCGGCAAGAGATGATCAATCAATCCCCCAATTAAGTCAGTCAAAATCATTTTCTGATTTTGAATCCAATTTGGTTTCTTTAATGATTCAACCTTTGCTTTCTACAGCACCCGTCCTCACTTCGCCTTTCATGGCATTCAAGTCCGTTTTCACACGACATTCAAGTCCATTTTCACACGACATTCTAAGTCCGTTTTCACACGGCATTCTGAGTCCGTTTTCACACGGCATTCTGAGTCCGTTTTCAGACGGCATTCTGAGTCCATTTTCACACGGCATTCTGAGTCCGTTTTCACATGGCATTCAAAGTCCATTTTCTCATGGCATTCAAGTCCATTTTCTCATGGCATTCAAGTCCATTTTCACATGGCATTCTAAGTCCATTTTCCCACGGCATTCAAGTCTGTTTTCACACGACATTCCAAGTCCATTTTCACATGGCATTCCAAGTCTGTTTTCACACGGCATTCCAAGTCCATTTTCACATGGCATTCCAAGTCCATTTTCACACGGCATTCAAATTCATTCAAGTCATTCAAATTCATTCAAGTCTGTTTTCACACGGCATTCAAGTCATTTAAGTCCGTTTTCACACGGCATTTCAAGTCCGTTTTCACACGGCATTCCAAGTCCATTTTCACATGGCATTCTAAGTCCGTTTTCACACGGCATTCCAAGTCCATTTTCACATGGCATTCAAGTCCGTTTTTACACGGCATTCCAAGTCCATTTTCACATGGCATTCTAAGTCCGTTTTCACACGGCATTCAAGTCATTCAAGTCCGTTTTCACACGACATCTAGATTCATTTTCTCTTCAAATTTCAAGATCATTTATAATCAAATCTATCATTTAATATTTTGCAAGAGAGGCTATCTCGCCCATATATCAATTGATGAGTTACGAGTTGGAGAGATGCTATCTCACTAGCGTTTGCAGAGTCAGAGTCCGGTGAAAGGCTATTTCACCGTGTTACCTTTGTCAATATCATTTTTTTTTTTAAAATCAAATCAAAATTTGATTACCTTCTTTTTCGGGTCGACCAAAATGGATTGTCTATTCAGCTTTGACATTCGCGTGACAAGCACGATCTGCCAAAGAGGGGCATCTGTAGACACCCCATTTTGACCGTACCCTAAACCCTTCTTGATTTGAGTAAAAACCTATCTAATCAGGGTTTTAAAGCTTCAAAGTGCACCTTAGGCTAGCTTAGGGTCCCAACTAGGTCCTTGGAAAATTTCATCAGAATCTGAGCAAAATTACCAATTAAAATGAGCGAAATAAGGAGCGCAGTCTTATTTAAGCTTCACCCTAAAATTCCATGTATTTGAGGGAAGTCCAAGTCAACCTAAGTCTCTAAGTGCCCATGACCACATTTTTGAAAACCTTAGAATCTCAGGAATCTTCCTACAAAATCTCAGATTTTTTTGCCAAGAAATTGCACTAAAAGACAGAGCAAGTTGGTGCAGTTATCAAGCGATAGGGGGGGTGAATTAGCCTGTCAGAATCGCGCATTTGTGCAGATATCAAATTGGAGTGTCAATATCAATTTTAATCTTTTGCCTATAAATATGAACTTAAGTTCATTTTCTAAAAAAAGGGAGAAAAAAATCGCAGAGAGGGAAAGAGAGAGAAGAAAATCCACCGATCCCCAAATCCCGAAACCCTAACCCTGATTTCCTTTTCTCCGGCCATATTCCGTTCATCTTCTTCTTCAAGCTCCGATCAAAATTCCGGCCAATCGTTTTTCTTCAAGCTTCCTTTCTTTTCTTTGCTAGATCTAAACTTAAATCCAAAGCTAAAAAAAAAACTAACCTCTTTGCATTCTTGTTTTGATTTTCTTCTCTGCGATTCTTCATCGATCGTTCTCTCAGTCAAGTTAAAAGAGATCGAAGAAAAAAAAGAAGAGAAATCTTCGTTCTTCCCCTTTTAGAGAGAGAAAGAGAAAGAAAGCAGAATAAAGGTGTGAAAAGTTCAGATCTATACCTATCTGCCGCAGATCTAGTCATTTCTTTCGCTTTTGGTGAGGCAAGACAAGTTAAGGACGGGGCGATTCATTTTCCTTTTATAAATTTCATTTAAAGAGGTATTTCTATAGCTCTTATTGATTAATTTGATCATCATAATACTTAATTTTTTTCTTTTTTTGATTTATATTATCTATCTGAAGATAATCAAGTGAATTTTAAATAGAATAGGTTTTATTTCTTTTCTTCTTAAACTTATAGATCTAGCAATAACTAAGATCTATAGATCCTGTTAAAAGTTTCAGAAAATGACATGCTAATTTTTGAAGCATGATCAGAAATTAATATGCTTTGTTTCTATGCTCTGTTTTATATTTTGAGTGCGATTTTTCTCAAAAAATCTAGATAAATTCTTTTTTAAGGTTTGTAGTCTTGTGTATATATATCTTTTGAAATACAAGAAAGGATATAAGAACTGATGATAATCCAGATTTATTTCGATTCAATTTTCTTTTAAGATTTATCAAGTTCGGGTCTCAAATGTGTTGTCATTTCAATTCCTAGGGATATGTTGTGGATGACAGTAAGTAGTTCATATTGATTTGGTGCTGAAAATTTATTTACACTCATTTATATGTCTTTAAAAGAAAATATATATATGCTAGTGGTTGTATAAAATCATGTCTCTTATAAGCTAATCATGGAGCTTTTAAATAGTTGTTACTATTGTAACTTGGGTTATGATCTTGTACAAATGCTTGAGATAAGATTAGACTGGAACTGAGTCTTTGTCTTTAAATTATGTTACATTTAAATTTTGTCCTTTTAAGTAGGAGACAAAGATTAAGCTCTAATTTTGTTGATGACATGGTATATGGCTTGATTCTGTTTTGTTTTCTTTATTTATTCCCTTCAAATTCCTTTTAGACTATCAAATGTATTAGAATAAACATAGAGATAGAAGTTGGGATCTAAAGGTTCAAACTATTCCTGCCCTCATGCCCCATTTGATATGCCATTATAAATGGGAGTGAAGTCTAAATGTGCAGAGATTGTGTGAGCCGGATTTCCATGACTTTGGCATTTGGTTGAAATTGTGTAGTTGTAGTTGACGCTCCTGTAGGGTGTCTTATCAGCTGTAATTTGTAGAGACATGTAACAAGTTTTTGCACTACAACTGGAATTTGTATCTGCTTAAAAGCTCATAGCTGCTGGCCTATTAGTTTCCTGCACCTTATAAATATGATTTGTAACGATCTAATAGCCTCTGCTTATATTAATGTAGCAGACATCCGTTATTGAGTCACAATTGGCTGAATGTATAAAATATGTTACTGTGCATATAGAACTAAAAAAAAATTGATTGGAGTTGAATATGTGAGGGCTATCTCAAACTAGAAAATTCCTCAAGTGATGATTTATAATAATGCTTCGAATTCTTATGGTTAGTGACTCTTACCTGAAATAATTGAGGATGAACTTCATGATAATTCCTGTGATCATTTTCTCTTCTTGGTATGTTTGATAATGAAATTCATGTTGATTGTCAATGAAATAATTTCTGTGTTGAAAGATTTTCCTTTGGGGTTCTTGCCATTGTTTGGTTCATTTATCATTTGACTTAGAGCTTCTCATATTGGATCTTTTAGATTTTTTTTAGGAAAGTAGGGCTATAGTTGA
Source organism: Tasmannia lanceolata (assembly GCF_043159265.1). Classification (NCBI taxonomy): domain Eukaryota; kingdom Viridiplantae; phylum Streptophyta; class Magnoliopsida; order Canellales; family Winteraceae; genus Tasmannia; species Tasmannia lanceolata. Next base: position 18,148,256 of record NW_027518714.1, read on the forward strand.
GCTGTTTCTGAAGTTTGTGTTAATTTTTTTTAGAAATGTTTGTGTAATCTACCATCAGTACCTTTGGATCCATGTCTAAAGTAATCTGAGCCCATGGTAATCATTGCCCCATCATTACCATCTTATCTGCTATATTAGACCTCAATGTTTTATATAATGGATTAAACTTGAACCAATGGATATGATTAGAATCAATGATTATAGTTGCTTACAAAGTTCTTTTTAGATTCTAAAGCGACTCTGCATATGATTTGTCTTGAGTGATCTCTGCATATGAGTTGTCTTAAGTGGATTCAGGTATATGCTTTGGTGGTTGGATTGGCATATATGTGTTAGCCTGTTAAGATTTGGAGCTAATGTCTTGATGAATCTATCCTTGTTATTCTCTTAACTCATCTATGAGAACTGTTGGAATCTTCTATTGTGTTTGATAATAAGAACCACGCCTTATATAATATGGAGGTAAGGGTGTCTCAGGACTTGTGTCCCTACTGTTGTGGGAACTGCATCATACTTTGTATACTGAAAAAATGTGATACTAGGGGTATTTATTCTCTGATAGGCTGCATTTCATCTCAAGATCCCAACCATGATTTCGATTTAAATTACATGAACCAAATTTGTTTTCTTATTTCAGCAGATTTTCTTGTGGACAAGTATAATGTATAAACCTATAATATATGTGCATATATATTATTTTTAGGTTATGAGGAAAAATCATATTATTTGATTTATAAAGTATAAGTCTATAATATTTAGACAAATGTGAATTTCAGCATGATGAGATGATTAGCAACTTGCTTTCTTCCAAGTCAATAAGAACCAGTCTATAGACATGATTCTATTCCTTTTATCATATCTTGAATTCATTTCATGGAAATTATAGACATACACTTGGGGTATATGTTGCTGTAAATTTAGTTTATTGCATATCCTCTCTAAAATGTAAATCCAATATTTGTTCCCTGATTGTGTTTATTTGACATTGTCTTGGTCAATTACTTCTCAATGTTCCTTTTGCTCATTTTATTCACATTTTTATTCAAGTAATATGCTTTTAATCCATTCTATTAAGATTTAGATAATTTTTTTAGACTTGGTTGGTCTCATCTTGCTTATCTCTTTCTTAGAGACTATCTAAATCGTTGAGATTAGATCTCTTATCATTGCAATCGGTGTATATGCCAATGAATGTCGGTTAAGCTTACACCGACGCTTTTAGCGAGCGTTGATGATACTACCGTGCCTAAAGGTATTTACCGACATTTCTTTCAAAGCGTCGGTGATATCAATTATGCCGGCATTTATTAACGTTGTTAAAAATCAAAACCAAATGTTAGTGTTTAGCTTTTCACCGACGTTTTAGCACACCGCTGGTGTATGTAATATTGCACCGACGGTCATGACCGTCACTAAAAGATACAAATGGGTCTTTGATACGTGTATTTACCAACGTTTTGTGACCATCGGTAAATACAGCGACGCTATAAACCATCGGTGAATATCCTAGTTAGCGTCGTTTTATGAGCGTCGGTGAATCACCAACGTTTAAGGACCGTCGGTGAAAATGTATGGCCATACTATGAATGTTAGAATCACCAACGGTCCTGACCGTCGGTAAATATAGATTTAAAAAAAAGAAAAGAAATGCCATTATTCTAAATGAGTCCATACTGGGATACAACCTGTAATATAACATTCAAACAACCCTACACTACAATGGAATTCAATCTCACACTACAATGAGATACAATCTTATTATACAAACAACATGTAACACCTGTAATATGGGATACAATCTTTAGCTAGAGGCATTCAAACAACCTGTAATATGGGATAGAATCTTTGAGTACAACCCCACTCTACAACGGCATTCAAACAAACCATGTTTAGAAATTCTTTTTATATAACAAACTAAGGGATACAATCTTTAGCTACAAGCATTCAAACAACCTGTAATATGGTATAGAATCTTTGAGTACAACCCCACTCTACAATGGCATTCAAACAAACCATGTTTAGAAATTCTTTTTATATAACAAACTAAGGAATACAATCTTTAGCTACAAGCATTCAAACAACCTGTAATATGGGATAGAATCTTTGAGTACAACCCCACTCTACAATGGCATTCAAACAAACCATGTTTAGAAATTCTTTTTATATAACAAACTAAAGTTACAAGCAATGACAATACATTGACATGTGTAAACAAGCTAAAGTTACATGCAATGACAATACATTGACATGTGTAAACAAGCTAAAGTTATAAGCAACATTTAATCTTCTCTTCTTCCCATCTGTTAGACTCTCATGTAAAAGATGATGTTCAAAAGATGATGTCTAATAAGTCACCATCCACCACCAAAGAGTCCAAAATCTCCCTATGAACTTGCATTATACCTGTCCTCAAAGCAAGAACCTCTACCTCTTAGGAGTCATTACCTCCAACTAGCCCATTAGGAGTCATCACCACCATCTACCTCTTAGATCGGTGGTAGATGGTGGTGATGAAGGCGGTGTGAAAATGGAAGCACTCTTCTTATTCTCAGAATTGAATCCTTGAGTGGGACCTTAAAACATGGCATCATTCACGAACCGCTTCGGCCTCCACCTCCTCGGAAAAAAGACGAATGACAATGGAAAAAAACATGCTTAGTATATATTATAGATTTAGATAGTATGTATTAATAAACTTTTAGCCGCTAGCCAAACCCCGACTTACCTACTAAAAAACCCATAGAATCTTTTGCATAAGCCATTATTTTGCAGGATAAAATTAATTATATATTTCTAGCAATGGAGAAGATTAGACTAACAGATGGTACCTAGATTCTCCAACGTAGAAGCCATTCATTGGATTGGAGCCCTTCGGATATCCTAGATTCTCCGGCGTACCTATATCACTTGACACCACATGAGATTCATCTATCTATTCAACATAAAAACATGTGTATGGAGATTTAGATCATTCATTCGATTGAAGCCCTCCCGGTTTCCTGATCCAAATTCCTCATATTCATGGCATGAGCTTCATCAAACTATTCAACATACAAAGCATATTAATTATATCAATATTAAAACTATAGAAATCATTGCTGGATTTTGGTTCTGAAACCCCCCAAATCGTGGACGACCCGACGGTGAAAAACCTCGAAATGCTACTCAACTGTTGTTGTTGCTCTAGATGCTGCTAGAGCTCTCTCTGCAATCACCCATATCACCACAGGTCAACAAGCCTTTCCTTTAAATGGTTGGATTTAAAGGAAAGATTAATCATGAACGATATCTTCATATGGATTCTTCCAACTTCCATGACTATTCCATGATGTCATGGTCTTTATCCTTAGTGGATGAGATGCTTCCTACACATTACACCCTCAATTTTTTTCTTAAATAAGAATAAGAATTCACTAGTGCTTTAAAGTACTTCTAGGTTAAGCTTGTTAAGCTTTAAAGTGCTTTAAAGTACTTCTAAGAATAAGAATGAACTAGTTATGCATCCAAAACCTATGCATATGCTTCTAGGTTCATCATATAGTAATAAGAGACTTGGATTCTTACCTCATAAGCTGGAAATGAAATATTTGGCTTGAAAATCCGAAAAGTAGCTCATCGACAAAGATTATGGTGTTCCAATCCATATGCCCAGTAGTCAACATGTGCGGATGTCCTCATATGCAAAATCCAGATGCGAAATGTCTATGGGAAATTGGCTAGCAAGTCCCAAATATTAAATATGTAATGATTTCTCAGCAAAAAATTAGTGATGTCAATCCATTGTAACACATGAATTGGTCCTCTGTCTTAATAATGGCACCATTTTATTCGATATACTTCTTTAATTATTCTTTAACTAGTTGGCTGTGGTTACAATTGTAGAAAAAGAAAAAAATGATGGAAAAAATCCATTAAAAAAATGGATAGGAGACAATGGAGAGTAGTGTAACATAAAGAAAATGAAGAGAAGAGGAAGAAGAGATATGAGAAGATAAAGATAAAGAGAGGTAAAAAGAATGGGGCATAAAATTTTCATGCAACATAAAGGAAGGAGAAAAGAAAAAGAATATAGAGTTTTATGTAAAACATTTCTCTGCATACAGTTGTCATTAATTCAATATTTATTCCACAAATCCAATACAAATATTAGAAATAAAAACACAAAATATCTATTAAAGAATTGTGAAGTCTAACCCTTTCCAAATAATATAAAGTCATAAAATGTAAAAATGGCAGACCATATAATGCGTGCTAGTGGGCACCTCTCTCTCACACATTTCAATAAACTTATGGCTTGCATATGCAAAATTTGCAGAAAAAGATATGGATTCATGATGGACTACCGGTCATGCATTTCATCAAACAGATAACATGCAAATGCAAAGATGTCCACAGTTCCCAAACCACTCCACACACACACAGAGACTTAAAGTACCATTATAATTTTAAGTTGCCGGTCACGCATTTCATCAAATATATAATTTGGAAATGAAAAGATACAGAAACCCAAGAAGGAGAAGCATGAGACCCAAAATTCAACAATTTAAAGCTTTCTCTCAATCCATAGTTCCAAACCCACTTCATCAGTTCATCTAGAGAGTTAAAGCACCATTGTAGTTCATCATTTGTAAATAAAAGGCCTAAAAATCTGTGGAAAATATACCCAGGATAAATTCTAATAAGTACCTACCCACTTTTTAAAAGGTAATTTTTGCCTTTCACATAAAAAGACATCGAGGATTTGTTTCTTTTGATGTAAAATGGCCCTAAAACAAATTTTAGGCCCAATTTTTAGTAGAAAAATAGGCATAGAATTTGTTTAAGATCAGAGAATCTGACAAAACCCTAACAGAAGACCATAAATAAAAGCCCTTTGTATGAGAAAAATCCTAAAAGAGATATAATAATCAAAGAAAAATCCTAAAATATATATTACAATCAGAGAATCATAGGAAAATCCTAAAAAGATAGATTACATGTGTTAGATTAGGCATGAGATTAACCCAAATTCGTTTGAACAGAAAAAAAAACTGAAAAACCCCAAATGGTTTGCAGCAAAAAAAAAAATGGAAATATCTCTAATAACGTACCTTCTAAGAGAGATTTGGGAGATTAGAGAGATTTGGCAGCTAAAATACCCAGGATTTAGGGTTTCCACGGACAGAAGGAATCCAACGAAGGAAGAGGCTGTGGGTATGAAAAAATCCTAAAAAACGAGAAGAGAAGAACGAACATATATTTCTCTCAAGCCCGTAAAAAATCTAGAGTCGCGCGCGCTGGAGAGAAAAAGCCCAAAAATTTTCACTTAAAAGTTAAACACTAAGCTCCGACGTTTACAAATGAAAGGCCAATGTTTTATGATTCAGCCACGATTTATAAAACGTGGGTATATTCGAAATAATTAAGTAAGATAAATTAAACTTATTTCCGACGTTTTATTAAGAAGCGTCGAAGAATATTAATCTTTAATGACGTTTTAATAACGTCGGTAACAATAAATAAAGAAAATTTTAAGGCGGGTGAAGGATTTCGTGCGGGCACATCCATACACCGACGTTTTTTCTATGAACGTGGGTGCATATATATTATTAGCGATGGTTTACCGGAATGACGCTAAGAAAATGCCGCTATTTCCAATGTTTCTTGTATTGTGATCCTAACCCTCCGATCTATAGAGGGTTGGGATCAACCCTCTAACATTCTGATTGGAGGGTTAGGATCAACCTATGGAAATGCTTTTTGGGGCACAACCTATTTAGGTTGTGACCCATCTAATGGACGGTTTGGATCATCCTATGGTGCGGGCTATACTGTACTTTTAGTAAAGTGAGGAGTGTCCTCATCAAAATACGATAGTTCGGATAACATTTCCCTTTATTTATTGAACAAAAACAATGGTTTTTCTAAAAATTTCGACCAAAAAATAAAAACTCATCTAATGTATACCGGGAAGAGTTAACCAATGTCATTCTTTAGATATTTTCAATCTCTTAAACAAAAAAACGAAAAAATAACAGCCTAAAAAAACGTTGAAAAAAAGCAGCCTCAGGCCATGTGTATTTTGGAATTGATTTTGAGTCCAAAACTGATTGTTGTCTGAGAATCGCATTTAATTTTGATTCCAATAATCAGTTTTGGACTCAAAAGTCAAAACTAGCAGGGCGTTAGTGTCCCACAAGGGCACTTTAGGGCTAATAATTTTGATGGGAAAGGTACACCAGTTCAAGTACTAAAAATGAGCATGGTTGCCCCATAAACATTAATAGGTAAGGATAAGAAAAGCTGGAATGCACATTGCATTATTGAACCTAACCAAATCGTCAAGTTGACGCTTCTAAAAGGTCTTGTCTTATTGTAAAGGTTTTGATGTGAAAGGGTGCACTAGTGCTACACTACTATGATCTGTAGGGAATACAATGTGACTGCCCAACCTTGATTGGGGCGTTTGAACTTGTTTTGGATCTACCATTTCCAAAATTAATGTCAATCATGCAATGCTGACTTCTAATAGAGTGCATTTTTTTTTGTCATTGGAGGTGAATTCTTGCCTTTGCTGGATTTTTGTATTATTTCCAATGATATTAGATGTTCATATCAGATGATTGGTATGCTTTTGTTAAAGTATAAATGATTAAATAACGCCATCTCCAACAACTTAAGCTTATGGAGTAATTGGTAGTTTCACATGGTATCAGATCAATGGTCCTGAGTTCAAACCTTCGGAATGGTAAAAACCTAGATCAATGGTCCTGAGTTCAAACCTTCCGAATGGTAAAAACCTATATGCAATGGCCAAACCCAAAAGAGAGGCCACATGTGCCACATGTAGGCCAACCCTAGAAAGAGGGGCCATTTATGCCAGACATGAGGGGGAGTGTTAAAGTATAAATGATTAAATAACCGGCATCTCCAACAGCTAAAGCTTTTGAAGTACCATCAAGGATTGGGATCCATAATAACTGATTAAACAATGCTATCTCCAACAGCTTAACCTTTTGGAGTAACTACCAAGGATTGGGATCCCTTATAACCGCGGAAGAAGCATGCAAAAAGAAAGCTGAGACCACAATCTACAACCTGTTGAAGAAGAGCACCGTTTCCCTTTAATGAAACCCCTTGAATCCATAAGGATATAAGAAAACAAACTTAAATCTGAAATTGTATTCAATGGAAGATCTGATTTCATACACAAAACGTCTAATATTTATATAGTTTTTTGTTCTGACCTATTCAAATTATTATCCTACTCATAATACAACTAATAGCAATACTGTTTTCTAAGGAAACTTTAACTTCCTAAAGAAAAAAAAACAAGTCCTAACTAATCAGGAAACCTAAGAAGCTGTCCTACATCATGGCAGGTCATATTATATTCCAATGAGGTCGAGCCTGAACTAAGCATTTTTCTTCTGGACTAATCTTTTCTAAGAAAATTTATCATAATTAAACTTGGAAAATGATTTCAGCAATACCATGTTTTGATAAAGATATGCGACCCATCTTGTCATTTAGTATTTAAAGGCTTCTAAGAGCTTTTTGATAACTGTGATATTATTCTGACAGCACTTTAAATACTAAATGTTAAGATGCTTCGTGCATCATTATCAAAACATGGTAGCGCTGAGATCACTTCCCTTAAACTTTTAGATGAAGTTGCATGTGTGGTTAGAAGTTGTGATGCACACATCAACAAATGCATGCACAGGCCTTAAGGCTGCGTTTGGTATGATTTTTGAGCTTGATTAGGATGAAATCCCCCCTGATATTTGGGATTTCTTCTGTTTTAAGTTTAGCCAGCAAGAGGGGCAACTGCGCCCCATGAAATTTGGGATTTTCGTTTATTCCATAAGTCAGTTTCTTCCACCAGTTTTGCTCTCCCTCTCTCTCTCTCTCTCTTTCTCTAATGAAATTTGGGATTTTCGTTTAGGAACAATTACCAATGGGGGACAACAATTAGGCGGAATTATCAACATCACCCATGCTTTTCAGAAATTACCAACGAGGGACTAAAGAGGTCTTGTCAGTAAAAGCTGGACAAAAATGCCCTTTTCTTAAGCAACACGTTTGCTTTTCCACTTTCTCTTTTTTTTTTTTTACTTTTCTATTTTCAACTTTGTTTTTTTACCCTACCAATCATCTTCCTCATCGTTCAACCACCATTATCGTTGGAAAGTCTTGAAAACTTGAAACGTGAGTTCATTCCCATCTATCTTTCTGTATCTAGGTTTTGTTTTCCATTTGTTTTAGGGTTTTGCATTTCTCCTTCTCCCTTTCAATGGCAGACGAGGAAGATGAATTGTAGAGTAGAAAGAAAAAAAACGGTGAAAAAAAACGAGTGAAAAAAACAGGAAGTAAAAACGTGTTCATAAGGAACTTGATAAGCCCATTCGGAAATTGGTAACCCCATTTTGATACTAGATAACCCCAGTCCCAAAGACTTAAAAAACCCCTTCCAAAACTCCAGTACCCTTGGCCAATTTTAAGGGATTTGATAAGCCCATTCGAAAATTGGTAACCCCATTTTGATACTAGATAACCCTAATCCGAGATACTTGAAAACCCCCTTCCAAAACTCCAGTACCCTCGGCCAATTTTCAAGGACTTGATAAGCCCATTCGGAAATTGGTAACCCCATTTTTGATACTAGATAACCCCAATCCCAGATACTTGAAAACCCTCTTCCAAAACTCCAGTACCCTCGGCCAATTTTTAGGGACTTGATAAGCCCATTTGGAAATTGGTAGCCCCATTTTTATACTAGATAACCGCAATCCTAGAGACTTGAAAACCCTTCAAAACTCCAATACCCTCGGCCAATTTTCAAGGACTTGATAAGCCCAATTGGAAATTGGTAACCCCGATTTTGATACCAGATAACCCCAATCCCAGAGACTTGAAAATCTCCTTCCAAAACTCCAGTACACTTAGCCAATTTTCAGGCACTTGATAAGCCCATCCGGAAATTAGTAACCCTACTTTTGAGAGTTACTAACCCCCTTCCAGAGAGTTGATTAACCCCTTCTGCTACAAAACCCTCTACCTATAGCAACTCTTCTAATAGCATTATAATTCTGCTCATCATAGAAATAACAAAAGAAATGGATGTTGTATTCATTAAATGTGCGTCATGTATTACATCCCAATTTGTGTATTACTCAAAAAAAAAATTTAAGTACATCAAAAAATGTGTAGTCATCTATTCATGTATTACATCAAAATTTTCTTATACAACCACTTGTCCTCCAATAAGTGAGTGAAGCCATCCATGCTTTATCTCCAGAACACAGCCTAAAATACAAACCGCTTAAACCCTAAATAAGATAAATAAAAAACAGAGGAATGAAAAATAGTGTGAAACCCTAAAAAAAGAAAAAACAAAACCTAGGTACTGAGAGATAGAGGGTAAGAGCTTAACTTTCAAGTTTTCAAGACTTTCCGGCAACAATGGTGGCTGAACAAGGAAGAAGATGACTAGTAGGGTAAAAAATAAAAAAAAGGTGAAAATGGAAAAGTAAAAGAAGAGGGAAGAAGGAAAAAAGAGAGGTGAAAACGTGTTGTAAATGCCAAAGGGCATTTTCGTTAAGCTATTACTGACAAGTCCCTCGTTGGTAATTTCAGAAAATCATGGGTCCTGTTGATAATTCCGCCCAATTTTTGTCCCCCATTGGTAATTGTTCATTTTGTTTACTCCATAAGTCAGTTTCTTTCATGAAATTTGGGATTTTCGTTTATTCCGTGAGTCAGTTTCTTCCACCAGTTTAGCTCTCTCTCTCTCTCTCTCTCTCTCACACACACACACACACACACACGCATGTTGTGTACACTTGAAGTCCAAAAGTTTTCAAAAAGCACTGTGGGCCCACTTCATAGGATGATCCAAGTGGTTCAGTTGTAGGGCCACAATGTAAATACATGCACTCGGTAAATCATCTCCATAGGATAATCCTAACCCTCCTATTTACAATGGTATTGCCCGTTACAGAAACCTCTATATATTGAGGGTTAGGATCATTCTGTGGAGATGATTTATGCAGGGCAGGCTATTTAAGTTGTGGCCCAACAAATGAGGGTTGCTCTTGGGCCGTGTTGGATCGGGTTGAGGCCAACCGTAGCCCCAACCTGATATAGTATTCCCTCAGCGTAACCCGACCCAACCTGAGTCTCAGGTCGAGGATGGTCAAACCCAACCCAACCCGCCTCTAAATCTCTCAACCCTAACCCAACCCTTCAACCTGCTTTTCCCAAATCCGGTTAGGTTGAGTTCGGTTTAACCTAGGGCCAAACAGAAAAATACAGAGAAGAAAAAACATAACACTGGGAAATCACAGTAAAAATAGAGAACGGAGGCAGGTTTGGTTACCCAAGGCCTTTGATAGCACTACATATATATGCGATTAACAATTGAACAAGTGTTAAGCAATGGGATTAAAGAGTTGGACGATGAGGATCATGAAGAGGACTTAGAGAAATTGCAAGAATCTGAAGAACAGAGCAGAGGACAAAGGGTTAGGCGTAAACCAGCATGGATGGGAGATTACATTGGTAATTAGGGATAATCTGAGGATAAGTAGCTAATAGCTGTAAAGTCATTTTGTTAATTCCTTGCATTTGTCTTTTATGTAAAAGAGAGAATATAGAGTTTGTTATTAGTATATGCCAGGTGTAACAATTTGTTAGTGACAGCCTTTTATGGGTGCGAGCACAACGAATCAGGTAATGTGTAAAAAGATTTATTTCTCTCTTCTCTCTTCCCTCTTCTTCTTCTTCCCTCCTTTACCTGTAACTTCTCTACTACAAGAACACTCAGAACCTTTTTCCCTCTGCAATCGAATCATTGGTGCTTTCATTGATTCTTCCTCACCTCCTCACCATGGCTGACAATACCTGAGCTCAGTCCAAAATCGACGAACAGCTGAAACAACACCAGCAACAACTTAATGAATTGAGTTTAATGCAATCTCAGCAACATGAAGAGCTTGTGAATCTCATCAAACAATTACATAGTGGACCACTGTTCGCCTCGATCCCTCGAACCAGTGGAGACGAACACTCTTCTGCAATTTCAGAGGACACAATCGTTCCAACTCAGCAAAAATTCAACAAATTCATTCGAATGGATGTACCAAAATTCGACGGGACCGATCCAATAGGGTGGAAGTTCAAGGTAGAACAATTTTCTTCTTATTATGGCACACCAGATGATCATCGATTGGCAATCACTTCGTTCCATCTCGAAGGCCCTGCCCTTTCTTGGTTCCAATGGGCGAAAGCAAACAACCTACTGCATTCATGGAAGGGTTTCTTAGATGCCATACAACTCCGATTTGGCCCATCGCTCTACGAGGACCTCAAAGGTGAGTTAGCAAAGATTCAACAAACGTCTTTAGTGGAGGATTATCAAACAAGATTTGAAGAACTCTCTAACAAGGTCAGTGGACTATCCGAATCGTTTCTCATAAGTTTTTATTTATTTTGGGGCTAAAGCCAGATTTGAAGAGGGAATTACTTCTTAAACAACCAACTCCTCTGTTACAAGCAATTTCCTTAGCCCGAGTTTATGAGCAGCAATATGCAGATCTAAGAAAACCATGGAAACCTGTCTGGCCTAAACCTACAAACGAACTTGGTTTGCTACCAACTCCTTCTAATTTCCCTGTAAAAAATCCTCCTACAATCCCACAGAAACAAATTCCAGTGAGAACTAGACAATTGACGAAGGAGTAGATGAAACTTAAAAGGGAAAAAGGGGTTTGCTACTTTTGTGATGAAAAATATGTTCCAGGACATGATTGTCGACGAAGATTATACCATCTTGTAGCTCTGGAAGATGACAATGACCTTGGCGTTGATGAATACGAAGACAATGCTCCATCGGACCATTTTGAAGCCAGAATTAGTTTTCATGCATCGGTTGGACAGCAAAACCCAAGCACAATCAGAGTTACGTGGGTAAGTGCTACACATTCCATTCATGTCTTGATAGACAGTGGCTCTACTCATAATTTTGTCAAAGAGAAGGTTGCCAATTCTCTGCATTGGCCTCTAGTGCCTTTCAAGGTCCTCATTGGTAATGGAGAGCATTTGCTCTGTACTAAGAAATGCGCTAATGTTAAACTCTCCCTACAGAACACTGACTTTCAAATTGATCTATTCAGCCTACGGATCAAAGGGGCTGATGTCATTTTAGGAGTCCAATGGTTGGCAACATTGGGACCTATCCTAACTGATTATACGTTAGCAACAATGGAGTTCAATTCGAATGGGGAACCTGTAAAGTTAGTTGGTGAAGCAGAATTGAATCCTTCTCCACTCAAGGCTACTCACTTAAACAGCTTAACCAAAGCTGATTCAGTTGCTTCATACTTTCAGCTAATTTGCATTGAAGATACTCATGACAGTTCTTGCCTGGCTGAATGCACATCAATTGAAGTTCTTGAAGGTTTGCCCGCTGCAGCATCAAACATTTTACACCAATTTGCAAGAGTGTTTCAACTTCCATCAGGGCTACCTCCTAATCGTGAAGTGGATCATCAGATTCATCTAATTCCCAACTCATCTCCTGTCAATGTGAAACCATATAGATATCCCAATTTCCAAAAGAATGAAATTGAAAGATTGGTCAAGGAAGTGTTGCAAAGTGGTATTATTGCTCCCAGTGTCAGCCCTTACTCATCCCCTGTTCTTTTAGTAAAAAAGAAAGATAGCACCTGGCGTTTTTTTGTGTTGATTACAGGGCTTTGAATGCTATCACAATCAAAGACATATTCCCTATACCAACGGTTGATGAACTGATGGATGAGCTGTATGGGGGTGTTCTCCAAATTGGACTTAAGATCGGGCTATCACCAGATTAGACTGAGAAAGGAGGATTGTGTTAAGACAACTTTTAGAACCCATGAAGGCCATTACGAGTTCTTGGTGATGCCATTTGGCCTCACCAATGTGCCCTTTACGTTCTGACGCACCATGAACCAGATATTTAAGCCTTTCCTCCAAAGGTTTGTCACTGTCTTTTTTGGATGATATCCTTGTTTCTAGCCACTCTATGGAAGATCACCTGCACATTTACGCTCTGTTTTGGACTGCTTGTGTACTAACAAACTGTTTGCCAAAATGACTAGATGCCAATTTTGCCAACACAAGATTAATTACTTGGGACATTTAGTTTCGGGTACCGGTGTGCAACCTGACCCTGACAAAATCCAAGTAATGCAAGATTGGCCTAGCCCGACAAATTTAAAACAATTAAGGTGTTTTTTAGGTCTTACGGGTTACTACAGGCGCTTTGTCCAACACTATGCCACAGTGGCATCTCCTCTCACTAACCTTTTGAAGAAAAATGCTTTTCACTGGTCTCAAGAAGCTCAATTAGCTTTTGATAAGCTAAAACTACTGATGACACAGGTACCAGTTTTAGCATTACCAAATTTCTCACAAGATTTCATTTTAGAAACAGGTGCCTCAAGCATTGCCATCGTAGCTGTTTTAATGCAAGACAAACACCGAATTGCTTACTTCAGCAAAAAGATGTCCCCCACAATGTCATTGGCTTCAGCTTATGTAAAAGAATTATTTGCGATTACAGAGGCTGTAAAAATGTGGAGACATTACTTGCTTGGCAGAAAAGTCATTATCTATACAGATCATCATAGCTTGAAGAACCTTATGGCCCAAACCATCCAAACTCCTCAGCAACAACAATATCTCTGCAAACTGCTAGCGTACAATTACACTATTCTGTACAAGTCAGGCAAGGAAAATCAGGTTGCAGATGCATTGTCCCGAATTGAGGAAGAACTGCGACCAGCAGATTCAATTTCTTCCACTCAGCTGCGATTGGCGATATCTAGACCAGTCTTTGATGTCTTGGCACAACTTCAATTGGAAAACACCACTGACAGTGAATTGCTAGAGAAACACAGCCAAATTAGCCAGGGAATTGCTCCATCAGAGTTCACAATTAGAAATGGAATCATCTTCCATAATCACAGGTTCTTCATCAGCAGTACTTCTTCACTACGATTCAATATTGTGTTTGAATTTCATAGTACACCGCAGGGAGGCCATAATGGGGTACTACGAACAATACTGAAAATCTGCAAATTTTTTCTAGTTTAAAATGAGGAAGGACGTGAAGCAGTTTGTCAAGGACTGCCTCATATGCCAGCAGCAGACGAAGTATTCTACTACCCCACCAATGGGATTGCTACAAGTACCACTACCCATTCCTAAATTGATCTGGGAAGATATCACAATGGACTTCATTACTGGGCTACCATTATCTCATGGTTCCACTACTTTACTGGTAGTCATTGACAAATTGTCCAAGTATGCCCATTTGGGAGCTCTTCCAACAAGTTTCAATGCGATTAAAGTAGCCAAACTATTCACAGAGATGGTAGTAAAACATCATGGCATGCCAAAATCCATTGTTTCTGACAGAGACTACATTTTTTGTAAGTAAATTCTGGTCAGCACTTTTCAAATTAATTGGAACTTCACTGAATCTTTCATCAGCTTACCACCCGCAAACCGATGGCCAATCTGAAGTACTTAATCGATGCGTACAACAATATCTAAGGGCTTTTTCACATGAGAACCCAAGACATTGTCATGATCATTTAATTTGAGCAGAATACTCTTACAATACTTCATTCCATACTGCCATTAAAATGACCCCATTTGAAGCTGTGTATGGGAGACCCCCTCCTTCTTTACCCTTCTACATTTCAGTCTCTTCTGCAATCGAGGCCGTCAATACTGAACTGACTCAAAGAGATACTATTTTGGCTGAACTCAAGGCAAATTTAATTCAAGCTCAATCTAGAATGAAATGCATCGCTGATCAGAAAAGACGAGACATACAATCGGAAGTGGGCAGCTGGGTTTTACTCAAACTGCAACCTTACCGACAACAAACGATCGCCAACAGATCATCTCAAAAGCCGAGTAAGAGATTCTACGGACCTTATGAAATTATCTCCAACATTGGAAGGGTAGCCTATAAATTGAAATTGCCTGAAGGTAGCAGGATTATCCGCACTTAAACCTTGAGGACAAGGTTAATTTTCAAGGAGTGGGCAATGATAGCACCACAGACATGCGATTAACAATTGAACAAATGTTAAGCAATGGAATTAAAGGGTTGGACAATGAGGATCATGAAGATGATTTAGAGAAATTGCAGGAATCTGAAGAACAGAGCAGAGGACAAAGGGTTAGGCGTAAACTAGCATGGATGGGAGATTACATTGGTAATTAGGGATAATCTGAGGATAAGTAGCTAATAGCTGTTAAGTCATTTTGTTAATTTCTTGCACTTGTCTTTTATGTAAAAGGGAGAATATAGAGTTTGTTATTAGTATATGCCAGGAGTAACAATTCGTTAGTGACAGCCTTTTATGGGTGTGAGCACAACGAATCACGTAATGAGTAAAAAGATTTCTTTCTCTCCTCTCTGAGTCTCTCTCCTCGCTTCTCTCTTCTCTCTTCTCTCTTCTTCTTCCCTCCTTTACCTGTAACTTCTCTACTACAAAACACTCGGAACCGTTTTCCCTCTGCAATCGTATCAGCCTTAACCCAAGCTAAACACGAAATCGGGGTAGCTTTTCCCACCCAACACGAGGAAATGCCAACCCAAGCGAGCCGAAATCGGGTACCCAGTTGCAACCCTACAACAAATGAACAGTTTGTATCATCCTATGAAGTGGGTCCCATAATACTTTTTGAAAAATATTGGACTTCACGGCACAACGTATAAAATCTCACGTATTATTGGGATTTCAAAGATAGAAGCAATCTTTTTTTTAGAGTGCTTGGAATTTATTAAATCACTAACATTCTTGAGCCATACTATGCATGGGTGTAAAATAGTGGGCCCACCCATCATAACATCAAGTATAAATAGTGGGTCCAACTATATCAAAATATGAGGTTTAAATTGTGGGCTCCAACTTATGCATTTATTGGGGAAAGATGGTGGACTCCACCTATCAAAACATTAACTGTAGAATGGTCAGGCCCAACATGCTATAAGTATTACAACCATTCCTAGCGTCCCTCGAGCAAATTTCTAGCTCCAATCCTGATTAGGAGTTGGGCTGAGTTCAAACCTAATCAATTAGATATAATCAACATTGGTCTTTATTTAGAGAGAGAGAGAGAGAGAGAGAGAGAGATTGTTCTAAGTTGATATTATTAGCAAATGGAATATGAAGGCTTATCTTTGGAAGTCATTAACAATACCATTTATGAAACTAATTTTTTTTTTTTTTGAATGGTACTATTTAGGGCTACAAATGAACTGAGCCGGATCACGAACATGTTTGGGTTCGGCTCATTAAAAGCTCGGCTCGGGCTCGTTTACTTACTAAACGAGCCGAATCCGAGCCCAAAAATTAGGCTTGTCAAATAAACGAGCCGAACTCAAGCTTTGTATAGTTCGGCTTGGACAAGCTCGTGAACTTTTTTGGCTCGGTTCCTAAAGCCGAGCGGAGCGGAGCTTTAAAGCTCGGATTATGTTCGTTAAAGGGTTCTTGCGCTCGAGCCCAGATAAACTTATCTGCGCTCGAGTGCAGAAACAAGGGTGGGGCCACATTGTTAGGGGATCCAAAGCGTTCATTTGGAAGGCCCTTTCATGGATAGGGTGTCCACAAAAAATCAACTCCATTGGCTCATCTTAGGGTGTTAATTTGTGGGATGAAAAAATAGGTAGATTAGTGGACAAACAGTATATGTCCATTTTCACCCCCACAAATAGACACCCTATGATGATCCAATGAAGCTGATTTTTGGTACAAACCCCATCCATTATGGGGCCTTTCAAATGAATGCTTACGATCACCCTAACAATGTGGCCCCACCCTTGTTTTCTGCACTCGAGCACATATAAGCTATCTGCGCTCGAGGGCAGGAACCCTTCTCTCTCTCTCTCTCTCTCTCTCTCTCTCTCTCTCTCTCTATATATATATATATATATATATATATATATATATATATATATATTACTTAATGGTATTTATTTGATGTGTTTACTAAACGAGCTGAACCCGAACCCAACCAAGCTCAAGCTTAGCTCGGCTCGGGCTTGTTCGTTTACTAAACAAGCTGAACCGAACCGAGCTCGAGCTTTGTTGAATTTTGTCGAGCCGAACACGAGCCCATAGTATAAAGCTCGTCACGAACACGAGCCGATGCTCAAACTAAGCGAGCCGAGCCCGAACACACCAAAGTTCGGGTCGGCTTGGCTCATTTGGAGCACTAACTATTTATGAAATTATTGTGATTACTATGTGTAAATAATAATCATTTTACTTCAAAACCATTTGCATATAAGACGCAAATAACTTTTAGAGGTATCAAGAGGCCCTGAAGTTCCAAAGATAAAATTTCTAATCACACAACCTGTCACCTAAAGGTTGCAACTCAAGAAAAAAAACTAGAAGGCGGTTTGGATACGTGGATTTTAGAATCCAGCTTTTAGTTTGAAAACAGTGTAAAAGAGGGTTCATGATCAAGCTGTTGTATGCTGTCTTGATAGCATTCTTGGATTTTTAGTGAGAAATCCAAGTTTTAGAAATCTCTCCCCCATTCTGAGACTACTAAAACTTGGAAACATGGGACGATCGCCTGCTTTCTTGCTGCTGATGGAAAGAAGGGCAAGAAATCAGAAAATGGTCCCTTTCTTCTCTTGTCTTCCATCTACAGTATTAAGGAAATCCAAGATTCTAAAATCCGCGTATCCAAATGTCCCCTAAGCATTGATGCTTCAACTGAGACAGAACAACATCATGCATATTCTCACACATTCATATAGAGCATACAGAGAGTCCACTTTGAAAACGTAAGGTTTACCACAAATATGGAGAGATCACCAAAGAATAGAGAGGTGCAGGTTTACCAACAAAAGAATATTGTGATACTCGTTCGAAATATTTCCACTATTTTAACTGCTAGGATTGCCTAATAGTGTGATTTTTTTACAATTGACCACTCTATAATGCGAGTCGATACTTGGAATGGTCCAGACCACGCAACCACATGAACTGCTGAGATTCCTTAGCTCGTGGGCTTGCAAGGCTGCCGGCAAAGAATGCCATGCAGGATCAACAGCATAGAAGGATTACAATGGGATTAATCCGCAAATCCACAAACCAAATTTCTTTCATTGCTTCTCAGCCAAGACCAGAGCAACCCAAGAAAAACCCAAGATCTCTCTCTCTCTCTCTCTCTCTCTCTCTCTCTCTCTCTCTCTCTCTCTCTCTCTCGCCACCACCACTGCATAGGAAGCCTAGTTATGTTAGGAAACAACCTAAAACAAGGCAACTTTCAGTACCGGGTGGCCTGGCGATGTCTGTGGATGAAAGGGGTGGAGAACATGACATTGAAGAATGTGGCGTTTAATGGAACATAGAACGGGTTGAGGATCAAAGCCTGGGTGAGACCAAGTAATGGATTTGTTAGGGGAGCCGTCTTTCAGGCTGCTGTCATGATCAATGTCCAAAACCTGATAGTGATCACTAAAACTACTGCCCATAGTATGAAGTCAAACCCAGTTCCAGTGTTTTGATAAGAATTTTTGGTTTTACATTTCTACCCATGTTTCTTGTTTGAATGATGCAAATTATTTAAGTTCTGATGAGCTATGCCAATGTTTTTGTGCAGACTTCCTGTGTAAAAATCAGTGTCGTGACATACCAAAACATCGTAAAAATCAGTAGTGTGACATACCGAAACATCAGAAGAACATTGTCGTCTAGATAGCCATGAAATTCGCCTGCAGTACAAGCCCCCAGTGCAAATGAATTGGTTCGCAAGATATAAAACTCACATACCTCGATCAACCGGAAGAATTGTCTGTCAAAATGTTGTGGACACTGCTCCTGCTGCAGTCATGTCATCACTTTACAAGACTGTATAGATAGTGTCTACTTATTTTTAATTTATTTTTTTTGGATGGTTAGGGTATACTGCTGTGATTTGGTATACACTTTGAATTTATTGCTGACACACGTGTCGTGTCGTGTCCGACATGACACACGTGTCGTGTCGTGTCCAACATGACACGTATCAACACTCCTTTCGACACTTTTAAATGTACTGCTAGAAGTGTCAAGCTTAATGTGGGCGCGTCAACATGTTTTTGTACCATGTAAGTGTGACATCATGTCTTGTTATTGAATATTGTATTTACCTTTATTTATTTTTTTGAAATGGATTGTATTTACATTTATTAACTCATCTTTTATTATAAACTCTTCCTTTAGCTCTTCCTTAACTAATATCTATTGTTATATCCCCTCCCAAAAACTAAAACTCTAAACAAACTCTTATTCCAATGTTATATTTAATGTATCCTATTGGTCTCCCTTTCTCGCTGCACATTGGAAACTGAAGAGAACTAGATTAAATTGATGAATGCGTTGTTATTTGATTTTCTCATGTTTGTTTTAGATTATAGTTGATTAGTCCTAACTCCTAAGATTTATTAACTCATTAAGTGAAATATTGTATTTAAATTTCTGTAAATTATGATAATAATCAATAATTTTATATATAGTACGTGTATGGGTGTGTCACCGTTTCTAGATTTTAAAGGATTGCCATGTCAGACACCTCGCAGCCGTGTCAAAACTTCACACACGAATCGGTGTCCACATATGAAGATTATATATACTATGTTTTAGCTGTGTCTGTGTCATCACGCGACACTCGTGTCCGTCTCCACAAATCATAGGTATACTGAAAAAATACACAAGAAATTCATTCTTTCCTCATTCTTGATGAAAATCGCAACTAACCAGAGAATGGGCAGTAGAACAAAAAACAAAAAACTGATGATAAGCTAAGACTCCTGAAAACTAATATATTATTACATGTTATTTTGATACATGCATGTGTGCCGATCACAAATAAAGTCACAGACAAAGACAAGTATACAACATCCCCACATCCTACTCTCAGTGGGGTGCAGTCACAAACACACACAATCCACTGTTTCTGTATCCTGATGTGAGTTTATCTTGCATAATATCATAGAAAATTCAGTTGAAGAAAAATAAGAATATCCGGGGCTACGCTCTAGCATTTACTTGAGAAAAAGACCAGAGGAGAATTTCCAATACCTTTTGTTAGAATTGCACAATCCAGTTGCAGGTCTAATATCTGCTTATTTACGCACTCACGTGAGTGTATGGTGCACATCACCTGAATTTGCTCTTGGTGTACCTGATGATGGATCAAAGAGTTTAGAGTATGTAGCATTTACATGGTTGCGGTATATATATATATATATATATATATATATATATATATATATATAGTGTGTGTGTGTGTGTGTGCGAGAGAGAGAGAGAGAGAGAGAGAGAGAGAGAGAGAGAGAGAGAGAGAAAGAGAGAGAGAGTATAGTACCTGAGGTATTTGAGCTCCATAATTTAAAGTTATGGTGATCCTAAAGTGCATACATCCTCTTATATTCGTTATTCAATAGCTCTGTATCGGATAACAAGGACATGGACCCAGAGCGCGACCGGCTTTCAGAAGCCCTCCTTATATTTCTCATGTTTGACTCTTCAATTCTATGCAAGATGACAAAGTAGCACATAGAACAAATGGTGGTCAACATGATAGAACCACCTGCCACCGTGGCAGTCCATGCCAACCAACGAGCACGCGGGCCCACAACGATATATGAGAGAGAGATGAAAGAGACAGAAATGAAAAGACAGGCCATCCACATGAGCTTATTGATCACAAACATCATTTGCTCCTTTGCCTTCTGCTCAACAACAACTATGGATGTCTGGACCACAACAACTGCCAAGGAGATAAACAGTGCCAAAGCGTCGAACACGAAAAATATGATAAAAGCTCCTTTGTTTGCTATGTAGGCTTGTCCGAGCGTCATCCCTTTGACATGTTCTTGAACATATTGACCGGGTACCTGAAAGATCGCAAAAGCAACGGTGGCGATGAGTACAGCCACGACTGTGGCTGAATTCATTGCGTTGTTGAGACCCCCAATATGGAGCTTTTTCAGCCTCTTGGCGATCTTTTGGACCCGTAATCGGGTCTGGCGGGTTTGTTGGAGTTGGGAATGTACGTTATGCTTTATTTCGCTCACTGTCTGTTTTAGTTGTCTCGCGGCACTTGGGGGGCTTGTGTGCTCCTTTGCAGTCACTGCACCAGCTTCCCTTAAAATGAGAGCAAGCTCCTCATTTTTGGACTTTTCTGCAATGTCAAGTGCAGTCTCTCCTGCTTTGTTAATTGCATTGATCGTAATCCCTTCGATCGATAATAAACTACTCAATATCTGGCAATGGAAAAATAATTATTTCAGACAGGTAGGCATTGTAAAAAATAAAAGCAAAAGATTGACATGTTGGATGTACTTTATCACCCAGTATATACCCTTGAAAGTATTCCTATTCATTCCCTTTATTTTTAGGTAATTTTGTGCATATTGGGATTTATATAAAATTTTCATTTCCTTTATTTGCATTTGCTTAATGCAATCATAATTTTTTTTTTCCATAACAGGCTCCCAAGCTAATGAATACTTAACAGAATCTTATGATGGGTTCTCGGGTATTTCCAGAAATGAAAAGTCATGTGATTGCTAAGAGGCATTGATGTTCGACTAAATTTCTACATTCTGGAAGGTTATATTGGTCTGTTTGAAAAATCATTGCATTAAGCCAATTTAAACACACACACACACACACACACACAGAGAGAGAGAGAGAGAGAGAGAGAGAGAGAGAGAGAGAGAGAGAGAGAGAGAGAGAGAGAGAGAAATAGTTAATACTAGTCAATATTGTCCTGAAATGCCATGAGATTAAATCGAACTCGAATGTTCCAAAAAAAAAGTAAATTGTAAAACCATAAGGCTATACTGAACCAAATCATAAAATTGAAACACAAATCATAAGATTTAAATTATTTTAGGAAGTTCATTAAAACATAAAAAAAATACTCGGAAATATGAAAAAAATATGTTCTCTTTTTTTATCAGTATGAAAAGATAATAATGCTGTATGAAAAATCAACCACAATAGCATCCAATTTTAGTCCACTGATAACATCCAATGTGACTATGAAGTCCCATATTGAGTTCCAGCTTTCCCTACCAAGAAGGAAATAAAATAAAATATATCACATTACCATTAGTATTTAACTATATAGCGAACCAAGACGAATCAGAAATTAGGATCATGCAATATTTTAATTCATTTACCTCCAATCCATATGAAAAGTTAACTAAACCAATTATGAAACATTATGAGGCTTCATTTTTAAGTGTATCGATTGATTCATATAAGAATTTATGTCTACTGTCAATCGAGGTTCAAGCACAATGACTAATTATTTTACATAGCGTTTTTAATTGAATCATAGGTTTTGAGTTGTGTATTGCAAGAGTTTAATAACATTTCCTAAATGGTGCCTAATGATACCAAAATCTGGACCTGAATCTCGGGATTGCGCCGCTGATGAACTCGGATGCTTAGGGTAACCTGCGCCCAAAGAACACGATGTTAGAGGCCCCAGAGTGTGGACTCCTGGGGCACCCTCTGACGCTCAAGTCGGATAATAGCATCAAATAGTATCTGAACACTACTAGTGTATGGAGAATAAGAGCTTGGGCGTGGTTATGGGGTGGAAGAAGATGCGTACCGTTGAGCGTGGGGGTCCCTTTTATAGACTCGGAGTCCTTGGCAGCTTGGGAAGCTTGCCTTTCTTGGAGTCTTTCCTTGTTGGATGACTTTCTCATGGAATTGGTTTCCATGTTTATCTTGAAGAGTGTGAGTTTCCTTATGGCACTTGGTTTCTAAATGCATCCAAGATTTTAGGAAGGTTGCCGTATAGGGCTCGGATTTCCTTCTTAGGCACTTTCCTATTTGATTAGTTCTTCTCTTATCGGATAAGCAAATTTTCACTCTAACAATGCTCTCACCTCTCTCTCCCTCTCTCAGACCATTTAAAATGCTTATTATGCTTTACATTTTTCCTGAAAATAGTTATAGTTTTGTAAAACCCACCTTCAAACCAGAAAGCTTCCAATGGCAGTTTGCAATATGAGGGTGATGGCTTTCCTTTCTTTTCTACCTCTCTCTCTCGCTACTTCTTTGAATTTTTCACGTAATTCATCTCTCAGCAGACAAGATTCTAACCTGATATCTCTCAAACAAGCTTTCTCAGTTCCTGATTTCTCATTGGACAGCTGGAATTAATCAAACTACATGTCCCTATGCCCATAGACTAGCCTCCATTGTGATCACATGAAGAAAGTAATAGTTTCACTCAACATATCAAATTTGAACATCTCTGGGAATTTTTGCCAGTAATTTCAGAGCTTAAAAGCATTGTGAATCTTTCTGTGGCTAGTAAAAGTCTCTTTGGCGAGTTCCCTGCAGATTCATAAGCTAACAAACCTAATATTCCTCAAAAATATCCAACAATCAGTTCAATGGGAGCTTGGAATGGGATTTTCCTCAATTGGAAAAAGAATAAACTTGGAAATCGAGACCCATGAGGAAACTTGAGTGTCATCCAGTACCTCCACCTAAGGCATACCTTGAGGTAAGAGTCACCGACCCTGGCCATCTCCATACCTCAGGACGACCCAAGTTGGGCGGATCGACCAATACACCCAAGGCATGCTTTGAGGTAAGTCCCCGAAGTCAGCACCCACCCAACCGAGCTTTTAAGCCAACCTGGTAGGGTACGCGTCGGTAAATTGCCTGGGCCGAGCTTTAAGCCGGCCAGACCAAACTATCAGTGTAAAGGATCTGTGGATCCAAACCTAGAAGTATGTGTTAAGACCGAAGGTTGATCGCCCGGAAATCTTCACTAGACACTTCTGGACTAAAACTTGATCGTCCTAAGGACAGATGGGATGGCAAACTCCAAACTGATCACTTGGAGGACGACCAGTTGACGCGCATCAAGCACAGAGGAAAGTGCCCATACACTGACCAAGGTTGGTAGAGGCCACAAATCTCCTGGCTATTTAGCCAATTACAAAGCCCGGATTTGGACAAGTCCCGACCTTCATCAAGGCTAAGGAGCCCTCATAAGAAGTCATATTCGAGCATTACTCCAATCGAGCACAACCCTACCCCTTATAGCAGAGGACCAAAGCTCGACAATATGAACTACTGTTTAGCATAAAATGGTAACCCGACGAGCCAAGAGGACTACTTGCTTGGCTCAGAACGACCCCAGGAAGTGAGGGGCATTGTGTTAGGGTGAAAATTCACCTATCCTAAAAGAGAAGAACCGATCAAATATGAAAGTGCCTAAGAGAGGAATCCGAGTACGATACGGCAACTTTCCTAAGAGCTTGGATGTATTGAGAAACTGAGTGCCATAAGGAAACCTGCACTCTCCGAGATAAACATGGAAACCAATTCCATGGGAAAGTCATCCAATAAGGAAAAGATTCTAAGAAAGATAAGCTTCCCAAGATACCAAGTACTCTGAGTGTATAAAAGGTATCCTCACGCTCAAAGGTACGCATCTTCTTCCACCCCATAACCACAATCAATCTCTTGTTTTCCATAAACTAGTAGTGCTCAGATACTTTTTGCTGTTATTATCTGACTTGAGCATTGAAGGGTGCCTCCGGAGTTCACACTCTGGGGCCCTTCGTGTTCTTTGGGCGCAGGTTATCCTAAGCATCTGATTTCGTCTACGGCACAATCCCAAGATTCATGTACGAATTTTGGCATCATCAGCGCCCTCTAACCTACAACCTCATGTGGATTTTATGCCCTGAAAGGCTGAACTATGTGAATCTGTTGTAGCACTTTATCATAGACCAATAAACTCCTACATATGATGAACATTTGTACCCTGATGAAGTTCCTCCACACCCAAAATAAAAACTAGAAACGTAATGCTCACATATCAACTAAGCAATCGAGTTTTAGATGTTTGAAAACTAGAAAGTTTCACCTGAGTGTTGTTGGGTTTATTAAAATCCAGCAAGTTTTCGAATGCTAGATTGAGTTTGTAAACCTTGATGGTGAAGCAAGAGGGAAGCTCAACAGGAGGCCTGACAATCGCAACAAGACCACAAAAGAAATGGGACCAAGAAAAAAAAGTGAACTGCCGACTGATTCAATCAAATCATAAAGGTGAAAGCTCAATCAGCTGATGGCAAAAATATATTAATGGAGATAAATATTTGTTGCACAATCAAATTCTTCATGCAAATCGATGCATCTTTTTCTTGCTTCTAGGTACTATCATATAGTTTGAATGCATTTCTTCAAATGTGTTTTCTTTTCTATACTTCGTATGTAATTGTACAAACATGTTGGTGTGCTAAGCACCTTATGGGGACACCCATCGTCTTGAATGGAAATGAGAATATAAGATATATGTGGAATGGGAGCATTGATATATCACATGAGGCAGGAACTAAACATAAAAAAAATGATAAGATCGGTCAAATAGTATTACCCACCTGACCGCGACCCTTCCTGGTTGCAATATGCAATGCCGTGTTTCCCTTATTATCTTCCAAGGCAATAACTGAGGAGTCGGGTTTAAGTAATTCAAACACTATCTCAAGGTTCTCAATATTTTGCCCTTTCACAGCCATGTGTAAGGCAGTCTGCCCCTTCTTGTCGGTCCTAAAATTGATACCAGGGTCCTTGCTTAAAAGGGATTTCACCACTTCCAGATGTCCCATTCTCGCAGCGGAATGAAGGGCGGTTTTGCCATTGCTTCTGGCTATTTTAGCAAGGCTCGCGTCTGTCTCTAGCAGATGATTGACGACATTAATGTGGCCTTGAGTGGCAGCAGTGTGTAAGGCTGTTGAATTTGAAGAATCCGTGGTCATAGCCAACTCAGGGAAAGAAGCCAATAGTTCTTTCAACACCTCTGCATAACCAAGAAACTATAAGGACAAAAAAAAATCATCTTACAAGCCAAGGGCACCACAAACAGTTACTGCTTTTAGGTTATTCAAATTGCATGATATATTAGTGGAATTCTTTCAGAATTCAAAACAAAGCCAGTCTTCATCCTTTGCAAAGGAACATATAGACATAATCATAGAGAGATACGACAAAAAAAAGTTTAGATACATCGCTAAAAAGGTTAAGTTGCTTCCAGATTATTGAGGCCCTGTTTGTTTTGGATTTTGAGAACCGGTTGTGAGTCCAATACTGATTATTGGACACCATTTGCATTTAATTTTGAGTCCAATAATCAGTTTTGGGCTCCCAATCGGTTCTCAAAATCCTAAGGCCCTGTTCATTTAAGATTAGACAAGCAATTGTGAAACAGGAAAGCATCGTCATCCTTCCACACATAAATAAGCATTCTAGCCACTCAAGAGATTTTCAATACACTGAAGAGGAGATAACCCAAAGTTTAAGAATGACAAAGTACAAGTTAAATTGATGACCACCATGGATTCTAGACTCTCCATATCGATGATGAATTAGGTTGTTCGTCATTATAAAACAATTTTGAGTCATAGTCCCACTTAGAAACCTATTAACTCAACTCAACTCAACAAAGCCTTTTTCCCAAACTAGTTGGGGTCGGCTAAATGAATCCTTTAGAAAAATTTCATGAAGAAGGTGAAAGGAATCCACCCAACTCTAATCCTAACTCTAGTTGGGTTCGTCTACGTGGATCATTTTCTTCCATTCTATTAACTAATCATAAATTTTCCAATCAAACCAATGTTAAAATCACAAAAGCCAAATGTAAATCAATCGAATACAATTATCAAAATGGATTCCAAATTGGTTTCAGATAACTCTACCTACAAGTAGTGATTTTCCCAAACCTAGAACAATGAGATCCATTTTTCTACATCAAAAAGCATTATAGCCACTTAAAAAATTTCAAAAACCATTACTGTATCATCAATTTGCAGGATGACAAGTCCACGAATAAATCAATCAGTACAAATAAACAAATGAAATAATTTAGTAAATTTCTTCCCATTGTCTGTCCTACATCAAAATTCCTTATAACCATGTACAGTTCTGTAACCCATATACCAAAAAATTACTAAAAGCCATGAGTGAATTATGATAATCAGTAGTAAAGAAAACACATGGAATGAAAAATCAGGTGAAATGCTCACCCAGATGACCCAACTTTGCAGCTATGTGGAATGAATCATAACCATTTTTGGCCTTAAGGGCAGCAGATTGGACGTCTGAATGCTTCAAGAGCTCGCTAATGATCAAAGGCTGTCCATTTTCTGCAGCGAGAAACAATGCTGTCTCTCCATCCTGGTTCTGTACAGAAAGCAAATCCTTCAAATGTATACCATCAGTACACTCAAGGATCTCTTTAACTCGACCAAAATCCCCTGCCCTAACAGCCAAATGAAGCGGTGAATCACCGCGTTTCCCCATGGATTCTTTGTCCTTCTTCTCACAAGAGCTCTGCTGCTTAAAATCCCTTTGTTTAGTCTACTCAAAACCCCAATTCACTAGAATTTACCAAAAACCCAGATGTAATTTTGAAGTCAATCAAGAAATAGATGACAAATTCTTTGATTTTGAGTCTTTATTTTGCAGCAGAGAAGAAGAAGAACTAAAAAAACACCTTTTTTTCCTTCTCTAAGATAACAATTCACTATACTAATATGTGAATAAGAAAATCAAACAAAAAAAAAGCTTCTTTTTTCTCTTCCAAAACCCTAATAGAAGATCAAAACCTAAGCTTCTATGAATCTCAGAACTTGAAATCACTGCAAAGAATCATATCTGTGCAGACCCAAATTCTAGAAATAAAAAATGAACCATTTTTAGAGATCAAAACCTTTGTTTCCTTGAAGCTGCCACCTGAAAATTAGATCAAAAGGGAGAAAAATAATAAAAATAAAATAAAACCCACTTTCATTCAAACCCTAATTCACCCGATCCATAGCTAAAAATCCACGTTTGGGTGAATTACTAAACCAAAAACTGCAAACAAAAGATTCAATTTTAAAGCATGGATTAACAAGCAGAAGAAAATAAAATCCACTTCCTGCTTTGAATTCAGTGCAAAAAAATAGAAGCTCTTTTGTCCTCCACAAAACCCAAAATATTCCCAACTCTTTGATGATTATTCTATGGACCCAAAAAGAGAGAGGGTAAAAAAAAATCTGAGGAAAGGAGATATACAAAAGCAGAGAACCAAGAAACAGTGAAAAAGCCACAGCCAAGAATCTTATAATTTCTTTTTCTTTATAATTTGTGGGTTTTTAGGGTTTGATCTTTATTTAATTTTTCGCAAGAGAACAACAGTTGGTAGCCATTGCTATCGAGACGTCATTCATTCCAGACTGTGGTAGCAAAGAGGAATATACAAACAAAAATCTCGAAAGAAGACGAACTGAAAAATCTGTGTAAGCGAAAATGAATTAAAAAACTATATAATGTATAGACCAAAGTTTGGTATATATTACATAGTGGAGTGATCTCCTGGTCAGCCCCTCTAGTGTTTTTATTTATAAAGTACATATATATATATATATATATATATATATATATATATATATATATATATATATATTTTAGGGAAATGTTATCAGCACTACTGTATTTTGATGAGGGCACTCCTCACTTTATTAAAACTACGGTATGGCCCGCACCATAGGATGATCCGAACCGTCCATCTACATTAGATGGACCACAGCCTAAGTAGGTTGTGCCCTAAAAACATTTCCATAGGTTGATCCTAACCCTCCGATCTAAATGTTAGAGGATTGATCATAACCCTTGATAGATCGGAGGGTTAGAGGGTTGATCATAACCCTTGATAGATCAGAGGGTTAGGATCAACAGTATGGAATTAATTTTTGGGGCACGGTCTATTTAGGCTATAACTACTGTTTTTTACATTAGAAGAGGTGGAATTGGGACGAGAAAGGGGTGAATATTTCAGTTCCCATTACTTATTTACTTATTTACTTATTTACATTTCCATTGACTCGGTCACGCAACAGATGGGTGCCTTGTCAAAATCTCAGCTTATAGGTTGTGGGTTCTACACTTCCACTCCCAAAGAACGTGTAACACTTTGACACTCCAAAGGGTGTGTTTGGTAGACCTGACAAACGGGTAGGCCGGGCCGGATTTCACTCAACCCATACGGGTCCGGGTGGTACGGTTTATGACATGGAATTTTACGGGTCACAATTTGGTGAATCCAGCCCCACACGTACAGGCTGGGTGGATCCACAGGTCACCCGATTTTTGTTTTTATTATTGTTATTATTATTTTTGCTGTTTTATTCCTACACTATAATAGGATGATCCAAACTGTCCATGTGATGGGCCAT
Source organism: Tasmannia lanceolata (assembly GCF_043159265.1). Taxonomy (NCBI): domain Eukaryota; kingdom Viridiplantae; phylum Streptophyta; class Magnoliopsida; order Canellales; family Winteraceae; genus Tasmannia; species Tasmannia lanceolata. Next base: position 18,177,561 of record NW_027518714.1, read on the forward strand.
AACGTAGATAGGTTGTGCCCGAAAAATCATTTCCATAGGATGACCCTAGCCCTCTAATCTATGGAGGAAATGAATATTGTTATTTATGGAACCTCTATAGATCGGAGGACTAGGATCATTCTATGGAAATTATTTTTGGGGCACAGCCTATTTACGTTGTGTTCCGTCACATGGACGGTTTAGGTCATCCTATGATGTGGTCGGTGCAATACTTTCTTGAAAATATGGGACTATAAGGGCTTACACCATATAAAATCGCTATCATTTGGGTTTTTACGGGCACCTGCAGTGGCCAGTTTTGACGAGACCCGTACGAGGCGGGTCAAATTTCAATGGTCACTAATTTAGTGACCCGGACCTGTAAATTACAGGCGGGCCGGGTGGAGCCGAGGGTCCGGGTCACTTTTCACCAGGTCTAGTGTTTGGCACCTTGAAAAACTTTTGCTCAAAAATACTTACTGGGGACCATTCGAGAAAGGCATTTCACGGCTGGCTGTTGCATGTGAGAGCAGCCGCAGAGGCTCACTTTTCAGCAGATTTTGTCGTATTCATTTAATTCATCAAAATCATTAAAGATGTCCTATTTTTCTATAGAAATGTGTTCGGTAAAAAAAAAGGTCCTAAGAAGATGTTGATCATACATGAGAGGGTTGTTTACAGAGGAAAAAAACAAATAAGAATTCATTCGCATTCATACACACCAGGCTCCTCTGCAAGCTTAAAGCTCGAACTTATAACACCAACTGGAGAAGATGAAACACAACCTGCAGTCAGTTTTGAAATAGAATGGAAAAGGCCCATGTAGGAATCTGGCATAAGGTTCCAAGGAAAAAAGCTTACTTCCCGAAGCCTTTCCAAAATTGCTCAAACAAACATTATTTGAACAAAATAGATCTAGACATTTGATCTTGGCGCTTATAGGATCTGAGTCTATGACATTGGTAACCTCATAGTTCATTGGCACACTCTCTAGGTCCATCTGAGTCCTTTTCTCTTCCCCATCTTCTGTTTTTCTGTGATAGGATTGGTGTTTAGCATACTTGAATACGATAACTTTTTTTTTCATTTAATAAACACGTAGGGGTCCCTGCCAAACCCCAGCTTACCTACCAAAAAAATACATGAGAACTATATAGGAATAGGAATCAGGTGTTGGAATTAGGATTGATTCCAATTCTACAAGAATCTGAGTATGGTTCAATAAAGGAATGAAATCAAGGGGTCAAACATGAGGCCAAGGTGGAAATAGAGGGACAAGATGCCCGAATCTATTTCCCGGGAGGTATTCTGATTCTGCATCCGTTAGAATGGAATTTTTGTTAAAAAAAAAAATTAACTAAAATTTTGCTTTTAAAATTTTTTTTCGTTCTGTTTAAGTGAGAATTGGAGTAGGAATTAGAATATGATGTCGATTCTAATTCTTGATTTCTACAATCCCAAACACAGTGTTAAGGACGTGGAAATCAGGAATGAGGTTCAATTCCTAGTTACTATATGACTACTAGCTTGTTGGATTTAGAAGGCACATTTAAGATGGGATTCAGTTCGGATGGAATAGGAATCAGAATATGATGTCGATTCCAATTCCTGATTTCGACTGTTAAGGACATGGAAATCAAGAATGAGGTTCAATCCTAGTTACCATATGACTTAGCTTGTTGGACTTAGAAGGTGTAGTTACGATGGAATTCAGCTATGGTGGAAATATCAATACCATATTTATACTCTAGCAAGCAAATGCTATCCATTTTAGATGAATCTTTTACTCTGATTGTTCATTTGTTTTTTTTAGTAGTTAAGTTGGGGTTAGGCAGACCCCCACCAGATCAATATAAGGCAAAGGAAAATTACAAACGGAAATAGGATACCCCAAGAGCATCACTACGGAAGATCCTAGAGAGCTCTTGGTATGCAAGTCGGGGGAACATCCTCCCTTTACAGCTACAATTAGTTTTAGATAGAAAATTAGCCGCCACACTAGCTTCTCACCAAACATGGGACACTTTCAAACTGAGAAAATGAGCCAGCAAATCCTTGGTCTCCTAGAAGAGAGGAGTTTGTTTCCATGGGAAAATCCATTCCTCATTGAGGATGTTAACCACAAGGAGGGAATCGGATTCCACCCAGACGTAACTTAAATTTTTTTACAATGCAAGCTTGAGTCCATTTCTAAGATGTGAATCTCCTCTCTGCTTAAATCCACAGAGAAAATAGCGAGGACCTGACCTTTGAAATCCCGGATCACCCCACCAATTCCAGCCCCCATATCCATAAGCGAAGCATCAGTGTTGATTTTTGAATAATTTGGCTCTGGGTAAATCCAAGTGCACAAAGAGGAGCACTTTTCTTGCTAATACACGGGAGATTGAAATTATCAGCAATCTCTCTATTTCTCGGGGTGGGATTGTCCTCCAGCTAAAGAACTATGAGTCTCTCCTTTACTATCAATAAAATATTGTGGACGATGTCTTGTTTGTGCCTGCATTTATTTTCATGCACTCTTTTATTCCTTTCCAGCCAGCTATGAGAAAACGGTTCCTACACATATGTGACTCTCTACACACTAGCTTAAAATACAGTGGGGGCCTACATTGTTTGGGTGATCCAAGCCATCCATTTTAAAGGCCCTCACATAGATAGGGTGTCTACAAAAAATCAGATCCATAGGATCATTCCAACCCTACGATTTGTGGAGGTAAAATGGATGTCATTAAACCTTCACAAATTAGTCCATTTTTTGCCTCCACAGTTCGAATGGTTAGGATGATCCTATGGATCTGATTTTTTGTGGACACCCTATCTATGTGAGGGCCTTTAAAATGGATGGCTTGGATCACCCAAACAATGTAGGCCCCCACTGTATTTTAAGCTAGTGTGTAGAGAGTCACATATGTGTAGGAACCGTTTTCTCATAGCTGGCTGGAAAGGAATAAAAGAGTGCATGAAAATAAATGCAGGCACAAACAAGACATCGTCCACTATATTTTAAGCTAGTGTGTAGATAACTTATCTACACATATGTGGAGGAACAGTTTTCTCATATATATATATATATATATATATATATATATATATATATATAGATAGATAGAGAGAGAGAGAGAGAGAGAGAGAGAGAGAGAGGTGTAACTACACACTCGTATAGCTAACTTAGCTACACCAACGACTTAAAATACAGTGGGCCCCACATTGTTTGGGTGATGCAAACCATTCATTTGATGGGCCCTCACATAGATAAGGTGTGCTCCATAGGATCATTCCAACCCTACGATTTGTGGAGGCAAAAATGGACGTGTAAAAAACTTCACAAATCTGTCCATTTTTGCCTCCACAGTTTGAAGGGTTGGGATGATCGTATGGAGCTGATTTTTGGGCACACCCTATCAATGTGAGGGCCTATCAAATGAAAGGTTTGGATCACCCAAACAATGTAGGCCCACTGTATTTTAAGTCGTCGGTGTAGCTAAGTTAGATATTTGATCAATTTAAGCACCATTGAATTAAGAAATTTGCTTAATTCAACCACAATGCAGGAAACAAAACCCCTAATTGAGACAAAAAAGCTAAAATAAATTCCTATTAGGTAGTGTGTAGAAAAAAAAAAAAACACTTCCTGTTTCATTCGAACACTGCCTCCAGTTCAAGCTCGAAAGAGAGGAAACCAGAGATTGCGAACTCAATCAGGCAAAAAAAAAAACATAGAAGGGAAATAGGTTCGAAATGAACATAAACCTCACCAACAGTTGATGGCCCCCTGTTTTATCAACATTGACCTAAGTGATCATTTTGATGAAGGACATACAGATTCAACCAAACGTAGCATCTCCCAAAACCAGTTCAGAAACAGTCCAAACCCATTAAAAAAACAATAAAAACAAAATCAAAGACCCAAAAGGAAAACGTACATGAAATGAAAGGAGCAAAATGGAGAAGAGCCCTGTTGGTACGGTGGAAAATATAAAAGGAGCAAAATCAAGAACCCTTTGAGAGACGAAAAGCCATGCGTTTAGAGAGTGAGAGCTTGAGAGAGAGAGAGAGAGAGAGAGAGAGAGATTTGAAAAGATTTAAATAGATATTGATGGGGTCCGAACTCAGGACTGATGGGTCCGAACTCAGCACTGATGGGTCCGAACTCAGCAACCAATTGGCTGTTGACGCGTGGCCCTCACAGGGACCGCTGCAAAGCCAACACCTGTCCCTGCTAGGTGTGACACCTGGACCAATCAGGGACTTCCACCTGCCCCTCCTAGGCATGAGACCTAGTCCATACAGAGGCCACCACCTGTCCTGGACAGGTGGCTCAGAACTACCACCTGTCATGGACAGGTGGCTCAGAATCACTATAAATAGCCTTCACTTGTGCTAAGGTGAAGGATCTGAAAATCAAAACCCTAAGCTTTTGCTCTGACATTGCTCTGCACTCCTGCTCATACTGACTTGAGTGTCGAAGCGCCCGTCCGGAGCACCACTCCGGGTTGGTCCTCTGACCCTTTGTTTTCTTCTCTGTGCCCTTGTGCAGCGCAGGACTCCACTAGCCCTTCAGCCGTGGCGTGTCAGATCAGCCCTTCCGGTCCCACCATAACCTGTTACCAATTTTAGACCTAACAGATATAATTAGATTAGATTATATGATAAGGATTATGAAAAGATTTACGAAATATAGCAACTATTTAGCTGACTTTTGAAATTCCACGATACATAGATAAGGGTTATGAAAAGATTTAGGAAGAATAGCAACTATTTAGCTGACTTTTGAAATTCCATGAAGATGGATACGTAGGGAATAAAGGCTTTGCTAATATATAGCCATTAAAATAGGCAATAAATAACGTGGAGAAGGCCATAAGGGCAGATCATAAAAATTGAATGCGTATTCGATTTCTTATTAACATTGCGGGATAGAGGAGGGGCCGGCAAAGACCCGTGCGATGCACGGACGTTATATAAAACTTGAATGAAACAGTGAGGACAAATGAGCAAACATATCCATTCGTAACCATTCCAATCTGCACGAACTATTGTGATTGTGTACTCACATGGGAAATGGTCATGATTCAGAAACATAGAACTGTGTTATGCATCATGTCTTATATGAACATGGTAGTTGAGAATCTTGAGATCACTAGCGATCACTATAACATGAAAAGGCATCAATAATTAGAATAACATGAAAAGACACTCACAACAAAAATGAGTAGATAAAATGTATTTAACTAAAAAGGCATGCAAAAGTATATTTAAATTTAGCGGAATCTCCAACAACATGATCTTTTCAAGCAGGAGAGATGGATACCACATTCGACACCTTCGCTTTTGTGCTGCAACACCACCGAATTTAAGTGGAAATCGAGAACATCTGGTATGCCTACACATTGATATGTCTCGAGCAGAAGAGACATATACCCCATTCTTCAGCTTCCTTGTCGACAGTGCCTCAACCAAAACTCTATGCAAGAATGAAGAAAAGATAAGAGGAGGAGGAAAATGCGAAAGACAAAAAAAAAAAAGGGAGTAAGAAAAAATGGAAAGGAACCCTCTATTAAAAACTTGAAAACATGGAAAAGAAAAAGTTTATTCAAAATAAAGTTCATGGGACGAAATTGTTCATGGTACAAACATAAATAGCATTCAAGAAATAAACTAAGTTGATGTTTATACCTGCTTAGTTGTGGGAGTATACAAAATCGAAAAAGGAATACATCCATATAGATTAGTGACTTATTATTGCATGAATAAAATTGTAATAATGCGTAATAATTTGGTGAGAGAAGCTATAGAAGTAGAGAGAATAGTTAGATTGCAAAAAAATAATGCATAATAAGGTTTCATATAACATAGCCATCAAGCCCATAGAGGGATCTGATCTGAACTAAAAATGTAATAATAGTTACTTTTTTAAAAAAGTATAATTCAAAGAAGCTTAAAGTTAAAGTAGTGGTTAAAGTTTTCAAGGGTTAAAGTAATTTTTCATCAAGAAGAAACTGAAAGAAAATTAAAGTTGACTAAAGGAGAGAACTGTATGGCATACAAAAAAAATGAAAATCGCAAGTGGTTATTGGTAGATAATAACAGGCTTAAAGACTCATGGAAAAAATCAACTGCAACAGAACAAATGACATTAAAATGATCAAATACACTGAAAAGAAAGCAACAAAACAGAAAAAATTGAAGGAACAGAAGAAAAGTAGAGGAACTGAGAGCCTATTACTGAAAGAAAGACAATTGAAAACAGATAAACTTCCGACAAAGGGTATATGACCCACTTCCTCACCATAATAGCCATAAAATCAATAATCATGAGACATCTTTCAAACAAAAAAAAGAAGATCAAGACACTATTTTCATTGACATAGCAATAAAAGCAAATGCCAGAATCTGGTGACATTGTCAATTCAAGGCATAAATAATTACAACGTAAGGAAAATTGAGAAAGAGTCATTACAGTTGAAACCTGATGCATAGAATGCTTGGCATGTAAAGAATAATATCTGATGGGGTATGAAAAACAGCAGTCAATTAGCTGTCGACACGTGGCCACAGGATGGCCCACTACAAATCCAGCGTCTACCCAGGGGTAGTCTTGTAATTACCTAAGAGTAGGTAAACTTAAACCCGTAAGAGGCCGACACCTATCCTGGGGTAGGTAATCCAACCACCCCAGGTTTCGCTCTATAAATGGCCTTTCAAGGCTCAGACCAGAGGGTAATAACTTCCTAACCACCACTCTTAAACTCGCTCTGCACTCCTGCTCATACTGACTTGAGTGTCGAAGGGCCTGTCCGGAGTAACGACTCCGGGTTGGTCTTCTGACCTCGTTTGCTCCTTGTGCAGGACTCAGTTCCTTCACTTCGGCTCCTCGTGTCCTCCAGCTCATCTCTTACGTCACTGCCGTATCTGTTACTGATTTTAGGCCTAACAGATTGGCGCCATCCGTGGGGCTACGAACTAAAAGCTGTTCAAATCCCCTTTTAAAATGGCAGGACGGAGGAGTGCTCGGGTACCAAACGCACGGACTACCCGAGCCGTGCTACCTCGCAGGACCCGGAGCGAGCGAATCGCCTCGCAGGTGATTGCTCCCTCTGCCACAGCAGAGCAGAGCCCACCTCATTCGGAGCATCTCAATCCCACTCCCACTCCGGATCAAGTGCAAGCTCTCTTCTAACAGATGACTGCTCTTGTCGATCAATACCAACATCTGATCCAAGCGCCTCCCCAACATCTTCCAGAAGCTCCACGACCTGTACAGGAAAGGTCGAACGCCCACAGGGGAGAGTCAGCGCGCCACGATGAAGACCGGACTCACCACTCCACTAGGCAACTCCATCACTCCAGAACCAGGCATGCCCATACAGAGCCTTGCCATCGTCGGAGGTCACGGTCCCGCTCTGCGCGAAAAAATCGAGCACAGGAAGACCACGCAACGCAAGAAAACCCCCAGCCTTATCGAAGGAGTCCGGAAAGTCAGTCCGGCTCCGCCGCGAGCCCATCGATGGAGAAAAACAAATCGTTAAACCGATCAGACAGAAGAGCTGATCCAATGCTACGGAGGATCGAAGAAATAGACCACCGTATTGAAGAGCTGGCAAGAGATCAGAATCGGCCTACTGCGAGGGCGTTCTCAAGTAGAACGTCGTTAACCGACGATGTTCTGAGCGCCCTAGCGCCCAGGGGATTTAAAATGCCAACCGTCCCACAATACGACGGGACCTCTGACCCTGTGGACCATTTGAAAACGTTCAGAACGATGATGCTCTTCTACGGCGCGTCCGATGGCTTCCTCTGCAGAGCATTCCCGACCACACTGACTGGTGCGGCCCGGGACTGGTACTCAAGGATCAAACCGAACTCCATCAACAACTTTGAAGACTTTGGGGACAATTTGGTCCGCCATTTCATGAGCAGCAGGAGGCCGAGGAAAACAACGGCATCCTTTATGGCCTTGCGGCAGGAGGACAACGAGCCTCTAAAGGTGTTCGTCAGCCGTTTCAACAAGGAGGCACTCCAAGTGCCGAATCTGGATCCCTCAGCCGCCATGAACGCGCTCCTCGCAGGCGCTAGATCTAACGATTTTTGTCGATCAGTGGTTCGCCAAAACCCGCACTCACTGGCGGATCTGATGGCCGGAGCGGAAGATATATAGCAGTGGAAGAGACACTGGCAGCCCTGGACTCAAATCAGAGGAGAACCTCTGAAGACAAGAACCCTACCAGGCAGCGTAGAGAGGATAAGGCCCCCAGAAGAGAGAAGTCCCCCCAGAGGAGGGAAGAGATCTTTACCCCTCTCAACACCTCCCGAAGACACGTACTGGCCGCAATCAGAGGAGAAGAGTTCGTAAGGTAGCCGACCAGAATAATCTACAAGGGAAATAAAAGAGACAAATCGAAGTACTGTCGGTTCCACAGGGACTACGGTCACGACACAGACGAGTGCTGGCAGCTCAAGGAAGAAATCGAGCTGCTGATTGGCCGGGGATACTTGAAAAAGTATGTCATAAGTAATGGCCACAGAAGAGAGAACAAAGAAAAGAGTCCCCAGGGCCGGAGCCCTCGACGGTTACAGCCGCCCCCTGCCCGGGATCAATCTCCTCTGCCATCCAGTTCGCAGCCAGAGGCGCACCGATCCCAGCCAAAGGGGGTCATCAGCACGATTATGGGCGGATCGATCCCAGCCAGAGGCGCACTGAAAGAAAATTAAAGTTGACTAAAGGAAAGAACATGAAAATCGTAAGTGGTTATTGGTAGACAATAATAGGCTTGAAGACTCATGGAAAAAATCAACTGCAACAGAACAAATGACATTAAAATGATCAAATACACTGAAAAGAAAGCAACAAAACAGAAAATTTTGAAGGAACAGAAGAAAAGTAGAGGAACTGAGAGCCTATTACTGAAAGAAAGACAATTGAAAACAGATAAACTTCCGACAAAGGGTATATGACCCACTTCCTCACCATAATAGCCATAAAATCAATAATCATGAGACATCCTCCCCCCCCCCCCCTCCTCTCAAAACAGAAAACGTTAGCTTTTAAGCCTTTTAAAGTTAACGGTGGCTACTCCACCCCTTTGTATATCCTATCGTTATCTGTTAAAGGGGGGGGGGGGGGGGGGAATATCCATCAGAGGGGGGAAATATCACTACTACATTCCTGAAAGATTAAAAAAATAGAAAAAGGAATAGCATATGATAGCAAAGAGAAGGAGGATACATGGGGGAGAGACGGAGAAGTTGCAGAGAAGAGGTACACCTTTCACATACAATATTTTAGAAAAAATGAAAAGAAACACCAATAATATTTTAGGAAAAAATGGGAAAATGAGAAAAAAAACAGGAAAAAGCCCATGTTCTCTTACTTTGATATACCGGTGATTAGGTGACAATATCAATCTAGTCATAGGAAACACTTCCAAGTGCCTGTAAAAGGAAATGCGTATACGTATACATAGATGAGAATTTATACGATGGGTGGCCGTGAAAACACGTTAAGTCTAAAAAAGTAGGTACGGCCTACTTTTTTTGATGATCCAAACCGTTCATCTGTCTGGGCACAACTTAAATAGGTTGTGCCCCAAAAATCATTTCAATAGGATGATCCTAACCCTCCGATCTGAACTATAAAAAATCATTTACATAGGTTGATCCTAACCCTCTCAAATCGGAGGGTTAGGATCATCCTATGAAAATGATTTTTGGGGCACAAACTATTTACGTTGTGCCCAAACATATAAATTCACGTGTTTTGGATCATATAAGTGGGCCGTACCTACTTTTTTTTAGACTTCACTTGTTTTCACGGCCGCCCATCATATAAATTCTCTACATGGATAAAAAGAAAGGGATTTTTTCCCACCTTTAACAACGGAATGCGTATACGCAGAAGTTGCGTGTATAACAGTATAATAAAGGCAAATGGGGGATGATGAAGAGTCCCAACGTTTGGGCTTTGCATAACTTTTGACTTTTGGGTAAATGGTGAAGCGGTGACCCCACAATCGCCTGACTTTAATTTGTACTTTGTAGCAAAAAATCAGCAGTTTTTAATGGACCCCACAATCTTTTAAAGCGGGGAGAAATATATATAGCAAAAATTTCGGAATGCAGTGGGTTGCTATCATGGTTTAAAATACCGGTTTCGGTCTTGGGAAAACCGAAATTTCGGCCGAAATTTTGTAACAATTTTTTTTAAAAAAAAATGTCCCAAAACCTAAATTTAGAACCGAAATTCTGAAATTTCTGTCGAAATTTGGTATGTAGCGAAAAATGGGATTTCGGGACCGAAACCGAAATTTCAGTTTTGGTCTCCGAAATTTCGACCGAAATTTAAAACCATGGTTGCTATGTGGGGACACCTCAGCTTACAACATCTATATTTAGGCACCCCCTAGCTTACAACAGCTATATCTTTTATAAGATAAAATGGCATTTATTTAAGCACTTGGGAGTCCTGGGGCATCTTCGTCCCTACTTGAAATATATAGGGTTACTTGAGCACTTGTGCTTCCCATTTATTTGTTTTGTTACGAAGTAAATGGGAGAGCTCTGATTGGCTTAAATATGGTGGCCTGACTAGTTGAAAATGTGGGCCTATCTGGATACAAGTCAATATGATTTTTATCCAACACCATACTCTTCAAAGTCATCAGGATCCGAATGTAGAAAATAAGGATCAAAACATCCAAGGCTTTGATACACTTGTAGAAAAAAAAGATCAAAGATACAAATATTTGATACCCTTGCTCACTCAAATAACAAAGCAAAACCCACAAGCCAAACACAACCCACACAAGGGGGAGAGAGAGAGAGAGAGATTTCACTTTGAAAATACTGTAAACAGTACAGTACTGTTCCAAGAGTACACCTTTCCGCTCTCTGCTATTCACCAGACCATTCACGTTTGTAATCTTTTTCTCTACTGTTTCTTCCACGGCACTACAACCTATTTATATAACTATAGCAGATAGAGATCCAACACAAACTAAAAATCAGATAGAGATCCAACACAAACTAAAAATCCTACTCTAACTAGACTTCCGGCCATACGTTTCCTCTAGAAGGATATGCACCACCTTTGAATAGGAGCATCGAGCAATGGGAGCAGCTTTATGTGCATTACTAATGTCACGCCCCCAAGCCGCACACATAAGACCTGGGAACATGACAGCGCCGTACACCTGCAAGGAAACCTTACAGTATACAAGGCTAACAAAGCGATAACAAAACCATTCGTATCATAATATCCATAGAGGTAGTCAAATATTTAATCTTTCTCTCACTCTCCCCAATAGCCAATATTGAAATGAAATAATATAGTCTTAATAATGCTTAAGCAAATACTCACTATCATATGAAACTAAAAGAATAGACTAAAGCTGAAAAATCGAAAGGTCACACCTGCGCTCCCTCGTCCGCTCCACGAGGGTCAATATCTGAAAATGATAAACCACAGTCAGCTGAAAAGCTCAGTACATAATGAGGCATCACAAAAGTGGGGTCAAAAGCATGCTGCAAAGAGAGGGTCAATAGGCAACCGTAGATAGTAATATTGTATATGAGATAACTGATACAATTGCGATAATTGAGAAGCAAAGCTTACAAAATCATATTTCAAAGTTTCATATCAAAGAGGTCACAAAGTCTTAAGAGATCACTGAAAGCGATCAGAAAGGTATGAAATCATCCAAAGGTCATTGGCTTAGCCTAAAAAGCAAGTTATTTTACCCGACTGTCCGCGGTTCGAAACTAGTTTCTAAGTTCATATACTTATTGAAAGGGTCAGCGTATAGCACCCACTGACTGGACCAAAAAGCCAACGTACAACCCCCATTGGTGCGGGCCCTTATAGTTCATATATAACCTAAGCCTCCACAAAAGGTGTTCACATAATCAAAAGGGTCCAAAAGTTCGTACAAAGTTCCAAAGCTCACACAAAGTTGTGGTTCACATTGGTTCCACAAGGATTTCCAAAGATATTTGTGTATACAATGATCAAAATATTCTTATATCTCAGAGGGTCACAAATTCAATGCGAAATTCGTAAGCTATCAATGAGTACTAAATTTAATAAATTGTGTTCAACAAAGGATAAGCATGCAAGACAAAAATCAAGACTAAGGGTATCATAAATTTCACATATTCAGAGATTAGAGGACTGCAAATCGAAAAGGCATATCATTCAATGGTGGATCACATCACTAAAGTGGTACGGAATTACATACCTCCAATGATGGATATTTCCTTTTTCAAATTCACCTACAATCAATAGTATGAATATTTTTCATGAGTTTCATCATTAGTTTCAGTCTTATTAGGCACGTATGTCTTTTCACTAACACATGACACCCTTTGGTGTTCAATTGGAAAAGGCACGGTAACTTGTCTTATGGTTATTTTTAGTATTTTGAAATTTTCATCATCATGGAGTCTTCAAGCATTTCTGAATTTTTTTATATCATAAAGTACATATTTTGCCGAGTCCATAGAGTACAAAAGCATCGAAAACAGATAAGAGATGAAGAAGTTATGATTTTTCAAAGCTTTTGCAAATTTTCTTCGGAAGTTCGAAGGCCTTGGACCGATTCCACTGGCTTCCCTTCAGAAGTCCGAAGGTTCCCAAACTGCGTTTTTTATGGAAATTTCAGATTCATCCCAAAACTTCAAGAGGCCATAACTTTCTTGTTTTAGCTCCGATTCATGCGTGGTTGGATCCGTTTGACTCGTTTTAACGAGAGGAATCCATTAAACCTAATTTCACTCGAATTAATACACATAATTATCAAAAAAATTATCTAAACTTGTACTTTAAACTCTTGAAAGCCAAAACTTCCGAAAGCCAAGACGATCCGATCCTAGATTCATTAGGGATTCTGGAACAAAGCGAACCTTAAGGAATCGAAAGTCAGTCCTCGAACATATCTTAAATAAAAAATCAAAACCTTCACTTTTATCTTTTCAAGATCACCTAATCCTTATTTTGGGTTTCTAAAATCATAACCCAAAGAAAAACATAGTTCTTACCTTGTTCTTCATTTTCTTCTTCCAAAACTTGTTTTCCTCCTTCTTTCTCATGAAAACCCTCTCTTGGGTTGTAGAAAACGAGTTAGGGTTTTTTTTTATGGCTCTAAAGTTCTTCTAAGATGTGTATTTTTTGGCTTTCTTAAAAAAGCCCTAATTTTAGTCTAATTCACATGGACAAAAACACCCTTCATTTTTAGAGGGGAACGAATTTTTAAAAGGGGACAATTTGAGTATTTACACCTAATCATTTGAATGGGTAATCTAAACCATTTATCTTTTTGTCCACGTCGTAGATAGGTTGTGCCCCATAAATGGGTGCCATAGGATGATCCTAACCCTTCAATTTGTGGCTAATATTTTTATAAGGCAGGTTACTAAAAACTCTACAAATCAAAGTGTTTCGGTCATCCTATAACCCCCACCCCCTTCTCCGTAGGGCCCAAAAAATGAATGGTTTAGATCATCCCTCCTTCTGGCCCCACTCTACTTTTTTGGCTAAAAGCAATGGGGTCGATCTGAGGCATTGACCTAATGGGTCACTATCTAATCGGTCTAACATTGAGAGCTATGGAGGTGAATCCGATAGGCCGCCATGGTCGGCATCTCTAGATCCTGTTTGAAACGTATACCAAACTTTGAAAATGGTACTTAGCAATCATCTATTATTTGACCATTGACTAGTTTTAATTTGAGCAATAAAAAAGCTTAAGCTTTTGATCTTTCTTCTAGAACTGTATAGTGTACCAAAACTCAATGGGTTGACATCAAACACTATTGAGTCGACTTGACTAGACAATAGACCGAGTTGATAAATCATTAAATGACTTAATGGACAATTAAGGTCTCTTTCAGTGAGGGTAAATGGGGGGGGGGGGGGTTACAATATGCATTTAACCTCTACGAAAAAGTGATGATTATCATGAGGGTCATAATTATATCCTGGGAGGAGACCCCCTGGCCTATTATTTACCTTAAAGTCGGGTTTCGATTGAGACCGAAACCGAAATCAGGTATACCCGAAGCGAAACAAAATTTTGGAATTTCGGTCTTCCCAAAATTTGAAGATTTTCAACAAAATATCTCAAATCTATTCATTATTTAATATTTTCCCAAAATTTTGGTAATTTCAGTTGAAATTTTGTACGGGATAAAATACTATTTTAATTCTAGAGAGAATGTTTTACAGCTTGTCTTGTGCTTAGGAATGAATCATGCAGCGGGTAAACTTATTTTGATGATCTAAACCATTTATAATTAAGCAGGGTTTGGCTTTTCATTTTATAATTTTTGGATCAAGGATTTTTATGTAATTTAACAGATGTAGTATCAATTTCGGGCCAAGGTTGGTTTGAGTTGCAGTTTATCCAAAACCAAGAAAAAAGTCTATAAATAGCCCCAAACGGCCATAACTTCTTTCATCAATTCCTTCACACATCATTCTCCCTCTAAAACAATCCCTTTATCAAACTAGTCTGTGAAATGGCAATACCCATGAATTTTCTTCCTCTATTTCTCTTCATCTTTTTCCCATCTACAAACGGAGCCTTGAACATTTTAGACTTTGGTGCCAAAGCCGATGGTGCAACTGACTCTACAAAATCCTTGCTCAATGCATGGGCTTCTGCTTGTGGGTCCCTTACCCCGGAGTCTATACACATACCAAGTGGAAAGTTTTTGATCAATCAGGTCACCTTTGAAGGCCCCTGTAAGAATCATGGTATCAGTATTTGGATCGACGGGACCCTCATCGCTCCGTCCAATTATGAATCAATCGGGACGTCTGGGCACTGGTTAGTGTTCAATAATGTACAAGGTGTTTCAATCTATGGCGGGACACTCGACGGGCAGGGGACGGGTTTGTGGGCTTGCAAGGCGGCCGGCAAGAATTGCCCGGATGGTGCAGCGGTACGTGACAATTTTGCTCTTGCCTATTTCCTGACCAATATTTGAAATGAAATATGAGGTGTGCTAAACTCAAGGGTGCCGATGCAAAATTCGGGTGAAAGGTCGCTCCCATTGGCTGCATTTCACCACTGTGCATTTGCACAGCCGTGACGTGTAGCCAACGGGTGCCCTTTCACCCCATTTCTGCTTGTGGGTCCCACATCATGCCCCCCACCCCCAAACATAATTTCACATTAAGACGAATCTGCCCTCGTCTAAGCTAGGAATTACATAGAAGGATATATATCAGATCATCAGTGCACTTAACAAGTAACTAGATAAGTACATTTGTAATGGTTTTAAGTTAGCATCGGTTCCATTTTGTTATAGTTTTGATGCTTTTTGCTACAGTCACTTTCCTTCAATGGAGCGAAAGACATTCTGATTAGCGGATTAACATCCGTCAACAGCCAACTCTATCATCTTGTAATAGACGGGAGCAGCAATGTGAAGGTGCAAGGGGTGAAGATCATGGCCCCTGGAAACAGCCCCAACACCGATGGCATACACGTTCAGCAGTCTACCGGCGTCACCATCACTAGCACGGGCATAAAAACTGGTGATGATTGCATATCAGTTGGCCCCGGCACCATGAACCTGTGGATCGAGAACATCGCTTGCGGGCCCGGACATGGCATCAGGTGACCCTACTAACCATCGCCATGTATGCTTCAAACTAGTATTATGGGCCCATGGGTGCAAAATAATGAGCCCCACACCATCAAAACATGAGGTGTAAAATGGTAGAGTCCAATTTAATGCATATTTTGGTTAGAGATGCTGCACCCCACATTATCAATAACATCAGGGGTAAAATGGTGGGTGGATATGTTTAGATTTCGATAGACATGGTGGGCCCCACCCACCAAAACCTGAAGTGTAAAATCACAGCCCCCATAAAAAACATGATCAGGTGTATTGGCCCCGTCCCATACATAAGATGTAAAAATGGTAGGCCCAACTCTATGAATGGTCTTGGGTTGAGATGGTGGGCCCACCACATCAAAACATGAGGTGTGAAATGCTGGGCCCACCGGATCAAGTGTAAATGGTGGCTCCCACCCATGCTATGCTTATAATGTGTTAGGCCCCACCCTATCAAAAAATAAATATATGAAATCTTAAAAAAAGGTTTTCCAAAAAAAAATCTTGGAAAGAAAGCTAATGATAATAGAAAGAAACATGCTTACTATATATATTGTACATTATAGAGATAGCTAGATAAATAGATACTTAGATAGATGGATAGATAGATGTGACATGCTCCTAGATGGTGACACTTGGCATAATCTCACTAAATCGAGGAGTATGGGCAGGTGATGCTTAAATAAGGGAGATGATAAATGCGCCCATTTTCATCACTTGGGACACCCACCAGCAGTGTATCAATGATAGCAGAGGGGCTGATGTACTTCACGTCAGAAGGATTCAACGGATTTGATTGCCCCGTACACTGCAGTTGGGTGTCCCATGAGATGAAAAGGGGCGCATTTATGATGATAAGTAAATCATTTCTAATTCATTCATACTTTGTACATATTCAAATGTGTAGGGCACCTTACTAACATGCGCATGTGTGCGTATTTCTTTTCGCAGCATTGGGAGTCTAGGGAGAGGACTGCAAGAGCAAGGAGTCCAAAACATAACAGTAAAAACAGCGGTATTTAGGGGAACCCAAAACGGGTTGAGGATTAAAACGTGGGGAAGACCAAGCGATGGGTTTGTCAAAGGAGTAGTCTTCCAAAACGCTCTCATGTACAATGTCCAAAATCCCATCATTATCGACCAAAATTACTGCCCAGATGACAAAGGTTGCCCCAATCAGGTAATAATATTCTGAAAGGGCAAAAACGGAATAATAGCTTCCATCTAAACTTTATGCTAATGACATATTCAAATTCACTAACCTCAGTATATTGGATTATTTTATGTAGAATTCGGGTGTAAAGATAAGCGACGTGACATATAGAGACATACAAGGAACTTCTGCAACGGAGGTGGCCGTGAAATTGGATTGCAGCAAGAGCAACCCTTGCAATAAGATTGGATTAGAAGACATAAAGCTTACTTATGGGAATAATCCTGCACAGTCCTCTTGTCAGAATGCAGGTGGAACGGTTAATGGTTTCATTGTTCCCCCGAGTTGTTTGTAGAACCAACTTTGGTACTATAGTCTTGCCATATATATACAAATTCAATTTTTGCTTTCCTACTTTCAACGATTCATCAGTTGAAGTTCTATCTGATATGGGTCTTAAATTTAGGGGAATTAACAGAAAAAATAATAACATGGGAAGAATAAGAGTTTTTGAAGAATGGTCAATATCTCATGTCTGGAGGGAAGCAAATCAAGCGGCAGATCTGTTATCCAAGCATGATTATCAATGTACAGGGACATCCATTCTCCCTAACTTTAGATCCCCTTCTTTAAATGATGTAATGTTCTCGGATTTGTCGGGAACTTTCTATAAAAGGATGTAATTCTGCTTTTTTATCTATATATCTGGTGGGGGTCCGCCTAACCCCAGCTTACCTACCAAAAAAAAAAAAGGATTGGATCAAGTCATCATTTTTGGTATGTTAAAACGAGAAATTATATGGTGCCCAACCTTTAAGTCCCTTGTGGAGTCGTGGGCAGCACTTCAAAAGTAATGCCCTTGATATTTGATCCAACAGTTATAGAGTTTGCTGTTGGATCAAATATCAAGGGTGTTACCGCTAGCAAGGTACCTGATGGTCGGGAACCATATATAAACTCTGTTAAAACTAGGAACATTTAGAACTATTTTTCCTTCTAAAAACTCTGTTAAAAATTGTTGCAACCCAAACAGTGCAGTTCTGTTGGGTTGTATAAAAACCCCTGTCCTCCCCTTATTTGCTAGATCATGACCGATCACCATCCCATGGCTTGGATCACACCTGATCGGCTTCTGATCGTTGGGAAGCGACAAATCGCGATCTGACGGTTCAGATTGAACCTGATCGGACACTAGTCGTTTCCCACGATCCCACGCCTTAGATGACATTCGATCCAGCATTAATTGTTGGAACCCATCCAAGTGATCCTACAATGTAGATCACACCCGTTCGTTATCACATCCGATCGACCCGATCTTTATGTGCGAAGTGCAAAGTGCGCCAAAAAGCATCACTAGCTAGTGGTGTTACTCAGGTCAGGTTCAGCCTGAACCCAACGGGTTCAACCCGGAAAAAGGTCGGGGCGGGTTGAGTTCGGGTCGGGTTCGGATTGACTTTTCCCAACCCGGGTTAGGTTCAGGTTGAGGGTTTGGCAACCCGACCCGAGTGAAGCCTGACATTTTTTATAAATTTTTATTTTTTTAAGCTTAAACTCGGGTTGGGTCGGGTTCGGGTCGAACCTCGTCGGGTTGAAAATCAGGTCTGGTCGGGTTCGGGTTGGAAAAATGGGTTCCTCGGGTCGGGTTGGCCTCAACCCGACCCAACCCGACCCGAGTTGCACCCCTAAACACTAGCGCCTCACAGTTTAGCCAACCCGACCCACCCGACCCGAGTTGCACCCCTAAACACTAGCGCCTCACAGCCCACGCCGCGCGTGCTGACGGTGCGCTTCCCTTGGTTAAAACTCACTTCAACAACAAAGCAAGAAGGAGAAGTGGGTAAAGCTTGTATGCCCATCCCCACTTTTCTAAACTTCCAATGTGAGACTATTTTTCCAGCCACACTTCCACACTCTTTTGTTAAAAGCAACTTTTTTCAAAAGAAAATTATTTCCCTTCCAAGACGCTTTTAGAAAACATTTTCCAAATCACTAGATTTGACCATGAGTTTGAAAATCCAAAATATGTACAGGATCATTGTATTAAACCAAGATTAACTTCGTGTACGCTATACACTTATTAAAGTTAAAAAAGTATACATTTTCCATAAGATCAACTTACATAACACTGATAAAGGATCAAAGTGTCGTAAATATAGGTGTACGACCACCAAAGTATGCTAATCATCGATCAAAACATTAAAAAGCTACACATGCTTGTCACATAGGGTTTTAATGCTAGGTTCATTACAGTTACTTTGAAAAATGATTGGCTTGTGGTCACATGATTAATCCACCTTCTGACAAAAGCATTGCTCAGTTAACACATGGGTTTCCCATATCTCAAGAATTTACCACACCATTCTCAAGAACTTTTACAAGGTTAAAAAAAGGAAATCTTCTAAACTCTAGATATATTCCATATTATAGTAAGGCCTAGGGGTGGACATGGTTCAGGTTCGAACCGAGGAACCGAACCGAACCGAACCAGCACATATGGTTCGGTTCGGTTTGGTTCCATATCTATATGGTTCGGTTCCGGTTAAGAAATCCGGGAACCGGTGCAAATTCGGTTCGGTTCTGGGTTTGGGATTCCGGAACTGAAAACCGAACCGAGAACCGACCCTCACCTTAAGTCCTTAAGTGGCACTCCTCATTTGATAAAATCACCCCACGCCCATTATAATTCACCCCCTTATAACTTATAAGTTTTAATTATTCTTAAAACTAAAAAGTTAAAAAAACCAAAATATTCACAAATCAAAACACAACAAACACCCTAAGTTTTCTTTTCTCCACTCCCGCCGCTCCCTCCTTCTCGCCGTCTCTCTCGGTCTCTCGCCGCTCCTTCTCTCCGACTCTCTCGGTCTCTGCAAACCGCAAGCCCGCAAGCCGCAAGGTATGATTCTCCTCTCCATCTTCTTCCTCTCTCTCTCTCTCTCTCTCTCTCTCTCTCTCTCGGGTTTTATCCCTCTCTCTTTCTATTTTTTTTTTCTATCAGATTAATTTCTCCCTCCCTCCCTCTCTCTCTCTTCCATTTTCTCTAACCAAAGACCCTTCAAAAACCCCATTTCATGTTTATTTTATTTATGTTTTTTGGAGAAAATCCTATTTCGGGTATCATTTTCCCTCCATTCCTCCATCTCTCTCTCTCTCTCTCATTGTGATCTGTGTATGAAACATTGAAACCCTAGATTTAGGGTTTTTATTTTCCTGAAACTTTATCGTTCTAAGTTTCTAACCCTCTACCATCTGTTTTTTATACATGTTATTACTTATTAGATTGTTGGGTTTTTACTTCTCATGGCCTTGATTTCTTTTTTTTGTACAGATTTGATTTTAGGATTTTTTTGGGGGGGTTTCTGTTTTGCAGATTGGTTTTAGAAAGAGGGGTATCTGTTAGATAGTAGATACTTAGATTAGTATTTTTGACTCTGTTGAGTAGTTTTTCTTTGTTACAAATTTTGATCCATTTAGCTTTGTTAGGGTTTAAACTTAAAGATTAGGGTTTAAACTTAAAGAATTGGGTTTGTGATTTTGTCCTTTGCAACATTAATTTTAGATAACTTTATTTTCTTAGAATTCTTATATTTTGTGAAAGGGCATAATTAATTAGGGTACTTTCTTCTGAAACCACATTGCACGTTTTCTTGAGGCATTTAGATATTCTTGTTGGCAGCTTGTCTGAGTTCAAATCATATTCTTACATGCTGCTTTGATGCATCTCTCAAGATTTATTACTATTAGAATTTGAGTTCAATTCATATTCATATTATTGTCTGAGTTCAATTCATTTTATTGTTGCAGCTTGTCTTAGAATTTCTTGTCACACCATCTAGGCATCTAACTATCCGTATTCCATATCTTGTTTATCTTGTTATATGTCGAGCACGGGAGACACCAACATTCCTAATGACGTACCTGTTGGAGGTTTAAGTCCAATTGAGGAAGGCACGTCTCAAAGTAAAGCAAAGGTATACCAAACTAAGAAAATGTCTTTTACATCTGGGGTGTGGGAGCATTTTGCTAGACTTAAAAATTCAGAAAGAGGGAAACTTGAAAAGGCAACATGCAATTATTGCCAAAATTCTTATACTTATAGCAGTTCTTATGGTACTAGTACGTTATGGAAGCATATTAAAAATTGCACTAAGTATCCCAATTTTCAAGACACGAGGCAAACACTCATTTCTTCATATCAATCATTGTCAGAAGAAGGGGATAGTAGTCTTGTGGCATGAAAATTTGACCACGAGCTGTGTAGGGAAGCGCTTAGTAGGATGATTATCATCGATGAATTGCCTTTCAAGTTTGTAGAACGAGAGGGTTTTCGACATTTTTGTAGTGTCATGCAACCTAGATTTAAGTTGATTGGGCAGCGTACAGTGGCTAGGGATTGTTTGGCAATGTATGCAATTGAGAAAAAAAAAATTAAAGGATTTATTGCATAAAACAGACCAAAGAATTTCCCTAACAACAGATGCATGAACATCTTTACAAAATCTTTTTTATATGTGCCTTACAGCTCACTTTATTGATCATGATTGGAAATTACATAAAAGAATAATAAACTTTTGTGTGATTTCTAGTCCTAAGGGTGAGGCAATTGGACAAGCTGTCGAGTCATGCATGATAGAATGGGGTATAGAAAAGGTGTGCACAATTACAGTAGATAATGCAAGTTCAAACGATACTGTTGTTGGATACTTGAAGAAAAAAATTTCTAATAGGAACGGTTTCATTTTAGATTGGGAGTTTTTTCATATGAGGTGTTGTGCGCATATATTAAATTTGATTGTCAAAGACGGGATAAGTGAAGCCATCGATTCGATTTCTCGAATTAGTGGGACTGTGAGGTACATTAGGAGTTCTCCATCAAGAGCACAAAGATTTAAGTTTTGTGGGGAGAAAGAGAGAATTACATGTAAGAGTTTACTTTGCCTAGATATTCCAACTAGATGGAACTCTACTTATCTTATGTTGGAAATTGCATTGAAATTTCGAAAAGCTTTTGAACGGTTTGGAGAGGAAGATGTACTTTTTATGGCAGAGTTGAAAGATGGGTGCCCTAATGATGATGATTGGGATAATGCTCGAGTATTGACTCAATTTTTAAAATCTTTCTATGAGGCTACTCTACGGTTATCCGGATCTTTATATGTTACCTCTAACTCTTATTTTCATGAAGTTTTCAAGATTGAACGTCTTTTGGATGAGTCGTTAAAAAGTGGAGATGTTTATTTGAGCATTATGGCGTTGAAAATGAAGGAAAAATTTGACAAGTATTGGGGGAACATCGATAAAATTAATATGATGTTATTACTTGCCGACTTGCCGTGGTGTTGGATCCTCGCTTTAAGTTGAAGTATATTAAATTTTGTTACTCTAAACTCTATGCTTCGGAAAAGGTTAGTGCACTCACTAATAGAGTATATGGAGTATTTCATCGTCTTTTTGTGCATTACCAATCTCTTTCCACATTGCCTCCCAATAAAGTTTAAAACTTAGATGAGATGGAGGTTGACAAGCAAAACCTAGACGCTTGTAAGCAAACTATAGATCTTGTTGATTCGGACTTTGTTGCATTTTTAGAAGAAGAGGAGAACGTGGATACTAAGTCTGAGGTGGATAAGTACTTAGAAGAAGGATGTGAAAAGCAAGACCCGAAATTTGAAATATTGGGTTGGTGGAATGTGAATAGTTCTAGATACAAAATTCTTTCCAAAATAGCAAGAGATGTTCTAGCTATTCCCGTCTCTACTGTTGCCTCAGAGTCCGCTTTTAGCACCCGGGGTCGTATTCTTGATCAGTTTCGTAGTTCTCTAACTCCTAAATTAGTAGAGTGCTTGATTTGTGGACAAGATTGGTTACGGGCTTCGCCACTCCCTATTGAACTAGAAGAAAAGCTAGATGAACTTGAAGAATTTGAATCAGGTAATATTTTATTTGTTTTTTTATTGTTGTCTTAATTCTTTTGTTATAATTAATTATTGTAACTTGTATGCCCACATTAATTGTTGTATACTTTTGCAGTTGTTACTTCTCTTGATTGACCTTGAAAGTCCAACTGTCACTTCACTCATGTTGAAGAGGATGATGCAAAGAAACGTGAACTTGGACATTGGAGTGGAGGATTTGAATCATTTGATGGCATTCCTTTTTATTTACTTTTCCTTTCTATTTGGATGTTTTATGGCTTGGGATGCTTGGATGTTATGTTATGTTACATCCTTTTGTGGTTTGAACTATTATTTGAAGTTTTGAACTCTACAGCTTGGGACTGACCCAAGGGCCAAAGGCTATGCTTTTACTATAAGTTAACTCTATCCCAAATTTGTGCCTAATTATTTCCCTTAAAAATAGGTTATTGTGGAACTTGACTTTTATATGCAGGTTGAGGAATTGGTTTAATGTGATTTTTGCTTTGGATACTAGGGCCTGTTTGCTCGTGTTAAGAATTGATTATACATTGTGAGTAAGTTCAAATTCTTCGCTTTTCAACCTTTCAGTGCTCCTCTTGTGGCAGATCAGTTCATTCCATGCTGACCAGGTAAGACACTTTGGTAGGCCTTGACAACGTTTTTGGGTATTGGCTTTGTTGATCAGGTAGTATTAGTACAGTATAAAAAAAGTTTGATCTTTCTATCCTGATTTTATGAAGTTGATCTCATCGATTAATGCCTTGTTTGTTTGGATTTTGAGTCCAAAACTGATTATTGGACTCCAATTTTAGGTTTTGGACGAATAGGGCCTAAATGTAAATTTGAGTCCAATAATCGGTTCTAGACTCACAATGGGTTCTCAAAATCCAAAACAAAGAGTGCCAAAGTGTGCTTATTCCTTAGACCCTGTTCGTTTAAGATTATGACAACAGATTGAGTCCAAAAGCAATTATTCTAATCAAAATTAAACGTAATTTTGAATCCCATAATTGGTTTTGGACTCACAATCAGTTGTCATAATCTTAAACGAACATGACATCAGTTGCTTGATTCTGATCTATCTTATTCTACATTATTTTTCACTTTATGTTCTGATTTTTAGTATTGGGTAGTCTGGAAATTGTAGGATCGACAGATAAATAGCTTCAAGGCAACTAATTGTTGGTTTTGAAAGTTAAGTTTCGGTGAATTTGTTCGGCTCTGGTGCTGGCTTGGATCTACAACCTGTATTTTTATTGGTTTAAGGATCTACCTTTTTCGAGATCAGAAAAAGTAGTATTGGTGTTCTTGTTTGGTGTAATGACGAGCTTGTTACATTCCGATTCGAGACGATTGTATTCGTGGTGGTGGGACAGTCATATCAGCCCAAAAAATTCGAAATGGCTTCAGGAAAATCTTACAGGTATATCTCTCTCTTCTGTTTTGGGTTTTTTAATCACACCTTGTTTGAAGTTCAGATTAGCAAGTTAATGTTTTGGTTGAAGTGAATAAGTTTCATGTAAC
This sequence comes from Tasmannia lanceolata, assembly GCF_043159265.1. Taxonomy (NCBI): domain Eukaryota; kingdom Viridiplantae; phylum Streptophyta; class Magnoliopsida; order Canellales; family Winteraceae; genus Tasmannia; species Tasmannia lanceolata. The sequence continues at coordinate 18,201,759 of NW_027518714.1, forward strand.
TTAGTAGTTGTAATTGTGATCTCTGATCAGCAGAAGAGGCTTTCACTTCACACAAAAGAATTGAGTATTTGTAAGGTTATTCAAGTATCATCTAGCCCTTTGCCAGCCCCTATAACAAATTTATGGTTTTATATTATAGCCCAAGAAATGTTGGGCTAAAAACAAGGAAAAAAAAACAATTGAAAATATGATTTATTTTCTCCCTATTTTTTAGAAAATTTTCACCCTCTCCTCGCTCGTGTCCTCAAGTGTCTCCTCCCACCCTCCTAAGTCCTAACCCATCTCTCTCCACATTATAAACCTTTTCATTAGGATTCCAAACATGGCCTTATTCTATATCACCACAAGGTATAGAGTAAGTGAGATCAAGACCGTTGATCTTCTATATCACCACGAGGGAGCCCACATTGTCTTTGTCCCATGTTGAACAAATTAACCAAGTGTAATTCATTATTCATATATAAACAGGGCCATTGGTGAAGGTTGGGTAAACCCAGAACCGAACCGAACCGAACCGATTATATATGGTTCTGGTTCGGTTCGGTTCCATACATATATGGTTCGGTTCTGGTTCCAATTTCAGGGAACCGATTATATATGGTTCGGTTCTGGGTTTAGCCCAAAACCGAACCGAACTGAACCATGTCCACCCCTAGTAAGGCCTATTGTATTAACAGGTCCATTATAGTAAATCTTCTAAACTCTAGGCAGTAATGAGATTTTTCCGGAAGATAAGAGCTATAGTATACGGAAGTACGGGCTGTGGAGTACATTATGTACATGTTTCTTTTTTGTTTTTTTACTTCATGTGGCACATGCCATGCCCTATCTTATATCACAAGCAAGCATAAAGTAATCTAATCAGATCGTCAAAACAAAATGATGGCCTACTATTAAAACAAAATGTGGGCCTACTACATATTAGTGAGATTTCAATTTTAATTGCAATCCTAATGAAAAGGTTTTCTGTCTGAAAAAGTTATTTTTAATCTTAAAAGGGTACTTCGGACAATTCAAAAAACCCATTATCCTCTAATGGCGGGGTGAGTTTCCCTACAAATGGTATCAGAGCTCGGGCGGGAATGTCCCTCAGGGGAGATCATGGAAACCCAGGTGTAGTATCTCGTGGTTCCCACGTTGCCGCTTCTTGGAGGGGCTTGATTGTCCACGTTGCATCCGCGTGGAGTGGGAGTTTGTTTGTTGGGGTTCCAAGCAAAGCAAATAGTCCCACATCGGATAAGTGAAATGGACGGGGATGGGTAGCCTCCCTCTAAGTTTTAGTGTGAGTTCTACCCGGTTAAGGTGCCTACAAGTTTCTCATGTAAACAGACACCTTACAATGAACCGTTTAAATTCACAATCATTGATGTTGTAAAAGTACAGAAACAGGTAGATTAACTATAAATAATTATTGAGAAAATCTGCCGGGCAAATCCTATCTAATCGTGCACAAATTAAATGGAAAAGTAAAATAAACACAAGCAAGCCACAAGAAGAACCCCAAGATTTTACGTGGTTCGGCCTACTCCACGGGCGAGAAACACGATCTTCCACTATGAGAAAAATAAAATACAAGGATTACAATGGATTAATCTCAAACCCACAAACCCGCGAACCCTTTCCTTGCTCTCTCAAACCCAAGACCGTACAAGAGTAACCCAAGAGAAACCCACAAGAGAAAATCCCAAGAGACAACCCGAAAAGAAATCCCAAGAAGAAACCCAAAGAATAAAACCTTTTCTTCTTCTCCTTCTCTATTTTCCTCTACTTCTCTTTCTCTCTCTTTTTCTCTCTTTTTCTCTCCCCCTTGAGACAGCTGGCACACCCCAACACTCTCTTGCCACACCCTAAGAGAGAAAAACCCTTTCTCTCTATACTAGGGTTTTCCAAAAAATTCGAAAGGTAATTTCTATTCTATGCCTCTTGCCTTCCCACCCAAGTAACCTACGATGGGTGGGAAATAAGGCAACTTTTCCAACAATCTCCACCTTAGCTTATTTCCCAGTCACCTGAACATTTTTCGTTGATGTCGCCACCGGTTCGCTTTCGCCACAAACCACCATTGGCCTTTCGAAGTACTAGCTACACACCCTCGAATCATCCTGGTTCTGACTCGTTCCGATTCGATCAACATGGCCAATGCACATGTGTAGCTGCCAATCTGTTGACTCACCTAGTCAACCTTGGAGAGGGATCTCGATCCATCCTCCCCAACACAGGTACTGTCATCGTCTCACAATTGTCTGCAACCTGAAAACATGTCTTTGCACCAACTGCGAAAGAGACCCTACGCGTGCACGCACTACCACTCTATTTCCAACTAACCATTGAGATCTTGGGAAGACTAGTCACCGTGTCCCCAACCAGACGATATAATCCTCCACACTTCTCTCCTTTCATCCGAACCATACAGCCGCGTGTGATTTTCATAGCTCCACCTGCAGTTGAAAACCTGCAACCCTTGGAGTCCAACTGGCCAAGAGACACTAGATTCATTCGCATCTTTGGGACATACGCCACACCACCCAAAGTACGAACCACTCCATCAAACATTTTGATCTTTACAGTTCCAACTCCCGTGACGTCACAAGTAGACCCATCACCCAAGGACACTACACCTGCCCTTGTCTCCTGGAACGTATCAAAATATTCCCTCCTGGAACATCCATGAACAGAGCAACCTGAATCTAGAATCCACTCATCATGAGAAGTGTGATTACCTGAGGAGACTGTGAGAACGTCTCCAAACACTTCGTTCTGTTCACCCGCCACCACAGCATTCGTAGCACCATTGTCTGCCTGGTCAGCTCGCTTCAGACAATCCCGCTTAATGTGGCCATCTTCTTTGTATCGGTAACATTGCACACCCTTTCCGCCAACCCTGGATCTTGACCTGCCTTTACCAGATCCACTGTCAGACGACCTTCCTCTTTGATTCCCGCCATGGACAACCAACCCCTGCTTTTCATTTCCACCAAGAACAGGTTTCTTCTGCGTCTCATTCGATAAGAGCAACGCCGTGACTTCTCCTAACTTTATCGTATCCTTACCGCACAATAAAGTCGTCACCAAGTTGTCATTCGAATCAGGAAGAGAAGTAAGAAGCAAAAGGGCCTTGTCTTCTTCCTTCAACTTTTCATCAACCTTGTAGAGCTTATCCACAAGCCGGTTGAACACCGTAATGTGTTCCAGAAGATCACTGCCTTCCTGCATCTTCAGCCCGTACAATTGCTGGTTCAGATACAACCGGTTGGCCAAGCTTTTTGACATATAAAGCTTTTCCAACTTCTCCCATAATTTAGGTGCATCTTCTTCTTCCATAACGTTAAACATAACGTAATCTACCAGACAAAGTCGAATCGTGTTGACCACCTTCGACTCAATGTCTTCTCACTCGGCATCCGTCGTCTTCTCCGGCTTTCCATCATTTCCCTTCAACGCCTTAGCAAGGCCCTGTTGAACTAAGATGTCATTCGCTCTCATCTGCCATAGGGTGAAACTACCATTTCCGTCAAATCTATGGATGTTGAACTGGGTAGAACTCGATTTTACCGCCATCTCAGATTACTTCGTACTTCTCGGTGTAGCGTTCCACATCGACAAAGAATCTTCTTTGGCAATCTTTTCACCCAAAAAAATCGCTTTAACCGCGATCTAACCACAACACCCACGATCACTCCACCAGGCCTCGACGATCGCTCCACTTGAGCTCTGATACCACTTGTTGAGAATATCCTCTGGGCAAATCCGATATGATCGTGCAGATATTAAACACAAGCAAGCCACAAGATAAACACCAAGATTTTACGTGGTTCGGTCTACTCCACGGGCGAGAAACACGATCTTCCACTATGAGAAAAACAAAATACAAGGATTACAATGGATTAATCTCAAACCCACAAACCCGGATACCCTTTCCTTGCTCTCTCAAACCCAAGACCGTACAAGAGTAACCCAAGAGAAACCCACAAGAGAAAAATTCCTACCGTTTGGTTGCTGGGTTTTTTTTTCCTAGGATTTATGTGGGAGAATATTTAGTGGTCACATCAGCTTTTTCTTGGTGACATCAGCAAAATCTTGTCTTGAAAATGGTGGTCTCTCTTTCTCTCTCTACCCTCTCTCTCCACTCATCATAATATCTTTCTCTATTTAATGCTTGTCCCCTCTTTTGTCTCCTACCTTTACCCACATAAATCCCAGGAAAAAAAAAACCCGGCAACCAAACGGCCTGTGGACCCCGATCCGAGGACGGTGCCGAGATACGCGAGATCCCTCCTGCAATCCTCTAAGATCTCCACAACGTGAAGGAGAGCTCAACCAAGGAACTCTCGAAACGGATGCCACCCTCACAGCATAGCATGAGTGGCGATATAAAAAGAAAGAGATACATCCTGATCCGGAGCCAGGGCTCGAAACCAAGATATATCTAAAAATAACTCAGAGTCGCCATCCATGGATGCACCATGGAACCAAAACAAATGCTCTATTTGCAATGGATAACTAGAGATACAAAAGGTCCGTGCCTGATGACGAATGGAGAAGGTCTGAAGAGCACCCCAAATTCGCCCGAGTGCGAACACTTGGTCTCTTATGCCATTTATTATTAACCTCGAAGAGTTTTGGGCAAAAATCATGTGAAATGGGAACAATCCTCAGGAGTCGTCTATCTAAGCATGCATTTCCTGAGAATAGAAATAATAAGCGCACAAAAAATAAATGAAAGAGGTGCCACTTAAATATTGCTAGGTTATGAGTGACATACCTAACTGGTGTCTAAGTTCTGGTGGACAAACACATACAAGCTACAGCTAAAGGTATAGGATCAGTACAAGAAAGTAAGAGAACTAACAAAACAACAACATAACAAATCCTAAGACTCTAAATGATTAGCCCGAGTCTTCGGATGGTCTGGTATTCATCCAAAAAAGCCTACGTATCCCCGCCTCCACGAGAATCAAGGCAACGTAATTCTTCGCGCCTATTCTAAACTAGGATGCCTAAGACACCTAGACCTCTATTCTAGACTCGATCTAAAAGACCGGACCAGTTATTAAAGTTCCTTGTACGATTATTTAAATTCCAGTGAATTGTCGATTTTAGGACACCCTATATGCCCTAAGTAAATGCACGTTAGCCTTAAGCTAATGCAGGTGGTTCCGACAACCTATGTGTAACTAGGTTGTGCGTCCTAAGGAAAATAATGGGATCACTAGCGCATCCTAGACCTAGTCATCAGTCGGCGATGTGAATCGCCAACTGACCGGACGGAGGCGAAACAGACTCCTAAATCTAACACAAACACAAACAAAACACACAACAATCAAACAACACACCAAGGACGAAACTCTTAACTCTAAAACAAACGCTAACAAGCACATAACAAATCAAAGACTAAAACCAAAGACAAACCCCTAACTCTAAAACGCTCCTTCTAGGACAAATTCCTAACTCTAGAGGAAGATTTTTCGAAAACAGGTTTATGAAATATTTTTGTACTTTTTTAAAGAGTTTGAATGATTTATTTACAAAGGTTTGGCTGGACCTGGGATAAGAATCCCAAGCTGCACTACGTACCTCGTGGAAGAGGATCAAGCCAACGTAGTTCGAAAAGAAACTTTCATACTACGCTCCTAAAACTCAATACTTTAGATTTTTTTTAAAGGTTTTTTATGTTTTCAAATGTTTTTTATGTACTTTTATATTTTTGACGATTAAAAGAAGTGCGTTAACACCCTTTCAGCTAAAGGGGATCTGATAGAAGAGCCTCCTTACCCACCATATCGCGGTAGAGTAATTTAGAGGGAAACGGGATCCCTACAGCCTAGGGGGAAAGAAAACAAACGAGGGAACTAAAAATTCGATACGAGAAAAACAAAATCTCAAAGAGATGACCAAAAGCTGACGAGGCTTAGCCAGTATCCAAAAGAGACGAGTTCTAACCCGCGAGGGAAAACCCTAAATAAACGAGAGATGAAAAGCTTCTAACCCTAAGGGTAAACTTCTAAACAAAAGGAACAGACAAAACCCTATAAAAAGAACTACTAAATCGATAGAATCCCGAAACTCGAAAAAGATCCCGAGGAACGTGCAAAGAATAGTCCCGGAAAGAAAGGAAACCTCTCAAACCCTGTGAAAACCGTAAGATGTGGACAATGATAAGAAGGGCAAGGGGCTGGCTCAAGAAACATTCCGTCATCGCCTTAACCCAAGAGGAAAATTCCCAAAAATCGATGGAAATGCCAAACACTTGCGAAAAACTTAAGCTCTAATGGAAAATCAAGATGACAAGGGTTTGCTCAAGAAATCCCAGATAAACCCGAATATCGATACCAAAACCCACAGGAGTAAAGATAAAAAGAAAAAGGAGGGGCTCCGAGTAGTCTCATCATAGCCAGCTTCATCTTCTAGAATAACGACACCAAGGTTAAAACTTCAACAAAATCATGTTTTTTTTTAAATCAAAGAAATTAATCAATAGACAAATTATAAAGGAGACCTCAAAATTAACAGATCCAGTTTCAGTCACTGTTCCCCGAGGATATCGAATCCAAACCCCAAAATTAAAATGGATATTGAAATTAAAACAAATCCTCCCTCAAAAATTTCAAAACTATGACATTAAAAGACAACAAACAAAGAAAATTTAAAACCCGCAGATCCAATACCCCATCTACAACACCATTCGAAAGACCGTGCTAAAATTAAAATCCACACAGACACAGGAAAAGGCAATTCTAGCTACTGGGGCATAAATTGAGACAATCTCGGGTGAGGAACCGAACGTAACGACTCATAAATGGAAAAAATGATAGGTGCTGCAAGAAAATACCTTCTTCGGATGAATCGAGATAAGGGGCGCCGAGTGCCGAGTACAAGGGCAGAGCCGATAATGAGAACGCAATCCGCTGCGATGCTGAATGACCAAATCGTGGATAACTGCTGCCTCCCAACAAAGTGTTGCCCGAGGATATGATCGGAGGTAGCGAGAATGGCCGGCGGGAAAGCTGACCCGAGAAGATAACCCCAAACCCTCTCTCTCTCTCTCTCTCTCTCTCTCTCTCTGCTTTCTCCTCTTTTTCTCTGTATATATATATATATATATATATATATATATATATATATATATATATATATATTTTGCAAATGAAACTCCTCTCCTCTGTTTTTTTTTTTATGGATTAGCAAAGAAATGAAGTGGGTTTGGGGGTAGAGACATGGAACGGCAGAGACGAGGGTGGAGTGGTCGGATTTAAATGGGTTTTGGTGGGATTCTGGTGATGGCGATCAGAGCAAATGAAGAGATGAAGGTTGAAGACGAGGGTGGTGATGGTGGTCGGATCTCCGATTGGAGGTGGTGGGTGAAGAAGAAGAAGAAGAAGAAGAAGAAGAAGAAGAAGATTGAGATGGTTGGAGAAGAGGCGTGGTTTGGATTTTTAGGGTGGAGAAGAAGAAGAAGAAGAAATGGTGGCTGAGAAGGTGGAGGTTGCCGGAAAAAATGGTGGTGCCGATGCCTCCCTTCTCTCGGATTTTCTGATTGGGGTTTCTCCTCTGATTTCTCAATGAAATTTGTGGCCCGAAGGTGAAGGTAGTGGAAGTGGGTTTGAGGGTGAGGATGGAGCCAGATTTGCAGGGAAATGGGAATGGGGTGGCTGCAGTAGTGGTGGAGGGAGATGGCCGGCCGGAGTTACCGAAGGAGGTGGGAAATGGTGGTGGTGGCTGAGAGGGTTTGGGTGTTGCAGAACCGGCCAGATTCCGGTGAAGTGGCCGGAATAAATGGGGTTGGCCGGCGGGAATGGGTTGGTGGAGAAGATGGCCGGTGGTGGAGGCGAAGATGGGTCGAAGGTGGAGGGTGATGGCTGCCCAGCTTTCTCTCTTTTGCCTCTGTTTCTCTCCTCCTCTTGAAATGGAAAACCCTAATTCCTCCTCCCTTTTTTTCTCTCTCTTATGCGGCTGTGAAAACGAGCCCTCTCCCAAACCCTAACTCGCTGGGTATTTAAAAGGGGAAAAAGAAATTCACACCCCCCCTATTCGTTACCTGGACTGCCCCCGCCCCTCCCTCTAGTGTATTTGCTTTTTTCTCTTATTCTACAAAGGGGTGACCCAAGTAGAAAAGGGGAATGATATATTCGTGCGCTCTACTTTCCATGGACAGCCCCCTCTGGTGCAATTTTCCATTCTTGCTTGCTGTATCGGGGGTGCCCCAGGTAAGAGTATGGGTGGGATAAATGATTTCTTTTTGAAATGATATTGTCACAGCCATGCTCAGATAAGCGCGCCAACTGATCTTGCCTATTCGGTTCTAAAAGGCTTGTGAGAGCTTCTTAGGAAATGTAATGACCTTTGAAAGACAAGATGGGTTGGTGAAAATGTCATTTAGAGTTTAACGGTATAAATGGAGGAGGGCTAATGCTAAGAACTCAGGGATATTTTGTAATCTTTTGGAAACTTCAGGAACATGGGTATGGGGATCGAGGCTCACGATTCCAGTGTTCAAATACTGATTTCGGGACTCGGAATTCGGGAATTTTATTCGATTTCGAGGTTCTTATTTGATTTTGGGATTTTGGAGGCGGGGGCGGTCAAAATGGGGTGTCTACAGATGCCCCTCTTTGGCAGAGTGTGCTTGTCGCACGAATGGCAAAGCTGAACAGACAACACATTCTGGTCGACCCGAAAATAAAGCAAATTTTTGGGATTTGATTTTGAAACACAAAGGTAAACTGGCAAAAAGACTTTTCAAAAGACTCAAGGTCTGCAAGCATTGGTGAGATAGCCTCTCTCCGACTCTTAACTTGGCAATCATTACATCTCAATGAGATGGCCTCTCCTGAAACTCTAAACTTGGCAAAACAAAACATATTGGTGAAACTACTTTCCACCTCACGCATATTCCAAACAATGGGGAAACTACTTTTCCGACAAACATTCTAAATCAAAAGAAACTACTTCTCTCAAAAAATCAAAACCAAAAGGAAACTACTTTTCCAACAAACATCATAAACACGAGAAACTATTTTTCTCCAAAAAAACTCTATCTCTGAAAAACTACTTTTCTCCAAAAACTCTAAATACCTGAGAAACTACTTTTCTCCAAATAATTGAGAAACTACTTTTTTCTTCAAAACTCTATCCTTGAGAAACTACTTTTCTCTTCAAAACTTTATCTTTGAGAAACTACTTTTCTCCTCCAAAATCTTCAAATCATAGAGAAACTACTTTTCTCTTCAAAAACTCTATCTTTGAGAAACTACTTTTCTCCTCCAAAAATCTTCAAATCATTGAAAAACTACTTTTCTTTCTAAAACTCAATATCTGAGAAACTACTTTTCTCCAAATTTTCTATTCATGAGAAACTACTTTTCTCCTAAAATCTTCATTCTCACGGGGAAACTACTTTTCGCCCAATCTTACAGTCAACGGGGAAACTACTTCTCGCTCGATCTTTTAATTAAAAGGGGAAACTACTTTTCGCCCAAACTTTAAATCAAAGGGAAACTACTTTTCGCCTAATCTTCCAAATCACGGGGAAACTACTTCTCGCCCAATCTTTAAATCAAAGGGGAAACTACTTTTCGCCCAATCCAAAATCACGGGGGAAACTACTTTTTGCCCAATCTTTCAAACCAAAGGGGAAACTACTTTTCGCCCAATCTTACAAATAATGGGAAAACTACTTTTCGCCCAATTTTTCAATCAACGGGGAAACTACTTTTCGCCCAATCTTTTAATCAACGGGGAAACTACGTTTCGCCCAATCTTTCAAACCACAGGGAAACTACTTTTCGCCCAATTTTTTAAATAACGGGGAAACTACTTTTCGCCCAATCTTTCAAATCGAAGGGGAAACTACTTTTCGCCCAAACTTTCAAATCATGGGGAAACTACTTTTCGCCCAATCTTCCAATCAGCGGGGAAACTACTTTTCGCCCGATCTTCCAATCAAAGGGGAAACTACTTTTCGCCCAATCTTCCAAATCATGGGAAAACTACTTTTCGCCCAATCTTCCAAACCAAGGGGAAACTACTTCTCGCCCAATTTTAAAATCAACGAGGAAACTACTTTTCGCCCAAACTTCCAAATCATGGGGAATCTACTTCTCACCCAATCTTCCAATCAAAGGGGAAACTACTTTTCGCCCAATCTAAAAACACGGTGAAACTACTTTTCACCAGACGATAGCTATACAAACCATTGTTGAAGATCCATCTGTTTAGCTATCCGAGTAACTCTGACTCATCTCTTTCAAGGTAGCGAATCACCCAAGATTTATATGGTCCTGCCAAACAGTTCCATATAAATCCACGCAGATATACCTGACTCCTAACTCGTTAGGTAGCGGTACATTGCGAAGCGATGATAAAGCAAGTCACTACTTGACATTTCACTAATCATCTCGGTATTCAAATATTTGAGGAAACTACTTCTCTCTCAAATATTCAATACCAAGGCGAAACTACTTTTCACCAAGCAACAAATAAACAGGCCACTACTTGGCACCTTACCAACTGGCAATCAAAAGAGATTTTTTTTTCTTAAAAAAAATGCCCCTTGTTTGGGTTTAACAAAGAAAAAGATTTTTTTAGGCCCAAAGGGCTTGCAAACATGATTGATGGGTTTATCGATCTTATATCGAGTTCATTGATAGCATAGCTATCTCATGTCGAGAATAAATGGGAGTGCATGATCATTGCTGAAGACCAGACTCGAAAAACTTGATAGAATTTTCAGGTATTGACTCTTTTAAAGAGAAGAAAAAGCATTCTGCTAAGATTTTGAAGATTGCAAAAATGAATTCTAGACTCCGTTGGGTACTAGATTTTCTAAAACATTGACTCTTTCAAAGAATGAGTTCAATTGATGAATTTGATTCAAGAGAGCGTTCAAGCTTCTCTTGCTTCTATTTGCTGAGAAAGTCTATCTCAATTATCAATATGGTTAATATCTTTTATGACGCAAGTCATAAAAGATACCCCTAGTATGATTACTTCCATGACAGGATTCATTGGAGAGCAAAACCAGGATAGGTAAGAAAAGTTTAAGCTTGCATGGGTTCTTTCTTTGGTATATGGGTAAAGGGATATCCACAGTGGATGAGTCTGAGAATTTTTTTCTTTCATTGCTCACTACTTGAGGCTTTGATATCTCTGGCAAGTTTGAACAAAATGTCTCTTGCCCTTCTTTGATTCCTAACCAGGATCCACTTTGAATTCTCTTCACATTTCAAAAATGTACTCTCGCTCTTCCAGTGCCAAACACTTCGGACATTGAGAGAGAAAAAATGATAAAAATAAGAAAATGGCTTCCAATGACTCAATCAAAGAAGACTCAAATTACTCAAGGGACTTGACTCACTTTTGATTCACCCTTAGATAAAATGTGTTATTTTATTATGGTAAGGCTAGCCACTCTTAGAGTACTCTCGAAAACCATGTCAAAAGGCTTTAGTTTCCTCCATCGGGACATCCGTCATGGTTATTACCCCATTGGGTTGCTCGGTTTTAATGCCCCTAGTTTAAAAAAGATATCAAAGCAAGTCTTGTCAACACTACTCGGATTCCAGGATCCTGCCCTGTGTAGAGGTTGCTTCTCTGCCTCCTTGATTTCTCTCTTCAAAAGAAGTCACAACTAATGCCTTTCAATTTTCAGTCTAAAAGACCCCTTGTCTCAACTTTTGCTTGTTCCACCAGAAAGACTTTCTAGGAAGGCTTGGGATAAAAAGGGTGGGATATTTAAAGTTCAAACAATTTGGACCGAATCTGGTCTAGCCAGACTACCTACGAACCCCAAATACACTGGGATACGTAGGCAACCTGTTCACAGGTTCGGTCGAAATTCTTGCAAAACCTTAAGCCATTCTTTGAAAAGCCCTATCCTACCTATAAAGTCCTTTTGGTGTTCAAGTAAAAAAAAATAAAAAAAGAAAAATGAGAAAAAATGAATGGAGCTTGAAGATCCGCTAGATTGAAAACCTGCAAAGGCCGTCTAGGCAAAATTTAGGATCATTCCCCTGCTAAGTCGAAAACCTGAAAGGGCGGCTTAGGCAAAAGTTAAGGGGGTGGCTTGCTGAGTCAAAAACCTGAAAAGGCGATTCAGGCAAAAGTTAAGGCCGAGCGGTCCGCCAAGTTGAAAATCCAAAAAGGGAGACTTGGTCGTGGTAAGATTGGGTTCACGCCAGAAGAATTACATCGATCTCTGAAATCACAGTTGATCAGGAGAAAATAACAATGATTCCTGAAACTAGGGGCATTAATTTCTAGCAATCGGAAAGTTGATAGAAAGATATATGAAGTATTACTGTCTTAAAAATAAGTGAAGATGTTATCAATAGAGAAACATTCTTTAAAAGATGCTAGCCTAACCCAAAAGAAAATACTGATAAGTCAGAAGCATCACATGATTACTTGAGTAATATTTCTTACTTCGTCATTTTATTGCAAGTACCTGTGGTTTTTGTTAATTGTATAAAAAAAAATTTACGAATTCTATTTTTAGAATTGTTGTAGGGTGTAATCGCTCTGAAAACAGGTTCATTAACAGGTTCTGAGAAACTTGGAAGAAGCAGGACTGTCATGAATGGCGAAAGATCTTTGAAGAATACATCTGATGAAAGAATAGAAGGAGGTCAGAATGCCTTAAGCTGTGGCTGGTTGCTAATGAAGTGGCATCTCAAATTCGGGCCTTGAAAGTCCTTTATTATATGGTGTTATTAAATCATTTGCTTCCAAAGTTGTTAAATGGAGATTTCGATTTCCTTTTTCTGATATCTCTGTTAAAACTCAAATTATCATATCTCTTATTCTCCTTGAGCATCATACAAATGTGATGTCTCATTTCCTTGGAATCCGTAAAAATATGGTATTTCATTCTCTTTGAGTCCATTAAAAAATGGTCTCTTATTCTGTTTGAGTATCATACAAATGTGATGTCTCATTTCCTTGGAATTCATAAAAATACAGTATTTCATTCTCTTTGAGTCCATTAAAAAATGGTCTCTTATTCTCTTTGAGCATCATACAAATGTGATGTCTCATTTCCTTGGAATCCGTAAAAATACGATATTTCATTCTCTTTGAGTCCATTAAAAAATGGTATTTTATTCTCTTTTAGCATCATACAAATGTGATGTCTCATTTCCTTGGAATCCATAAAAATACGGTATTTCATTCTCTTTGAGTCTATTAAAAAATGGTCTTTTATTCTCTTTGAGCATCATACATATGTGATGTCTCATTTCCTTGGAATCCGTAAAAATATGGTATTTCATTCTCTCTGAGTCCATTCAAAAATGGTCTCTTATTCCTCTTTAGGATCCTTACAAATATGACATCTCTTGTTCCTTAGGAATCGTACAAATACGATATCTCATCCTTTCTGAGTCCATTCAAAAGTGGTCTCTTATTCCTCTTTGAATCCATACAAATATGGTATCACATTTTATCTGAGCATGTGATGCTTCGTTTTCTTTAAAAATCTTTCGAAAGTCATCCATTATTTTCTCTAAAACCATTTGAAAATGGCGTCTCATTTCCTCTGAAACCATTCAAAAACGGTATTATTTTCCCTCCGAAAATCCGTTTGAAAATGGTATCCCATTCCTTCATTGCCCGTTCTAAAACGGCGCCGCATCATAATCATCTTTTGTTCTGGATTGCAAGATTTTTGCACCCAGAGTAAATCCGATTCTCCGTTATTCTAAACTGCCATCTCATGGTGTTTTAGAGTAAATGATTTTTTGATAGATGTTCAAATTCTAGGATTCCATCTAGGGTGTTGCATTATGTTAGGTTGCATGCATTCACATTTAGGTTGTAGTTTGTCTAGAGAGTCATTTGTTGGCAAAACGATGCGCAAAATTGTGTTGTCACTTTTGCTTTGGTATTCAATGACTATGTCATTTCTACCAAAGAGGGGCATCTGTAGACACCTCCATTTTGCTCCGCTTTAATCAACAAAGAAGTTAGTGTTTTGCTATCGATTTTTTTTTAGTGTTTTCCATTCCCGTGTCCGCCTCTTATGTTTTATTGATCTTTTCGATCATTTCTGCTGGGTTTCGCATTTTCCCGCTAAGTGTTGAGAAGGGTTATTCACGAGAATCCGAGCAAGGGAGAATTTGGACCATTTTGGTGGGCCCGCATTGAACATTTGTTTAGATTTGGACCAAACAGGGGGCCCGCATATTGTTTTAATGAAAAATGAGTTTTGAACTTACTTCGATCCAATGCATAAAGATGCCCATCAAGGGAGCAGTCAAGATCTCAGGGAGGTCATTTTAACAATCAATTTTTGTTGTGACCATCAAGTTGAACTATTCGAATAACCCTTGGACATGATTTTTGAGGCACTACTTTATAAATTAATGGTTTGGATCATCCCATGCGGGTGATATTTGGAGGATACAAGTTGTCCATGCCATGGCCTGTCAAAGTGAACGGTTCAGATCAGTCTTTGGGAATAGTTCAAGGGGGCGCAACCTAATTTACATCGTAGCCCATCAGTCAATAGTTCGGATCATTATACAGAAATAATTTGCGGGGCATAATCAATTCGAGTCGTGGTTAATAATTTGGGCGGTTCGGATCAGCCCGCAAAATTGATTTGGTGAAACACAATTCATTATGCCGTGGCCCATCATTTGGACGGTTTGGATCGTCCCAAGGTGCTGATTTCTAGAGCTGCAGCATATTCATATTAAGGGTCATCACTTGTACGGTTGAGATCATCCTACGAAGAGGATTTGAGGAGTGTGAATTGTTTTTATTACAGCCCAATAAATTGGATGGTTGGGATCATCCCGTGTAATTGATTTAGAGGGGCACATCCCATATATATTGAGGCCTACAAATTGGACAGATTTGATCATCTTACGGACATGGTCTGAGAGGGACGGTTGGTTTACATCAAATGGATGACTAGGATTGTATAATGGAAATAACTTAGTAGACAAGTTTTCATTGGGGCCTACAGAATGGACGGTTTAGATCATCCCTGTGAAATCAATATGAGAGCCTAACCTGCTGACATTGTGACTCAACAAATGGGCAAGTAGGACAATCCGATTGGGCAATTTTGGAAAGCATCAAACATCCATATCTTAGCTCATCAATTTGGAGGTTTGGATTATCCCATGATGTGGACCATGTGTGTTAATTACCTTTTTTTCTTTTTCTTTTTTTTACATGCATGCATATTCACGGATGGCAGCATACCTGTACGTTCATGCATTCCCTAAGAAGCAATAGGTTATTTTGAGGTACATGAATGTATGTAGGTTTGATTTCAACGGCAAGTGATGCATGTGTATGGCCTTTCTCATCCAAGCATACCTCTCTCCCCTACAAGCTAGCAGCACACGTTTTGGATTTGGCAATTCTCTCTCTCATAAATTAGTAACTCTCCCTCTCTTTCCCAACCAGCAAGTCTATCAAATCTTTGGATTTTATAATTTTATTGATATATCAAACAAAGATGGGAAACTTGCTTTCAGGTTTAAAGAAAATTTTTGGCCGAATCCCTTGCTTTCCAAAAAATGGCCGAATATCATTTCCATTGAATTGTCTTTATTACTATAATCAATTCCCACCTTCCCAAGTATAGTCTAATTCCTCATCAGGAAAGAAATACAATAGAGAAAGAAATTCAAAGAGGAAAGAGATTCGTGATGCTCTCTATAAAAGAGACAATTCGGCCAACTTTGAAGGGGCTGACTGGAAGACGCTCATCAATCTCTCTCCCATCCTCGAACTCTCTCTGACAAAGCTGCGTTCAGCACTCTTTGTAGAAAAAAAAAGGAGGAGGAATAGACTACATCTCTCTGAACCCCATAGTCAAAATACCGCTCTTCCACTACCTTGGCCGACTACCCTCTCCCTCGCTAAGCCGAAACCCATCTCCATCCTACCTTGTCCTTTGCTGGCTGAAATTGTTCTTGGTCTGTCACTTTATTTTGGCCAAACTCTCTTGGCCGAAACCTCTCTTTTGGTTAGTTGAGTCTCTATCCTTAGGTTGGGATCAACAAGCAACTGGTTCTTCATCAAAATCAACGTCAAAGGCAAAGGATCGACATCAAGCTCCGGAAAGAGGTAGGCCAATTTCCATATTCTTTCAATTTATCCTATAGAAATTTACATGTTTGTATCTTTGCCTATCTTTTCTTTTATTGTTTCCGATCCCTCTATACTCTAAACACGCATTCAGATATCCCTAAGCCACACCCCTAACCTGCACCATAAAGCCGCACCCTAATCCATGCCCTAAGCCACACCCCTAAGCCGCACCCCTAACCTAACCTAAGCCACATCCTTAAGCCGCACCCCAACCCGCGTCCTAAGCCGTACCCAAAACTTGCGGCCTGCTTGGCCTTGACCCAAAACCCCGCCTCATTCGGCAACCTAACCCAAGCCAACCCATGTCCAGCTCGAGTCAAACCGGATCCAACCCGGACCTAACCCATGTCCAACCCGAGTCAAACCGGATCCAACCTAACTGAACCCGAACCCGAATCATGACCACACCCCATACCACTCAGCCACAAACCAACCAAAACAGCCCCTCCCCTGTTTTACCGACCAAAACAGCCTCTCTTGTCCCCTGTTTTATCAGCCCAAACAGCTCACTGGATTTTGGAATCCATCCCCAAACAGTCCACTGGATTTTAGAATCCATCTCCCAAACAGCCCTCTGGATTTTGGAATCCATCCCCAAACAGCCCACTGGATTTTAGAATCCATCTCCCAAACAGCCCACTGGATTTTGGAATCCATCTCCCAAGCAGCCTATTGGATTTTAAAATCCATCCCCAAACAACTACTAGAATATAAAATCCAACCAAAACTTACCCTCACCTCCAGTCTAATCTGACCCCACGCAACCTAACCTGACCTACGTCCAACTCAATCCAACCAACTCAACCCAACCCAACCTGATCTGTGACCCAACCCCACCCAACCTAATCAAACCCAACCCAACCTGATCCGTGCCCCAACCCCGCCCAACTTGAGTCGAACCCAAAACCCGCAACCCGACCCCACCGCCATCCCATAGCCAATCGGATCAATAGCCTAATTCCCAATTCTGCCTCCAACCGTCCTATGGCCCATTCGATTCCCATGACCCACTCGGCCTTATGTGCTCTTCCCTAACTCATGGCTCATTCAGCCATGTCAATCAATCCCAGCCTATCCCACCGAAACAGCCATGTCTAAACCATAAATGCTTAAACCCATGTTGCCCATCCCATGTAGTCCAACCCATGTAGCCTAACTCATGTAGCCTAACCCATGCAACCATATTCATTTACCCATGGCTTAACCACATGCCCCATTCACCATTAGCAGATCCCATTCATCACATGCAATTCATAGGCCGATTCTAATACCCCTTCCCCAACAGCCCACATACTCATTATGTCATGCATCTCATCCTACATCATTTCCCCTCCTACATCCCCTTATCCAATACACAACCCATGCATACATACTCATCATATCCCCATCCATATACAACCCAGCAGTGCCGTAACCAGTGTTCCTCATACCAAAACTACATGGCCGAAGTCCAGACCGCACCCAAGTTACACCCCTACCCTTATTGGAACCCAATGTTGCACCTTGACCAAGCCTAAGGTTGCACCCTAACCCGGCCCTAGCTGCACACCAACCTAAAATAGCACCTCTAACCCCAAAACCTGTAACCCAAACCCCAACCCGGTCCGACTTGGACCAAGACTCAGCCTCAACCCGGTCCAACCCACTCCTAACCCGAGCCAAATCAACCCAATCCTACAACCCGAGCTTAATCTCAACCACCCCATCGGAACTACGTGTGGCTTGATCCCCGCGACGGGGTACGTAGGCAACTTGGCAAAACCAAGTTCAGCCGCACCTTTCTCCATCCTTCCCGTTCCCTCACACCCTTCTTCGTCTCTTCCATCCCTCTTTCTATCCCTTCTCCAATTCTCAAATCATTGATTGCATGTTTAGTTCTTTGATCATTTTGCATGATTAGTTACTTTGTTGAATTTGGAACTCCTTGGAATAAAAAAAAGAAAAACCTTAAAAAATCTAAGAACTTACATCAAATTGGAAAACTTCAATTCAAAATCTAAACCTCCAAATTCTTAAGTTTTAGGTTCTAGGATTGAAAAACTTAGAAGTGGCACTCTAGGTTCCCCAATAGAACTTTTGGATCCAAATTCTCACAAATATACTAAAAATGCAACTTAGGTCCATAGAATTAGATCTAGGTTCATATAGCATAGGTCATTTTAAATCAAATTCAACTTAAACTAAATCTCATCAAATCTCATAAAATGTCAAATCACTCATATAGGCATCTAAGCATTCTAGTTAGGCATATAGGATCATGCACTCCTGGCCTGCATGAGTCTAAACTGTGAACGGCTAAAAAAAATTAGAATGCATCTAGGTTAATAAAGTTCACATTCACCCCATTTAGGAATTGCATTGAAATTAGATCTTAGGATGCATGTTACATAGTTCTCACCTTAATGTAGAGTCAGATGAGCCATTTAAAATAAATTCAAAAGAGTTAACTTTTGAAATTGAAGACCGATTATCAGGCAGGAATGGTGCATGTGGTGGTAACTCCTCATACCTTCCATTCTCGTAACCAGGTAACGAGTCTAGATTTCTGGTAAATTATGGGTCCTAGATCCCTCATCTAGGTGGTGACTCTGTCACTCTCTTTTCCGTGGAATTCGGATTGCCTTAGTGATCCCAAGTTCACGAAAAAGAGGAATTAAATCACACCTTGCTAGGCTCGGCGGCTTACCCCTGCCCTTATGGGTACTGGGTTGCATGTTTGATTGCACCCTATAGCTTGGTTGCTGCCTGCTTGGTTGGGTAATTAAAATCAATAATAAAAAGCACACTCCAATCGCGTGGGTATGAGAGACCAAGAGAGAGCGTGGCGGCTCGCGCCTCACCCCTCTCGAGGGGATCAGGTCCCACACTTAGAAATTTTCTTTCGAGGAGTCTGACGGCATGTCAGGCAAAACTTCAACCGTTGTGCTCCACTCCCATCTCGAAGATCCTGAATTTATGCTTAAGGTTCCACAACTCCTTGTCTCTTCTTCTTCTTTTCTTCTTTTTCTTTTTTTAGGGCTCAAATTTATCATACTTCCTTGTCAAAAAGTCTTCTCTCAATATTTCATCAGCTCCACAGGATGTCTGATGTTTCCAACTTTAAAATCTTCACTTTTCAACTGGATGTCTAAAGACGATGAAGTCTTGTTTTGATCAACGACAGGGCATTCCCCTGGTTTATCCTTATAGGATCAAGCAAGACTACCTCAAACCCCTCTAAACAGGTTTATCAATTCTTTGCGCTACTCGGGAGATAAATTTTTGCCACTCCATCTTTCTCGAGTTTCGAATTTCGATACCACTCTCAATGGCTTCGATTTCTCCTTCAAGTGGCTATGCTCGATGCTCTTCCGCTCGTTTGACCATCTTTCAGATCTCGAGGTGAATTTCGTCTGCATTCTCATCCGAGAAGGGGGTCTGTAGTTGTTTTAAACGTTAAATCCAAGAGTGAATCATAAAAATTTGAAGATACAAAACCAAATGTTATATTGAATTGAAAACTTTGAAGTACATAGATGACTCACTGACACGCCTCTATGGGCTCTTTATCAGTTCTGATAGAAAATAAAACACTGACTCTATATAAGAAAGACTGACAGACATGACACTGCTTTTTTCTTCATTTTTTTTTTACATTGGCACTACAAGACTCACCAACTTTCAACCTAGGAGTTGGTACAAACTTGACAAAATACGAATCTTGAAACAAGATACTTGGCATATGACTCTTAAAACATAACACTTGAACAGAGGCAAGGAATTGGCACTGAAGTTCACAAGTAGCACGCCTTCTTCCATGATAATGCTGGCTAAGGAGTTCGACCCTGGTTCAGAAACCTTGGAAAGGGTGGTCCTCTGAAGTCCTGTTGACTTGGCCCAAATTGTCTTTGAAAACCTGCTGGTGACAGCACCTTCTCTGCCTCAACATTCTCAAGATATTCAAACTCTGACATTTTTTCTTTTCCCTTCAACTTATTCTCTGGCTCTGGAGTGATATAAGTGACGGGATCTCTGCGAGGTTGAATAGTTCTTTCAAGTGTCTGGTTCGTAAAAGCATAGATTTCAGCAAGAGCAGAAAAGTCTTTCTCTATCCGGTTCTAGATTGCATGTTTCAAAGCTAAACAATTCTTCGTCAGGTGACCCGGGCCTCTATGATACTCACAGTATTGATCCATCCTCCAATTGTTGGGGAATGGTTCAGGCACAGGTTTAATATCTGGAAGTCTTAAACAACCTTTACTGACCCATTTCTTCATGATGGCTATAAGAGAACAATGCATTTGAGTGAATTCTCTTTCCCATTTCTGACCCATCTTTTCTTCCTCTACCACTGGCTTCTTTAAAGGTTGGCGAGGAGGTCCAACATTCTTAACCTCTCTCGGAGTAATGAGAGGCTTCTTAAGAGGTTGGCGAGAAGGTCCAACACTTTTAACTTCCTTTGGAGCAATGCAAGGCTTTTTTCCATTATGCAAATCAACATATCTATCAAGGATTAAACTCTGAACAGAGGCCTCTTCTGTCATAGTACCCATATCCACAACTTGCTTTGGAGCAGAGTCGCATTTAATGGACAAGTGTTGCATCTGAATTTTCATCTCCTTCACCTCCTCAGTTAGCATAGCCATCTGACCAAAGAGCTTGACCATCCAACTTTCCATTCTGACAAGTGTAGTCTTCTCAACAGATTCTTCTACAGATCGAGTGTTTGATGGGACAAGTGGCGTCTCAGAATAGGGTGAATGAGAGATGCAGGAGTAGAAATGACATTTATCGAAGCTAGTGGCGAGACAGCATGAGTAAGAGTTTTCAGCACCTCTTGAATGGCTATCATAAGTTCAACTGGGTCAGCCATTGGATGAACCTCTGGTAATTCAAACAGTTAAGACAAAGAGAGTAAAGGTATTCTCGATGAAGTGGGAGAATCAAATGAGTCTAGATACCGAAGATGGTCTAGACCATGCAAGTTTGTCTTAGTTATCTCTTTTGAGGGGTGCTAACGATAGTTGCTCACCTTAAGAATCACTGAAATGGAAGTTAAAACACTAGGTTAAATGGATGATAACGGAGATAAAATATCTTGTACAACTAGAGACAAAAACAGTCCTGAACATGTTTGGATTACAAAACGGGTAAGTCAATCTATGAAGGTCAAAGAAAGGTAGGCATTGATAACATGACTTACACCAACAGGATCTCAAGGAATCTTCAATTTATCCCTTTAAGTCTTTTTGAGATATGGCTGCTCTCTTTTGAGGTATGAAAAAGTTAAGAATGATAAACACCCGTAATCTAAATGAGTTTAGACCTCAGCAATAATCATGCACTTGCGACAGATAGGCAAGATTTAGCTAATCCATCAATGATCATGGTATAAGAAGGGTAAATTCATGACGGAAAATATGAATCAATTATATGCACAAAAGATCAAAAAATAGATTATGACTAAAGTCAAGAATCTGATGATAATCTACAAATAGATAAATAAGAATAAACAAAAGGATCATGATACAACAAACTCATGGTCTATCCCTGACTTTGGAGAATAGCAGTCATGCTCAAAATGTTCCAGGTAAAATCCGGCAACAAAACAGCTATACAAGAAGGTCGAAGTAAGGTAAACTCATGGTTTAGCTAACTCTAAAGGATAGCCGTCATGCTCAAAATATTCTGCGAAAAATTCGGCAGCATAACGACTAGACAAGAAAGCCAAGGTAAGGTAAACTCATAGTTTAACTAACTCTAAAGGATAGCGGTCATGCTCAAAATATTCTGGACAAGATCCGGCAACATGACGATGCTAGAAAGGATTCCCACAACTAAACCAAAGGTACATGAATAACAGTGGTAAGATAAGCTCGGAATATGGTTACCAGAGGAAGGTGACCAAATGAAGGACCGACCAAAGGTGAGAACATATATGACAACGGGTCAAATTCTATAATCAACAGATCAAAGGATAAAACCCGGCCAATAAAATGGCAAGCAAAAGCCACTGACTAGATCTAGATCTGAACAGAGAATGGATATAACAAATTGAAATGAATAAGGAACTCTAACTAAGAGGAGAACTCTAATATACATAATCAGTATATATAAGTATATATACATACACATATATCCTAACCAGGGGCACCAGCCCTAATTCTAATCTAGCGGAGTCAAGGAAGTCTCGACTCAAGATAAACTGATGAGTGTGCTAGGACCGTGTTGTAGCCATATAAAATGAGCTCCCCTAGTCTACAAATGGGACAAAGCTCCTAGCTCTAGGCTCCACATGTGTGAGCAACACATGTTCGACCCTATATGAATGCATATATATAGTGTCCTAGCAAGGGTTCCCTAATTTTGGTTCTGAAGGGAGCAACTAATATATATATATACATAATATAATGAAATAAAAGTAGGGCCCAGGCATATCTGCAGGATACTATGCTTATGACCATACCCTTGATGTATAACGCCAGCACACCCAGCATTATACAGAGTATGTTCATCGCTCATCGGCTGCTGTAGAACACCAGCACACCCAGTGTATACGGCTGCAGCTCCGGCGCATAGCTTGGAAATAGATACAAGGTTCCCTCAAGGTCATAATTTCTCATCTGGTACGCGTCATATCTATTCCCTGGGGCCAATAATGAAAATAATGAAAGAAATAAAGAATATGACAATGCATGATGTGTAGTGTGTGAATCCCTTTCTTTAATTACGCACCTATCTGGTGCCCCTGGATTCTAAGCAAAAAGGTTCCCATTTCAAATGATTTTAACACAAATTCCTCCAAAGTTAGTAAAAATAGCATTTTTATAGAGTTAGGCAATGTTTCAAGAACTCCCCAGCAGAGTCGCCAGCCTGTGGACCCCGATACGAGGACGGTGCCGAGGGACGCGAGATCCCTCCTGCAATCCTCTAAGATCTCCACAACGTGAAGGAGAGCTCAACCAAGGAACTCTCGAAACGGATTCCACCCTCACAGCATAGCATGAGTGGCGATATAAAAAGAAAGAGATACATCCTGATCCGGAGCCAGGGCTCGAAACCAAGATATATCTAAAAATAACTCAGAGTCGCCATCCATAGATGCACCATGGAAGCAAAACAAATGCTCTGTTTGCAATGGATAACTAGAGATACAAAAGGTCTGTGCCTGATGACAAATGGAGAAGGTCTGAAGAGCCCCCCTAATTCGCCCGACTCCAAATACTTGGTCTCTTGTGCCATTTATTATTAACCTCGAAGAGTTTTGGGCAAAAATCATGTGAAATGGGAACAATCATCAGGAGTCGTCTATCTAAGCATGCATTTCCTGAGAATAGAAATAATAAGCGCAAATAAAATAAATGAAAGAGGTTCCACCTAAATATTGCTAGGTTATGAGTGACATACCTAACTGGTGTCTAAGTTCTGGTGGACAAACACATACAAGCTACAGCTAAAGGTATAGGATCAGTACAAGAAAGTAAGAGAACTAACAAAACAACAACATAACAAATCCTAAGACTCTAAATGATTAGCCCGAGTCTTCGGATGGTCTGGTATTCATCCAAAGAAGCCTACGTATCCCCGCCTCCACGAGAATCAAGGCAACGTAATTCTTCGCGCCTATTCTAAACTAGGATGCCTAAGACACCTAGACCTCTATTCTAGACTCGATCTAAAAGACCGGACCAGTTATTAAAGTTCCTTGTACGATTATTTAAATTCCAGTGAATTGTCGATTTTAGGACACCCTATATGCCCTAAGTAAATGCACGTTAGCCTTAAGCTAATGCAGGTGGTTCCTACAACCTATGTGTAACTAGGTTGTGCGTCCAAAGGAAAATAATGAGATCACTAGCGCATCCTAGACCTAGTCATCAGTCGGCGATGTGAATCGTCAAGTGACCGAACGGAGGCGAAACAGACTCCTAACTCTAACACAAACACAAACAAAACACACAACAATCAAACAACACACCAAGGACGAAACTCTTAACTCTAAAACAAACGCAAACAAGCACATAACAAATCAAAGACTAAAACCAAAGGCAAACCCCTAACTCTAAAACGCTCCTTTTAGGACAAAGTCGTAACTCTAAAAGAAGATTTTTCGAAAACAGGTTTATGAAATATTTTTGTACTTTTTAAAGAGTTTGAATGATTTATTTACAAAGGTTTGGCTGGACCTAGGATAAGAATCCCAAGCTGCACTACGTACCTCGTGGAAGAGGAGCAAGCCAACGTAGTTCGAAAAGAAACTTTCCTACTACGCTCCTAAAACTCAACACTTTAGATTTTTTTTAAGGTTTTTTATGTTTTCAAATATATTTTTTTATGTGCTTTTATATTTTTGACGATTAAAAGAAGTGCGTTAACACCCTTTCAGCTAAAGGGGATCCGATAGAAGAACCTCCTTACCCACCATATCGCGGTAGAGTAATTTAGAGGGAAACGGGATCCCTACAACCTAGGGGGAAAGAAAACAAACGAGGGAACTAAAAATCCGATACGAGAAAAACAAAATCTCAAAGAGATGACCAAAAGCTGACGAGGCTTAGCCAGTATCCAAAAGAGACGAGTTCTAACCCGCAAGGAAAAATCCTAAATAAACGAGAGATGAAAAGCTTCTAACCCTAAGGGTAAACTTCTAAACAAAAGGAACAGACAAAACCCTATAAAAAGAACTACTAAATCGATAGAATTATGAAACTCGAAAAGGATCCCGAGGAACGTGTAAAGAATAGTCCCGGAAAGAAAGGAAACCCCTCAAACCCTGTGAAAACCCTAAGATGGGGACAATGATAAGAAGGGCAAGGGACTGGCTCAAGAAACATTCCGTCATCGCCTTAACCCAAGAGGAAAATTCCCAAAAATCGATGGAAATGCCAAACACTTGCGAAAAACTTAAGCTCTAATGGAAAATCAAGATGACAAGGGTTTGCTCAAGAAATCCCAGATAAACCCGAATATCGATACCAAAACCACAGGGGTAAAGATAAAAAGAAAAAGGAGGGGCTCCGAGTAGCCTCATCATAGCCAGCTTCATCTTCTAGAATAACGACACCAAGGTTAAAACTTCAACAAAATCATGTTTTTTTTTAAATCAGAGAAATTAATCAATAGACAAATTATAAAGGAGACCTCAAAATTAACAGATCCAGTTTCAGTCACTGTTCTCCGAGGATATCGAATCCAAACCCCAAAATTAAAATGGATATTGAAATTAAAACAAATCCTCCCTCAAAATTTTCAAAACTATGACATTAAAAGACAACAAACAAAGAAAATTTAAAACCCGCAAATCCAATACCCCATCTACAACACCATTCGAAAGACCGTGCTAAAATTAAAATCCACACAGACACAGGAAAAGGCAATTCTAGCTACTGGGCCATAAATTGAGACAATCTCGGGTGAGGAACGGAACGTAACGACTCATAAATGGAAAAAATGAGAGGTGCTGCAAGAAAATACCTTCTTCGGATGAATCGAGATAAGGGGCGCCGGGTGCCGAGCACAAGGGCAGAGCCGATAATGAGAACGCAATCCGCTGCGATGCCGAATGACCAAATCGTGGATAATTGCTGCCTCCCAACAAAGTGTTGCCCGAGGATATGATCGGAGGTAGCGAGAATGGCCGGCGGGAAAGTTGACCCGAGAAGATGTTTGGGGGTAGAGACATGGAACGGCAGAGACGAGGGTGGAGTGGTCGGATTTAAATGGGTTTTGGTGGGATTCTGGTGATGGCGATCAGAGTAAATGAAGAGATGAAGGTTGAAGACGAGGGTGGTGATGGTGGTCGGATCTCCGATTGGAGGTGGTGGCTGTGAAGGGGAAGAAGGTGGCGGTTGGTGGTCGGATCTCCGATTGGAGGTGGTGGGTGAAAGAGAGGAAGAAGAAGAAGAAGAAGAAGATTGAGATGGTTGGAGAATAGGGGTAGTTTGGATTTTTAGGGTGGAGAAGAAGAAGAAGAAGAAAAAGAAAAAATGGTGGCCGAGAAGGTGGAGGTTGCCGGAAAAAATGGTGGTGCCGATGCCTCCCTTCTCTCGGATTTTCTGATTGGGGTTTCTCCTCTGATTTCTCAATGAAATTTGTGGCCCGAAGGTGAAGGTAGTGGAAGTGGGTTTGAGGGTGAGGATGGAGCCAGATTTGCAGGGAAATGGGAATGGGGTGGCTGCGGTAGTGGTGGAGGGAGATGGCCGGCCGGAGTTGCAGAAGGAGGTGGGAAATGGTGGTGGTGGCTGAGAGGGTTTGGGTGTTGCAGAACCGGCCAGATTCCGGTGAAGTGGCCGGAATAAATGGGGTTGGCCGGCGGGAATGGGTTGGTGGAGAAGATGGCCGGTGGTGGAGGCGAAGATGGGTCGAAGGTGGAGGGTGATGGCTGCCCAGCTTTCTCTCTTTTGCCTCTGTTTCTCTCCTCCTCTTGAAATGGAAAACCCTAATTCCTCCTCCCTTTTTTTCTCTCTCTTATGCGGCTGTGAAAACGAGCCCTCTCCCAAACCCTAACTCGCTGGGTATTTAAAAGGGGAAAAAGAAATTCACACCCCCCCTATTCGTTACCTGGACTGCCCCCGCCCCTCCCTCTAGTGTATTTGCTTTTTTCTCTTATTCTACAAAGGGGTGACCCAAGTAGAAAAGGGGAATGATATATTCGTGCGCTCTACTTTCCATGGACAGCCCCCTCTGGTGCAATTTTCCATTCTTGCTTGCTGTATCGGGGGTGCCCCAGGTAAGAGTATGGGTGGGATAAATGATTTCTTTTTGAAATGATATTGTCACAGCCATGCTCAGATAAGCGCGCCAACTGATCTTGCCTATTCGGTTCTAAAAGGCTTGTGAGAGCTTCTTAGGAAATGTAATGACCTTTGAAAGACAAGATGGGTTGGTGAAAATGTCATTTAGAGTTTAACGGTATAAATGGAGGAGGGCTAATGCTAAGAACTCAGGGATATTTTGTAATCTTTTGGAAACTTCAGGAACATGGGTATGGGGATCGAGGCTCACGATTCCAGGGTTCAAATACTGATTTCGGGACTCGGAATTCAGGAATTTTATTCGATTTCGAGGTTCTTATTTGATTTTGGGATTTTGGGGGCGGGGGCGGTCAAAATGGGGTGTCTACACGGCCAAATCCCAAGAAGAGCCCAAGAAGAAACCTAAAAGAATAAACCCTTTTCTACTTCTACTTCTCTATTTTCCTGTACTTCTCTTTCTCTCTCTTTTTCTCTCCCCTTGAGACAGCTAGCACACCCCCAACACTCTCTTGCCACACCCTGCTCTGTTTGGTTGCCGGGTTTTTTTTGTTCCTGGGAGTTATGTGGGAGAAAAAAATACCCTGGGAGATAGGTGGGAAAAAAAAGGTCCTAGAAGTATCCTGGTAAAATAAAAATCCCATGTTTGGTTGACCGGATTATGGTGGGAAAAAAAAAACCTTTGTTTGGTTGCTTGAACTGTTGGGTAGAAAAAATTTCTTCTCAAGCTTATTTTTGGTTCCTGAGTTTATTTTTGTTCCTGGGGTTATTTTGGGATGGGATGAAAAGGCAATCATTACAAAAGTGGGATTAAAAAATTCACCACACAACCAATCATTACAAGAGTGGGATTAAAAAATTCACCACACAAGCAATCATTACAAGAGTGGGATTAAAAAAAACCTAGTGCTAAAAGGCAACCAAACATGGGATGGGACCAAAATTTAACTAACTCTTCCTGGGACAAAAATTTAACTTGCAACCAAACGGAGCCGAGAGAAAAACCCTTTCTCAGGTTTTCCAAAAAACCCAAAAGGCAATTTCTATTCTATGCCTCTTGCCTTCCCACCCAAGTAACCCATGATGGGTGGGAAATAAGGCAACTTTTCCAACAATTTCCACCTTGGCTTATTTCCCAACCACCTGAACATTTTCTGTTGATGTCGCCACCGGTCCGCTTTCGCCGCAAACTACCATTGGCCTTTCGAAGTACCAGCTACACACCCTCGAATCATCCTGGTTCTAACTCGTTCCGATTCGATCAACACGGCCAATGCACATGTGTAGCGGCCAATCTGTTGACTCACCTAGTAAACCTTGGAGAGGGATCTCGATCCATCCTCCCCAACGCACGTACTGTCATCGTCTCATAATCGTCTGCAACCTGGAAACATGCCTCCGCACCAACTGCGAAAGAGACCCCACGCGTGCACGCGCTAATACTCCGTTTCCAACTAACCATCGAGATCTTGGGAAGACTAGTCACCGTGTCCCCAACCAGACGATATAATCTGCCACACTTCTCTCCTTTTATCAGAACCATACAGTCGCGTGTGAATTTCATAGCTCCACCTGCAGCTGAAAACTTGCAACCCTTGGAGTCCAACCGGCCAAGAGACACTAGATTCATTCGCATCTTTGGGACATACGCCACACCACCCAAAGTACGAACCACCCCATCAAACATTTTGATCTTTACAGTTCCAACTCCCGTGACGTCACAAGTAGACCCATCACCCAAGGACACTACACCTGCCCTTGTCTCCTAGAACGTATCAAATTATTCCCTCCTGGAACATACATGAACAGAGCAACCTGAATCTAGAATCCACTCATCATGAGAAGTGTGATTACCTGAGGAGACCGTGAGAACGTCTCCAAACACTTCGCTCTGTTCACCCGCCACCACAACATTCGTAACACCATTGTCTGCCTGGTCAGCTCGCTTCGGACAATCCCACTTAATGTAGCCATATTCTTTGCATCGGTAACATTGCACACCCTTTTCGTCGACCCTGGATCTTGACCTGCCTTTACCAGATCCCCTGTCAGACGACCTTCCTCTTTGATTCCTACCATGGACAACCAACCCCTGCTCTTCATTTCCACCAAGAATAGGTTTCTTCTGCATCTCATTCGATAAGAGAGACGATGTGACTTCTTCTAACTTTATCGTATCCTTACCGTACAATAAAGTCATCACCAAGTTGTCATTCGAATCAGGAAGAGAAGTAAGAAGCAAAAGGGCCTTGTCTTCTTCCTTCAACTTTTCATCAACCTTGTGGAGCTTATCCACAAGCCCATTGAACACCGTGATGTGTTCCAAAAGATCACCGCCTTCCTGCATCTTTAGCCCGTATAATTGCCGCTTCAGATACAACCGGTTGGCCAAGCTTTTTGACATATAAAGTTTTTCCAACTTCTCCCATAATTTAGGCGCATCTTCTTTTTCCATAACGTTAAACATAACGCAATCTACCAGACATAGTCGAATCGTGCTGACCGCCTTCGACTCAATGTCTTCCCACTCAGCATTCGTCGTCTTCTCCGGCTTTTCATCATTTCCCTTCAATGCCTTAGCAAGGCCCTGTTGAACTAAGATGTCATTCGCTCTCATCTGTCATAGGGTGAAACTACCCTTTCCGTCAAATCTGTGGATGTTGAACTGGGTAGAACTCAATTTTACCGCCATCTCAGATTACTTCGCACTTCTCGGTGTAGCGCTCCACCTCGAACAAGAATATTCTTTGGCAGTCTTTCCACCCAAAAAAATCACTTTAATCGCGATCCAACCGCAACACCCACGATCACTCCACCCGGCCTCGACGATCGCTCCACCTGAGCTCTGATACCACTTGTTGAGAATATCCGCCGGGCAAATCCGATCTGATCGTGTAAAAATTAAACGGAAAAGTAAAATAAACACAAGCAAGCCACAAGATAAACACCAAGATTTTACGTGGTTCGGCAAAGCCTACTCCACGGGCGAGAAACACGATCTTCCACTATGAGAAAAACAAAATACAAGGATTACAATGGATTAATCTCAAACCCACAAACCCGTAACCCTTTCGTTGCTCTCTCAAACCCAAGACCATACAAGAGTAACCCAAGAGAAACCCACAAGAGAAAACCCTAAGAGACAACCCGAGAAGAAATCCCAAGAAGAGCCCAAGAAGAAACCCAAAGAATAAACCCTTTTCTTCTTCTCCTTCTCTATTTTCCTCTACTTCTCTTTCTCTTTCTTTTTCTCTCCCCCTTGAGGCAGCCGACACACCCCAACACTCTGTTGCCACACCCTAAGAGAGAAAAACCCTTTCTCTCTATACTAGGGTTTTACAAAAAAAACCCAAAAGGCAATTTCTATTCTATGCCTCTTGCCTTCCCACCCAAGTAACCCACGATGAGTGGAAAATAAGGCAACTTTCCCAACAATAATACCGGAATTGACATTGTTGATATTTTAAACTCTAGGGCCCACCTTGTGTCCCAACTCTCTTCTTTGATAAGTGGTGACATGGCCCACATTTTAACACTAACCTCTCTGCAATCCATGATTCAAGGGTGATGTTTGGATGAGAAGAACTACTTCGATGAGCATTTCTATCGTTCCCATCAGCCATAGTTTATTCCATAGAGTATGGAGGTCTCCCTAACATTACATTGTCACTTTACTAACAAAAACCCTGAAACAAGGAAGCGTGCATTCATAAATATAACCTTCCCTTTTGCTAACGTGAATAACAACTTTCCTGGGTATTCAAAATCTAGACTGCTTAGTGAACATGAAAAATGGAAAAGAAACTCAATTCACCCTAAAATCCTTCTGATAAATTCTCCACTTTGAGGTGAATTATAAATGTTAAATTTACCCAAAAAACTTAGATGCCAATCATAGATAAAAACCTTGAGAAGCCAAAAGCCATCATCAAGGAATACTGTAATTGAAGATTTCTAAAGGTGTATAAGTTATAGTAAAAAGTAATTGAGAAATTATGTGGTGGCCGACCGTGAGATTATAAAGGTCGGAAAGAGAAACCATCTCCCCCTTGGTTTTTAATCCAAGAGAAAGCCCTATTTTTTACTTTTCTTTGGTTCAAAAACCAAGGCAGCAGGTTTTGTCTCTTACCGCCCTTTACATTCTCAAAGTCGGGCATCATATAATTTCTCAAAGTAATTTTCTATCATTTGATTTAATTTGGTGTACGGCGTCGATATTTGTGACAATAATATTATATACTGTGAAAATAGTGTAGGTTCACTGTCCACCTTATGGAGCTCTTATTATCAATTTGATCTAGAGACATTGCTAGGGGGCACAATGCATGGTGTCACAACTGTTAGATAGAGATCGATCCAACCCTTAGATTGAGATCCAGGAAACTTGCCTCAACTTCTTTGGTCGCGTGCTTCCTTTTTTAATAAATTTTCGTCATCACGTCAAAAAAAAAAAAAAGAATATTGGAGATCTTAACCGTTACATTAGATTGAGATCTCACAGTTGGATTAATTGCTAGATGAGGAAGGTATCTTATTTCTTCCCAAATCTTATCATTTATCTCTTGTCGTGTTTATCTCTAATTAAGTGCTTTATATAAGCACTGATTATATCAATCGTATGTAACAAAGATTAGTGAAGATCTCCATTTCCATTATTTTACAACAGCCATGCAAAAACTAAGGGCCCGTTTGGATGCCGAGAAGATTTTGATTTGGATTTCTCACATATGCAGCCCTTTTTGCATTGTAATTTGGATCGGATCAAATTCTTGGATTTCTAATTCAGCAGCTGACAGTGAAAAAAATCAGATTTCTAAATTTGCTGTGGAAATAAGAAATTGGAAATCCACAGATCTGGCAGTTTCCTTCGCCCTCTTTGCTCCGCAACCTCTTCCCTCCACTAGGAAGTACCCCCTTCCCTCTCTCTCTCTCTCCCTCTACATGAGCTGCCAGATCTATTCATTTTCTATTCAAAACTCAATTCCAAATCCAAATACAAAATGGGAGGTATCCAAACGGGCCCTAAAGGAATATGTTAAATAATAGGGCCACCTCGTGCCCCAACTATATGATTTGGTGAATGGGGACATGGGCCACCTTATAACCCTAGCCTTTTTCAATCCTTGATTCATGGGATATGTTTGGATGAGAAGAACTACTTCGATAATTTTTTCAATCCTTGATTCTTAGTTATCTCTTTTGAGGGGTGATAACGATAGTTGCTCACCTTAAGAATCACTGAAATGGAAGTTAAAACACTAGGTTAAATGGATGATAATGGAGATAAAATATCTTGTACAACTAGAGACAAAAACAGTCCTGAACATGTTTGGATTACAAAACAGGTAAGTCAATCTATGAAGGTCAAAGAAAGGTAGGCATTGATAACATGACCTACACCAACAGGATCTCAAGGAATCTTCAATTTATCCCTTTAAGTCTTTTTGAGATATGGCTGCTCTCTTTTGAGGTATGAAAAAGTTAAGAATGATAAACACCCGTAATCTAAATGAGTTTAGACCTTAGCAATAATCATGCACTTGCGACAGATAGGCAAGATTTAGCTAATCCATCAATGATCATGGTATAAGAAGGGTAAATTCATGACGGAAAATATGAATCAATTATATGCACAAAAGATCAAAAAATAGATTATGACTAAAGTCAAGAATCTGATGATAATCTACAAATGGATAAATAAGAATAAACAAAAGGATCATGATACAACAAACTCATGGTCTATCCCTGACTTTGGAGAATAGCAGTCATGCTCAAAATGTTCCAGGTAAAATCCGGCAGCAAAACAGCTATACAAGAAGGTCGAAGTAAGGTAAACTCATGGTTTAGCTAACTCTAAAGGATAGCCGTCATGCTCAAAATATTCTGCGAAAAATTCGGCAGCATAACGACTAGACAAGAAAGCCAAGGTAAGGTAAACTCATGGTTTAACTAACTCTAAAGGATAGCGGTCATGCTCAAATATTCTGGACAAGATCCGGCAGCATGACGATGCTAGAAAGGATTCCCACAACTAAACCAAAGGTACATGAATAACAGTG
Organism: Tasmannia lanceolata; assembly: GCF_043159265.1. Lineage (NCBI taxonomy): Eukaryota > Viridiplantae > Streptophyta > Magnoliopsida > Canellales > Winteraceae > Tasmannia > Tasmannia lanceolata. Next base: position 18,234,652 of record NW_027518714.1, read on the forward strand.
GTAAGATAAGCTCGGAATATGGTTACCAGAGGAAGGTGACCAAATGAAGGACCGACCAAAGGTGAGAACATATATGACAACGGGTCAAATTCTATAATCAACAGATCAAAGGATAAAACCCGGCCAAGAAAATGGCAAGCAAAAGCCACTGACTAGATCTAGATCTGAACAGAGAATGGATATAACCAATTGAAATGAATAAGAAACTCTAACTAAGAGGAGAACTCTAATATACATAATCAGTATATATAAGTATATATACATACACATATATCCTAACCAGGGGCACCAGCCCTAATTCTAATCTAGCGGAGTCAAGGAAGTCTCGACCCAAGACAAACTGATGAGTGTGCTAGGACCGTGTTGTAGCCATATAAAATGAGCTCCCCTAGTCTACAAATGGGACAAAGCTCCTAGCTCTAGGCTCCACATGTGTGAGCAACACATGTTCGACCCTATATGAATGCATATATATAGTGTCCTAACAAGGGTTCCCTAATTTTGGTTCTGAAGGGAGCAACTAATATATATATACATAATATAATGAAATAAAAGTAGGGCCCATGCATATCTGCAGGATACTATGCTTATGACCATACCATTGATGTATAACGCTAGCACACCCAGCATTATACAGAGTATGTTCATCGCTCATCGGCTGCTGTAGAACACCAGCACACCCAGTGTATACGGCTGCAGCTCCGGCGCATAGCTTGGAAATAGATACAAGGTTCCCTCAAGGTCATAATTTCCCATCTGGTACGCGTCATATCTATTCCCTGGGGCCAATAATGAAAATAATGAAAGAAATAAAGAATATGACAATGCATGATGTGTAGTGTGTGAATCCCTTGTTTTAATTACGCACCTATCTGGTGCCCCTGGATTCTAAGCAAAAAGGTTCCCATTTCAAATGATTTTAACCCAAATTCCTCCAAAGTTAGTAAAAATGGCATTTTTATAGAGTTAGGCAATGTTTCAAGAACTCCCCAGCAGAGTCGCCAGCCTGTGGACCCCGATCCGAGGACGGTGCCGAGGGACGCGAGATCCCTCCTGCAATCCTCTAAGATCTCCACAACGTGAAGGAGAGCTCAACCAAGGAACTCTCGAAACGGATGCCACCCTCACATCATAGCATGAGTGGCGATATAAAAAGAAAGAGATACATCCTGATCCGGAGCCAGGGCTTGAAATCAAGATATATCTAAAAATAACTCAGAGTCGCCATCCATGGATGCACCATGGAACCAAAACAAATGCTCTGTTTGCAATGGATAACCAGAGATACAAAAGGTCTGTGCCTGATAACGAATGGAGAAGGTCTGAAGAGCACCCCTAATTCGCCCGACTGCGAACACTTGGTCTCTTGTGCCATTTATTATTAACCTCGAAGAGTTTTGGGCAAAAATCATGTGAAATGGGAACAATCCTCAGGAGTCGTCTATCTAAGCATGCATTTCCTGAGAATAGAAATAATAAGCGCAAATAAAATAAATGAAAGAGGTGCCACCTAAATATTGCTAGGTTATGAGTGACATACCTAACTGGTGTCTAAGTTCTGGTGGACAAACACATACAAGCTACAGCTAAAGGTATAGGATCAGTACAAGAAAGTAAGAGAACATAACAAAACAACAACATAACAAATCCTAAGAATCTAAATGATTAGCCCGAGTCTTCGGATGGTCTGGTATTCATCCAAAGAAGCCTACGTATCCCCGCCTCCACGAGAATCAAGGCAACGTAATTCTTCGCGCCTATTTTAAACTAGGATGCCTAAGACACCTAGACCTCTATTCTAGACTCGATCTAAAAGACCGGACCAGTTATTAAAGTTTCTTGTACGATTATTTAAATTCCAGTGAATTGTGGATTTTAGGACACCCTATATGCCCTAAGTAAATGCACGTTAGCCTTAAGCTAATGCCGGTGGTTCCTACAACCTATGTGTAACTAGGTTGTGCGTCCTAAGGAAAATAATGGGATCACTAGCGCATCCTAGACCTAGTCATCAGTCGGCGATGTGAATCGCCAATTGACCGGACGGAGGCGAAACAGACTCCTAACTCTAACACAAACACAAACAAAACACACAACAATCAAACAACACACCAAGGACGAAACTCTTAACTCTAAAACAAACGCAAACAAGTACATAACAAATCAAAGACTAAAACCAAAGACAAACCCCTAACTCTAAAACGCTACTTTTAGGACAAAGTCCTAACTCTAGAGGAAGATTTTTCGAAAACAGGTTTATGAAATATTTTTGTACTTTTTTAAAGAGTTTGAATGATTTATTTACAAAGGTTTGGCTGGACCTGGGATAAGAATCCCAAGCTGCACTACGTACCTCGTGGAAGAGGATCAAGCCAACGTAGTTCGAAAAAAAACTTTCCTACTACGCTCCTAAAACTCAACACTTTAGATTTTTTTTAAGGTTTTTTATGTTTTCAAATATATTTTTTATGTGCTTTTATATTTTTGATGATTAAAAGAAGTGCGTTAACACCCTTTCAGCTAAAGGGGATCCGATAGAAGAGCCTCCTTACCCACCATATCGCGGTAGAGTAATTTAGAGGGAAACGGGATCCCTACAGCCTAGGAGGAAAGAAAACAAACGAGGGAACTAAAAATCCGATACGAGAAAAACAAAATCTCAAAGAGATGACCAAAAGCTGACGAGGCTTAGCCAGTATCCAAAAGAGACGGGTTCTAACCCGCAAGGAAAAACCCTAAATAAACGAGAGATGAAAAGCTTCTAACCCTAAGGGTAAACTTCTAAACAAAAGGAACAGACAAAACCCTATAAAAAAAACTACTAAATCGATAGAATCCTTAAACTCGAAAAGGATCCCGAGGAACGTGTAAAGAATAGTCCCGGAAAGAAAGGAAACCCCTCAAACCCTGTGAAAACCCTAAGATGGGGACAATGATAAGAAGGGCAAGGGGCTGGCTCAAGAAACATTCCGTCATCGCCTTAACCCAAGAGGAAAATTCCCAAAAATCGATGGAAATGCCAAACACTTGCGAAAAACTTAAGCTCTAATGGAAAATCAAGATGACAAGGGTTTGCTCAAGAAATCCCAGATAAACCCGAATATCGATACCAAAACCCACAGGGGTAAAGATAAAAAGAAAAAGGAGGGGCTCCGAGTAGCCTCATCATAGCCAGCTTCATCTTCTAGAATAACGACACCAAGGTTAAAACTTCAACAAAATCATGTTTTTTTTTTAAATCAGAGAAATTAATCAATAGACAAATTATAAAGGAGACCTCAAAATTAACAGATCCAGTTTCAGTCACTGTTCCCCGAGGATATCGAATCCAAACCCCAAAATTAAAATGGATATTGAAATTAAAACAAATCCTCCCTCAAAATTTTCAAAACTATGACATTAAAAGACAACAAACAAAGAAAATTTAAAACCCGCAGATCCAATACCCCATCTACAACACCATTCGAAAGACCGTGCTAAAATTAAAATCCACACAGACACAGGAAAAGGCAATTCTAGCTACTGGGCCATAAATTGAGACAACCTCGGGTGAGGAACCGAACGTAACGACTCATAAATGGAAAAAATGAGAGGTGCTGCAAGAAAATACCTTCTTCGGATGAATGGAGATAAGGGGCGCCGGGTGCCGAGCACAAGGGCAGAGCCGATAATGAGAACGCAATCCGCTGCGATGCCGAATGACCAAATCGTGGATAACTGCTGCCTCCCAACAAAGTGTTGCCCGAGGATATGATCGGAGGTAGCGAGAATGGCCGGCGGGAAAGTTGACCCGAGAAGATGTTTGGGGGTAGAGACATGGAACGGCAGAGACGAGGGTGGAGTGGTCGGATTTAAATGGGTTTTGGTGGGATTCTGGTGATGGCGATCAGAGCAAATGAAGAGATGAAGGTTGAAGACGAGGGTGGTGATGGTGGTCGGATCTCCGATTGGAGGTGGTGGCTGTGAAGGGGAAGAAGGTGGCGGTTGGTGGTCGGATCTCCGATTGGAGGTGGTGGGTGAAAGAGAGGAAGAAGAAGAAGAAGAAGAAGAAGATTGAGATGGTTGGAGAAGAGGGGTAGTTTGGATTTTTAGGGTGGAGAAGAAGAAGAAGAAGAAAAAGAAAAAATGGTGGCTGAGAAGGTGGAGGTTGCCGGAAAAAATGGTGGTGCCGATGCCTCCCTTCTCTCGGATTTTCTGATTGGGGTTTCTCCTCTGATTTCTCAATGAAATTTGTGGCCCGAAGGTGAAGGTAGTGGAAGTGGGTTTGAGGGTGAGGATGGAGCCAGATTTGCAGGGAAATGGGAATGGGGTGGCTGCGGTAGTGGTGGAGGGAGATGGCCGGCCGGAGTTGCAGAAGGAGGTGGGAAATGGTGGTGGTGGCTGAGAGGGTTTGGGTGTTGCAGAACCGGCCAGATTCCGGTGAAGTGGCCGGAATAAATGGGGTTGGCCGGCGGGAATGGGTTGGTGGAGAAGATGGCCGGTGGTGGAGGCGAAGATGGGTCGAAGGTGGAGGGTGATGGCTGCCCAGCTTTCTCTCTTTTGCCTCTGTTTCTCTCCTCCTCTTGAAATGGAAAACCCTAATTCCTCCTCCCTTTTTTTTCTCTCTTATGCGGCTGTGAAAACGAGCCCTCTCCCAAACCCTAACTCGCTGGGTATTTAAAAGGGGAAAAAGAAATTCACACCCCCCCTATTCATTACCTGGACTGCCCCCGCCCCTCCCTCTAGTGTATTTGCTTTTTTCTCTTATTCTACAAAGGGGTGACCCAAGTAGAAAAGGGGAATGATATATTCGTGCGCTCTACTTTCCATGGACAGCCCCCTCTGGTGCAATTTTCCATTCTTGCTTGCTGTATAGGGGGTGTCCCCAGGTAAGAGTAGGGGTGGGATAAATGATTTCTTTTTTAAATGATATTGTCACACCCATGCTCAGATAAGCGCGCCAACTGATCTTGCCTATTCGGTTCTAAAAGGCTTGTGAGAGCTTCTTAGGAAATGTAATGACCTTTGAAAGACAAGATGGGTTGGTGAAAATGTCATTTAGAGTTTAACGGTATAAATGGAGGGGGGCTAATGCTAAGAACTCAGGGATATTTTGTAATCTTTTGGAAACTTCAGGAACATGGGTATGGGGATCGAGGCTCACGATTACAGGGTTCAAATACTGATTTCGGGACTCGGAATTCAGGAATTTTATTCGATTTCGAGGTTCTTATTTGATTTTGGGATTTTGGGGGCGGGGGCGGTCAAAATGGGGTGTCTACACGGCCAAATCCCAAGAAGAGCCCAAGAAGAAACCTAAAAGAATAAACCATTTTCAACTTCTCCTTCTCTATTTTCCTGTACTTCTCTTTCTCTCTCTTTTTCTCTCCCCTTGAGACAGCTAGCACACCCCCAACACTCTCTTGCCACACCCTGCTCTGTTTGGTTGCCGGGTTGTTTTTATTCCTGGGAGTTATGTGGGAGAAAAAAATACCCTGGGAGATAGGTGGGAAAAAAAAGGTCCTAGAAGTATCCTGGTAAAATAAAAATCCCATGTTTGGTTGACCGGATTATGGTGGGAAAAAAAAAAACCTTTGTTTGGTTGCTTGAACTGTTGGGTAGAAAAAAAGTCTTCTCAAGCTTATTTTTTGTTCCTGAGTTTATTATTGTTCCTGGGGTTATTTTGGGATGGGATGAAAAGGCAATCATTACAAAAGTGGGATTAAAAAATTCACCACACAAGCAATCATTACAAGAGTGGGATTAAAAAAAACCTAGTGCTAAAAGGCAACCAAACATGGGATGGGACCAAAATTTAACTAACTCTTCCTGGGACAAAAATTTAACTGGCAACCAAACGGAGCCGAGAGAAAAACCCTTTCTCAGGTTTTCCAAAAAACCCAAAAGGCAATTTCTATTCTATGCCTCTTGCCTTCCCACCCAAGTAACCCATGATGGGTGGGAAATAAGGCAATTTTTCCAACAATTTCCACCTTGGCTTATTTCCCAGCCACCTGAACATTTTCTGTTGATGTCGCCACCGGTCCGCTTTCGCCGCAAACCACCATTGGCCTTTCGAAGTACCAGCTACACACCCTCGAATCATCCTGGTTCTAACTCGTTCCGATTCGATCAACACGGCCAATGCACATGTGTAGCGGCCAATCTGTTGACTCACCTAGTAAACCTTGGAGAGGGATCTCGATCCATCCTCCCCAACGCACGTACTGTCATCGTCTCATAATCGTCTGCAACCTGGAAACATGTCTCCGCACCAACTGCGAAAGAGACCCCACGCGTGCACGCGCTAACACTCTGTTTCCAACTAACCATCGAGATCTTGGGAAGACTAGTCACCGTGTCCCCAACCAGACGATATAATCTGCCACACTTCTCTCCTTTTATCAGAACCATACAGTCGCGTGTGAATTTCATAGCTCCACCTGCAGCTGAAAACCTGCAACCCTTGGAGTCCAACCGGCCAAGAGACACTAGATTCATTCGCATCTTTGGGACATACGCCACACCACCCAAAGTACGAACCACCCCATCAAACATTTTGATCTTTACAGTTCCAACTCCCGTGACGTCACAAGTAGACCCATCACCCAAGGACACTACACCTGCCATTGTCTCCTGGAACGTATCAAATTATTCCCTCCTGGAACATACATGAACAGAGCAACCTGAATCTAGAATCCACTCATCATGAGAAGTGTGATTACCTGATGAGACCGTGAGAACGTCTCCAAACACTTCGCTCTGTTCACCCGCCACCACAGCATTCGTAGCACCATTGTCTGCCTGGTCAGCTCGCTTCGGACAATCCCACTTAATGTAGCCATATTCTTTGCATCGGTAACATTGCACACCCTTTTCGTCGACCCTGGATCTTGACCTGCCTTTACCAGATCCCCTGTCAGACGACCTTCCTCTTTGATTCCTGCCATGGACAACCAACCCCTGCTCTTCATTTCCACCAAGAATAGGTTTCTTATGCATCTCATTCGATAAGAGAGACGACGTGACTTCTTCTAACTTTATCGTATCCTTACCGTACAATAAAGTCGTCACCAAGTTGTCATTCGAATCAGGAAGAGAAGTAAGAAGCAAAAGGGGCTTGTCTTCTTCCTTCAACTTTTCATCAACCTTGTGGAGCTTATCCACAAGCCCATTGAACACCGTGATGTGTTCCAAAAGATCACCGCCTTCCTGCATCTTCAGCCCGTACAATTGCCGCTTCAAATACAACCGGTTGGCCAAACTTTTTGACATATAAAGTTTTTCCAACTTCTCCCATAATTTAGGCGCATCTTCTTTTTCCATAACATTAAACATAACGCAATCTACCAGACATAGTCGAATCGTGCTGACCGCCTTCGACTCAATGTCTTCCCACTCAGCATCCGTCGTCTTCTCCGGCTTTTCATCATTTCCCTTCAACGCCTTAGCAAGGCCCTGTTGAACTAAGATGTCATTCGCTCTCATCTGTCATAGGGTGAAACTACCATTTCCTTCAAATCTGTGGATGTTGAACTGGGTAGAACTCGATTTTACCGCCATCTCAGATTACTTCGCATTTCTCGGTGTAGCGCTCCACCTCGAACAAGAATATTCTTTGGCAGTCTTTCCACCCAAAAAAATCACTTTAACCGCGATCCAACCACAACACCTACGATCACTCCACCCGGCCTCGACGATCGCTCTACCTGAGCTCTGATACCACTTGTTGAGAATATCCGCCGGGCAAATCCGATCTGATCGTGTACAAATTAAACGGAAAAGTAAAATAAACACAAGCAAGCCACAAGATAAACACCAAGATTTTACGTGGTTCGGCAAAGCCTACTCCACGGGCGAGAAACACGATCTTCCACTATGAGAAAAACAAAATACAAGGATTACAATGGATTAATCTCAAACCCACAAACCCGTAACCCTTTCGTTGCTCTCTCAAACCCAAGACCATACAAGAGTAACCCAAGAGAAACCCACAAGAGAAAATCCTAAGAGACAACCCGAGAAGGAATCCCAAGAAGAGCCCAAGAAGAAACCCAAAGAATAAACCCTTTTCTTCTTCTCCTTCTCTATTTTCCTCTACTTCTCTTTCTCTTTCTTTTTCTCTCCCCCTTGAGGCAGCCGACACATCCCAACACTCTGTTGCCACACTCTAAGAGAAAAACCCTTTCTCTCTATACTAGGGTTTTCCAAAAAAACCCAAAAGGCAATTTCTATTCTATGCCTCTTGCCTTCCCACTCAAGTAACCCACGATGAGTGGAAAATAAGGCAACTTTCCCAACAATAATACCGGAATTGACATTGTTGATATTTTAAACTCTAGGGCCCACCTTGTGTCCCAACTCTCTTCTTTGATAAGTGGTGACATGGCCCACATTTTAACACTAACCTCTCTGCAATCCATGATTCAAGGGTGATGTTTGGATGAGAAGAACTACTTCGATGAGCATTTCTATCGTTCCCATCAGCCATAGTTTATTCCATAGAGTATGGAGGTCTCCCTAACATTACATTGTCACTTTACTAACAAAAACCCTGAAACAAGGAAGCGTGCATTCATAAATATAACCTTCCCTTTTGCTAACGTGAATAACAACTTTCCTGGGTATTCAAAATCTAGACTGCTTAGTGAACATGAAAAATGGAAAAGAAACTCAATTCACCCTAAAATCCTTCTGATAAATTCTCAACTTTGAGGTGAATTATAAATGTTAAATTTACCCAAAAAACTTAGATGCCAATCATAGATAAAAACCTTGAGAAGCCAAAAGCCATCATCAAGGAATACTGTAATTGAAGATTTCTAAAGGTGTATAAGTTATAGTAAAAAGTAATTGAGAAAATATATGGTGGCCGACCGTGAGATTATAAAGGTCGGAAAGAGAAACCATCTCCCCCTTGGTTTTTAATCCAAGAGAAAGCCCTATTTTTTACTTTTCCTTGGTTCAAAAACCAAGGCAGCAGGTTTTGTCTCTTACCGCCCTTTACATTCTCAAAGCCGGGCATCATATAATTTCTCAAAGTAATTTTCTATCATTTGATTTAATTTGGTGTACGGCGTCGATATTTGTGACAATAATATTATATACTGTGAAAATAGTGTAGGTTCACTGTCCACCTTATGGAGCTCTTATTATCAATTTGATCTAGAGACATTGCTAGGGGGCACAATGCATGGTGTCACAACTGTTAGATTGAGATCGATCCAACCCTTAGATTGAGATCCAGGAAACTTGCCTCAACTTCTTTGGTCGCGTGCTTTCTTTTTTAATAAATTTTCGTCATCACGTCAACAAAAAAAAAAGAATATTGGAGATCTTAACCGTTACATTAGATTGAGATCTCACAGTTGGATTAATTGCTAGATGAGGAAGGTATCTTATTTCTTCCCAAATCTTATCATTTATCTCTTGTCGTGTTTATCTCTAATTAAGTGCTTTATATAAGCACTGATTATATCAATCGTATGTAACAAAGATTAGTGAAGATCTCCATTTCCATTATTTTACAACAGCCATGCAAAAACTAAGGGCCCGTTTGGATGCCGAGAAGATTTTGATTTGGATTTCTTACATATGCAGCCCTTTTTGCATTGTAATTTGGATCGGATCAAATTCTTGGATTTCTAATTTAGCAGCTGACAGTGAAAAAAATCAGATTTCTAAATTTGCTGTGGAAATAAGAAATTGGAAATCCACAGATCTGGCAGTTTCCTTCGCCCTCTTTGCTCCACAACCTCTTCCCTCCACTAGGAAGTACCCCCTTCCCTCTCTCTCTCTCTCTCTCTCTCTCTCTCTCTCTCTCTCTCTCTCTCTCTCTCCTCTACATGAGCTGCCAGATCTATTCATTTTCTATTCAAAACTCAATTCCAAATCCAAATACAAAATGGGAGGTATCCAAACGGGCCCTAAAGGAATATATTAAATAATAGGGCCACCTCGTGCCCCAACTATATGATTTGGTGAATGGGGACATGGGCCACCTTATAACCCTAGCCTTTTTCAATCCTTGATTCATGGGATATGTTTGGATGAGAAGACCTACTTCGATAAAAAAATTTCTATCTTACACATTAAGCATACTTAACTCCATGGAGCATGGAGGTCTCGTTGACATCACATTGTCACCTTACAAACAAAAATCCTAAAACAAGGAAGCCTGCATTCATGAAAATAGCCTTCCCATTTGCTAACATGAATAACAACTTTCATGGCTGCAAAAAACATGTATTCAAAATTTAGGGCGATGGAAAATGAATTGAACTACATTCGATCACATTAACATCCTTTTGAAACTCTTCAACTTTGAGGTGAGCTATAAATATTCAATTTATATGAAACAACCTATATTAAACTAAGAACAAATTCCTTATATTATGAAAGTTAAAACCATATCCATTTTGTCAAAATCAACATAGAGAATAACATTGGTGTGGCAGTTAATTTTAAGACCCTAACTGCTTATAAACTGATAAAATATCGTTGCTAATCATAGATAGATACCTCGAAGCCCCATCATCACATAATGCTCACATGGGTTCTGACATTATAATTTACAAAAGCCTCTCAGATTAGTAACATGTTCACGTGATGGGTTGATTAATCCACCCTCTAAGCAGATGGTTAGTATAATCATCGAACACTCAACATGGGTTCGCCATGTGTCGTGATCCCTCGAAGTTCCAACAAGAAACTTAAATAAGTTAGAAACTCAGTAACTTCCTATACCCATTTTCAAATGTTAAACAATTAGATCAACTAGTGAAAAAAAAAAAAGTGAAGATTGTTTCACCTCCGCCGGCCCGTGACTAAGTGCGCCGCCCCAAAATCAGCCTTTCACTTTTTTGCGAAAGACTACGATTAAAAATGGGAAATGATATATCCGCCCCTTTTGATCACTACGAACACCCCCAGTCAGTGTATCAGGGACTAAAGAGAGGCTGTTGTACTTATGTCGGAAGAATTCAATGCCCCTGATTGCCATAGACACTGACAGGGGGTGTTCCTAGTGATCAAAAGGGGCGGATATATCACTTCCCTTAAGAATATGCTTATTTTAGTGAGATTAATCTCGGCCCTTAAAGGTTGATTTTGGGTTGACACGCTTAGCCACAGAGGTGAAACAACCTCACAGAAATGAGCCTATTTAAAGATGTACTCAATAATGAATTGATTCATGTCCAAGAGCCCAAATAATCAAAATTTATGAATGTGCTCGGTCAACAAAATGTCATCAACCAAATTTTATTCTCAAGCAAAAACCAAGAATTAAATGCTTGTTAGCATGGGGATTAGAAACCAAAGAAAAAGGTGCTTCTTTCACGTGATTGCTTCATTAATTAACAACTGAAAGCAAAGTGCCCAACAAAAATATGCAAACTTTAAGTGCAAGAAAGGCGCCCCTAAAATCATGCCCTTGTGCCGTCAGTTATGGAGGTTAATTTCTAATAGAAAAAGGGAAATAATTATTCTCCCCTCTTTTTTACTGTGGACAGCACCCTCTAGTGTAAATGAGTAGTCATAAATAGACTAGAGGGGGGCTCTCTCAGGTAAAACAAAAGGGCGAATTTATCGATCACTTCTCTAGGAATATGAGAAATGATGTGGGCTCAAGTCTTTAGTGTAAATGAGTTAAGAGACTCGCAAGATATTGGACAATATTGAGAATAGGTGCTGAAATTAAGGGAATATTATATTAACTGTAAAAAGCATGAATTTAAGGGAAAGCTTAAACCCATAAATGGCCGAAAAACTGAGTACACTAAGTATAGTATGAAATTTATTTATGTACCCACCTCCCTCTGTCTTATTTTATATTCCGAACATCCTACTGCAACATTACACGTGGCAAAATAGAGATCAGCTAGAGAGGAGATGATATGTCCAAATAGAGCCTTAGTTAAACTAAACATCTTTAGTTTTTAAACTCATATATAACAAATCATACCATTTTTAATCCCCAAATTGTAAACTAGGGACTGTTTATGTGCATTAAAAGTTTTTATTGAATTTTTCCTAAAGTTTCATGTTTGGTAAACTTGTTTTCATGGATTTTTTTTCTAAAATAAGAAAATTTCCTTGTTTCTTAGGAAAATTACAAACCTGCTACACCTTGAGATTTTGTTCCACCGAATATAATTTCCCATGAATTCTTTTTTCAATAATTCCTCTACTTTTACACAACTTACCATGTGCTTGGTTTTTACAAGACCTATTCAGTCAACAAATGTTAGGTACCTAACCAATACGCGAAAAGCTCCGATAGAACTTGTTAGGCTAGGCCTTTTAAACCTGTCCCACACCAGGTTGTGTCGCACCTAGTTGCATACCTAGGCAGGCCCCCACTCAGGACCGTAACAACAAAAGCCTGTCATTAAACTTTGCGAGAGTTTTGGTAATTTTGGCATAGAAATGGGGTTTGAGTAAGTGTTTCGCTGAGATGAATCTCACTCAAATGCATGATTTTTAAAGTCTCCGAAGGCTAATATTTTGGCAAGGCACTTATTTGCGAGGTGAAAAAAGCCCTTTGAGCTGCTTAAATTGAGCCGGTTTATGAGCTACATTTTCATTCTTAAGTTTGAAGCTATGATATTGTTGTGGTTGGAGGTGATTGTTTGTAAGTTGTAATTATATTGTTTTATTATTTTATAATGTTTGTAAGGATTTTAAATATGACAAATAGGGTGTGTTCTTTGGCATGATTGATGAAAGGGGAGAATTTTGACTCCAATAATTGATAGAAATAGGGTGCTTCTTTGGCATAATTGATCAAATATTCAAATTGGATGTTGGAATGTCCGAGCTAAGATGGGGTGAGGCAGGTAAACAAGGGTGCGCGTAACTAATTACTTGGTCTTGAAAAGAGGAGAACCCTGAGCTTGAAGGCCAACATAACCAACAAGCAAGGAGCGCTGAGGATGGGATTTAGACCATTTTGATAGGGAACACGATTTAAGCTCTCAATTTTGATGCTCTATTTTTACCTTATGAAAATTAATTTAGTCATAGAAACATATTTTTTGCATGAATAATGATTAGGACACTACGCCATCCAAAGGGCGAACATTAGGGCTGCAACTCGGGTCGGGCGGGTCGGGTTTTGGAGAACCCAACCCTACCCGAGAAATATCTCGGGTCGGGTCGGGTCTGGGTTTTTTTCGGAAAACCCACGATTCCCAAACCCGGCCCTACCCATGATAAATCTCGGGTCGGGTCGGGGTTTTTTCACGTTGACGCAATTTTTTAAGGAAAATTCCTATTTGGCAAGGCAACTCAACTCATAGGAGCAGAAATTACACTCACATTACACTTGAATCAAACAATGATGTAATTACACTCACATTACACTCGAATCAAACAATGATGTAATCAAACAATGTTGTAATTACAATCAAACAATGCTGAATCAAACACTTGAATCAACTCAACTCATAGAAGCAGAAATTAAACTCACATACAATAACAGTGGGTGTGTGGGTTTTCACTTTTAACTTTTAACTAACAATAGAAAAAAATGTACACACTATAACTTATGTAACTCGGGTCGGGTCGGGTCGGGTCGGGCTCCTTCAAACCCGGCTCGACCCGAGATTCATGCGGGCTTTTGAATGCTCAACCCGCCTCGACCCGAAACCCATGAAACCTGAACCCAACCCAGGCTATTTTCGGGTCGGGTCGATACGGGTCGGGTAAAACCCGGCTCGAGTTGCAGCCCTAGCGAAAATATCATAGGAAACTAAATAGTCACCTAATTTGTGATGCAATCTCATTTAATATACATATCTAAACAGCATGTCATGTTGAGATTGAAAGGCAAGAGTTATGACAATGCACCTTTTTTCCCCATTGCACATTTGCCGTACGTTTCTGGGAATAGTAATTAAAATCTACACATCTTTCTCTCTCATGACATTTTCTGAAGACACGGCACGTAAACGAGTAATTTCCGGAGTTAACGTTTGGTCACGTCTACAACACAAGCGAAGACATTTTAAATTCATGTTTACACATTTGGATTCTTCGTTTAGTTCCCATTCGACGGAAATATATATATGCACTACAACAATATATAGAAGTAGTTATCAAAGATGTATAGAAAGGGAAAATGAAAAATCATACCATACTCGAGCAAAGTAACGGCATTCATGCTTTGGTGCATTTTTCTATACACATGACACACGTGAAATTGTTTGAACATGATGATCCCGCCACCTAATTACTAGACTTTTTCACGTTGAAATCGAGCATTGCTTATATTTGAGTCCTCATTATTTATGTGTAAGACTAATTGGACGGATAGGGTCATCCGATCCATGCCCATCATTTTTCTGGGATTTGCTAGGAACCATCCCATAAGGCATTTCGTGGGCCGGCTCTTGCAAGAGAGAGCAGCCACATAGTCTCTTCATCTTCAAGGCTTTTCATATGAATGCCACCTAATTACTAGGCTTTTCATTTTCAATTTCGGGCCAAGGTCGCTTTGAGTTGCAGTTATCCAAAACCAAGAAAAAAGTTTATAAATAGCCCCAAACGGCCGTAACTTCTTTCATCAACTCCTTCACACAGCATTCTCCATCTAAAACTAGTCTCTGAAATGGCAAAGCCCATGAATTTTCTTCCTCTATTTCTCTTCATCTTTTTTCGATCTACAAACGCAGGCTTTAACATTTTAGACTTCGGTGCCAAAGCCGATGGTGCAACTGACTCTACAAAATCCTTGCTTAATGCATGGGCTTCTGCTTGTGGGTCCGTCACGCCCGAGTCGATACACATACCAATTGGGAAGTTTTTGATCAATCAGGCCACCTTTGAGGGCCCCTGTCAGAATAATCGTATCAGTATTTCGATCTATGGGACCCTCATCGCTCCGTCCAATTATGCATCGATTGGGACCTCCGGGCACTGGTTACTGTTCAATAATGTACGAGGTGTTTCAATCTATGGCGGGACCCTCGACGGGCAGGGGATGGGTTTGTGGGCTTGCAAGGCTGCCGGCAAGAATTGCCCGGATGGTGCTGTGGTATGTGACAATTTTGCCATTGAACTTTTTTAGAAATGACATTCACACTCTGTGATCGCCTTCTTTTTTTGTGAAATCACTTGTTCACTTTTACGTTTTAAGAGAAATTATATGGTGCCCTAGCCTCAAGTCCCGAGTGGGTGGTAGGACAGAAGGACCACCCTTGATATTTGATCCAACAGCAGCCGCTTAAAAAGTGAGCTGCTGTTGGATCAAATATCAAGGGCGGTATCGCCCACACGGGACTTGATGCTTGGGCACCATATAAAAACTCTCATTTAAAATTGAAAGAAAAAAGGACGTTTAGTTTTTCCAGGGGCATGTTGGTCATTTCAGCCACCATCGTCTCTTAAAGATCAGTGTATAGGCATACCTGAATTTTGAGCGGGAAATGACGAGTCGGAGCAGATTAGAAATTAACTCAGGTTGAAAGTCAAATTTGCCCTCTAATATTTATTACCCGTTCTTAGCAAGTTACACACGTCGCATTAGCCGTTTCAGTTGAGGAGTTTTAACCGTCAATTGGTGCAATCAAGCCAAACCGCACATTAAGACGAATCTGCCCTCCTCTAATCTAGAAATTACATAAAAAAAAGATATCAAATAACTAGATATGTATATGGGTTATATTTATCTGGTCCGTCGGCCAGAAACACAGTGGGCCCACATTGTTTTGGTGATCCGAACCATTCATTTGATGGGCCCTGACATAGATAGGGTGTGTGCAAAAAATCTTCTCCATAGGATCATCCTAACCCCTCGATTTGTGGAGGTGCAAAATTGATAGATTTCAAGGGTTAAGATGATCCTATTGAGACGATTTCTTGGGCACACCCTATCTATGTCAGGACCCATCAAATGAATGGTTTGAATCACCCAAACAATATGAGCCCCACTGTATTTATGGTAGACGGAACAGACAAGTTATCTAGTCGATCCACCATAAACACTTTTCTGTAAGCATATTTGTAATTGTCTTAGGATCGGGTTCAGTTTTCTAACGGCTTTTATACTTTTTGTTACAGTCACTTACCTTCAATGGGGGGGAAGACATTCTGATCAGCGGATTGACATCTATCAACAGCCAACTCTATCATCTTGTAATTGACGGAGGCAACAATGTGAAGGTGCAAGGGGTGAAGATCGTGGCCCCTGGAAACAGCCCCAACACCGATGGCATACATGTTCAGCAGTCTACCGGCGTCACCATCACCAGCACCAGCATAAAAACCGGCGACGATTGCATATCGGTTGGCCCTGGCACCACGAACCTGTGGATCGAGAACATCGCTTGCGGGCCCGGACATGGCATCAGGTGACCCTACACCGTGTATGCTTCAAACTAGTATTCTTGGCCCATGCTATGCATGGGTGCAAAACGATGTGCCCTACATCATCAAAACATGAGGTGTAAAATGGTAGAGTCCACTTTAATGCATATTTTAGTTAGAGATGTTGGACACCACATCATCAATAACATAGGGGTAAAATGGTGGGCTCCACCCGATCTATAGATTTCGATAGACATCGTGGGCCCCACCCACCAAAACCTGAAGTGTAAAATCACAGGCCCCATAAAAAACATGAGGTGTTTTGGTCCCATCCCATCAATAACATAAGATGTAAAATGGTAGGCCCCATCCTATGCATGGGCTTGGGTGGAGGTGGTGGCCCCACCAGATCAAGTGTAAATGGTGGCTCCCACCCATGCTATGCTTATAATGTGCTAGGTCCCACCCTATCAAAAACAAAATATGAAATCTAAGAAAAGGTGTTCCAGAAAAAAGAAATTCTTGGAAAGAAAAAGAATGATAATTGAAAGAAACATGCTTAGTATATATATATTGTAGATTAAATAATCACTATCCATCTTTGATAATTTGCTTCCAATTCAATGTTAAAATATTGAAAAATAATAAGTAAATCATTTCTAATTCATTCATACTTTGTACATATTCAAATGTGTAGGGCACCTTACTAACATGCGCATGTGTGCGTATTTCTTTTCGCAGCATTGGGAGTCTAGGGAGAGGACTGCAAGAGCAAGGAGTCCAAAACATAACAGTAAAAACAGCGGTATTTAGGGGAACCCAAAACGGGTTGAGGATTAAAACGTGGGGAAGACCAAGCGATGGGTTTGTCAAAGGAGTAGTCTTCCAAAACGCTCTCATGTACAATGTCCAAAATCCCATCATTATCGACCAAAATTACTGCCCAGATGACAAAGGTTGCCCCAATCAGGTAATAATATTCTGAAAGGGCAAAAACGGAATAATAGCTTCCATCTAAACTTTATGCTAATGACATATTCAAATTCACTAACCTCAGTATATTGGATTATTTTATGTAGAATTCGGGTGTAAAGATAAGCGACGTGACATATAGAGACATACAAGGAACTTCTGCAACGGAGGTGGCCGTGAAATTGGATTGCAGCAAGAGCAACCCTTGCAATAAGATTGGATTAGAAGACATAAAGCTTACTTATGGGAATAATCCTGCACAGTCCTCTTGTCAGAATGCAGGTGGAACGGTTAATGGTTTCATTGTTCCCCCGAGTTGTTTGTAGAACCAACTTTGGTACTATAGTCTTGCCATATATATACAAATTCAATTTTTGCTTTCCTACTTTCAACGATTCATCAGTTGAAGTTCTATCTGATATGGGTCTTAAATTTAGGGGAATTAACAGAAAAAATAATAACATGGGAAGAATAAGAGTTTTTGAAGAATGGTCAATATCTCATGTCTGGAGGGAAGCAAATCAAGCGGCAGATCTGTTATCCAAGCATGATTATCAATGTACAGGGACATCCATTCTCCTTAACTTTAGATCCCCTTCTTTAAATGATGTAATGTTCTCGGATTTGTCGGGAACTTTCTATAAAAGGATGTAATTCTGCTTTTTTATCTATATATCTGGTGGGGGTCCGCCTAACCCAAGCTTACCTACCAAAAAAAAAAAAAGGATTGGATCAAGTCATCATTTTTGGTATGTTAAAACGAGAAATTATATGGTGCCCAACCTTTAAGTCCCTTGTGGAGTCGTGGGCAGCACTTCAAAAGTAATGCCCTTGATATTTGATCCAACAGTTTTAGAGTTTGCTGTTGGATCAAATATCAAGGGTGTTACCGCTAGCAAGGTACCTGATGGTCGGGAACCATATATAAACTCTGTTAAAACTAGGAACATTTAGAACTATTTTTCCTTCTAAAAACTCTGTTAAAAATTGTTGCAACCCAAACAGTGCAGTTCTGTTGGGTTGTATAAAAACCCCTGTCCTCCCCTTATTTGCTAGATCATGACCGATCACCATCCCATGGCTTGGATCACACCTGATCGGCTTCTGATCGTTGGGAAGCGACAAATCGCGATCTGACTGTTCAGATTGAACCTGATCGGACACTAGTCGTTTCCCACGATCCCACGCCTTAGATGACATTCGATCCAACATTAATTGTTGGAACCCATCCAAGTGATCCTACAATGTAGATCACACCCGTTCGTTATCACATCCGATCGACCCGATCTTTATGTGCGAAGTGCAAAGTGCGCCAAAAAGCATCACTAGCTAGGGGTGTTACCAGGTTCAGCCTGAACCCAACGGGTTCAACCCGGAAAAAGGTCGGGGCGGGTTGAGTTCGGGTCGGGTTCGGATTGACTTTTCCCAACCCGGGTTAGGTTCAGGTTGAGGGTTTGGCAACCCGACCCGAGTGAAGCCTGACATTTTTTATAAATTTTTATTTTTTTAAGCTTAAACTCGGGTTGGGTCGGGTTCGGGTCGAACCTCGTCGGGTTGAAAATCAGGTCTGGTCGGGTTCGGGTTGGAAAAATGGGTTCCTCGGGTCGGGTTGGCCTCAACCCGACCCAACCCGACCCGAGTTGCACCCCTAAACACTAGCGCCTCACAGTTTAGCCAACCCGACCCACCCGACCCGAGTTGCACCCCTAAACACTAGCGCCTCACAGCCCACGCCGCGCGTGCTGACGGTGCGCTTCCCTTGGTTAAAACTCACTTCAACAACAAAGCAAGAAGGAGAAGTGGGTAAAGCTTGTATGCCCCTCCCCACTTTTCTAAACTTCCAATGTGAGACTATTTTTCCAGCCACACTTCCACACTCTTTTGTTAAAAGCAACTTTTTTCAAAAGAAAATTATTTCCCTTCCAAGACGCTTTTAGAAAACATTTTCCAAATCACTAGATTTGACCATGAGTTTGAAAATCCAAAATATGTACAGGATCATTGTATTAAACCAAGATTAACTTCGTGTACGCTATACACTTATTAAAGTTAAAAAAGTATACATTTTCCATAAGATCAACTTACATAACACTGATAAAGGATCAAAGTGTCGTAAATATAGGTGTACGACCACCAAAGTATGCTAATCATCGATCAAAACATTAAAAAGCTACACATGCTCGTCACATAGGGTTTTAATGCTAGGTTCATTACAGTTACTTTGAAAAATGATTGGCTTGTGGTCACATGATTAATCCACCTTCTGACAAAAGCATTGCTCAGTTAACACATGGGTTTCCCATATCTCAAGAATTTACCACACCATTCTCAAGAACTTTTACAAGGTTAAAAAAAGGAAATCTTCTAAACTCTAGATATATTCCATATTATAGTAAGGCCTAGGGGTGGACATGGTTCCGGTTCGAACCGAGGAACCGAACCAGCACATATGGTTCGGTTCGGTTTGGTTCCATATCTATATGGTTCGGTTCCGGTTCATAAATCCGGGAACCGGTGCAAATTCGATTCGGTTCTGGGTTTGGGATTCCGGAACTGAAAACCGAACCGAGAACCGACCCTCACCTTAAGTCCTTAAGTGGCACTCCTCATTTGATAAAATCACCCCACGCCCATTATAATTCACCCCCTTATAACTTATAAGTTTTAATTATTCTTAAAACTAAAAAGTTAAAAAAACCAAAATATTCACAAATCAAAACACAACAAACACCCTAAGTTTTCTTTTCTCCACTCCCGCCGCTCCCTCCTTCTCGCCGTCTCTCTCGGTCTCTCGCCGCTCCTTCTCTCCGACTCTCTTGGTCTCTGCAAACCGCAAGCCCGCAAGCCGCAAGGTATGATTCTCCTCTCCATCTTCTTCCTCTCTCTCTCTCTCTCTCTCTCTCTCTCTCTCTCTCTCGGGTTTTATCCCTCTCTTTTTCTATTTTCTTTTTTTTTCTATCAGATTAATTTCTCCCTCCCTCCCTCTCTCTCTCTTCCATTTTCTCTAACCAAAGACCCTTCAAAAACCCCATTTCATGTTTATTTTATTTATGTTTTTTGGAGAAAACCCTATTTCGGGTATCATTTTCCCTCCATTCCTCCATCTCTCTCTCTCTCTCATTGTGATCTGTGTATGAAACATTGAAACCCTAGATTTAGGGTTTTTATTTTCCTGAAACTTTATCGTTCTAAGTTTCTAACCCTCTACCATCTGTTTTTTATACATGTTATTACTTATTAGATTGTTGGGTTTTTACTTCTCATGGCCTTGATTTCTTTTTTTTGTACAGATTTGATTTTAGGATTTTTTTGGGGGGGTTTCTGTTTTGCAGATTGGTTTTAGAAAGAGGGGTATCTGTTAGATAGTAGATACTTAGATTAGTATTTTTGACTCTGTTGAGTAGTTTTTCTTTGTTACAAATTTTGATCCATTTAGCTTTGTTAGGGTTTAAACTTAAAGAATTGGGTTTGTGATTTTGTCCTTTGCAACATTAATTTTAGATAACTTTATTTTCTTAGAATTCTTATATTTTGTGAAAGGGCATAATTAATTAGGGTACTTTCTTCTGAAACCACATTGCACGTTTTCTTGAGGCATTTAGATATTCTTGTTGGCAGCTTGTCTGAGTTCAAATCATATTCTTACATGCTGCTTTGATGCATCTCTCAAGATTTATTACTATTAGAATTTGAGTTCAATTCATATTCATATTATTGTCTGAGTTCAATTCATTTTATTGTTGCAGCTTGTCTTAGAATTTCTTGTCACACCATCTAGGCATCTAACTATCCATATTCCATATCTTGTTTATCTTGTTATATGTCGAGCACGGGAGACACCAACATTCCTAATGACGTACCTGTTGGAGGTTTAAGTCCAATTGAGGAAGGCACGTCTCAAAGTAAAGCAAAGGTATACCAAACTAAGAAAATGTCTTTTACATCTGGGGTGTGGGAGCATTTTGCTAGACTTAAAAATCCGGAAAGGGGGAAACTTGAAAAGGCAACATGCAATTATTGCCAAAATTCTTATACTTATAGCAGTTCTTATGGTACTAGTACGTTATGGAAGCATATTAAAAATTGCACTAAGTATCCCAATTTTCAAGACACTAGGCAAACACTCCTTTCTTCATATCAATCATTAAGTATCCCAAGACACTAAGTATCCCAAAATTCTTATACTTATAGCAGTTCTTATGGTACTAGTACGTTATGGAAGCATATTAAAAATTGCACTAAGTATCCCAATTTTCAAGACACTAGGCAAACACTCCTTTCTTCATATCAATCATTGTCAGAAGAAGGGGATAGTAGTCTTGTGGCATGAAAATTTGACCACGAGCTGTGTAGGGAAGCGCTTAGTAGGATGATTATCATCGATGAATTGCCTTTCAAGTTTGTAGAACGAGAGGGTTTTCGACATTTTTGTAGTGTCATGCAACCTAGATTTAAGTTGATTGGGCGGCGTACAGTGGCTAGGGATTGTTTGGCAATGTATGCAATTGAGAAAAAAAATTAAAGGATTTATTGCATAAAACAGACCAAAGAATTTCCCTAACAACAGATGCATGAACATCTTTACAAAATCTTTTTTATATGTGCCTTACAGCTCACTTTATTGATCATGATTGGAAATTACATAAAAGAATAATAAACTTTTGTGTGATTTCTAGTCCTAAGGGTGAGGCAATTGGACAAGTTGTCGAGTCATGCATGATAGAATGGGGTATAGAAAAGGTGTGCACAATTACAGTAGATAATGCAAGTTCAAACGATACTGTTGTTGGATACTTGAACAAAAAAATTTCTAATAGAAACGGTTTCATTTTAGATGGGGAGTTTTTTCATATGAGGTGTTGTGCGCATATATTAAATTTGATTGTCAAAGACGGGATAAGTGAAGTCATCGATTCGATTTCTCGAATTAGTGGGACTGTGAGGTACATTAGGAGTTCTCCATCAAGAGCACAAAGATTTAAGTTTTGTGGGGAGAAAGAGAGAATTACATGTAAGAGTTTACTTTGCCTAGATATTCCAACTAGATGGAACTCTACTTATCTTATGTTGGAAATTGCATTGAAATTTCGAAAAGCTTTTGAACGGTTTGGAGAGGAAGATGTACTTTTTATGGCAGAGTTGAAAGATGGGTGCCCTAATGATGATGATTGGGATAATGCTCGAGTATTGACTCAATTTTTAAAATCTTTCTACGAGGCTACTCTACGGTTATCCGGATCTTTATATGTTACCTCTAACTCGTATTTTCATGAAGTTTTCAAGATTGAACGTCTTTTGGATGAGTCGTTAAAAAGTGGAGATGTTTATTTGAGCATTATGGCATTGAAAATGAAGGAAAAATTTGACAAGTATTGGGGGAACATCGATAAAATTAATATGATGTTATTACTTGCCGACTTGCCGTGGTGTTGGATCCTCGCTTTAAGTTGAAGTATATTAAATTTTGTTACTCTAAACACTATGCTTTGGAAAAGGTTAGTGCACTCACTAATAGAGTATATGGAGTATTTCATCGTCTTTTTGTGCATTACCAATCTCTTTCCACATTGCCTCCCAATAAAGTTCAAAACTTAGATGAGATGGAGGTTGACAAGCAAAACCTAGACGCTTGTAAGCAAACTATAGATCTTGTTGATTCGGACTTTGTTGCATTTTTAGAAGAAGAGGAGAACGTGGATACTAAGTCTGAGGTGGATAAGTACTTAGAAGAAGGATGTGAAAAGCAAGACCCGAAATTTGAAATATTGGGTTGGTGGAATGTGAATAGTTCTAGATACAAAATTCTTTCCAAAATAGCAAGAGATGTTCTAGCTATTCCCGTCTCTACTGTTGCCTCAGAGTCCGCTTTTAGCACCCGGGGTCGTATTCTTGATAAGTTTCGTAGTTCTCTAACTCCTAAATTAGTAGAGTGCTTGATTTGTGGACAAGATTGGTTACGGGCTTCGCCACTCCCTATTAAACTAGAAGAAAAGCTAGATGAACTTGAAGAATTTGAATCAGGTAATATTTTATTTGTTTTTTTATTGTTGTCTTAATTCTTTTGTTATAATTAATTATTGTAACTTGTATGCCTACATTAATTGTTGTATACTTTTGCAGTTGTTACTTCTCTTGATTGACCTTGAAAGTCCAACTGTCACTTCACTCATGTTGAAGAGGATGATGCAAAGAAACGTGAACTTGGACATTGGAGTGGAGGACTTGAATCATTTGATGGCATTCCTTTTTATTTACTTTTCCTTTCTATTTGGATGTTTTATGGCTTGGGATGCTTGGATGTTATGTTATGTTACATCCTTTTGTGGTTTGAACTATTATTTGAAGTTTTGAACTCTACAGCTTGGGACTGACCCAAGGGCCAAAGGCTATGCTTTTACTATAAGTTAACTCTATCCCAAATTTGTGCCTAATTATTTCCCTTAAAAATAGGTTATTGTGGAACTTGGCTTTTATATGCAGGTTGAGGAATTGGTTTAATGTGATTTTTGCTTTGGATACTAGGGCCTGTTTGCTCGTGTTAAGAATTGCTTATACATTGTGAGCAAGTTCAAATTCTTCGCTTTTCAACCTTTCAGTGCTCCTCTTGTGGCAGATCAGTTCATTCCATGCTGACCAGATAAGACACTTTGGTAGGCCTTGACAACGTTTTTGGGTATTGGCTTTGTTGATCAGGTAGTATTAGTACAGTATAAAAAAGTTTGATCTTTCTATCCTGATTTTATGAAGTTGATCTCATCGATTAATGCCTTGTTTGTTTGGATTTTGAGTCCAAAACTGATTATTGGACTCCAATTTTAGGTTTTGGACTGAAAATCGGTGGTCATGATCTAAAACGAATAGGGCCTAAATGTAAATTTGAGTCCAATAATCGGTTCTAGACTCACAATGGGTTCTCAAAATCCAAAACAAAGAGTGCCAAAGTGTGCTTATTCCTTAGACCCTGTTCGTTTAAGATTATGACAACAGATTGAGTCCAAAACCAATTATTCTACTCAAAATTAAACGTAATTTTGAATCCCATAATTGGTTTTGGACTCACAATCAGTTGTCATAATCTTAAACGAACATGACATCAGTTGCTTGATTCTGATCTATCTTATTCTACATTATTTTTCACTTTATGTTCTGATTTTTAGTATTGGGTAGTCTGGAAATTGTAGGATCGACAGATAAATAGCTTCAAGGCAACTAATTGTTGGTTTTGAAAGTTAAGTTTCGGTGAATTTGTTCGGCTCTGGTGCTGGCTTGGATCTACAACCTGTATTTTTATTGGTTTAAGGATCTACCTTTTTCGAGATCAGAAAAAGTAGTATTGGTGTTCTTGTTTGGTGTAATGACGAGCTTGTTACATTCCGATTCGAGACGATTGTATTCGTGGTGGTGGGACAGTCATATCAGCCCAAAAAATTCGAAATGGCTTCAGGAAAATCTTACAGGTATATCTCTCTCTTCTGTTTTGGGTTTTTTAATCACACCTTGTTTGAAGTTCAGATTAGCAAGTTAATGTTTTGGTTGAAGTGAATAAGTTTCATGTAGCTTAGTAGTTGTAATTGTGATCTCTGATCAGCAGAAGAGGCTTTCACTTCACACAAAAGAATTGAGTATTTGTAAGGTTATTCAAGTATCATCTAGCCCTTTGCCAGCCCCTATAACAAATTTATGGTTTTATATTATAGCCCAAGAAATGTTGGGCTAAAAACAAGGAAAAAAAAACAATTGAAAATATGATTTATTTTCTCCCTGTTTTTTAGAAAATTTTCACCCTCTCCTCGCTCGTGTCCTTAAGTGTCTCCTCCCACCCTCCTAAGTCCTAACCCATCTCTCTCCACATTATAAACCTTTTCATTAGGATTCCAAACATGGCCTTATTCTATATCACCACAAGGTATAGAGTAAGTGAGATCAAGACCGTTGATCTTCTATATCACCACGAGGGAGCCTACATTGTCTTTGTCCCATGTTGAACAAATTAACCAAGTGTAATTCATTATTCATATATAAACAGGGCCATTAGTGAAGGTTGGGTAAACCCAGAACCGAACCGAACCGAACCGATTATATATGGTTCTGGTTCGGTTCGGTTCCATACATATATGGTTCGGTTCTGGTTCCAATTTCAGGGAACCGATTATATATGGTTCGGTTCTGGGTTTAGCCCAAAACCGAACCGAACTGAACCATGTCCACCCCTAGTAAGGCCTATTGTATTAACAGGTCCATTATAGTAAATCTTCTAAACTCTAGGCAGTAATGAGATTTTTCCGGAAGATAAGAGCTATAGTATACGGAAGTACGGGCTGTGGAGTACATTATGTACATGTTTCTTTTTTGTTTTTTACTTCATGTGGCACATGCCATGCCCTATCTTATATCACAAGCAAGCATAAAGTAATCTAATCAGATCGTCAAAACAAAATGATGGCCTACTATTAAAACAAAATGTGGGCCTACTACATATTAGTGAGATTTCAATTTTAATTGCAATCCTAATGAAAAGGTTTTCTGTCTGAAAAAGTTATTTTTAATCTTAAAAGGGTACTTCGGACAATTCAAAAAACCCATTATCCTCTAATGGCGGGGTGAGTTTCCCTACAAATGGTATCAGAGCTCGGGCGGGAATGTCCCTCAGGGGAGATCATGGAAACCCAGGTGTAGTATCTCGTGGTTCCCACGTTGCCGCTTCTTGGAGGGGCTTGATTGTCCACGTTGCATCCGCGTGGAGTGGGAGTTTGTTTGTTGGGGTTCCAAGCAAAGCAAATAGTCCCACATCGGATAAGTGAAATGGACGGGGATGGGTAGCCTCCCTCTAAGTTTTAGTGTGAGTTCTACCCGGTTAAGGTGCCTACAAGTTTCTCATGTAAACAGACACCTTACAATGAACCGCTTAAATTCACAATCATTGACGTTGTAAAAGTACAGAAACAGGTAGATTAACTATAAATAATTGTTGAGAAAATCTGTCGGGCAAATCCTATCTAATCGTGCACAAATTAAATGGAAAAGTAAAATAAACACAAGCAAGCCACAAGAAGAACCCCAAGATTTTATGTGGTTCGGCCTACTCCACGGGCGAGAAACACGATCTTCCACTATGAGAAAAATAAAATACAAGGATTACAATGGATTAATCTCAAACCCACAAACCCGCGAACCCTTTCCTTGCTCTCTCAAACCCAAGACCGTACAAGAGTAACCCAAGAGAAACCCACAAGAGAAAATCCCAAGAGACAACCCGAAAAGAAATCCCAAGAAGAAACCCAAAGAATAAAACCTTTTCTTCTTCTCCTTCTCTATTTTCCTCTACTTCTCTTTCTCTCTCTTTTTCTCTCTTTTTCTCTCCCCCTTGAGACAGCTGGCACACCCCAACACTCTCTTGCCACACCCTAAGAGAGAAAAACCCTTTCTCTCTATACTAGGGTTTTCCAAAAAATTCAAAAGGTAATTTCTATTCTATGCCTCTTGCCTTCCCACCCAAGTAACCTACGATGGGTGGGAAATAAGGCAACTTTTCCAACAATCTCCACCTTAGCTTATTTCCCAGTCACCTGAACATTTTTCGTTGATGTCGCCACCGGTTCGCTTTCGCCACAAACCACCATTGGCCTTTCGAAGTACCAGCTACACACCCTCGAATCATCCTGGTTCTGACTCGTTCCGATTCGATCAACATGGCCAATGCACATGTGTAGCTGCCAATCTGTTGACTCACCTAGTCAACCTTGGAGAGGGATCTCGATCCATCCTCCCCAACACAGGTACTGTCATCGTCTCACAATTGTCTGCAACCTGAAAACATGTCTTTGCACCAACTGCGAAAGAGACCCTACGCGTGCACGCACTACCACTCTATTTCCAACTAACCATTGAGATCTTGGGAAGACTAGTCACCGTGTCCCCAACCAGACGATATAATCCTCCACACTTCTCTCCTTTCATCAGAACCATACAGCCGCGTGTGATTTTCATAGCTCCACCTGCAGTTGAAAACCTGCAACCCTTGGAGTCCAACTGGCCAAGAGACACTAGATTCATTCGCATCTTTGGGACATACGCCACACCACCCAAAGTACGAACCACTCCATCAAACATTTTGATCTTTACAGTTCCAACTCCCGTGACGTCACAAGTAGACCCATCACCCAAGGATACTACACCTGCCCTTGTCTCCTGGAACGTATCAAAATATTCCCTCCTGGAACATCCATGAACAGAGCAACCTGAATCTAGAATCCACTCATCATGAGAAGTGTGATTACCTGAGGAGACTGTGAGAACGTCTCCAAACACTTCGTTCTGTTCACCCGCCACCACAGCATTCGTAGCACCATTGTCTGCCTGGTCAGCTCGCTTCGAACAATCCCGCTTAATGTGGCCATCTTCTTTGTATCGGTAACATTGCACACCCTTTCCGCCGACCCTGGATCTTGACCTGCCTTTACCAGATCCACTGTCAGACGACCTTCCTCTTTGATTCCCGCCATGGACAACCAACCCCTGCTTTTCATTTCCACCAAGAACAGGTTTCTTCTGCGTCTCATTCGATAAGAGCAACGCCGTGACTTCTCCTAACTTTATCGTATCCTTACCGCACAATAAAGTCGTCACCAAGTTGTCATTCGAATCAGGAAGAGAAGTAAGAAGCAAAAGGGCCTTGTCTTCTTCCTTCAACTTTTCATCAACCTTGTAGAGCTTATCCACAAGCCCGTTGAACACCGTAATGTGTTCCACGTACAATTGCTGGTTCAGATACAACCGGTTGGCCAAGCTTTTTGACATATAAAGCTTTTCCAACTTCTCCCATAATTTAGGTGCATCTTCTTCTTCCATAACGTTAAACATAACGTAATCTACCAGACAAAGTCGAATCGTGTTGACCACCTTCGACTCAATGTCTTCTCACTCGGCATCCGTCGTCTTCTCCGGCTTTCCATCATTTCCCGTTAACGCCTTAGCAAGGCCCTGTTGAACTAAGATGTCATTCGCTCTCATCTGCCATAGGGTGAAACTACCCTTTCCGTCAAATCTATGGATGTTGAACTGGGTAGAACTCGATTTTACCGCCATCTCAGATTACTTCGCACTTCTCGGTGTAGCGTTCCACCTCGACAAAGAATCTTCTTTGGCAATCTTTTCACCCAAAAAAATCGCTTTAACCGCGATCTAACCACAACACCCACGATCACTCCACCAGGCCTCGACGATCGCTCCACTTGAGCTCTGATACCACTTGTTGAGAATATCCTCTGGGCAAATCCGATATGATCGTGCAGATATTAAACACAAGCAAGCCACAAGATAAACACCAAGATTTTACGTGGTTCGGCCTACTCCACGGGCGAGAAACACGATCTTCCACTATGAGAAAAACAAAATACAAGGATTACAATGGATTAATCTCAAACCCACAAACCCGCATACCCTTTCCTTGCTCTCTCAAACCCAAGACCGTACAAGAGTAACCCAAGAGAAACCCACAAGAGAAAAATTCCTACCGTTTGGTTGCTGGGTTTTTTATTTCCTAGGATTTATGTGGGAGAATATTTAGTGGTCACATCAGCTTTTTCTTGGTGACATCAGCAAAATCTTGTCTTGAAAATGGTGGTCTCTCTTTCTCTCTCAACCCTCTCTCTCCACTCATCATAATATCTTTCTCTATTTAATGCTTGTCCCCTCTTTTGTCTCCTACCTTTACCCACATAAATCCCAGGAAAAAAAAAACCCGGCAACCAAACGGCCTGTGGACCCCGATCCGAGGACGGTGCCGAGATACGCGAGATCCCTCCTGCAATCCTCTAAGATCTCCACAACGTGAAGGAGAGCTCAACCAAGGAACTCTCGAAACGGATGCCACCCTCACAGCATAGCATGAGTGGCGATATAAAAAGAAAGAGATACATCCTGATCCGGAGCCAGGGCTCGAAACCAAGATATATCTAAAAATAACTCAGAGTCGCCATCCATGGATGCACCATGGAACCAAAACAAATGCTCTGTTTGCAATGGATAACTAGAGATACAAAAGGTCCGTGCCTGATGACGAATGGAGAAGGTCTGAAGAGCACCCCCAATTCGCCCGAGTGCGAACACTTGGTCTCTTATGCCATTTATTATTAACCTCGAAGAGTTTTGGGCAAAAATCATGTGAAATGGGAACAATCCTCAGGAGTCGTCTATCTAAGCATGCATTTCCTGAGAATAGAAATAATAAGCGCACAAAAAATAAATGAAAGAGGTTCCACCTAAATATTGCTAGGTTATGAGTGACATACCTAACTGGTGTCTAAGTTCTGGTGGACAAACACATACAAGCTACAGCTAAAGGTATAGGATCAGTACAAGAAAGTAAGAGAACATAACAAAACAACAACATAACAAATTCTAAGACTCTAAATGATTAGCCCGAGTCTTCGGATGGTCTGGTATTCATCCAAAGAAGCCTACGTATCTCCGCCTCCACGAGAATCAAGGCAACGTAGTTCTTCGCGCCTATTCTAAACTAGGATGCCTAAGACACCTAGACCTCTATCCTAGACTCGATCTAAAAGACCGAATCAGTTATTAAAGTTTCTTGTACGATTATTTAAATTCCAGTGAATTGTGGATTTTAGGACACCCTATATGCCCTAAGTAAATGCACGTTAGCCTTAAGCTAATGCAGGTGGTTCCGACAACCTATGTGTAACTAGGTTGTGCGTCCTAAGGAAAATAATGGGATCACTAGCGCATCCTAGACCTAGTCATCAGTCGGCGATGTGAATCGCCAACTGACCGGACGGAGGCGAAACAGACTCATAACTCTAACACAAACACAAACAAAACACACAACAATCAAACAACACACCAAGGACGAAACTCTTAACTCTAAAACAAACGCTAACAAGCACATAACAAATCAAAGACTAAAACCAAAGACAAACCCCTAACTCTAAAACGCTCCTTCTAGGACAAATTCCTAACTCTAGAGGAAGTTTTTTCGAAAACAGGTTTATGAAATATTTTTGTACTTTTTTAAAGAGTTTGAATGATTTATTTACAAAGGTTTGGCTGGACCTGGGATAAGAATCCCAAGCTGCACTACGTACCTCGTGGAAGAGGATCAAGCCAACGTAGTTCGAAAAGAAACTTTCCTACTACGCTCCTAAAACTCAACACTTTAGATTTTTTTAAAGGTTTTTTATGTTTTCAAATGTTTTTTTATGTGCTTTTATATTTTTGACGATTAAAAGAAGTGCGTTAACACCCTTTCAGCTAAAGGGGATCCGATAGAAGAGCCTCCTTACCCACCATATCGCGGTAGAGTAATTTAGAGGGAAACGGGATCCCTACAGCCTAGGGGGAAAGAAAACAAACGAGGGAACTAAAAATCCGATACGAGAAAAACAAAATCTCAAAGAGATGACCAAAACCTAACGAGGCTTAGCCAGTATCCAAAAGAGACGAGTTCTAACCCGCGAGGGAAAACCCTAAATAAACGAGAGATGAAAAGCTTCTAACCCTAAGGGTAAACTTCTAAACAAAAGGAACAGAAAAAACCCTATAAAAAGAACTACTAAATCGATAGAATCCCGAAACTCGAAAAAGATCCCGAGGAACGTGCAAAGAATAGTCCCGGAAAGAAAGGAAACCCCTCAAACCCTGTGAAAACCGTAAGATGGGGACAATGATAAGAAGGGCAAGGGGCTGGCTCAAGAAACATTCCGTCATCGCCTTAACCCAAGAGGAAAATTCCCAAAAATCGATGGAAATGCCAAACACTTGCGAAAAACTTAAGCTCTAATGGAAAATCAAGATGACAAGGGTTTGCTCAAGAAATCCCAGATAAACCCGAATATCGATACCAAAACCCACAGGAGTAAAGATAAAAAGAAAAAGGAGGGGCTCCGAGTAGTCTCATCATAGCCAGCTTCATCTTCTAGAATAACGACACCAAGGTTAAAACTTCAACAAAATCATGTTTTTTTTTAAATCAAAGAAATTAATCAATAGACAAATTATAAAGGAGACCTCAAAATTAACAGTTCCAGTTTCAGTCACTGTTCCCCGAGGATATCGAATCCAAACCCCAAAATTAAAATGGATATTGAAATTAAAACAAATCCTCCCTCAAAAATTTCAAAACTATGACATTAAAAGACAACAAACAAAGAAAATTTAAAACCCGCAGATCCAATACCCCATCTACAACACCATTCGAAAGACCGTGCTAAAATTAAAATCCACACAGACACAGGAAAAGGCAATTCTAGCTACTGGGGCATAAATTGAGACAACCTCGGGTGAGGAACCGAACGTAACGACTCATAAATGGAAAAAATGATAGGTGCTGCAAGAAAATACCTTCTTCGGATGAATCGAGATAAGGGGCGCCGGGTGCCGAGTACAAGGGCAGAGCCGATAATGAGAACGCAATCCGCTGCGATGCTGAATGACCAAATCGTGGATAACTGCTGCCTCCCAACAAAGTGTTGCCCGAGGATATGATCGGAGGTAGCGAGAATGGCCGGCGGGAAAGCTGACCCGAGAAGATAACCCCAAACCCTCTCTCTCTCTCTCTCTCTCTCTCTCTGCTTTCTCCTCTTTTTCTCTGTATATATATATATATATATATATATATATATATATATATATATATATATATATATATTTGCAAATGAAACCCCTCTCATCTGTTTTTTTTTTTATGGATTAGCAAAGAAATGAAGTGGGTTTGGGGGTAGAGACATGGAACGGCAGAGACGAGGGTGGAGTGGTCGGATTTAAATGGGTTTTGGTGGGATTCTGGTGATGGCGATCAGAGCAAATGAAGAGATGAAGGTTGAAGACGAGGGTGGTGATGGTGGTCGGATCTCCGATTGGAGGTGGTGGGTGAAAGAGAGGAAGAAGAAGAAGAAGAAGAAGAAGAAGATTGAGATGGTTGGAGAAGAGGCGTGGTTTGGATTTTTAGGGTGGAGAAGAAGAAGAAGAAGAAATGGTGGCTGAGAAGGTGGAGGTTGCCGGAAAAAATGGTGGTGCCGATGCCTCCCTTCTCTCGGATTTTCTGATTGGGGTTTCTCCTCTGATTTCTCGATGAAATTTGTGGCCCGAAGGTGAAGGTAGTGGAAGTGGGTTTGAGGGTGAGGATGGAGCCAGATTTGCAGGGAAATGGGAATGGGGTGGCTGCGGTAGTGGTGGAGGGAGATGGCCGGCCGGAGTTACCGAAGGAGGTGGGAAATGGTGGTGGTGGCTGAGAGGGTTTGGGTGTTGCAGAACCGGCCAGATTCCGGTGAAGTGGCCGGAATAAATGGGGTTGGCCGGCGGGAATGGGTTGGTGGAGAAGATGGCCGGTGGTGGAGGCGAAGATGGGTCGAAGGTGGAGGGTGATGGCTGCCCAGCTTTCTCTCTTTTGCCTCTGTTTCTCTCCTCCTCTTGAAATGGAAAACCCTAATTCCTCCTCCCTTTTTTTTCTCTCTTATGCGGCTATGAAAACGAGCCCTCTCCCAAACCCTAACTCGCTGGGTATTTAAAAGGGGAAAAAGAAATTCACACCCCCCTATTCATTACCTGGACAGCGCCCCCTCCCTCTAGTGTATTTGCTTTTTTCTCTTATTCTACAAAGGGGTGACCCAAGTAGAAAAGGGGAATGATATATTCGCGCGCTCTACTTTCCATGGACAGCCCCCTCTGGTGCAATTTTCCATTCTTGCTTGCTGTATAGGGGGTGTCCCCAGGTAAGAGTAGGGGTGGGATAAATGATTTTTTTTTGAAATGATTTTGTCACAGCCATGCTCAGATAAGCGCGCCAACTGATCTTGCCTATTCGGTTCTAAAATGCTAGTGAGAGCTTCTTAGGAAATGTAATGACCTTTGAAAGACAAGATGGGTTGGTGAAAATGTCATTTAGAGTTTAACGGTATAAATGGAGGAGGGCTAATGCTAAGAACTCGGGGATATTTTGTAATCTTTTGGAAACTTTAGGAACATGGGTATGGGGATCGAGGCTCACGATTCCAGTGTTCAAATACTGATTTCGGGACTCGGAATTCAGGAATTTTATTCGATTTCGAGGTTCTTATTTGATTTTGGGATTTTGGAGGCGGGGGCGGTCAAAATGGGGTGTCTACAGATGCCCCTCTTTGGCAGAGTGTGCTTGTCGCACGAATGGCAAAGCTGAATAGACAACACATTCTGGTCGACCCGAAAATAAAGCAAATTTTTGGGATTTGATTTTGAAACACAAAGGTAAACTGGCAAAAAGACTTTTCAAAAGACTCAAGGTCTGCAAGCATTGGTGAGATAGCCTCTCTCCGACTCTTAACTTGGCAATCATTACATCTCAATGAGATGGCCTCTCCTGAAACTCTAAACTTGGCAAAAGAAAACATATTGGTGAAACTACTTTCCACCTCACGCATATTCCAAACAATGGGGAAACTACTTTTCCGACAAACATTATAAATCAAAAGAAACTACTTCTCTCAAACAATCAAAACCAAAAGGAAACTACTTTTCCAACAAACATCATAAACACGAGAAACTATTTTTCTCCAAAAAAACTCTATCTCTGAGAAACTACTTTTCTCCAAAAACTCTAAATACCTGAGAAACTACTTTTCTCCAAATAATTGAGAAACTACTTTTTTCTTCAAAACTCTATCCTTGAGAAACTACTTTTCTCTTCCAAAATCTTCCAATCATTGATAAACTACTTTTCTCTTCAAAACTTTATCTTTGAGAAACTACTTTTCTCCTCCAAAATCTTCAAATCATAGAGAAACTACTTTTCTCTTCAAAAACTCTATCTTTGAGAAACTACTTTTCTCCTCCAAAAATCTTCAAATCATTGAAAAACTACTTTTCTTTCTAAAACTCAATATCAGAGAAACTACTTTTCTCCAAATTTTCTATTCATGAGAAACTACTTTTCTCCTAAAATCTTCATTCTCACGAGGAAACTACTTTTCGCCCAATCTTACAGTCAACGAGGAAACTACTTCTCGCTCGATCTTTTAATTAAAAGGGGAAACTACTTTTCGCCCAAACTTTAAATCAAAGGGGAAACTACTTTTCGCCTAATCTTCCAAATCACGGGGAAACTACTTCTCGCCCAATCTTTAAATCAAAGGGGAAACTACTTTTCGCCCAATCCAAAATCACGGGGGAAACTACTTTTCGCCCAATCTTTCAAACCAAAGGGGAAACTACTTTTCGCCCAATCTTACAAATAATGGGAAAGCTACTTTTCGCCCAATTTTTCAATCAACGGGGAAACTACTTTTCGCCCAATCTTTTAATCAACGGGGAAACTACTTTTCGCCCAATCTTTCAAATCACAAGGAAACTACTTTTCGCCCAATTTTTTAAATAACGGGGAAACTACTTTTCGCCCAATCTTTCAAATCGAAGGGGAAACTACTTTTCGCCCAAACTTTCAAATCATGGGGAAACTACTTTTCGCCCAATCTTCCAATCAGCGGGGAAACTACTTTTCGCCCGATCTTCCAATCAAAGGGGAAACTACTTTTCGCCCAATCTTCCAAATCATGGGAAAACTACTTTTCGCCCAATCTTCCAAACCAAGGGGAAACTACTTCTCGCCCAATTTTAAAATCAACGAGGAAACTACTTTTCGCCCAAACTTCCAAATCATGGGGAATCTACTTCTTATCCAGTCTTCCAATCAAAGGGGAAACTACTTTTCGCCCAATCTAAAAACACGGTGAAACTACTTTTCACCAGACGATAGCTATACAGACCATTGTTGAAAATCCATCTGTTTAGCTATCCGAGTAACTCTGACTCCTCTCTTTCAAGGTAGCGAATCACCCAAGATTTATATGGTCCTGCCAAACAGTTCCATATAAATCCACGCAGATATACCTGACTCCTAACTCGTTAGGTAGCGGTACATTGCGAAGCGATGATAAATCAAGTCACTACTTGACATTTCACTAATCATCTCGGTATTCAAATATTTGAGGAAACTATTTCTCTCTCAAATATTCAATACCAAGGCAAAACTACTTTTCACCAAGCAACAAATAAACAGGCCACTACTTGGCACCTTACCAACTGGCAATCAAAAGAGATTTTTTTGTTCTTAAAAAAATGCCCCTTGTTTGGGTTTAACAAAGAAAAAGATTTTTTTAGGCCCAAAGGGCTTGCAAACATGATTGATGGGTTTATCGATCTTATATCGAGTTCATTGATAGCATAGCTATCTCCTGTCGAGAATAAATGGGAGTGCATGATCATTGCTGAAGACCAGACTCGAAAAACTTGATAGAATTTTCAGGTATTGACTCTTTTAAAGAGAAGAAAAAGCATTCTGCTAAGATTTTGAAGATTGCAAAAATGAATTCTAGACTCCGTTGGGTACTAGATTTTCTAAAACATTGACTCTTTCAAAGAATGAGTTCAATTGATGAATTTGATTCAAGAGAGCGTTCAAGCTTCTCTTGCTTCTATTTGCTGAGAAAGTCTATCTCAATTATCAATATGGTTAATATCTTTTATGACGCAAGTCATAAAAGATGCCCCTAGTATGATTACTTCCATGACAGGATTCATTGGAGAGCAAAACCAGGATAGGTAAGAAAAGTTTAAGCTTGCATGGGTTCTTTCTTTGGTATATGGGTAAAGGGATATCCACGAGTCTGAGAATTTTTTTCTTTCATTGCTCACTACTTGAGGCTTTGATATCTCTGGCAAGTTTGAACAAAATGTCTCTTGCCCTTCTTTGATTCCTAACCAGGATCCACTTTGAATTCTCTTCACATTTCAAAAGATGTACTCTCGCTCTTCCAGTGCCAAACACTTCGGACATTGAGAGAGAAAAAATGATAAAAATAAGAAAATGGCTTCCAATGACTCAATCAAAGAAGACTCAAATTACTCAAGGGACTTGACTCACTTTTGATTCACCCTTAGATAAAATGTGTTATTTTATTATGGTAAGGCTAGCCACTCTTAAGAGTACTCTCGAAAACCATGTCAAAAGGCTTTAGTTTCCTCCATCGGGACATCCGTCATGGTTATTACCCCGTTGGGTTGCTCGGTTTTAATGCCCCTAGTTTA
Organism: Tasmannia lanceolata; assembly: GCF_043159265.1. Taxonomy (NCBI): domain Eukaryota; kingdom Viridiplantae; phylum Streptophyta; class Magnoliopsida; order Canellales; family Winteraceae; genus Tasmannia; species Tasmannia lanceolata. The sequence continues at coordinate 18,270,985 of NW_027518714.1, forward strand.
AAAAAGATATCAAAGCAAGTCTTGTCAACACTACTCGGATTCCAGGATCCTACCCTGTGTAGAGGTTGCTTCTCTGCCTCCTTGATTTCTCTCTTCAAAAGAAGTCACAACTAATGCCTTTCAATTTTCAGTCTAAAAGACCCATTGTCTCAACTTTTGCTTGTTCCACCAGAAAGACTTTCTAGGAAGGCTTGGGATAAAAAGGGTGGGATATTTAAAGTTCAAACAATTTGGACCGAATCTGGTCTAGCCAGACTACCTACGAACCCCAAATACACTGGGATACGTAGGCAACCTGTTCACAGGTTCGGTCGAAATTCTTGCAAAACCTTAAGCCATTCTTTGAAAAGCCCTATCCTACCTATAAAGTCCTTTTGGTGTTCAAGTAAAAAAAAATAAAAAAAGAAAAATGAGAAAAAATGAATGGAGCTTGAAGATCCGCTAGATTGAAAACCTGCAAAGGCCGTCTAGGCAAAATTTAGGATCATTCCCCTGCTAAGTCGAAAACCTGAAAGGGCGGCTTAGGCAAAAGTTAAGGGGGTGGCTTGCTGAGTCAAAAACCTGAAAAGGCGATTCAGGCAAAAGTTAAGGCCGAGCGGTCCGCCAAGTTGAAAATCCAAAAAGGGAGACTTGGTCGTGGTAAGATTGGGTTCACGCCAGAAGAATTACATCGATCTCTGAAATCACAGTTGATCAGGAAAAAATAACAATGATTCCTGAAACTAGGGGCATTAATTTCTAGCAATCGGAAAGTTGATAGAAAGATATATGAAGTATTACTGTCTTAAAAATAAGTGAAGATGTTATCAATAGAGAAACATTCTTTAAAAGAGGCTAGCCTAACCCAAAAGGAAATACTGATAAGTCAGAAGCATCACAGGATTACTTGAGTAATATTTCTTACTTCGTCATTTTATTGCAAGTACCTGTGGTTTTTGTTAATTGGATAAAAAAAAATTTACGAATTCTATTTTTAGAATTGTTGTAGGGTGCAATCGCTCTGAAAACAGGTTCATTAACAGGTTCTGAGAAACTTGGAAGAAGCAGGACTGTCATGAATGGCGAAAGATCTTTGAAGAATACATCTGATGAAAGAATAGAAGGAGGTCAGAATGCCTTAAGCTGGGGCTGGTTGCTAATGAAGTGGCATCTCAAATTCGGGCCTTGAAAGTCCTTTATTATATGGTGTTATTAAATCATTTGCTTCCAAAGTTGTTAAATGGAGATTTCGATTTCCTTTTTCTGATATCTCTGTTAAAACTCAAATTATCATATCTCTTATTCTCCTTGAGCATCATACAAATGTGATGTCTCATTTCCTTGGAATCCGTAAAAATATGGTATTTCATTCTCTTTGAGTCCATTAAAAAATGGTCTCTTATTCTGTTTGAGCATCATACAAATGTGATGTCTCATTTCCTTGGAATTCATAAAAATACGGTATTTCATTCTCTTTGAGTCCATTAAAAAATGGTCTCTTATTCTCTTTGAGCATCATACAAATGTGATGTCTCATTTTCTTGGAATCCGTAAAAATACGGTATTTCATTCTCTTTGAGTCCATTAAAAAATGGTATTTTATTCTCTTTTAGCATCATACAAATGTAATGTCTCATTTCCTTGGAATCCATAAAAATACGGTATTTCATTCTCTTTGAGTCTATTAAAAAATGGTCTTTTATTCTCTTTGAGCATCATACATATGTGATGTCTCATTTCCTTGGAATCCGTAAAAATATGGTATTTCATTCTTTCTGAGTCCATTCAAAAATGGTCTCTTATTCCTCTTTAGGATCCTTACAAATATGACATCTCTTGTTCCTTAGGAATCGTACAAATACGATATCTCATCCTTTCTGAGTCCATTCAAAAGTGGTCTCTTATTCCTCTTTGAATCCATACAAATATGGTATCACATTTTATCTGAGCATGTGATGCTTCGTTTTCTTTAAAAATCTTTCGAAAGTCATCCATTATTTTCTCTAAAACCATTTGAAAATGGCATCTCATTTCCTCTGAAACCATTCAAAAACGGTATTATTTTCCCTCCGAAAATCCGTTTGAAAATGGTATCCCATTCCTTCATTGCCCGTTCTAAAACGGCGCCGCATCATAATCATCTTTTGTTCTGGATTGCAAGATTTTTGCACCGAGAGTAAATCCGATTCTCCGTTATTCTAAACTGCCATCTCATGGTGTTTTAGAGTAAATGATTTTTTGATAGATGTTCAAATTCTAGGATTCCATCTAGGGTGTTGCATTATGTTAGGTTGCATGCATTCGCATTTAGGTTGTAGTTTGTCTAGAGAGTCATTTGTTGGCAAAACGCTGCGCAAAATGGTGTTGTCACTTTTGCTTTGGTATTCAATGACTATGTCATTTCTACCAAAGAGGGGCATCTGTAGACACCTCCATTTTGCTCCGCTTTAATCAACAAAGAAGTTAGTGTTTTGCTATCGATTTTTTTTTAGTGTTTTCCATTCCCGTGTCCGCCTCTTATGTTTTATTGATCTTTTCGATCATTTCTGCTGGGTTTCGCATTTTCCCGCTAAGTGTTGAGAAGGGTTATTCACGAGAATCCGAGCAAGGGAGAATTTGGACCATTTTGGTGGGCCCGCATTGAACATTTGTTTAGATTTGGACCAAACAGGGGGCCCGCATATTGTTTTAATGAAAAATGAGTTTTGACCTTACTTCGATCCAATGCATAAAGATGCCCATCAAGGGAGCAGTCAAGATCTCAGGGAGGTCATTTTAACAATCAATTTTTGTTGTGACCATCAAGTTGAACTATTCGGATAACCCTTGGACATGATTTTTGAAGCACTACTTTATAAATTAATGGTTTGGATCATCCCATGCGGGTGATATTTGGAGGATACAAGTTGTCCATGCCATGGCCTGTCAAAGTGAACGGTTCAGATCAGTCTTTGGGAATAGTTCAAGGGGGCGCAACCTAATTTACATCGTAGCCCATCAGTCAATAGTTCGGATCATTATACAGAAATAATTTGCGGGGCATAATCAATTCGAGTCGTGGTTAATAATTTGGGCGGTTCGGATCAGCCCGCAAAATTGATTTGGTGAAACACAATTCATTATGCCGTGGCCCATCATTTGGACGGTTTGGATCGTCCCAAGGTGCTGATTTCTAGAGCTGCAGCATATTCATATTAAGGGTCATCACTTGTACGGTTGAGATCATCCTACGAAGAGGATTTGAGGAGTGCGAATTGTTTTTATTACAGCCCAATAAATTGGATGGTTGGGATCATCCCGTGTAATTGATTTAGAGGGGCACATCCCATATATATTGAGGCCTACAAATTGGACAGATTTGATCATCTTACGGACATGGTCTGAGAGGGACGGTTGGTTTACATCAAATGGATGACTAGGATTGTATAATGGAAATAACTTAGTAGACAAGTTTTCATTGGGGCCTACAGAATGGACGGTTTAGATCATCCCTGTGAAATCAATATGAGAGCCTAACCTGCTGACATTGTGACTCAACAAATGGGCAAGTAGGACAATCCGATTGGGCAATTTTGGAAAGCATCAAACATCCATATCTTAGCTCATCAATTTGGAGGTTTGGATTATCCCATGATGTGGACCATGTGTGTTAATTACCTTTTTTTCTTTTTCTTTTTTTTACATGCATGCATATTCACGGATGGCAGCATACCTGTACGTTCATGCATTCCCTAAGAAGCAATAGGTTATTTTGAGGTACATGAATGTATGTAGGTTTGATTTCAACGGCAAGTGATGCATGTGTATGCCCTTTCTCATCCAAGCATACCTCTCTCCCCTACAAGCTAGCAGCACACGTTTTGGATTTGGCAATTCTCTCTCTCATAAATTAGTAACTTTCCCTCTCTTTCCCAACCAGCAAGTCTATCAAATCTTTGGATTTTATAATTTTATTGATATATCAAACAAAGATGGGAAACTTGCTTTCAGGTTTAAAGAAATTTTTTGGCCGAATCCCTTGCTTTCCAAAAAATGGCCAAATATCATTTCCATTGAATTGTCTTTATTACTATAATCAATTCCCACCTTCCCAAGTATAGTCTAATTCCTCATCAGGAAAGAAATACAACAGAGAAAGAAATTCAAAGAGGAAAGAGATTCGTGATGCTCTCTATAAAAGAGACAATTCGGCCAACTTTGAAGGGGCTGACTGGAAGACGCTCATCAATCTCTCTCCCATCCTCGAACTCTCTCTGACAAAGCTGCGTTCAGCACTCTTTGTAGAAGAAGAAAAAAGGAGGAGGAATAGACTACATCTCTCTGAACCCCATAGTCAAAATACCGCTCTTCCACTACCTTGGCCGACTACCCTCTCCCTCGCTAAGCCGAAACCCATCTCCATCCTACCTTGTCCTTTGCTGGCTGAAATTGTTCTTGGTCCGTCACTTTATTTTGGCCAAACTCTCTTGGCCGAAACCACTCTTTTGGTTAGTTGAGTCTCTATCCTTGGGTTGGGATCAACAAGCAACTGGTTCTTCATCAAAATCAACGTCAAAGGCAAAGGATCGACATCAAGCTCCGGAAAGAGGTAGGCCAATTTCCATATTCTTTCAATTTATCCTATAGAAATTTACATGTTTGTATCTTTGCCTATCTTTTCTTTTATTGTTTCCGATCCCTCTATACTCTAAACACGCATTCGGATATCCCTAAGCCGCACCCCTAACCTGCACCATAAAGCCGTACCCTAATCCATGCCCTAAGCCGCACCCCTAACCTAACCTAAGCCACATCCTTAAGCCGCACCCCAACCCGTGTCCTAAGCCGTACCCAAAACTTGCGGCCTGCTTGGCCTTGACCCAAAACCCCGCCTCATTCGGCAACCTAACCCAAGCCAACCCATGTCCAACCCGAGTCAAACCGGATCCAACCCGGACCTAACCCATGTCCAACCCGAGTCAAACCGGATCCAACCTAACTGAACCCGAACCCGAATCATGACCACACCCCATACCACTCAGCCACAAACCAACCAAAACAGCCCCTCCCCTGTTTTACCGACCAAAACAGCCTCTCTTGTCCCCTGTTTTATCAGCCCAAACAGCTCACTGGATTTTGGAATCCATCCCCAAACAGTCCACTGGATTTTAGAATCCATCTCCCAAACAGCCCTCTGGATTTTGGAATCCATCCCCAAACAGCCCACTGGATTTTAGAATCCATCTCCCAAACAGCCCACTGGATTTTGGAATCCATCTCCCAAACAGCCCACTGGATTTTGGAATCCATCTCCCAAGCAGCCTATTGGATTTTAAAATCCATCCCCAAACAACTACTAGAATATAAAATCCAACCAAAACTTACCCTCACCTCCAGTCTAATCTGACCCCACGCAACCTAACCTGACCTACGTCCAACTCAATCCAACCAACTTAACCCAACCCAACCTGATCCGTGACCCAACCCCACCCAACCTAATCAAACCCAACCCAACCTGATCCGTGCCCCAACCCCGCCCAACTTGAGTCGAACCCAAAACCCGCAACCCGACCCCACCGCCATCCCATAGCCAATCGGATCAATAGCCTAATTCCCAATTCTGCCTCCAACCGTCCTATGGCCCATTCGATTCCCATGACCCACTCGGCCTTATGTGCTCTTCCCTAACTCATGGCTCATTCAGCCATGTCAATCAATCCCAGCCTATCCCACCGAAACAGCCATGTCTAAACCATAAATGCATAAACCCATGCAGCCATGTCTAAACCATAATGTTGCCCATCCCATGTAGTCCAACCCATGTAGCCTAACTCGTGTAGCCTAACCCATGCAACCATATTCATTTACCCATGGCTTAACCACATGCCCCATTCACCATTAGCAGATCCCATTCATCACATGCAATTCATAGGCCGATTCTAATACCCCTTCCCCAACAGCCCACATACTCATTATGTCATGCATCTCATCCTACATCATTTCCCCTCCTACATCCCCTTATCCAATACACAACCCATGCATACATACTCATCATATCCCCATCCATATACAACCCAGCAGTGCCGTAACCAGTGTTCCTCATACCAAAACTACATGGCCGAAGTCCAGACCGCACCCAAGTTGCACCCCTACCCTTATTGGAACCCAAGGTTGCACCTTGACCAAGCCTAAGGTTGCACCCTAACCCGGCCCTAGCTGCACACCAACCTAAAATAGCACCTCTAACCCCAAAACCTGTAACCCAAACCCCAACCCGGTCCGACTTGGACCAAGACTCAGCCTCAACCCGGTCCAACCCACTCCTAACCCGAGCCAAATCAACCCGAGCTTAATCTCAACCACCCCATCGGAACTACGTGTGGCTTGATCCCCGCGACGGGGTACGTAGGCAACTTGGCAAAACCAAGTTCAGCCGCACCTTTCTCCATCCTTCCCGTTCCCTCACACCCTTCTTCGTCTCTTCCATCCCTCTTTCTATTCCTTCTCCAATTCTCAAATCATTGATTGCATGTTTAGTTCTTTGATCATTTTGCATGATTAGTTACTTTGTTGAATTTGGAACTCCTTGGAATAAAAAAAAGAAAAACCTTAAAAAATCTAAGAACTTACATCAAATTGGAAAACTTCAATTCAAAATCTAAACCTCCAAATTCTTAAGTTTTAGGTTCTATGATTGAAAAACTTAGAAGTGGCACTCTAGGTTCCCTAATAGAACTTTTGGATCCAAATTCTCACAAATATACTAAAAATGCAACTTAGGTCCATAGAATTAGATCTAGGTTCATATAGCATAGGTCATTTTAAATCAAATCAATTAATCAAATTCAACTTAAACTAAATCTCATCAAATCTCATAAAATGTCAAATCACTCATATAGGCATCTAAGCATTCTAGTTAGGCATATAGGATCATGCACTCCTGGCCTTCATGAGTCTAAACTGTGAACGGCTAAAAAAATTAGAATGCATCTAGGTTAATAAAGTTCACATTCACCCCATTTAGGAATTACATTGAAATTAGATCTTAGGATGCATGTCACATAGTTCGCACCTTAATGTAGAGTTAGATGAGCCATTTAAAATAAATTCAAAAGAGTTAACTTTTGAAATTGAAGACCGATTATCAGGCAGGAATGGTGCATGTGGTGGTAACTCCTCATATCTTCCATTCTCGTAACCAGGTAACGAGTCTAGATTTCTGGTAAATTATGGGTCCTAGATCCCTCGTCTAGGTGGTGACTCTGTCACTCTCTTTTCCGTGGAATTCAGATTGCCTTATTGATCCCAAGTTCACGGAAAAGAGGAATTAAATCACACCTTGCTAGGCTCGGCGGCTTACCCCTGCCTTATGGGTACTGGGTTGCATGTTTGATTGCACCCTATGGCTTGGTTGCTGCCTGCTTGGTTGGGTAATTAAAATCAATAATAAAAAGCACACTCCAATCGCGTGGGTATGAGAGACCAAGAGAGAGCGTGGCAGCTCGCGCCTCACCCCTCTCAAGGGGATCAGGTCCCACACTTAGAAATTTTCTTTCGAGGAGTCTGACGGCATGTCAGGCAAAACTTCAACCGCTGTGCTCCACTCTCATCTCGAAGATCCTGAATTTATGCTTAAGGTTCCACAACTCCTTGTCTCTTCTTCTGCTTTTCTTCTTTTTCTTTTTTTAAGACTCAAATTTATCATACTTCCTTGCCAAAAAGTCTTCTCTCAATATTTCATCAGCTCCACAGGATGTCTGATGTTTCACACTTTAAAATCTTCACTTTTCAACTGGATGTCTAAAGACGATGAAGTCTTGTTTTGATCAACGACAGGGCATTCCCCTGGTTTATCCTTATAGGATCAAGCAGGACTACCTCAAACCCCTCTAAACAGGTTTATCAATTCTTTGCGCTACTCGGGAGATAAAGTTTTGCCACTCCATCTTTCTCGAGTTTCGAATTTCGATACCACTCTCAATGGCTTCGATTTCTCCTTCAAGTGGCTATGATCGACGCTCTTCTTCTCGTTTGACCATATTTCAGATCTCGAGGTGAACTTCGTCTGCATTCTCATCCGAGAAGGGGGTCTGTAGTTGTTTTAAACATTAAATCCAAGAGTGAATCATAAAAATTTGAAGATACAGAACCAAATGCTATATTGAATTGAAAACTTTGAAGTACATAGATGACTCACTGACACGTCTCTATGGGCTCTTTATCAGTTCTGATAGAAAATAAAACACTGACTCTATATAAGAAAGACTGACAGACATGACACTGCTTTTTTCTTCATTTTTTTTTTACATTGGCACTACAAGACTCACCAACTTTCAACCTAGGAGTTGGTACAAACTTGAGAAAATACGAATCTTGAAACAAGATACTTGGCATATGACTCTTAAAACATAACACTTGAATAGAGGCAAGGAATTGGCACTGAAGTACACAAGTAGCACGCCTTCTTCCATGATAATGCAGGCTAAGGAGTTCGACCCTGGTTCAGAAACCTTGGAAAGGGTGGTCCTCTGAAGTCCTGTTGACTTGGCCCAAATTGTCTTTGAAAACCTGCTGGTGACAGCACCTTCTCTGCCTCAACATTCTCAAGATATTCAAACTCTAACATTTTTTCTTTTCCCTTCAACTTATTCTCTGGCTCTGGAGTGATATAAGTGACGGGATCTCTGCGAGGTTGAATGGTTCTTTCAAGTGTCTGGTTCGTAAAAGCATAGATTTCAGCAAGAGCAGAAAAGTCTTTCTCTATCCGGTTCTAGATTACATGTTTCAAAGCTAAACAATTCTCCGTCAGGTGACCCGGGCCTCTATGATACTCACAGTATTGATCCATCCTCCAATTGTTGGGGAATGGTTCAGGCACAGGTTTAATATCTGGAAGTCTCAAACAACCTTTACTGACCCATTTCTTCATGATGGCTATAAGAGAACAAGGCATTTGAGTGAATTCTCTTTCCCATTTCTGACCCATCTTTTCTTCCTCTACCACTGGCTTCTTTAAAGGTTGGCGAGGAGGTCCAACATTCTTAACATCTCTCGGAGTAATGAGAGGCTTCTTAAGAGGTTGGCGAGAAGGTCCAACACTTTTAACTTCCTTTGGAGCAATGCAAGGCTTTTTTCCATTATGCAAATCAACATATCTATCAAGGATTAAACTCTGAACAGAGGCCTCTTCTGTCATAGTACCCATATCCACAAGTTGCTTTGGAGCAGATTCGCATTTAATGGACAAGTGCTGCATCTGAATTTTCATCTCCTTCACCTCCTCAGTTAGCATAGCCATCTGACCAAAGAGCTTGACCATCCAGCTTTCCATTCTGACAAGTGTAGTCTTCTCAACAGATTCTTCTACAGATCGAGTGTTTGATGGGACAAGTGGCGTCTCAGAATAGGGTGAATGAGAGATGCAGAAGTAGAAATGACATTTATCGAAGCTAGTGGCGAGACATCATGAGTAAGAGTTTTCAGCACCTCTTGAATGGCTATCATAGGATCAACTGGGTCAGCCATTGGATGAACCTCTAGTAATTCAAACAGTTAAGACAAAGAGAGTAAAGGTATTCTCGATGAAGTGGGAGAATCAAATGAGTCTAGATACCGAAGATGGTCTAGACCATGCAAGTTTGTCTTAGTTATCTCTTTTGAGGGGTGATAACGATAGTTGCTCACCTTAAGAATCACTGAAATGGAAGTTAAAACACTAGGTTAAATGGATGATAATGGAGATAAAATATCTTGTACAACTAGAGACAAAAACAGTCCTGAACATGTTTGGATTACAAAACAGGTAAGTCAATCTATGAAGGTCAAAGAAAGGTAGGCATTGATAACATGACCTACACCAACAGGATCTCAAGGAATCTTCAATTTATCCCTTTAAGTCTTTTTGAGATATGGCTGCTCTCTTTTGAGGTATGAAAAAGTTAAGAATGATAAACACCCGTAATCTAAATGAGTTTAGACCTTAGCAATAATCATGCACTTGCGACAGATAGGCAAGATTTAGCTAATCCATCAATGATCATGGTATAAGAAGGGTAAATTCATGACGGAAAATATGAATCAATTATATGCACAAAAGATCAAAAAATAGATTATGACTAAAGTCAAGAATCTGATGATAATCTACAAATGGATAAATAAGAATAAACAAAAGGATCATGATACAACAAACTCATGGTCTATCCCTGACTTTGGAGAATAGCAGTCATGCTCAAAATGTTCCAGGTAAAATCCGGCAGCAAAACAGCTATACAAGAAGGTCGAAGTAAGGTAAACTCATGGTTTAGCTAACTCTAAAGGATAGCCGTCATGCTCAAAATATTCTGCGAAAAATTCGGCAGCATAACGACTAGACAAGAAAGCCAAGGTAAGGTAAACTCATGGTTTAACTAACTCTAAAGGATAGCGGTCATGCTCAAATATTCTGGACAAGATCCGGCAGCATGACGATGCTAGAAAGGATTCCCACAACTAAACCAAAGGTACATGAATAACAGTGGTAAGATAAGCTCGGAATATGGTTACCAGAGGAAGGTGACCAAATGAAGGACCGACCAAAGGTGAGAACATATATGACAACGGGTCAAATTCTATAATCAACAGATCAAAGGATAAAACCCGGCCAAGAAAATGGCAAGCAAAAGCCACTGACTAGATCTAGATCTGAACAGAGAATGGATATAACCAATTGAAATGAATAAGAAACTCTAACTAAGAGGAGAACTCTAATATACATAATCAGTATATATAAGTATATATACATACACATATATCCTAACCAGGGGCACCAGCCCTAATTCTAATCTAGCGGAGTCAAGGAAGTCTCGACCCAAGACAAACTGATGAGTGTGCTAGGACCGTGTTGTAGCCATATAAAATGAGCTCCCCTAGTCTACAAATGGGACAAAGCTCCTAGCTCTAGGCTCCACATGTGTGAGCAACACATGTTCGACCCTATATGAATGCATATATATAGTGTCCTAACAAGGGTTCCCTAATTTTGGTTCTGAAGGGAGCAACTAATATATATATACATAATATAATGAAATAAAAGTAGGGCCCATGCATATCTGCAGGATACTATGCTTATGACCATACCATTGATGTATAACGCTAGCACACCCAGCATTATACAGAGTATGTTCATCGCTCATCGGCTGCTGTAGAACACCAGCACACCCAGTGTATACGGCTGCAGCTCCGGCGCATAGCTTGGAAATAGATACAAGGTTCCCTCAAGGTCATAATTTCCCATCTGGTACGCGTCATATCTATTCCCTGGGGCCAATAATGAAAATAATGAAAGAAATAAAGAATATGACAATGCATGATGTGTAGTGTGTGAATCCCTTGTTTTAATTACGCACCTATCTGGTGCCCCTGGATTCTAAGCAAAAAGGTTCCCATTTCAAATGATTTTAACCCAAATTCCTCCAAAGTTAGTAAAAATGGCATTTTTATAGAGTTAGGCAATGTTTCAAGAACTCCCCAGCAGAGTCGCCAGCCTGTGGACCCCGATCCGAGGACGGTGCCGAGGGACGCGAGATCCCTCCTGCAATCCTCTAAGATCTCCACAACGTGAAGGAGAGCTCAACCAAGGAACTCTCGAAACGGATGCCACCCTCACATCATAGCATGAGTGGCGATATAAAAAGAAAGAGATACATCCTGATCCGGAGCCAGGGCTTGAAATCAAGATATATCTAAAAATAACTCAGAGTCGCCATCCATGGATGCACCATGGAACCAAAACAAATGCTCTGTTTGCAATGGATAACCAGAGATACAAAAGGTCTGTGCCTGATAACGAATGGAGAAGGTCTGAAGAGCACCCCTAATTCGCCCGACTGCGAACACTTGGTCTCTTGTGCCATTTATTATTAACCTCGAAGAGTTTTGGGCAAAAATCATGTGAAATGGGAACAATCCTCAGGAGTCGTCTATCTAAGCATGCATTTCCTGAGAATAGAAATAATAAGCGCAAATAAAATAAATGAAAGAGGTGCCACCTAAATATTGCTAGGTTATGAGTGACATACCTAACTGGTGTCTAAGTTCTGGTGGACAAACACATACAAGCTACAGCTAAAGGTATAGGATCAGTACAAGAAAGTAAGAGAACATAACAAAACAACAACATAACAAATCCTAAGAATCTAAATGATTAGCCCGAGTCTTCGGATGGTCTGGTATTCATCCAAAGAAGCCTACGTATCCCCGCCTCCACGAGAATCAAGGCAACGTAATTCTTCGCGCCTATTTTAAACTAGGATGCCTAAGACACCTAGACCTCTATTCTAGACTCGATCTAAAAGACCGGACCAGTTATTAAAGTTTCTTGTACGATTATTTAAATTCCAGTGAATTGTGGATTTTAGGACACCCTATATGCCCTAAGTAAATGCACGTTAGCCTTAAGCTAATGCCGGTGGTTCCTACAACCTATGTGTAACTAGGTTGTGCGTCCTAAGGAAAATAATGGGATCACTAGCGCATCCTAGACCTAGTCATCAGTCGGCGATGTGAATCGCCAATTGACCGGACGGAGGCGAAACAGACTCCTAACTCTAACACAAACACAAACAAAACACACAACAATCAAACAACACACCAAGGACGAAACTCTTAACTCTAAAACAAACGCAAACAAGTACATAACAAATCAAAGACTAAAACCAAAGACAAACCCCTAACTCTAAAACGCTACTTTTAGGACAAAGTCCTAACTCTAGAGGAAGATTTTTCGAAAACAGGTTTATGAAATATTTTTGTACTTTTTTAAAGAGTTTGAATGATTTATTTACAAAGGTTTGGCTGGACCTGGGATAAGAATCCCAAGCTGCACTACGTACCTCGTGGAAGAGGATCAAGCCAACGTAGTTCGAAAAAAAACTTTCCTACTACGCTCCTAAAACTCAACACTTTAGATTTTTTTTAAGGTTTTTTATGTTTTCAAATATATTTTTTATGTGCTTTTATATTTTTGATGATTAAAAGAAGTGCGTTAACACCCTTTCAGCTAAAGGGGATCCGATAGAAGAGCCTCCTTACCCACCATATCGCGGTAGAGTAATTTAGAGGGAAACGGGATCCCTACAGCCTAGGAGGAAAGAAAACAAACGAGGGAACTAAAAATCCGATACGAGAAAAACAAAATCTCAAAGAGATGACCAAAAGCTGACGAGGCTTAGCCAGTATCCAAAAGAGACGGGTTCTAACCCGCAAGGAAAAACCCTAAATAAACGAGAGATGAAAAGCTTCTAACCCTAAGGGTAAACTTCTAAACAAAAGGAACAGACAAAACCCTATAAAAAAAACTACTAAATCGATAGAATCCTTAAACTCGAAAAGGATCCCGAGGAACGTGTAAAGAATAGTCCCGGAAAGAAAGGAAACCCCTCAAACCCTGTGAAAACCCTAAGATGGGGACAATGATAAGAAGGGCAAGGGGCTGGCTCAAGAAACATTCCGTCATCGCCTTAACCCAAGAGGAAAATTCCCAAAAATCGATGGAAATGCCAAACACTTGCGAAAAACTTAAGCTCTAATGGAAAATCAAGATGACAAGGGTTTGCTCAAGAAATCCCAGATAAACCCGAATATCGATACCAAAACCCACAGGGGTAAAGATAAAAAGAAAAAGGAGGGGCTCCGAGTAGCCTCATCATAGCCAGCTTCATCTTCTAGAATAACGACACCAAGGTTAAAACTTCAACAAAATCATGTTTTTTTTTTAAATCAGAGAAATTAATCAATAGACAAATTATAAAGGAGACCTCAAAATTAACAGATCCAGTTTCAGTCACTGTTCCCCGAGGATATCGAATCCAAACCCCAAAATTAAAATGGATATTGAAATTAAAACAAATCCTCCCTCAAAATTTTCAAAACTATGACATTAAAAGACAACAAACAAAGAAAATTTAAAACCCGCAGATCCAATACCCCATCTACAACACCATTCGAAAGACCGTGCTAAAATTAAAATCCACACAGACACAGGAAAAGGCAATTCTAGCTACTGGGCCATAAATTGAGACAACCTCGGGTGAGGAACCGAACGTAACGACTCATAAATGGAAAAAATGAGAGGTGCTGCAAGAAAATACCTTCTTCGGATGAATGGAGATAAGGGGCGCCGGGTGCCGAGCACAAGGGCAGAGCCGATAATGAGAACGCAATCCGCTGCGATGCCGAATGACCAAATCGTGGATAACTGCTGCCTCCCAACAAAGTGTTGCCCGAGGATATGATCGGAGGTAGCGAGAATGGCCGGCGGGAAAGTTGACCCGAGAAGATGTTTGGGGGTAGAGACATGGAACGGCAGAGACGAGGGTGGAGTGGTCGGATTTAAATGGGTTTTGGTGGGATTCTGGTGATGGCGATCAGAGCAAATGAAGAGATGAAGGTTGAAGACGAGGGTGGTGATGGTGGTCGGATCTCCGATTGGAGGTGGTGGCTGTGAAGGGGAAGAAGGTGGCGGTTGGTGGTCGGATCTCCGATTGGAGGTGGTGGGTGAAAGAGAGGAAGAAGAAGAAGAAGAAGAAGAAGATTGAGATGGTTGGAGAAGAGGGGTAGTTTGGATTTTTAGGGTGGAGAAGAAGAAGAAGAAGAAAAAGAAAAAATGGTGGCTGAGAAGGTGGAGGTTGCCGGAAAAAATGGTGGTGCCGATGCCTCCCTTCTCTCGGATTTTCTGATTGGGGTTTCTCCTCTGATTTCTCAATGAAATTTGTGGCCCGAAGGTGAAGGTAGTGGAAGTGGGTTTGAGGGTGAGGATGGAGCCAGATTTGCAGGGAAATGGGAATGGGGTGGCTGCGGTAGTGGTGGAGGGAGATGGCCGGCCGGAGTTGCAGAAGGAGGTGGGAAATGGTGGTGGTGGCTGAGAGGGTTTGGGTGTTGCAGAACCGGCCAGATTCCGGTGAAGTGGCCGGAATAAATGGGGTTGGCCGGCGGGAATGGGTTGGTGGAGAAGATGGCCGGTGGTGGAGGCGAAGATGGGTCGAAGGTGGAGGGTGATGGCTGCCCAGCTTTCTCTCTTTTGCCTCTGTTTCTCTCCTCCTCTTGAAATGGAAAACCCTAATTCCTCCTCCCTTTTTTTTCTCTCTTATGCGGCTGTGAAAACGAGCCCTCTCCCAAACCCTAACTCGCTGGGTATTTAAAAGGGGAAAAAGAAATTCACACCCCCCCTATTCATTACCTGGACTGCCCCCGCCCCTCCCTCTAGTGTATTTGCTTTTTTCTCTTATTCTACAAAGGGGTGACCCAAGTAGAAAAGGGGAATGATATATTCGTGCGCTCTACTTTCCATGGACAGCCCCCTCTGGTGCAATTTTCCATTCTTGCTTGCTGTATAGGGGGTGTCCCCAGGTAAGAGTAGGGGTGGGATAAATGATTTCTTTTTTAAATGATATTGTCACACCCATGCTCAGATAAGCGCGCCAACTGATCTTGCCTATTCGGTTCTAAAAGGCTTGTGAGAGCTTCTTAGGAAATGTAATGACCTTTGAAAGACAAGATGGGTTGGTGAAAATGTCATTTAGAGTTTAACGGTATAAATGGAGGGGGGCTAATGCTAAGAACTCAGGGATATTTTGTAATCTTTTGGAAACTTCAGGAACATGGGTATGGGGATCGAGGCTCACGATTACAGGGTTCAAATACTGATTTCGGGACTCGGAATTCAGGAATTTTATTCGATTTCGAGGTTCTTATTTGATTTTGGGATTTTGGGGGCGGGGGCGGTCAAAATGGGGTGTCTACACGGCCAAATCCCAAGAAGAGCCCAAGAAGAAACCTAAAAGAATAAACCATTTTCAACTTCTCCTTCTCTATTTTCCTGTACTTCTCTTTCTCTCTCTTTTTCTCTCCCCTTGAGACAGCTAGCACACCCCCAACACTCTCTTGCCACACCCTGCTCTGTTTGGTTGCCGGGTTGTTTTTATTCCTGGGAGTTATGTGGGAGAAAAAAATACCCTGGGAGATAGGTGGGAAAAAAAAGGTCCTAGAAGTATCCTGGTAAAATAAAAATCCCATGTTTGGTTGACCGGATTATGGTGGGAAAAAAAAAAACCTTTGTTTGGTTGCTTGAACTGTTGGGTAGAAAAAAAGTCTTCTCAAGCTTATTTTTTGTTCCTGAGTTTATTATTGTTCCTGGGGTTATTTTGGGATGGGATGAAAAGGCAATCATTACAAAAGTGGGATTAAAAAATTCACCACACAAGCAATCATTACAAGAGTGGGATTAAAAAAAACCTAGTGCTAAAAGGCAACCAAACATGGGATGGGACCAAAATTTAACTAACTCTTCCTGGGACAAAAATTTAACTGGCAACCAAACGGAGCCGAGAGAAAAACCCTTTCTCAGGTTTTCCAAAAAACCCAAAAGGCAATTTCTATTCTATGCCTCTTGCCTTCCCACCCAAGTAACCCATGATGGGTGGGAAATAAGGCAATTTTTCCAACAATTTCCACCTTGGCTTATTTCCCAGCCACCTGAACATTTTCTGTTGATGTCGCCACCGGTCCGCTTTCGCCGCAAACCACCATTGGCCTTTCGAAGTACCAGCTACACACCCTCGAATCATCCTGGTTCTAACTCGTTCCGATTCGATCAACACGGCCAATGCACATGTGTAGCGGCCAATCTGTTGACTCACCTAGTAAACCTTGGAGAGGGATCTCGATCCATCCTCCCCAACGCACGTACTGTCATCGTCTCATAATCGTCTGCAACCTGGAAACATGTCTCCGCACCAACTGCGAAAGAGACCCCACGCGTGCACGCGCTAACACTCTGTTTCCAACTAACCATCGAGATCTTGGGAAGACTAGTCACCGTGTCCCCAACCAGACGATATAATCTGCCACACTTCTCTCCTTTTATCAGAACCATACAGTCGCGTGTGAATTTCATAGCTCCACCTGCAGCTGAAAACCTGCAACCCTTGGAGTCCAACCGGCCAAGAGACACTAGATTCATTCGCATCTTTGGGACATACGCCACACCACCCAAAGTACGAACCACCCCATCAAACATTTTGATCTTTACAGTTCCAACTCCCGTGACGTCACAAGTAGACCCATCACCCAAGGACACTACACCTGCCATTGTCTCCTGGAACGTATCAAATTATTCCCTCCTGGAACATACATGAACAGAGCAACCTGAATCTAGAATCCACTCATCATGAGAAGTGTGATTACCTGATGAGACCGTGAGAACGTCTCCAAACACTTCGCTCTGTTCACCCGCCACCACAGCATTCGTAGCACCATTGTCTGCCTGGTCAGCTCGCTTCGGACAATCCCACTTAATGTAGCCATATTCTTTGCATCGGTAACATTGCACACCCTTTTCGTCGACCCTGGATCTTGACCTGCCTTTACCAGATCCCCTGTCAGACGACCTTCCTCTTTGATTCCTGCCATGGACAACCAACCCCTGCTCTTCATTTCCACCAAGAATAGGTTTCTTATGCATCTCATTCGATAAGAGAGACGACGTGACTTCTTCTAACTTTATCGTATCCTTACCGTACAATAAAGTCGTCACCAAGTTGTCATTCGAATCAGGAAGAGAAGTAAGAAGCAAAAGGGGCTTGTCTTCTTCCTTCAACTTTTCATCAACCTTGTGGAGCTTATCCACAAGCCCATTGAACACCGTGATGTGTTCCAAAAGATCACCGCCTTCCTGCATCTTCAGCCCGTACAATTGCCGCTTCAAATACAACCGGTTGGCCAAACTTTTTGACATATAAAGTTTTTCCAACTTCTCCCATAATTTAGGCGCATCTTCTTTTTCCATAACATTAAACATAACGCAATCTACCAGACATAGTCGAATCGTGCTGACCGCCTTCGACTCAATGTCTTCCCACTCAGCATCCGTCGTCTTCTCCGGCTTTTCATCATTTCCCTTCAACGCCTTAGCAAGGCCCTGTTGAACTAAGATGTCATTCGCTCTCATCTGTCATAGGGTGAAACTACCATTTCCTTCAAATCTGTGGATGTTGAACTGGGTAGAACTCGATTTTACCGCCATCTCAGATTACTTCGCATTTCTCGGTGTAGCGCTCCACCTCGAACAAGAATATTCTTTGGCAGTCTTTCCACCCAAAAAAATCACTTTAACCGCGATCCAACCACAACACCTACGATCACTCCACCCGGCCTCGACGATCGCTCTACCTGAGCTCTGATACCACTTGTTGAGAATATCCGCCGGGCAAATCCGATCTGATCGTGTACAAATTAAACGGAAAAGTAAAATAAACACAAGCAAGCCACAAGATAAACACCAAGATTTTACGTGGTTCGGCAAAGCCTACTCCACGGGCGAGAAACACGATCTTCCACTATGAGAAAAACAAAATACAAGGATTACAATGGATTAATCTCAAACCCACAAACCCGTAACCCTTTCGTTGCTCTCTCAAACCCAAGACCATACAAGAGTAACCCAAGAGAAACCCACAAGAGAAAATCCTAAGAGACAACCCGAGAAGGAATCCCAAGAAGAGCCCAAGAAGAAACCCAAAGAATAAACCCTTTTCTTCTTCTCCTTCTCTATTTTCCTCTACTTCTCTTTCTCTTTCTTTTTCTCTCCCCCTTGAGGCAGCCGACACATCCCAACACTCTGTTGCCACACTCTAAGAGAAAAACCCTTTCTCTCTATACTAGGGTTTTCCAAAAAAACCCAAAAGGCAATTTCTATTCTATGCCTCTTGCCTTCCCACTCAAGTAACCCACGATGAGTGGAAAATAAGGCAACTTTCCCAACAATAATACCGGAATTGACATTGTTGATATTTTAAACTCTAGGGCCCACCTTGTGTCCCAACTCTCTTCTTTGATAAGTGGTGACATGGCCCACATTTTAACACTAACCTCTCTGCAATCCATGATTCAAGGGTGATGTTTGGATGAGAAGAACTACTTCGATGAGCATTTCTATCGTTCCCATCAGCCATAGTTTATTCCATAGAGTATGGAGGTCTCCCTAACATTACATTGTCACTTTACTAACAAAAACCCTGAAACAAGGAAGCGTGCATTCATAAATATAACCTTCCCTTTTGCTAACGTGAATAACAACTTTCCTGGGTATTCAAAATCTAGACTGCTTAGTGAACATGAAAAATGGAAAAGAAACTCAATTCACCCTAAAATCCTTCTGATAAATTCTCAACTTTGAGGTGAATTATAAATGTTAAATTTACCCAAAAAACTTAGATGCCAATCATAGATAAAAACCTTGAGAAGCCAAAAGCCATCATCAAGGAATACTGTAATTGAAGATTTCTAAAGGTGTATAAGTTATAGTAAAAAGTAATTGAGAAAATATATGGTGGCCGACCGTGAGATTATAAAGGTCGGAAAGAGAAACCATCTCCCCCTTGGTTTTTAATCCAAGAGAAAGCCCTATTTTTTACTTTTCCTTGGTTCAAAAACCAAGGCAGCAGGTTTTGTCTCTTACCGCCCTTTACATTCTCAAAGCCGGGCATCATATAATTTCTCAAAGTAATTTTCTATCATTTGATTTAATTTGGTGTACGGCGTCGATATTTGTGACAATAATATTATATACTGTGAAAATAGTGTAGGTTCACTGTCCACCTTATGGAGCTCTTATTATCAATTTGATCTAGAGACATTGCTAGGGGGCACAATGCATGGTGTCACAACTGTTAGATTGAGATCGATCCAACCCTTAGATTGAGATCCAGGAAACTTGCCTCAACTTCTTTGGTCGCGTGCTTTCTTTTTTAATAAATTTTCGTCATCACGTCAACAAAAAAAAAAGAATATTGGAGATCTTAACCGTTACATTAGATTGAGATCTCACAGTTGGATTAATTGCTAGATGAGGAAGGTATCTTATTTCTTCCCAAATCTTATCATTTATCTCTTGTCGTGTTTATCTCTAATTAAGTGCTTTATATAAGCACTGATTATATCAATCGTATGTAACAAAGATTAGTGAAGATCTCCATTTCCATTATTTTACAACAGCCATGCAAAAACTAAGGGCCCGTTTGGATGCCGAGAAGATTTTGATTTGGATTTCTTACATATGCAGCCCTTTTTGCATTGTAATTTGGATCGGATCAAATTCTTGGATTTCTAATTTAGCAGCTGACAGTGAAAAAAATCAGATTTCTAAATTTGCTGTGGAAATAAGAAATTGGAAATCCACAGATCTGGCAGTTTCCTTCGCCCTCTTTGCTCCACAACCTCTTCCCTCCACTAGGAAGTACCCCCTTCCCTCTCTCTCTCTCTCTCTCTCTCTCTCTCTCTCTCTCTCTCTCTCTCTCTCTCCCTCTACATGAGCTGCCAGATCTATTCATTTTCTATTCAAAACTCAATTCCAAATCCAAATACAAAATGGGAGGTATCCAAACGGGCCCTAAAGGAATATATTAAATAATAGGGCCACCTCGTGCCCCAACTATATGATTTGGTGAATGGGGACATGGGCCACCTTATAACCCTAGCCTTTTTCAATCCTTGATTCATGGGATATGTTTGGATGAGAAGACCTACTTCGATAAAAAAATTTCTATCTTACACATTAAGCATACTTAACTCCATGGAGCATGGAGGTCTCGTTGACATCACATTGTCACCTTACAAACAAAAATCCTAAAACAAGGAAGCCTGCATTCATGAAAATAGCCTTCCCATTTGCTAACATGAATAACAACTTTCATGGCTGCAAAAAACATGTATTCAAAATTTAGGGCGATGGAAAATGAATTGAACTACATTCGATCACATTAACATCCTTTTGAAACTCTTCAACTTTGAGGTGAGCTATAAATATTCAATTTATATGAAACAACCTATATTAAACTAAGAACAAATTCCTTATATTATGAAAGTTAAAACCATATCCATTTTGTCAAAATCAACATAGAGAATAACATTGGTGTGGCAGTTAATTTTAAGACCCTAACTGCTTATAAACTGATAAAATATCGTTGCTAATCATAGATAGATACCTCGAAGCCCCATCATCACATAATGCTCACATGGGTTCTGACATTATAATTTACAAAAGCCTCTCAGATTAGTAACATGTTCACGTGATGGGTTGATTAATCCACCCTCTAAGCAGATGGTTAGTATAATCATCGAACACTCAACATGGGTTCGCCATGTGTCGTGATCCCTCGAAGTTCCAACAAGAAACTTAAATAAGTTAGAAACTCAGTAACTTCCTATACCCATTTTCAAATGTTAAACAATTAGATCAACTAGTGAAAAAAAAAAAAGTGAAGATTGTTTCACCTCCGCCGGCCCGTGACTAAGTGCGCCGCCCCAAAATCAGCCTTTCACTTTTTTGCGAAAGACTACGATTAAAAATGGGAAATGATATATCCGCCCCTTTTGATCACTACGAACACCCCCAGTCAGTGTATCAGGGACTAAAGAGAGGCTGTTGTACTTATGTCGGAAGAATTCAATGCCCCTGATTGCCATAGACACTGACAGGGGGTGTTCCTAGTGATCAAAAGGGGCGGATATATCACTTCCCTTAAGAATATGCTTATTTTAGTGAGATTAATCTCGGCCCTTAAAGGTTGATTTTGGGTTGACACGCTTAGCCACAGAGGTGAAACAACCTCACAGAAATGAGCCTATTTAAAGATGTACTCAATAATGAATTGATTCATGTCCAAGAGCCCAAATAATCAAAATTTATGAATGTGCTCGGTCAACAAAATGTCATCAACCAAATTTTATTCTCAAGCAAAAACCAAGAATTAAATGCTTGTTAGCATGGGGATTAGAAACCAAAGAAAAAGGTGCTTCTTTCACGTGATTGCTTCATTAATTAACAACTGAAAGCAAAGTGCCCAACAAAAATATGCAAACTTTAAGTGCAAGAAAGGCGCCCCTAAAATCATGCCCTTGTGCCGTCAGTTATGGAGGTTAATTTCTAATAGAAAAAGGGAAATAATTATTCTCCCCTCTTTTTTACTGTGGACAGCACCCTCTAGTGTAAATGAGTAGTCATAAATAGACTAGAGGGGGGCTCTCTCAGGTAAAACAAAAGGGCGAATTTATCGATCACTTCTCTAGGAATATGAGAAATGATGTGGGCTCAAGTCTTTAGTGTAAATGAGTTAAGAGACTCGCAAGATATTGGACAATATTGAGAATAGGTGCTGAAATTAAGGGAATATTATATTAACTGTAAAAAGCATGAATTTAAGGGAAAGCTTAAACCCATAAATGGCCGAAAAACTGAGTACACTAAGTATAGTATGAAATTTATTTATGTACCCACCTCCCTCTGTCTTATTTTATATTCCGAACATCCTACTGCAACATTACACGTGGCAAAATAGAGATCAGCTAGAGAGGAGATGATATGTCCAAATAGAGCCTTAGTTAAACTAAACATCTTTAGTTTTTAAACTCATATATAACAAATCATACCATTTTTAATCCCCAAATTGTAAACTAGGGACTGTTTATGTGCATTAAAAGTTTTTATTGAATTTTTCCTAAAGTTTCATGTTTGGTAAACTTGTTTTCATGGATTTTTTTTCTAAAATAAGAAAATTTCCTTGTTTCTTAGGAAAATTACAAACCTGCTACACCTTGAGATTTTGTTCCACCGAATATAATTTCCCATGAATTCTTTTTTCAATAATTCCTCTACTTTTACACAACTTACCATGTGCTTGGTTTTTACAAGACCTATTCAGTCAACAAATGTTAGGTACCTAACCAATACGCGAAAAGCTCCGATAGAACTTGTTAGGCTAGGCCTTTTAAACCTGTCCCACACCAGGTTGTGTCGCACCTAGTTGCATACCTAGGCAGGCCCCCACTCAGGACCGTAACAACAAAAGCCTGTCATTAAACTTTGCGAGAGTTTTGGTAATTTTGGCATAGAAATGGGGTTTGAGTAAGTGTTTCGCTGAGATGAATCTCACTCAAATGCATGATTTTTAAAGTCTCCGAAGGCTAATATTTTGGCAAGGCACTTATTTGCGAGGTGAAAAAAGCCCTTTGAGCTGCTTAAATTGAGCCGGTTTATGAGCTACATTTTCATTCTTAAGTTTGAAGCTATGATATTGTTGTGGTTGGAGGTGATTGTTTGTAAGTTGTAATTATATTGTTTTATTATTTTATAATGTTTGTAAGGATTTTAAATATGACAAATAGGGTGTGTTCTTTGGCATGATTGATGAAAGGGGAGAATTTTGACTCCAATAATTGATAGAAATAGGGTGCTTCTTTGGCATAATTGATCAAATATTCAAATTGGATGTTGGAATGTCCGAGCTAAGATGGGGTGAGGCAGGTAAACAAGGGTGCGCGTAACTAATTACTTGGTCTTGAAAAGAGGAGAACCCTGAGCTTGAAGGCCAACATAACCAACAAGCAAGGAGCGCTGAGGATGGGATTTAGACCATTTTGATAGGGAACACGATTTAAGCTCTCAATTTTGATGCTCTATTTTTACCTTATGAAAATTAATTTAGTCATAGAAACATATTTTTTGCATGAATAATGATTAGGACACTACGCCATCCAAAGGGCGAACATTAGGGCTGCAACTCGGGTCGGGCGGGTCGGGTTTTGGAGAACCCAACCCTACCCGAGAAATATCTCGGGTCGGGTCGGGTCTGGGTTTTTTTCGGAAAACCCACGATTCCCAAACCCGGCCCTACCCATGATAAATCTCGGGTCGGGTCGGGGTTTTTTCACGTTGACGCAATTTTTTAAGGAAAATTCCTATTTGGCAAGGCAACTCAACTCATAGGAGCAGAAATTACACTCACATTACACTTGAATCAAACAATGATGTAATTACACTCACATTACACTCGAATCAAACAATGATGTAATCAAACAATGTTGTAATTACAATCAAACAATGCTGAATCAAACACTTGAATCAACTCAACTCATAGAAGCAGAAATTAAACTCACATACAATAACAGTGGGTGTGTGGGTTTTCACTTTTAACTTTTAACTAACAATAGAAAAAAATGTACACACTATAACTTATGTAACTCGGGTCGGGTCGGGTCGGGTCGGGCTCCTTCAAACCCGGCTCGACCCGAGATTCATGCGGGCTTTTGAATGCTCAACCCGCCTCGACCCGAAACCCATGAAACCTGAACCCAACCCAGGCTATTTTCGGGTCGGGTCGATACGGGTCGGGTAAAACCCGGCTCGAGTTGCAGCCCTAGCGAAAATATCATAGGAAACTAAATAGTCACCTAATTTGTGATGCAATCTCATTTAATATACATATCTAAACAGCATGTCATGTTGAGATTGAAAGGCAAGAGTTATGACAATGCACCTTTTTTCCCCATTGCACATTTGCCGTACGTTTCTGGGAATAGTAATTAAAATCTACACATCTTTCTCTCTCATGACATTTTCTGAAGACACGGCACGTAAACGAGTAATTTCCGGAGTTAACGTTTGGTCACGTCTACAACACAAGCGAAGACATTTT
Organism: Tasmannia lanceolata; assembly: GCF_043159265.1. Taxonomy (NCBI): domain Eukaryota; kingdom Viridiplantae; phylum Streptophyta; class Magnoliopsida; order Canellales; family Winteraceae; genus Tasmannia; species Tasmannia lanceolata. The sequence goes on from NW_027518714.1 coordinate 18,295,449, forward strand.
AAATTCATGTTTACACATTTGGATTCTTCGTTTAGTTCCCATTCGACGGAAATATATATATGCACTACAACAATATATAGAAGTAGTTATCAAAGATGTATAGAAATGGAAAATGAAAAATCATACCATACTCGAGCAAAGTAACGGCATTCATGCTTTGGTGCATTTTTCTATACACATGACACACGTGAAATTGTTTGAACATGATGATCCCGCCACCTAATTACTAGACTTTTTCACGTTGAAATCGAGCATTGCTTATATTTGAGTCCTCATTATTTATGTGTAAGACTAATTGGACGGATAGGGTCATCCGATCCATGCCCATCATTTTTCTGGGATTTGCTAGGAACCATCCCATAAGGCATTTCGTGGGCCGGCTCTTGCAAGAGAGAGCAGCCACATAGTCTCTTCATCTTCAAGGCTTTTCATATGAATGCCACCTAATTACTAGGCTTTTCATTTTCAATTTCGGGCCAAGGTCGCTTTGAGTTGCAGTTATCCAAAACCAAGAAAAAAGTCTATAAATAGCCCCAAACGGCCGTAACTTCTTTCATCAACTCCTTCACACAGCATTCTCCATCTAAAACTAGTCTCTGAAATGGCAAAGCCCATGAATTTTCTTCCTCTATTTCTCTTCATCTTTTTTCGATCTACAAACGCAGGCTTTAACATTTTAGACTTCGGTGCCAAAGCCGATGGTGCAACTGACTCTACAAAATCCTTGCTTAATGCATGGGCTTCTGCTTGTGGGTCCGTCACGCCCGAGTCGATACACATACCAATTGGGAAGTTTTTGATCAATCAGGCCACCTTTGAGGGCCCCTGTCAGAATAATCGTATCAGTATTTCGATCTATGGGACCCTCATCGCTCCGTCCAATTATGCATCGATTGGGACCTCCGGGCACTGGTTACTGTTCAATAATGTACGAGGTGTTTCAATCTATGGCGGGACCCTCGACGGGCAGGGGATGGGTTTGTGGGCTTGCAAGGCTGCCGGCAAGAATTGCCCGGATGGTGCTGTGGTATGTGACAATTTTGCCATTGAACTTTTTTAGAAATGACATTCACACTCTGTGATCGCCTTCTTTTTTTGTGAAATCACTTGTTCACTTTTACGTTTTAAGAGAAATTATATGGTGCCCTAGCCTCAAGTCCCGAGTGGGTGGTAGGACAGAAGGACCACCCTTGATATTTGATCCAACAGCAGCCGCTTAAAAAGTGAGCTGCTGTTGGATCAAATATCAAGGGCGGTATCGCCCACACGGGACTTGATGCTTGGGCACCATATAAAAACTCTCATTTAAAATTGAAAGAAAAAAGGACGTTTAGTTTTTCCAGGGGCATGTTGGTCATTTCAGCCACCATCGTCTCTTAAAGATCAGTGTATAGGCATACCTGAATTTTGAGCGGGAAATGACGAGTCGGAGCAGATTAGAAATTAACTCAGGTTGAAAGTCAAATTTGCCCTCTAATATTTATTACCCGTTCTTAGCAAGTTACACACGTCGCATTAGCCGTTTCAGTTGAGGAGTTTTAACCGTCAATTGGTGCAATCAAGCCAAACCGCACATTAAGACGAATCTGCCCTCCTCTAATCTAGAAATTACATAAAAAAAAGATATCAAATAACTAGATATGTATATGGGTTATATTTATCTGGTCCGTCGGCCAGAAACACAGTGGGCCCACATTGTTTTGGTGATCCGAACCATTCATTTGATGGGCCCTGACATAGATAGGGTGTGTGCAAAAAATCTTCTCCATAGGATCATCCTAACCCCTCGATTTGTGGAGGTGCAAAATTGATAGATTTCAAGGGTTAAGATGATCCTATTGAGACGATTTCTTGGGCACACCCTATCTATGTCAGGACCCATCAAATGAATGGTTTGAATCACCCAAACAATATGAGCCCCACTGTATTTATGGTAGACGGAACAGACAAGTTATCTAGTCGATCCACCATAAACACTTTTCTGTAAGCATATTTGTAATTGTCTTAGGATCGGGTTCAGTTTTCTAACGGCTTTTATACTTTTTGTTACAGTCACTTACCTTCAATGGGGGGGAAGACATTCTGATCAGCGGATTGACATCTATCAACAGCCAACTCTATCATCTTGTAATTGACGGAGGCAACAATGTGAAGGTGCAAGGGGTGAAGATCGTGGCCCCTGGAAACAGCCCCAACACCGATGGCATACATGTTCAGCAGTCTACCGGCGTCACCATCACCAGCACCAGCATAAAAACCGGCGACGATTGCATATCGGTTGGCCCTGGCACCACGAACCTGTGGATCGAGAACATCGCTTGCGGGCCCGGACATGGCATCAGGTGACCCTACACCGTGTATGCTTCAAACTAGTATTCTTGGCCCATGCTATGCATGGGTGCAAAACGATGTGCCCTACATCATCAAAACATGAGGTGTAAAATGGTAGAGTCCACTTTAATGCATATTTTAGTTAGAGATGTTGGACACCACATCATCAATAACATAGGGGTAAAATGGTGGGCTCCACCCGATCTATAGATTTCGATAGACATCGTGGGCCCCACCCACCAAAACCTGAAGTGTAAAATCACAGGCCCCATAAAAAACATGAGGTGTTTTGGTCCCATCCCATCAATAACATAAGATGTAAAATGGTAGGCCCCATCCTATGCATGGGCTTGGGTGGAGGTGGTGGCCCCACCAGATCAAGTGTAAATGGTGGCTCCCACCCATGCTATGCTTATAATGTGCTAGGTCCCACCCTATCAAAAACAAAATATGAAATCTAAGAAAAGGTGTTCCAGAAAAAAGAAATTCTTGGAAAGAAAAAGAATGATAATTGAAAGAAACATGCTTAGTATATATATATTGTAGATTAAATAATCACTATCCATCTTTGATAATTTGCTTCCAATTCAATGTTAAAATATTGAAAAATAATAAGTAAATCATTTCTAATTCATTCATACTTTGTACATATTCAAATGTGTAGGGCACCTTACTAACATGCGCATGTGTGCGTATTTCTTTTCGCAGCATTGGGAGTCTAGGGAGAGGACTGCAAGAGCAAGGAGTCCAAAACATAACAGTAAAAACAGCGGTATTTAGGGGAACCCAAAACGGGTTGAGGATTAAAACGTGGGGAAGACCAAGCGATGGGTTTGTCAAAGGAGTAGTCTTCCAAAACGCTCTCATGTACAATGTCCAAAATCCCATCATTATCGACCAAAATTACTGCCCAGATGACAAAGGTTGCCCCAATCAGGTAATAATATTTAGAAAGGGTAAAAACGGAATAATAGCTTCCATCTAAACTTTATGCTAATGACATATTCAAATTCACTAACCTCAGTATATTGGATTATTTTATGTAGAATTCGGGTGTAAAGATAAGCGACGTGACATATAGAGACATACAAGGAACTTCTGCAACGGAGGTGGCCGTGAAATTGGATTGCAGCAAGAGCAACCCTTGCAATAAGATTGGATTAGAAGACATAAAGCTTACTTATGGGAATAATCCTGCACAGTCCTCTTGTCAGAATGCAGGTGGAACGGTTAATGGTTTCATTGTTCCCCCGAGTTGTTTGTAGAACCAACTTTGGTACTATAGTCTTGCCATATATATACAAATTCAATTTTTGCTTTCCTATTTTCAACGATTCATCAGTTGAAGTTCTATCTGATATGGGTCTTAAATTTAGGGGAATTAACAGATAAAATAATAACATGGGAAGAATAGGAGTTTTTACGTGGTGCCGGACCGTCAAGTAGGTCGAAATTTAAAACTATGATTTTTAAGAGGCTGCTGTTGGATCAAATATCAAGGGCAGTACTGCCCACACGGGACTTGACGCTTGGGCAACATATAATTTCTTGAAGAATAGAATCCGATTTTCCAATAATGGGCACTATTTGTAAAGGAGCCGTCACCAGCAAAAATGAGCAAGTTTACCACTAGAGGACTGATTTCCAAATGATTTTAACAGTAAGAAAAGTATGCTGTCCAATAGAGACAAGCATTAATTAAGGCCATGTTTGGCAACCATGATTGTTTTTCCATGAAATATTACATTAAATCAATGGTGAGGGGGTCGGGATAGGGTGAGACCTAGGAAACAAAGTCCATGCAAAATACGATTTATTTTTCCCATTTTTGTATTCACTTCTCATCCATGTCCTCTCAAGTCTCTTCTCCTTCCAGCCTCCCTACGCCCTCTCTCTCCACTTGAAAAACTAATATTCCATGGAAAAATATTCATGTTGCCAAACATCATGGCATAAAGATGTTAGGAAAAAAACAAAGGGCGGCCCAGTGCATGAGGCTCCCGCCATTGCGGGGTCTGGGAAGGTCTAGATGTACGCAGCCTTATCCCTGCTTTGCAAAAAGGAAACCCGTGAGTTGGCATAAAGGTATTAGGCAACCAAAAAAAATTCTTATAATCTCTGTTTACTACTAGTGTGAAAAATGGGCAGAGAGAGAGAGAGGTGGTGATGAGTAACATTTAAGAGTGCTGAGAGAGAAGAGCATGAGAAGGGGAGTACAAGAGAGCAAAAAGTGTATCGAAATTAACAGAGGAGCACTTTTGTTTGCTATTTCATTTCCATTGAGAAATGACAGATTTCTGCTATGTTTATAGAGCCTCAGGTGCCTTTTCTTTGTGAAAAGCTCCTCTACAAGGCCTCTTTTCAGATTTGTTTGAAATTTGACCGTTAGATCGTGCCCATCCACGATTCAACGGTCACACCTATCCACGATTCAACAGTCTAGATCACTACTGTCCAGATCACTACTGCTTTGATTGTTGGGCTATGTAAAACCCCCGCACTCCCACTTAGCCGCTAGATCGAGACCTAACCCCATCCCACGGCTCGGATCACACCCGATAGGCTTTCGATCATTGGACGCAACCGGATGCAATTTGACGGTTCAAATTGAACCCAATCGGATACTAGCCGACGTCTCAAATGACACCCCATCCAACACTAGCCTAAACATATCCAAGAGATCCTAGGGTGCAGATCGCACCCACTCGGGATCACATCCAATCTTGATGTGCGAAGTGCAAAGTGCGCCAAAAAGTGCCACTAGCGCCCTATAACCCGCTAGGGGTGGCCAGAACCGAACCAGACCCAAAGAACCGAACCGGAACCGAACTGTTTAAAAATACTTTGGGTCCGGTTCAGTTCCACTGATGAAGAACCGAACTTATTCGGTTCTGGAACCGAAGAACCGAACTTTTGAATATATATATATATATATAATATTTTTTTTATTTCTATTATACATATACTTATTAATATAAATTACTTATAATATTAATAAGTAATAGCTAATACTATTCTTATAATAAGAAAGTAACTTATATTATAACTTTAATTAAACGTTTTTATAAATTATAATTAGTAATTAGTAATTAGCCATTAGAACTGGAGAACCGGACCGGACCGAACCGATTATGTTCGGTCCGGTTCAGTTCGGTCCTACTATGTACTACAGTTCGGTTCGGTTCTTACGGTTCATGGAACCGGGAACTGAGAACCGAAAAAAAAAAGTAACCAAGGACCGAGAACCGAACCGGTTGGCCACCCCTATAACCAGCTGCCCACACTGCGTGCGGATGGTGTGCGCGTCCTCCCTTAGTTAAAATTCACACTAGCAACAAAGCAAGAAGGAGAAGTGGGTAAAGCTTTATATACCCATCTCCGTTTTTCTAAACTTCTAATGTGGGAATATTTTTCCCACCACACTTCAACACTCTATGTATAAAGAACTCTTTCCAAAAGAAAAGTTTTTTCTTTTCCAAAACATTGTGTACATTATACACTTTTTGAAGATAAAAAAGTATAAATTTCCCACAAGATCAATTTAGATAACACTGATAAAGGATCCAAGCGCCCTAAATCTAGCCATCAAAACATTAAAAAGCTACACATGCTTGTCACATAGGGTTCATTATTGCTGCTTTGAAAAGTGATTGGGTCGTGATCACATGATTAATCCGCCTTCGAACAAAAGCATTACTCCGTAACACATGGGTTTTCCATATGTAAAGAATGACCATACCATTCTCAAGAACTTTTAATAGCCTATTGTATTAATAGGTCCATGACTATGCGCAATTTTTTATATTATCTAAAAATGGCCTACGTTTTATAAATGTACATGATCAAATTTAAATACATACATATAGATTAAGAAAAAGACCCTAACATTTAATGGCATTAATGGAAACAAATGCTTGTTAACATGGGGCTTAAACGTGCTTTTGTCATATGATTAAATTGACTTTCTTGTTAAAGAACCCAACAAAAATATGAACTTGGAGTGAACTTATGGAAAATCAATTCATGAAAACCTTATTCTAAGTAGTAATGAGATTTTTCAGGAAGATAAGAGCTATAGTATACGGAAGTACGGGCTGTGGAGTACATTATGTACATGTTTCTTTTTCTTCTTTTTTGTTTTTACGCCACTTGAAGTATGGAGGTCTCCCTAACATTACATTGTCACTTTACAAACAAGAACCCTAAAACAAGGAAGCGTGAATTCATAAATTAATATAGCCTTCCCGTTTGCTAACTTGAATAACATCTTTCCTGGGTATTCAAAATCTAGAGCATAAAAATTAGTCTGATTTAAGTAAACATGAGAAATGGAAAACAACTCAATTCACCTTAAAATCCTTCTGAAAAATTCTCAACTTTGAGGTGAATTATAAATTTTAAATTTATGCCAGTCATAGATAAAAACCTTGAGAAGCCATCATCAAGGAATACTCACATGAGTAGACATGGGTTCCTCATGTGTCACGATCTTTCTATGTCCCAACAAGAACCTTAGTTAGGCTAGAAACTCAGTTAATTTAAATTCTCATTTCCAAATGTCAACAGAATAGATCAACTAATGAAAGAAATGTCCCTAAAAAGATGTCCTTAATATTGAATTGATTCATGTCTGAGAACTCAAGTAATAACATAAACAAAATGTCATCAACCAGATTTTATTATCAAGCAACCCTGGAATTAAATGCTTGTTATGTTAGCATGGGGATTAGAAACCAAAGAAAAAAGTGCATCTCTCACATGGTTGCTTCATTAATTAACAACAGAAAAGAAGGTGCCCAACAAAAATATGCAAACTATAAGAGCAAGAAAGCACTCCCAAAATTCATGCACCTATGCCATCCGTTGTGGAGATTAAGCTATAATAGAAAAATGAGAAATGATGTGGGCTCCAGTTTTTATAAGGTATGCGAGAAATAGGGCACTGCATATCCCAATCTGAGTTGGAGAAAGTTAATTAGAATGTAACTTTGTTGCGAGATATTGGATTTAGTTATCTCATTGCATATAATGAAGCCCATATTTTATGGGGACTAATATACACAGTAGCATATTTTGATAATGACACTACTCACTATGTTTACACTTTTCATATATCTAAATCCTGACTTGCTCCTATTTTAACATTCAGATATGTGAAAAGTGTAAAACAAAGTGAGTAGTGCCATTATCTAAATCCCGACTTGCACGGTTGCACCTGTTTTGAGCCTAGCTCAATGGTAAGGCTTTGTTCTTCAACCTTGAGGTCGGACAGGGCTGGAGGCACATATAGTGTGGGGGCCATGGCTCCAATGACTTGCAAAATCCCTTTTATTAGTACTGGTATGCGCAGAAATTCCTAGTGTAAATTCCAAGTTATATGGCCATCCCCCAATGGCCAATGCAGGCAAAGTGTAGATTAGTTCCCTTGTGTAAATTCCTGGCTCAGCCCCATCGGAGGTTCAATCCCTGCTTACCTACGAAAAAAACCTGCACCTATTTTTCTTTTGGTAAGAGCTGCTCAAGCCATGTGCCATTTAATTTAGCACGAGAGATCCACTTGCTTTGTTGATAGTATATCCGAGTATGATAACAGTCGTGAAAAGCTGATTAGAAAAGAGTGTGCCATTATCAGAATATGGTAGTGCAGATGTAAGTCCCTACTTCCAACGTAAAGAGCATGTATTTTAGGGAAAGATCGTTTTTACAGAAGGTGAATGCCATAAATTGCCGAGAAATTGGAAAGAGCCGGCTAAGGTTTAGGCCTGCCTTAGCGCTGATTACTTTCCCTCTTTTTTCTCTACCTTGCAACCCTACTTATTCTATTAAATTTACAAATAATAGTAAATCGCCCATGGAATCAGTCCCAACAACATGGAAATTGGAAAGGAAGAAATACAAATAATTCTATATGCGAACATTGTGGTGGAGAATGACATATAAAGAGTAAATGCTTTGAGATATATGGCTACCCATCTTGGCATCCCAAATCTCGCCAAGCTGCGAATCAACGTGCAAACATGTCCAACTCAACGAGAATGGCTGCTCTTGCTACAACTAATTCCAAAAATCTCGACTCTATAACAGCTATCGCAACACAAATTTCCCTAGCTATAATGCTAAATACCAATTTAATGGCGTTCTAAATTGAGAGAAATTATATGGTGGCCGACCGTGAAGTCCCATCAAGGTGGTAAGCTTGACGTACCACCTTTGATATTTGATCCAACACAAGCATCTTAAAAAGTGCGCTACTGTTGGATCAAATATCAAGGGTGGTACTGTTTTGACGGTACTTGACGGTTGAGCACCATATAAAAACTCCTAAATTGAAGTTGAATGTGTGGTGTGGAACAAGTTTCATATTCTTTAACTTTTATTCTCGTCATTTTATTTGTAGCATAATTTTCAGACATCAAATTTTATTTGTTTGCCTTGATTTTGGTATCTTTGGAAAGATTATTCGATTACTTATCTAAAGAGCACAAGATCACACGATTTGAGCGTGATTTGAGAAAGTTATGACCTATTTACTTGCATGGTACAAGTCGATTACGGGATTTCTTCAAGTTTTTAGGTTTTATTTATGTTATTTTAGTTGGATAGCCGAGATTAGTTGTGTAGGTCTTAAGTTAGCTTTTAGGACTTCTTATTCTTATAAATAGATGTTATCAAAGAATTGTAAGGGACTTCCTGAATTATTAAATGAAAATTGGCGTTTAGGCTTTTGAGTTCTTTGAGAACTTTTGGGTTGCTAGGATTAGCTCCTGCATGAGTATTTTCTAGTTTCGCTCTGAGAAACTCGACTTTAACTAGAACAAAGTAAATATCATCCTCTTCGATGGTGATCAAAGTAATCTATTCCCTATGATGTTGATTAAATGGATAGAGTTCTTGTAATTTTATCATTTTAAAAGAGGTAGATTTTCGGACTACATCACATTGTTCACTAAATTTATTTTCCATGGATTTTTTTGTTAAAATCCAAACACGCCTTTAAAAGAGGCCTAGTATAAGAACAAGGTAAGGGCAACAAAAATGACTTGTGGTGCCTATTGGATTACGGACCCGAGATTGTCCACATGACACATAGGGATTTGCTAGGGATCATCAAAGAAGGCATTTCACGGGCGGGTTGTTACATGAGAGGGCGGCCACATAGGCATAGATTTTGTCTTATTCATTCAATTCATCTGAGGTGGGTGCACTCTCATGCGCCCGCCCGTGAAATGCCTTATGCAATGGTCCCCAATTATCTAAACTTATATCATGCGCCTATTTCTTACAAAGATCTTTTTAGTCAATAAAAGAAAATCTCATTGAAATTTGAGGAGAATTATGGCAATTTTAGCAAATAAAGGAAAATGGGTTTTGTTCATAACATTCAGATAATATCGTAGTTACGATTTTTAGCTTAGTCGAGCTGATTGAGCTGAGTTGAGCCGATTTATGAGCTGCATTCTCAATCTTAAGTTCAAAGCTTTGTTACAATAGAGCACGCCCAAAAAAAAAATGTCTCTTCGTCTTCTAAAGTTAACGGCCAACCGTCGAAATTCCCAACCATCCGCTTAAGTTAACAGTAAATTACGAAAACACCCTTCTAATAGAGTCAAAATTTCATAGAAGTATACATTGAATCTAGGGTTTTTAGGTAATTTAACAGATGTACAAAAGACATCTCCTCTCTTTAAATTTTGGTGCGGTTTGCTTTGAATTATAGCCATCCAAAACCAATAAAATGCTATAAATAGGCCCAAACGGCCATAACTTCTTTCATCAACTCCTCCAACTTCTCTCTCCCTCTAAAACATTCTTTAGTCCCTTTATTAACTCTTCAAAGTTCATCAAAGTAGGAGTCTCTGAAATGGCAGAGCCCATGAATTTTCTTCTATTTCTCTTCATCTTCTTCACATCAGCAAAAGGTGCCTTCAACATCTTAGACTTTGGTGCCAAAGCCGATGGTGCGACCGACTCTACGAGATCATTGCTTAATGCGTGGGCTAGTGCTTGTGAGTCCATCACGTGCGCGACCCTATTCATACCAAGTGGAAAGTTTTTGATCAATCAAGCTACCTTCAATGGTCCTTGTAAGAATAATGATATCAGTATTTGGATCGAAGGGACCCTCATTGCTCCGTCCAATTATGCTTCCCTAGGGACATCTGGGTATTGGTTACTGTTCAATAATGTCCAAGGTGTTTCAATCTATGGCGGTATTCTGGACGGTCAGGGGTCAGGTCTGTGGGCTTGCAAGTTGGCCGGAAACAATTGCCCGGATGGTGCACCGGTAGGTGAATTGTAGTTGTAGGAGAAATTTAGCACTTGTTACAAATACAATTTCTCCCTTCAACGTTTTTGCAGATGACATGTATGTTTGGTTATTTTATTATGCTTTGCTAATATTAAGTAAAAGATATTTCCACCCTCTTGAAAATGACTGTATTTCCACCTTTTCTTTCACTTTTACTGAAAATAGTCATTTTTCACGTAAAAAAAGGTAGGAAATTATCGTTTACCGTATTACTCTTCAAGGAAAACATTTCAGAAAAGGTAATCGAGATTACTTAGATTTTCTTACAGTGCATTTCCTTAGAAAGCTTATTTTCAATGACTCATTGTCTTCAAGTCATTTTTACAATTGAATAACTGTTAGTCATTCCAGGGGCATTTTGGTCATTTGGATTGTCTTCAGGTCATTTTTACACTAGAAAACTGTTAACTTACCAACTTCTTCAAAAGCTTAAGCTGTTGGAGAAAGGCGTTATTTATCTTTTATACTTTAACAAAAAAATACAAACGACTTTTTGTCTTTCCAAGGGCATTTTGGTCATATGGATCAGCACTATCTACCAATGTTCACTGATTTACGGAGAGAGAGAGAGATAAATTAACTCAGCTTAATATTCTATCTTCCCTTGTCTCACTTGTCAAACCAATACACCATCTAAGTCAAATCTGCCCCGTCTATTTTAAGAATGACGTCGATTTGTATATCAACTTATAGAGGACGATGATATTTTCACCCCCTTGCGGTACGCATTCGCCCCTTTATAACGTGATTTGACGTCAAAAAGCGTTAAAATTTCCCACTGTTCATGTTATAAGGGGGCGAATGCGTACTGCAGAGGGGTGAAAATATCATCTACCAGTATAAATTGTAACCCTCTTTTTATGCATATTGCAGTCACTTACCTTTAATGGGGCGAAAGACATTTTAATCAGGGGACTAACATCGATCAACAGCCAACTCTATCACCTTGTAATTATCGGAGGCAGTAATGTGAGGGTTGTAGGAGTAAAAATCAGGGCTCCCGGAAATAGCCCCAACACGGATGGCATACACGTGCAGCAGTCTACTGGGGTCACCATCACTAACACCGGTATAAAAACAGGTGACGATTGCATCTCAGTGGGCCCTGGGACCATGAATCTGTGGATTGAACGCGTCGCTTGTGGGCCCGGACATGGCATCAGGTGACCCTACTATAATTGCCACATATATGTGAGGTTTTTATATGGTGTAAGCCCGTATAGTCTAGTATTTTTCAAAAGTAGTACTGTACGGGCAACACCAACACCATCGGATGATTGAAACCGTCCATTTGAAGGGCCACAACGTAGATAGGTTGTGGCCCAAAATTCATTTCGATAGGATGATCCTAGCCTTCCGATCAATAGATGAACTGCATATATATTATGGAAGCCTCTGTAGATCGGACAGTTGGGATCATCCCCAATTTACACTGTAGCCCATAAATTGGATGGTTTAGATCATCCTATGGTGTGGTTCATACAGTACTTCTTGAATAATACTGGACTATAGGGCTTAAACCATATAAAATCACTATGTTTCTAATGTGTATAGTAGACATATTAAAATGTCTGGGGCACAAACTAAAGTGCGCATGTGTGTGCATTTATTTTGGCAGCATTGGGAGTTTGGGGAGGGGAGTGCAAGAGGCAGGAGTTCAAAACGTAACGGTAAAAACAGTGGTATTTACTGCGACACAAAACGGATTGAGGATTAAAACGTGGGGAAGACCAAGCAATGGGTTCGTTAGACGGGTGGTCTTTGAACACGCTCTCATGAGGAATGTCCAAAACCCCATCATTATCGACCAAAATTACTGCCCCGGTGACAAAGGTTGCCCCAATCAGGTAATATTCTCAAAGGGCAAAAACGTAATTATAGCTTTCTTCTTACTTTTATGCTAATAAAAGAGAAAAAGCATCTACTGAGTAGATAAGTTATATACTCCGTCGGCCCCGAATACAGTGGGGGCCACATTGTTCAGGTGATGGAAACCATTCATTTGATGGGTCGTGATATATAGATAGGGTGTGACCAAGACATCAGCTCCTTAGGATCATCCCAACCCTTCGATTTGTAGAGGTTAAAATAATATTTGTTGGGATTTATGCCCATATATTTTAACCTCCACAAATCGAAGGGTTAGGATGATCCTATGGAGCTGATTTTTTTGGTACACCCTATCAATGTTAGGGCTTATCAAATGAATGATTTGATCATCCAAAAAATGTGGCCCCTGTATTTTGGGCCGACAGAGTAGATATGTTGTCTACTCTAGAGAGTAGACGTTCTTTCCTCTGAAAATAACTTCTATTTTAAGGGGGATCTCAATAGTTTCAAAGTTAGTAATATCAGTTTTTGGATTATTTTCTGTAGAATTCTGGTGTAAAGATAAGTGACGTGACTTATAGAGATGTACAAGGAACGTCGGCAACGGAGGTGGCCGTGAAATTGGAGTGCAGTAAGAGCAACCCATGCAGCAGAATAGGATTAGAAGACATTAAGCTTACTTATGGGAATCAGCCCGCACAATCTTCTTGTCAAAATGCAGGGGGAACGACTAATGGTTTCATTGTGCCTCCGAGTTGTTTGTAGAACAAAGTTTGCTACTATATTATTGCCATCTATTGTAAATACAAATTCAATTTTCGCTCTAGTATTCTATACGATTTATCATAATCGAAATTCCTTCCAACATGGGTGTTAGTTTTTAAACATAATTAAGAGTGTAATATCAAGCGAAGAATTAAATCTGGTTTTGGTAGCTTGTTTAGGCCCAACGGCAAGAGGTGCATTAGGTTAGTGGACAAAAGATGGTTAGTTGAATTCAGTTTAGGGGTCATGTTTCTTCATCCATGAGAAAAGCGAGACATATAAAATCATATATGCTCGTATTCTTACGGTAACCTTTTGCTAGGTTAAGTTAGCTAGGAAACACTGGAAAATATTTATTCTGCAAAGGGAAGTGTGTGTTTCCAATCTCCAGTATTAGGTGCAACAAACTTTACTACTGTTTAAAAATTCTTCTAATCAGTCATTGAGATTCACCCAAATCGACTATGTTTTACCAGTAGTTAGTGATCATGCATGGTATAGGTCAACATAACCTCGAGAAGTTTTCTGGAAGAAGTTTTCATCTTACAAAATCGCTAAAAAATCTTTTGACTTACATTTGTTAAAGAAAAGTAGAGAGTTTCAGTCATTGAGTCTCCCAAGTTGACTTCTTTTTACTTTGTTCCAGTACATTTACACTGGACTTTACCCAAAGGATTCTCTATGAATTGTTGTAGCTCAAGATGGTAAAATTCGATTTGGACTACAAGGGAACAATTTGGAAACAATCTTAAGGCATAGCAGTTGCTAGGATAGCATTATGTGGTGAATAGCATATACAACGAATGAAAATGTATGCACCTTATCATTCTATACTCATATATAATAACTTAAAAGATTTTTTTTTTTTTTCATCTTAGCTAGAGTCTAAATCTGGCTTTCATCTTGCTTGTTTAATTATCCTATGTGGTATATGTGTGTGTGTGAACATGGTTAACCTTTAGAGACTTAGGCTGTGGATCCTACCCTACATTACAACCCTAATTAACTTTAGGGATGTGTGTTATATTTTCTATGAGAAGTTACACTTTCATGAATCATGAGCATTTCTGCCATTTACATCATCCATAGTTTAATACATAAAGCAAGGAAGTCGCTAACATCCACATGGTTTACCTTACAAACAGTACTGACTGTAATAATTATAAAATAATAATAATAACAATAACAATAATAGTAGCAGAAAGTATGATTCAACTTGAATTTTTTTGTGGGTTCAGTATTTCTTGTGATATACAAACTGGTGCATCAAGGGTTCATGATGTTAGAGCGAGATCGACTCTATGAATTTAATAAAATGGTTAGAGGGTAGTTCATCTCCTCCTCGGCGATTTGCTCGATGGATGGATGAAATATCCGATCGGATAATTCCATCAGGAGGTCGACCTTCCCCTGTGCATAGTTGTGTTTGGATTCCTTTCTCTCTGGTTTGAGTTTGTAAATGCCTTGTTGTAGTTTGAATTCTAAGTAATATGGGCTATATTGTTATTTGTTTGGGGTGTAGTTGAGTGTGACAGGTGGTGAAAAGGGAAGGGAAAGGCCGTGATAGGTAAGTGATATAGCCCACCTTTAGCATGTTCTGTCTGAGCATACTATTATGAATTGTAAAACCTGTATTGTTTACCAGCATGTTTGTGGAAATATATGTTAGTTAAAGTACTTGTTAGCTGAAATACTTGATAGCTGAAATACCTGATAGCTGAAATATATGCCTGTTCGTTGAAATAGATGATCATATATGAAAAATGAGTTTTCTGTCGTTGAAATAGATGATCATATCTGAAAAAATGAGTTTTCTGAAAAGTGAATTACTCGGTATATTCAACATTTAGGTTAGGGCCGCTCATGTCCTGGCTCATGATATATGGTACGTTCTGTACAACAATCCTCCCACTCACTTTTGTGTATATACAACGATCGCTTTCGGTCGTAACAAAACAGAAAAACTTACATGGCTCTATGTAATAAAGGGATGCACTTCTAGGTTCCAATTTAGAAGTGGTTCAATAAGTTCCCAAACTTCATTTTTTTTATAATGGAGTTTATTTCCCCCGTCATTTCTTCCATCCAAAGATGTGATTTAGAACAACCAATTTCCTCTGAGCAAGTAACAAGTTCCTTACTCGAGTGCAATACCAAACAAGGTAAAAAATCTCACCTGGAGAGTGTTCCCTTTCACTTTGTCTAAGAGGTATTGTTTCACTCCGACTAACGAAGAAGGTCAATCAAGTACAATCTCTGTATGTTTATTTCCCATACATGATTAAGTCAGCCTCATAAAACTGTACCATACATATGTGTATCCCTTCTAGTCCACAACTCGAAAAGAGTTAGGTCTGAAGTCTATATGCAACTTGCTGTACACCCTAGAGAACCATAGGGATATGAGTATAACTCATCATTTATCTGACAATGTTTAGTTTATTCTTCCTCTCAACAACACAATTTACCGAGGAGTGAAGAGCGTGGGGATTCAATGAATAGCATCATGTTCCTTCTAGAACCAACCGAACAAGTCTAAGGTGCACTCACCAACTCTATCAGTCCTAAGAACCTTAGTAGCTTCTAGTTCA
The DNA here is from genome assembly GCF_043159265.1 of Tasmannia lanceolata. NCBI lineage: Eukaryota > Viridiplantae > Streptophyta > Magnoliopsida > Canellales > Winteraceae > Tasmannia > Tasmannia lanceolata. The sequence continues at coordinate 18,311,274 of NW_027518714.1, forward strand.
TATTCCTCGAACTTGTCTAAGGCTTTAGATTTCCTATCAACAGGTATTAATACTTTTCTAATATCACAAGTTCACATTGACCAAAGTCTTCCTATGTGATACCTTTGATAACACCCTCATCGACTAGTCATTTTAATAGGGCCTTCCCAGTGTACCTAATCTAAGGCTCCACATGTATAGTGTTTGTTTCCAAGTTAAGTAACTAGATTCAATTCAGGTTCTAGTATATTAATTCCAGAGTTTTCATACACACGAGTACTCTCTAATTTTCCATGCATCATGCTCAGACTCAATTTCTTATTCCTCTTTTTGAGGATACACAGATCCAAAGAGTTCAAGCCTATAAAAGTGAATGCCATTTTTATTTAGTCTCATCAGTGTGTTTCCCATAAGATTTCCTACCATATTCCATATTGTTCTCATTCATCATATCCTTTACTTTTACGTCTCTTTTCTTATTCGCAACCTCAGAAACGTGAACCTGGTCTTTGCCTTTCTTTCTCTGGTTTCACTATTCCTCTTCCATCTGGAGATGAGACCTCAGTTACTGAGAGTTAATTCCGTTACGAGTGCGAAACAGAAATTGAAAACGCTTCCCAAGAAGGTAGAAGTGAATTCAATATGTTTATTACTTGAAAATCTTATGGTTTAGTGTATCCACACAATTTCAATTCCTCTGCAAGAAAGTATTCCTTGCTAAGGTAATCCTTAACAAGTGTCCCCTCAGAAAAATTTCTGTTATTTAACTATCAACGTTCTAATCCGATCTACAAACAGAGTCATCAGTTTCTTCACAGAGTGATTATTATAACTTGCAATGGCTAGGATGTTATAGAATTAACCTAACAAGTAAAGCCAAAACTTTTTTCAGAGTTTTCTAGTGAAAGTATATTTCCTTCTCACTGTACCAGACAATCGATGTAGGCTTAGAGGGGCAATGACTAGACAAGACTATTTTATCATCGTCCTCTGCAAGCGCACACATCAAATTCCATTTTAAACTCATTAAGATGGAACCATTCCCCTTTCTAGGCTTTCAAAACATCTAGCATAACACCCTTTAGAAGCCATTCTAAATTTAATCTACCGAGTTAGGAAATATGTTACCTGATTTGGCGAGCTCCCACTATTCCGCGGTATAATCTGATATTCCTGATCTAATTCCCGCGTTCCATCTAATGCAATTTATGAAATCCCACTCAATCCGACAAACAGGATCACAAGTTCTGCTTTGGAAAGCTTTTTCAATGTTCCATGGTACGATCATATACTTCCGATCTGATTCCCACGTCTAAGTTGAGGTGTGCTTCAAATTCCACCTCGATCCGATGAAGATAATCAATCGATCTTAATGAACGACCGAGATCGATCCTTGATCCAATGTGGGGCTCACTAGATCTAATTTGGAGAGCTGCAAGGGTTCCATGGTCTGATCCTAGGCTTTAGAATTAATTCCCATGTTCAATTTGAGGAATACAACTCAATCCAAATCCATCGGACAATGGGGTCTACATGATCCGAATGGACGGTTGAGATTGATCATCGATCTGATGGTATGGCCCGCATGTTCAAATTTGGAGAGCTACGACACTTCCGTGGGTCCGATCGTATAATTCCATTCCATTTTCCATGTTCAATTTGAAGTGTTCGGCTCCCTCCAAATTGTCCACTTGATGCAAATGGACGGTCATGATCGATCCACGAGGGTTCAGATGGATTCATAATGAAGCGAGGTACAATTTCGCATAAGAAAGGGTCGTAGGAATATGGCCCAAAATTGTCCCTTTGATTCCATAAGGTTCTGATAAAATTTCCTACCGGAGGGTATGGGAGCAATGGTGAGGAATGAGGATGAGTGGAGCAGGTCTCGAGTAGAAATTTTTTGCCCAAACCAGTCCCGAAAATGCTCCTTGCAGTGCCTTTGATCGGGTGCGGACTACTTAAACTAGTGGTCTGAAATACCTTAACTTTTGGCATGGCTTGCGGGCTATTAACCCAAATGGTGGTCTCAACCAAGGTTTTAAATTTCGGTTTCCTTTCGCATTTCGGACCCTAGCGAAACCGAAATTTCTGTCGAAATTTTATGGTCGAATAAAATATTAATATTAAACGCTGTATTTTATTTCGGTTGAAATTCCCAAAATTTCGGGATACAGATGGTAAATTAAATTAAAATTTAATATAATATTTCGGTCGAAATTACAAAAATTATAGGAAACAGTGGCTCTTTGCAAAATATAACCCCAAATAAAAAAAATAATTTAGAATTTCTAACTTCTAAGTTGTAGGGCTGCAACTCGAACCGGGTTTTACCCAACCTGCATCGACCCGACCCGAAAATAACCTAGGTTGGGTTCAGGTTTCATGGGTTTCGGGTCGAGCTGGGTTTGAAGGGGCCCGACCCGAGTTACATAAGTTATAGTAAATACATTTTTTCTATTATTAGTTAAAAGTTAAAAGTGAAAACCCACGCATCCACTGTTATTGTATGTGAGTGTAATTTTTGCTTCTATGAGTTGAGTTTATTCAAGTGTTTAATTCAGCATTGTTTGATTGTAATTACAACATTGTTTGATTACATCATTATTTGATTCAAGTGTAATGTGAGTGTAATTGCATCATTGTTTGATTCAAGTGTAATGTGAGTGTAATTTCTACTTCTATGAGTTGAGTTGCCTTGCCAAACAAGAATTTTCCTTAAAAAATTACGTCAACGTGAAAAAACCCGACCCGACCCGAGATTTATCATGGGTAGGGCCGGGTTTGGGAATCGTGGGTTTTCTGAAAAAAACACGACCTGAGATATTTCTCGGGTAGGGTTGAGTTCTCCAAAACCTGACCCGAGTTGCAGCCCTACTAAGTTGTAAACATTCTATCTCTCTCTCTCTCTCACAGCTCACATGTGAAACAAAGGACATGAACTTTACATGACATATGAATATGGCAAAACAGAGGTCACCCATGTGACCATCTGACACAGATTCCACTCCCTCAAAAAAGTTCACATGTGACGAAATTTTGGGCGAAATTAGCGAAATTTCGCTTGAGTTTATCGAAATTTCGTTACAATTTCGACGAAATTTCAACAACCTTTTCTTATGCCTTAAATTTCAGACGAATTACAAAAAAACCCGAAATTTTGCAAATTTCGGACGAAATAAGTTACTGTTTCGGGTTATTGTCATTTCGATTTCGGGTAGGACCGAAATCCGAAATTTAAAACCTTGGTCTCAACAGCTTTTCCCACCTTTCCAAACACTTTTCTTTATTTATTTAAGACCCTCTTTGGATTTTAAGAAAAACATTTCCATCGGAAATATTTTTAGAGGGATATTATCATAAATTTAAGGTCAGTCTAAGTAAAAAAATTGGATACTACGAAGTTCAGGCTATCATCTTCTTGTGTGTAAAAAAGTGGATGCTTTAGAAAGATTGTTCCTTTTCAAGCTTTTCCATAAAATTCATTCAATCCAAACCAAGCCTAAAGGGACCTTCATTTTAAAAGGAATGCTAGACTCACAGCGCCTGAATAAGTAGTAACTATATCAAGAGATTTTATATGGTCCGGGCCATATAGACATGATATTTTGGGCACAATCTATTTACGTTGTGGCCCATCACATGGAAGGTTTGGATCATCCTATAAGGACTACCATGGTTTTAAATTTCGAGGTTTGGATCATCCTATAAGGACTACCATGGTTTTAAATTTCGACCGAAATCCGAAATTCGGTGGAGACCGACACCGAAATCGATCAAAACCGAAATGGTCATTTATTTCGGCCGAAATTTCGGTTTTTCCAAAATTTAACCCAAAAAATATGTTTTTTTAATATTAATTTAATATTTCACCGCCGAAATTTAATAATATTGAATAAAATATTAGTTTCGGGTCAAGCACCAGATTTCGACCGAAATTTCAAATTTTCACGGTCCGAAACCGGTACCGAAACCGAAATTTTAGACCTTGAGGACGACAATGGCTTATACCATATAAAACTCCCACATCATTTCCCTAGAAATGGTGGAAGAGGAAAAAAAAATGATCATGGAAAATTTTTTCCTTCAATCCATCACAACAACATTGGGCCCACCTACATTGTCGGCTGGTATTTTATTAATTTTCCTCGGGAAAATGACTGAGGCTCCTTATCTTCTTTGTTAAACGGAAAATGGGCATAATTGAGCCGTTACAATTGTATCACAGTTCATGATCCAATATTTCATTTGAGACTTTGTGGGATTTCTCTGATTCCTAAGTTCACAGGTGGTAAGAGTTTTTACACCTTAAGAATTCGTGCTACTACTTTCCTTTTCAGAAAAAAATAATGGGGGATTTGGGAGAAGTACCCAACAAGCAGATCATATTCAGGGATTTTGTTATTGGGTTCCCAAAAGAAGAGGACATGGTCTTAACCAATGGTATTGCAAAATCCAAGGTCCCTGTAGGATCTAGAGCTGTTCTTGTCAAGAACTTATACTTGTCTTGTGACCCTTACATGCGATCTCGAATGTCCAAGCCCATCTCTCAGAGCTATTCTGATTCATTCACACCTGGATCGGTGAGTGATTTGATCGAAAACCCATTTCCATATTTCAATTTTCTTTCTGGGTTTTTTCTTCTATTTGGTTAATTTCATTTTGTTAGCGTTGATTTACATATTTGTATGTTTTTGGTTACTTATTGGGGGTGAAAGTGTGTTTATGTTCGCACTGAGTGATAAATAAATCAAAAGCATTTGGGAGTGTTTTGATCGACAATCCTTTCTGTTTCTTGTCCTGTTGCTGCGTTGAATTACGTAGAAGGGATGAAGTAGTTCCATTTTTTTTTTCTTTCATCTGCTTATCTCCTTTTTCTTGGTCTTCGTGTTCGGCAAAAATCATCTCATTAGAGTTAGAATATTCGTATCTAAGAACCTATGTTGTATGAGTTCAAGTGTTAATCAGAGTCATCAGACACATGTATTGAGTGTCGGATTTGGCAAACCTCAAAAAGAAAGATTCGTGGATTCTTCTTCTTCAAATGTTTTAATCAATTCTCAATTTTTAATTTTTTACATAATAATATGCTTAAAACAAATAATATATTAAAAATTTTCAACTTGTTAAGTAAATTTTATTTTTTATTTTAAAATAAATAATATATTTAGAATTTCAAGATGTTAAGTAAATCTTATTTTTTATTTTCATATAAAAAATATATTAAAAATTTTCAACATGTTAAGTAAATCTTTTTTTTTAAATTTTCATATAAAAAAATTTACTATCAGGATGGATAAAAGTCAAAACATGTGGGGATTGTAAAGTTGTGGTAATATTATTCAGGAAAAACAGGTAAAAGAGATCTACAAGAGTCACAGTGAATCCTAAAGTATTGGAATCCAACATGTGTCTTATGCAAGTACTTCACCCTTCCAGAAGAATCAGTGTAACATGTCCAAGAACCAATAGGTCCAATACTAGAGACCTCACCAAATGGGTCATGAACAACCAATAATAGAGACCTCACCAAATGGTTCATGAATTCTTGCTATTCTTTGTTAGTTTTAATCTTGAAATCATGTGGAATCGCATGGTAATTTTCGATTCTGATTTATCTAATGTCTAGATGATCTTTTACAATTCATATTTATTTATTGGCTGACTGATCTTTCTTTCGTCCTTTGGATTTTAAATTGAGGTTTCTATCGTTAATTATCTCCCTAGAGGGCTCCTGCCAGCTAGTTGGCGTTGTATCCTTGTTTTTCATTCTTAATAAAATGCTTATGTAGCAAACAGGATCATGCAGAAGCTTGGCCATAGCTGCATCTAACTTTGGAAAAGAACTCTGTGAAACACTCTCATTTTTCCTTCTCCCTATCAGGACATCTAATACACGGTAGTCTTGACACCTGAAAACAAGATTAGGACTGCCATCTGGTGAGGCTTATTTTGGATGGCCAATCACATGAAAATTAAACTATCAGATGGATTTGACTATCCTAATCTCAAATTGGAGGACTTTTTGAGAACTGAAATGTATGGCTATAAAAAAACATTGAACAATTAATTAATTTTTTTTGAAAAGTGACATATTTCATTAATATTCAAGTAGCATTCGGGACCAGGAGTCCTAGCCTGCCGTACAAAATATTTAGGTTAACTGGAACGAGCATACCCGAGACCAGTTCAAAGAGCACAAAATATCCAAAATTACAATAAAATCGAAGCGTTCCATTTCTATATTCTGTTCGGATGCATTCTTCAGAGCTAATATAACCAAATTAGAACTATCCCTCTTACCCCTCCTTTTTCTTAGATAGATATAGACCTCCTAAACAAAAGATCTGGAAACTTCAATCTAAACAAAAGAACAGACGCCAAAGGAGGGCGAATTTTGTCTTTCAGAGTTAAATCAATCAAAGGAGGGAAACACGGGCGCATTAAGCAGGATCGTTTAATTGGAGGGTGTATTTGGGTGTTTGTAGCTTGGCAAATTTTGCTAGTGCACTAGTGGCCTAGATGTGGCTTTTGGGATTTGAAACCTTGGTTACTATAATGAGAAGATCCATTCAGGGAAGTCTTGCTGAAAGGACCTTCGACTCCATATCATCACAAGCATCAAATGGTTAGTGGGCACATTTTTCTTTAAAATAAGTGACATGGATAACTTATTGGTAATTTATTGATGGTTCTTTGGTAGAGTTCCAAACCTGTAAGTATTGGGCTTTTGTCTCAGTGTGTTGAAGAAACTGTTGGATCTTGATGAGTTCAGGACTCAGAAATCTTGAGTTTATAGTTGCTTTGTAGAGCATTTATCTCTGATAAAGGATCATATTCTCTCTAATGGAAAAAAAAGAAGGAAAAAGTAGTTAAAGCCTATGGAATTCGTTAAGGGAACTTAGACCATATGGGTATCCTCTATGAATTGGCGATATTGTGTAGAGAGTTTGGAATAGTCTGAAATAGCTCATATCGTGTGAGATAGCAATATTTTTACTTAGTAAAGGAGTTCTGCATAAAAGGAAAATCATGAATTTAGGTCAGTTCAATAGGGACGGACACACGGTGAAAACAACAGCTTCCAGTGAATTTCAAAATAATTTGATTCGTAAGATCGTAAGATATATTTTACAAATTCTATTTGAATTTCTTATTGCATTTGTTGGAGTTGGAAAGTTCCGACAATAGGTTGGTAGAGTTGAACTAAACATAAGGAAACTACTTTTATAAAAGAGGTCAGATGTTCCTCAGTGTGTAGACATGATCTTCTTTATTGAGAAATTGTTTTTCTGAAATTCCCTTGCATGGAGTGGCTTTTGGACTTCCATCCCAAAGCTCTGGTGCAGAATTCCCTCACGCTTAAAAAGGGGGAGAAAGATTGATTTGAGGCAACCAGACTTCCTAACGGTTCAATGCAATAAGAATAATGACTCTTCTTTCTTTTTTTTTGATCGGTAAGCTGGGATCGAACTTGAGACCTCAAGGTTAAGAAACAAAGCCTCATAATTTCAGGGTTCGGACGACCGAACATCAAGGTTCGGAAGGCCAAACCAACTGGGTTTATCAAACCCGAGATCCAACTGGGTTTATCGAACCCATATGAGCTATATTCCCGAGCCTAGCCTTACATCTCGCTCCCACCACCGAGCGCATATGGAACACAGATTCCCGCTAAGGGAAATCTTGGCCTTACCCCCTGCATATATAGAACGAACATGTGTAATTCACGCATGTGAGCCTAGATTAGGAAGACCTGTACCTATTTAGAATAGGTAGCCAATTCTGTGTGTAGGTTATGTTGAGGGCACACAAAAGGATGGAGCGAAGAGTTTTTCGATGGATTATATCGGTGGAATCAACATTGTACTATTGTTTCCAAATAGTAGACTGTGTGTTGCTTTGCTTGTGAATGTAGCCCATTGTGGTGAGCCACATACATTCTTGTTTTCTTGTGGTTGTGTGTTGCCGGAATGTATTTTCTCTATCTTGTGTTACTCCATTAAAAATCCTATCAGTTTAAGGTTCAGTGGGCAGGGTGAAAGATCCCGTAACGTCCTATTGGCTTTAGCCATTGAAGTCTCTGTCGGTTTAAGGTTCAGTGGGCTGTGTTCCTTCAACAATGTGATGATACTTATTGCAAGCCTTGCGGTTTTCAAGACCGTTTTATACCATGGAGCGTATTGCTTTGATGACAGAAGATATGTCTGCACACGGCCCAGGGGAAGATCTGTAGACTCGAGGATCCCTCCTGACTGTAGAAGGCAGCTAGAGACTTGTCCCTGCGCTGGAGGCTCATCCACTCAGCGTAGACATCACAGATACGGGTGAGGTTATCAACTCTAGAATATCCTAACCATTGATTCATTGTCTCAAGGTCCGAGTGTGCCCAATTATTAAGATGCATCCTCGCATTTTGGAATTTCCCCCCTCAGCCAAAGAGGCACCCTCAAAATCTTTTCCAGCCGTCACCCAAAGCGGCACCCGTCAGCGAAAGCGGCACCCTGAAAATCTTCTCCACCGGCATGCTTTTCTCCTTAAAATGCCGTATGTTTTCATGCTTTGGTAATTAGTAGACATTTTGATGCTTCCTAGGAATCAACATCAGCATTATTTGTAAGCATTTTTGGTGTATCAACTTTGTTCTTCCATGTTATCTAAGTATGAAAGTTCTCCCCTCGAGTCATTTGTGACAAAAATTTCCAACTTTAACCTCAGCTGCTTTCCATTTGGAAGACATCGAAAATTAGCAGCACTGCAGCAATTGGCTATCACTAATTTTCCCTTTGACCTTTCTTATTATGGACATGGTGCCTGGTTGAGTTGATCACTTTCCTCAACTTGCACACATATAAAGTCGACAATGAGCCATTAAATCCTTTTGCATGCTTCAAAACTCCTGCGAATGACATTTCAGCTTCTAGTTGTCGTATGGTCTGGTGATGAATGCTTGCAAGAGAAAGAATAACCCTGATCATGGCGGGCTTGATAGTGACCCTATCAGTTCCATTCCACTCCGTTGTTTTGGATGTATCCTTTCGCACCGAACACATTTTAAGATGGCTTAATTTCTACTCTAATGTAGCTGAATCTGTGTTCCCTTAGAAGAGTTGCTGCTGGCATTTGCAGGTGAGCCTTTTCCTGTGGCAAACATTCACTGCTTATTCTGATGTTGAGAACCACGTCATTCAGTTAGGGTGGGAACAATATGACCTCTCTTTTTTGAAAAATGAAATCTGGTTCATTAATTTTCTGAATTTAGAAGGGCACTGAGATAGAGAGCTTCCCTTTGGAAGCCTTTGCTGAAAGTAGTTCCTGCATCTACCATCTAAGAGTAGCTTGTTGCTGTTCTTGTTCCTACTTCCTTGCCTGAACTCAAATTGATTACCGAATTTGTCTATTGAGGGTAGCTTGTTTGTTTCCAATGGTTCCTTATCATAACATTTGAAATTAGGCTGTTTTCATAGACAAATTTATCAAGAAACTATCGAATAGTTTTTTTAAACCTATGCTGATCTTACTCATTTAGGTTTATAACTTTCTTCAAATATTTGATGTTAATGTTTAAATCAGTCATGCGGCGGTACTGTTAAAATTTACAATGTCTAGTTTTCAGTCTTCCTTTCTCTATTTCTGTGATTTGTTGTAAGCCTTTACTGTTTCTTAAAAGCTTTATCCTTTCATCTTATGCAAATTTCTGAAAATGTGTTTGCTTCTTTTTACTTTGCAGGTCATTATTGGTTATGGTGTGAGTAAAGTTGTGGACTCAGGACACCCAGATTTTAAGGCCGGTGACTTGGTTTGGGGAATTACTGGATGGGAAGAGTTCAGCTTGATATCAATGCCTGAAGCCCTAACTAAAATTAAATATAATGATGTACCTCTTTCGTATTATACAGGCATTCTAGGTATGTTGCAGTTGTTTAATTTGTAGAGATGCAAAAAATTTGTGTAATTCATAAAAAATAAGTTTTGAAGATTCGAAGCTCAGATTGGATTCTTCGAGGCATAGAGTTTGAGTAGACTCAAAACTCATTCGAGTAAATTTTTTTTTTTAAATGAAACTCATTCAAGTTCTTGATCTAGTTTTCCGAGTTCAAAAGGCTTATGATAATCATCCGACTCTTACTTTTGAGAGTCTCGATTTTTATTTATTTTTATTTTCTTTTCAGGTTTTAAATACAAATGAATTATCCTCTTACATTGAGTCAAGTCGTGATTGACTGCGGTTGACTCTTCAAGGCTTTCCAGTGCTCGATTGATTTTCTAAATTATGGAAAAAGTTAATGATAAATACTACAGCTTATTTATTGAATCCATTTTTTTGAATGGCTTATTTATTGAATCCATTGTGATATCATAATGGATATATTGGTATAGTGATACTCCCAACCATAGTTTCAAATTTCGGTTTCGGAATGCGTTTCGGTCCTACTGAAACCGAAAATTTGAAATTTCAGCCGTAATCGAACAAAATCAAATAAACTAATATTTTATCTCGTACAAAATTTCGTCCGAAATTTCGGGAAAATATTAAACAATGAATAAAATCCAGATTTTTTGGTGAAATTCCTTAAATTTCGGGAAAATGTAAGGTTTCGGGTATTCATTCCCGATTTCGATTTTGGCATTGACCAAAATCCGAAATTTTCGGATTTTGGTCGAAATTTAAAACCATGCTCCCAACTAAGGACTTATTAAAAAATCATTGGTTACTATTAAAATTAACAGAAATGTGTTGAGAGTCATAAATGTAGAGGTTGTGGGTTTTGGTCTGGTGTTGACTGGACTTATGACTTTTTTTTGTTCTTTTTCTGTATTTTTTCTCTATAGATCACTAGTAAAATTGAGTCTTCTAGTAGTCCCTAAAGAAATCTAAGAATATTTTAGGTTGTCAGGTCTCTAAAAAACACTTTTATGTTGCTAAAATTTAATGAATAACCTTGTATGGCATGTCTACATAGTGCTTTGGCATGAAAACAAAATGAGGGAATAATAAAGCCCAAGTGTAATTTGTGTAATCTATTAATTCATATTGAAGGGTACTCCTCTCCTTTATGAAAAAGTACTTGTTATTGTCACTCTTCTATAACACATTACCGGTTGTTGACCATTAGGGCCCGTTTGGATACCCCTTGGATTTGGATTTGGAGGTCAATTTGGATTTTTAAATCCAAATTCGGCGTTTGGCAAGCCTTTATGACATCTGGATTTGGATTTGAGTGAAATCCACAAGATTTACAAATTCCTCATGTTAGTGTACTTTTTTTAGATTTATAAATCCTTTCTGCCAGAGGTTATTTATAAATCTAAATGTGACCCGTAATGAGTTAAAATGACCAAAATATACCAAAGAAGTGTTAAATGACTAAGGTACCCACATGACATTAAAAAATGATCAAAATATGTCGTATTAGGTAAAATGACTAGAAAACCCCTGGGTAAGGCAAAATGACCGAAATACCCCTAAACCAAGTAAAAATGAAAAAATACCCCCGAGTCGTGCAAAATGACTAAAATACCCTTATGACATAAAAATGATCAAAATAACCTCATATAGGGTAAAATGACTAGAATACCCCAAGATTATGGAAAATTACTGAAATACCCCTATATCAAGTAAAAATGACCCATGGATCATAAAAAATGATGAGATAAAAATGATAAAAATATGCCATATTAGGTAAAATGATTAGAATACCCTCGGGTGAGGCAAAATGACTAAAATACCCCTATACCAGGTAAAAATTTAAAAATACCCCCGAGTCGTGCAAAATGACTAAAATACCCTTATGACATAAAAATGATCAAAATAACCTCATATAGGGTAAAATGACTAGAATACCCCAAGATCATGAATAATTACTGAAATACCCCTATATCAAGTAAAAATGACCTAGGAAGCACGGGTACTCTCCCAGGGCTCCCACACCCGCACCCGACACGTATGGGGTGTGGGGTAAATGTCTTTACTATTTTATTGTCCATTTACTTAAGATTTACATGTAAATAACGGAATACCCCCCTTTTGGATTTATTAAAAATAGTTTCAACACCCAAATCTAAAAGGAAAAAAAGTCAACTCTCCAGTTCTAGTACAAAATTCGAAGAAAAATGGTCGGGTCAAAATTTTAACTTTCTTAACTTCCAAACGGTGGGGTATTTTTCAAATTTTAAAAATTCATAAAATCTATTTTGTCCAAACATTATTAAATCTCAAAAGTCCGGTAAAAAAAATCTCATAATTTGGTCTCTAAAAATTATTCATCTTGTCAGGCACTGGTCAACACACTGGTCACAAACTTTTTTTCTAATGAATGATGTATTGATGCCTCATGTTATGAAATATGGAACTTAATCACTTATGAAATGAAGAGTAATATTAGAATTTTCCATTTTGGTGATGTTATTGTTATTTGATTGCTCTACAATTTTTTTTTTTTTAATTTTTATAAATATATAATAAAATATTAAAATATATTATTATATTCGGAGTACCCGAACGTACCCGCACCCGGTTTTTTTGGCAAATCACGTACCCACGTACCCGTGTAGTGTCGTACCCGCACCCCATACCCGTGCTTCATAGAAAATGACCCATGGCTTATGAAAAATGACTAAAATGACTAAAAATACCCTCATGAGATAAAAAAAGATAAAAATACGTCATATTAGGTAAAATGACTAGGATACCCTTGGGTCATGCAAAATGACCGGAATACACCTATACCGGGTGAAAATGACCAAGTACCCTGAGTCATGGAAAATGACTAAAAGACCCTTATGACATAAAAAATGATCAAAACAGCCCCATATAGGGTAAAATGACTAGAATACCCCTGGATCATGGGAAATGGCTGAAATGCCGCTATATCAAGTATTTTAGGGCTTTTTGGTTTTGTTAGATTTCAAATTCAAATCCAAAGAGCATCCAAACAAAAAAAATTAATTTAGATTTGAAATCCAAATCTATACGTGGTCATCCAAACGGCATTATTTATAAATTTGTGAATTTTAAAATTCTGGATTTTGAATCCATGGATTTTGGAAATCCAAATTCACCTCCAAATCCAAATCCAAATCCAAGGGGTATCCAAACGAGCCCTTAGGCATAATATCTAACTCAAGGATTTCTGTTTCTTTTCCATAAAAATTGCTTGTATCAATATATACCACACTGTTAACTTTGAATATTATTTATAAATTGTGTGTAAATCTTTCAGCCGATTGAAACATTATTCAATCCATTAGATGTCAGTGATTGTCTCAAGATTCAAAATCCTATACTCAACTTGAGACTTAGTTTGGGGTACCCTATTGAGTTGGACACATGATTTGTCTTTTCTGCGGACATGCATAACTTGGATAAACTAAGAAGTATCTGGAAATTATTACCTTATATTCTATGGCATACAATAGTCAACGTTTCATTATATAAGTTATCTTGTACTGTATGTATCTGTTAAATTTGGGTACTATATTAGTATAATACAGTTTACACCCTTCCAATCTATTCTGTAATCATTTTTATTTATTGTGATATCAATTACATTGATATGTAACCGTATTAATTTAATATAATTTTAAATATTATATTATAGTGCAGTCTATGTAATTTTATCAGGTTAATCTGTCAAACCAGGTCCTTTTTCCATTCCTATGGTCATTTAACATAGGTAGATGCAAGTTGTTTGTAGGTATGCCGGGGAATACTGCTTATGCCGGATTTTATGATCTGTGCACTCCTAAAAAGGGGGAAACCGTCTATGTCTCAGCAGCATCTGGGGCAGTTGGGCAACTTGTTGGGCAGTTTGCCAAGTTGGCGGGTTGCTATGTAGTGGGAAGTGCCGGTACTAAAGAAAAGGTAATGTATTTTCCCAGTGTTTCTTGTCAATTATTATAAGGCCCAAGTGTGCTTGTCTTTTGACCCTGATTTTTGGCAATACAATGTGTTCTTTGAAGTTTATGTAAGCTCCCCCTTCTTTTTATGGAATTTGTATGCATACACACACATACACACATAATGGGGAAATGATATCTGCACTCCCTTGTTTTGGTAATGATGCTCCTTACTTTAGTTAGCACTCCTTGACTGGATGTTTATATCTTTTTAAGAATTATAAAAACCGATAAATCCAATTAGAAAAGTGGAAAATGAAGAGTGTTGTCATTACTGAACAAGGGAGTTCAGATTGTAATTCCCTATTTATATACAATCTTATACAATCTTTTGTGCCGGTCTCCAAACATTTGCATGCTGGATTATTGAAAGCCTGGAAACTATCTATGCTCTTTGAAGAGGGCATCACTAACTCTTATTTTTGGGGGTGGTGGTTCGCATACAAACTCAGGTTGACCTATTGAAGAATAAATTTGGGTTTGATGATGCTTTCAACTATAAAGAGGAGAATGATCTGAATGCAGCCTTGAAACGGTCAGTATCACTGTTTGCTAATGATATTTTGTTTGTTTGTTTTTATTCAGTGAAGATAGATATTTTGAAACGGTCAATAATTTTTTGTTTTGTTTTTGTTTTTATTGAGTGATGATCTATGTGTTCTTTTATCTGAAGTCAAGATTTAGAAACTCAACTGACTTCTCCAAAAACTGATCTAGTTAACTTCACTTGATCAAGACTTGCAACAAGGGATGATTTGCCTTTTACAAAACATTGAAACGCTCGATCAAGAAACTCGATTGAGCTGTGTAAACTCAATTTTTTTTTTGAGTACTCATCATGGTTCAGGTCGACTAGGACTCGGGCCTTCATTGAATCTGAGTCAAGCTTTTTGTTTGTATTACTTAAAATGATGAGTAGGGGTGTAAATGGATCGAATTCGAATCGGATATGGCTATATCCGAATTCGATTACAGTATAGAATATCCGAATTCGGATACGGATTTGGATTTGACGAATATTTAATATCTGTTACCGAATTCGTATCCGTCGGATATTGTTCGAATTCGGATATTATCCGTATCCATTTATTCGGTAAATTTGAAAATTTTATTCCAGCACTTTATCTTTCTTCTCCTTCTTACTCATCGAATGAATTTTCCAAACTCTAAAACCAGACCTCTACCTTCTCTTCACAAAATTAACTCTCAAACCCTAAAATATATGAGATCCTCTTCTTCCTTTTAAAACAAAGGCAGAGAGAGAGGCGGTGGGGATGGATGATGGTGTTGGTAGTGGTCTTTGGGTTTTTTTTTTTTTTTTTTTTTTTTGTATATGATGGAATGGGTTTGGGCTATTTTGAACAGGGGAAGTGGGAGTGCTGATTGTGGAAGATGAAGAGAATTGGGGATGGAGATGGGGATTGGGTTAGAGATGGAGGTGACTGGCGGTGATGGAGGTGGCTGTGAGAAGGTGGAGAGGGGCGGCGGTGGATTTTGGTGGGGTTGGAGGCACCAAGGAATGCCGAAGATGGTGTCTCAGCCTCCTCCTTTCTCCTCTCTTGCTTCTCCTTGCAAATCTTAGAAGTTCCCTCTTTTAATTGCATTTTGGGTTTTCAGATAATCCTAAGTTGGAAAATTGATCTGAGCTGTCCATTTACCATCAATGACCTTGATGGCCTTTTTGCTTTAGAATTCTCTAGAAACTATGACATCTCCTTTCTATCACCATCATTCATTTGTTTCTTTCATCCTACAGCCCACATTTGTTGCTTCATAAAGAAGCCATGTCAAACTCCAAGAATGTCCTTAAAATGCGAGATTACTTCATTTCCTACCCAAAACACTTTTTGTTTTTTTCTAAAAAGAAAATTCACTTTTCTTTTAGAAACAAAAGATAGTGTGTCATTACTAAAAATAAATATTAATGATATTATTAATAATAAATAAAAATGATTTACTTCTCGGATTCGGATGTTAAACGGATCGGATATACCATTTACCAGATTCGCATCCCCTAAGAGCCGGATATCTCATAAACGGATTCGGATATTATCCGCTTGAAACGAATCCGGATAATATTCGCTTTAAACGGATTTGGATGCGGACGGTAATCGAATTTTCGAATATCCATTTACACCCCTAATGATGAGAGACCCAAAAACCTTTGCAAAACCCTCTTTTCCATACTCAAACTTTCTTTTGAGGTCGCAAACATACAGAGTTCTTACTTTTTACTGTTCTACAAAAGCCTTGCTATCATCTTTGGCGCAAGGAATTATTTATTTATGTGATCAGCTTCTTTGATTGCAGTTTTAAGGATCTTGACAGCTCACTCTAACATAAAAACACAGTCTTGGATGCTGAGTTGGTCCTGCCGAAAATTGGGCCAATCTACCAATTCCACTAGATATCAATAAGTCATGGATTTATTTTTTCTGAAGCACAAATATAACAGTTGACAATAGAAAATTACAAAATAATGACACTAATAATAATAATAATAATAATAAAATCTAGACTTGTTATTTAAACAAAATAGAAGGTAAAGAGTATATGAGAAACGGTAAAAATGTTAAACCTATTAGTTATCATGTATGACCCAAAAATATATCAGAGTACTTGCAAGAAAACCAATACTACATGAAAATATGAAATTAAAAATTAATAACATTAAGAGCAATATATAAAAAATATAGACTTATTTCTTAAACAAAATAGAAGGTGAATTCAAAATTATATGAAAAGTGAAAAAAATGTTAAACATATTACTGAATCACATATGTGACCCGACAATATATGAGAATACTTGCAAGAAAACCAAGAATAAATGAACACTTGAAAGAAAAAAAAATAAGTAGAAAGAAATACAAAAAATGGGAAAAAGGAAAAGAAACATGGACCCCCAAAACCCAAATCAAGACACACATATAGTGATATGCATGCATATTTCATGAATTTGAAGTAGAAGCAGCACCCACCCATCCACATGGAGGCTATCATCATGAACCTTTTGTAATCAACAGCAGCAATAAGCAATATGTATGCACAGCTTTCTCTAGAAATCAATGATTTTTGAAAACGGATTCGTGTGTGAAGTGTCGACGCGGATATGATGTGTCTGATACGGCAACCCCAAAGAATCTAGAAACGGGGACACGCTCATTCGCGTACGTATGTATAAAATTGCTGATTACTAATTATAATTTGAAACAAAATAAATATGATATTCATTTAACAAACAAATAAATCTTAGGATTAAGCAATTATATGTCTCAAAGAAACATGAGATAATCAAATAACAGTGCATTAATCAATCTAATCTAGTTATATTCCAGTATGTATTGAGAAAGATAGACCAATAGGATACAACGAATATAATATTGGAATCAATGTTTGTTTAGTTTTTTAAGTTTAGGGGAGGGGTGATAATAACAAATATTAGTTAAACAAAAGTTAAAAGAAGGGTTAATAATAAAATAAGTTTTTTTATTATTGGTAAATAAGAGTTAATCATGAAAGAGGAGGTAAACATAATGTTCGATACTAAATAGTATTTGACTTGACATGGTACAATAACGTCTCGATATACTCACATTAAGTCTGACAATTCTAGCAGTACGTTTACAAGTGTCGATACGTGTCAGACACGTGTGTCAGTGTCGACACATGTATCTACTGTCGGCTAAATAATATCTAAAAAGTGATTCTTGTATCTCTGTTTGCTTTTGATTAAGATATCTATAGAACATTGTCATTTTTATTCGGACTGCAGAAAGTTTGAAAGTAGACTGTTCGATTTTGCTACTATTAGAAGCTCCCACGATGATTAGGAAATCGAATTGTATGGCCGACATGTATATAGCTTCATGTTGTGTTCATCTCCTGTATTCTCCAATAATGCTTAAAATGCAGATTTATAGGAGAACAGTAATAATACTATCATTAATAATGACACTCTAAAGCTTTGATTCTTCATAAACTAAAAACTTGGCATCATTGTCACTCCAAGGTATTTTCCCGAAGGCATAGACATCTACTTCGAGAACGTGGGGGGTCAAATGCTTGACGCTGTTCTGCTGAACATGAGAGTCCATGGCCGGATTGCAGTTTGTGGATTCATATCTCAATACAACCTCACCCAGAAGGACAGTATACACAACTTGTTCTGTGTCATAACAAAGCGCATCCGGATGCAAGGATTCATCGAACCTGATTACAGGCCAATGTATCCTAAGTTCCTCGAGTTCATCATTCCGCACATAAGAGAAGGGAAGATAGTTTACGTCGAAGATATCGCTGAAGGCATTGAGAAGGCTCCATCTGCTCTGGTTGGACTCTTCTCTGGTCGCAATGTCGGCAAACAGGTAGTCCTTGTTGCTCCTGAGTGATTCTAAAAATTGCACCCTTTTTTCATGTTGTCTGTCTAATGGCTATGTTAGTGTTGTAGAGGGATGTGATGATGGTAGGAACTCTAGATAAATGATCGTGGGGTTTTAGTCATGAAGGCATTCTGAGCTTTCAATCCGGGTTTTATGATTGCAAATAAATTATGTTTTTATATGATTCTCATGGTTGGTTGCAAAGATGAATCTATTGTTTTAAGCAGGGTTGCATCTCGGGTCGGGCAGGCCAGGTTTCAAGAACCAATTTTTCTAGGACCCTGGGCGGGCCGGGTTTATAGAACCCTGGGCGGGCTGGGTTTCTAGAACCCTACCCTACCCGAGAAACTGTATCAGGTCGTGTTGGGTTGTGTTTATTATGGGAAAACCCGAGATTCATAAACCTGACCTACCCGAGATAGTTTCTCGGGTCAGTAGGGTTTTTCTACTGGTAATGCAAAAAAATTTAACATAAATCTTTTGAAGTTCATTTTTACAACATAAAATAAATTTTACATCCATTTTCAGGTTGAAAGAAGCGGAGCCTAATTGGCATGAATATTTTGCCACTTACATAGGACATGCAATATGCATGTAGAGAGTTACCTTTGATTACCGTTGAGTGTGACTGCACCAAAATGTCATCGTTTGCAATGAAATCTCAAATATGGGATTTGCTAGGGTACATCGCCAAAGGCATTTGAGAGCGTGTCGCATGTCAGACCAGCCGCCTCGTGAATAGAGACAACAGACAACAACAGCTGTTGTATCCATTCATGAGGTGACTGGTCTGACCAGCCGCAAAATACCTTTTGCGATGGATGCTAGCAATTCCCGTCAAATATTCATATATTATTGTAGATTATTCCCGTCAAATATTCATATATTATTGTAGATACAGACTTAGTCGCCATACGGTCACAGGGAATAATTTTTAATTTTTTTTTTTGAACATGACAAATATTTTATTAGAAGAAAGAAAGAAAAATGCCTGGGTCAAGGTGGTCTGAAATACATTAGTATAGTTATAAAGTGGTGTGAGAGGGGCATAGAGGGTGGGAGATGGAGAGAGTTGAGAGGGCAGAGGACCGGATGGGAAGTGGGGGAAAAACAGGGAAGTGTGGGAAAAACTATACTGAAAAACAGAGCTTCTTTTTTCCTTATTTTTCAGCCACTCGGCCTTTGGCAAATGTGGCTAGCAAATCCCTATAAAAACAACAAAAATCTTTAAAAAACAGAAAAAAACAAAAAATCATTAAAAAAACGGGTGACCTGCCGGTCCACCCGGCCCATACGGGTGGGGTCTGGGTCAACATATTAATGACCCGTCAATTTCCGGGTCATGTTTTACCTGGCCCGGCCCACCCGTTTGCCAGGTCTACTCACTCATGGCCAACAATTGGTAAGTTATTATTCCATGAAAATTAATCATGCTTGCCAAACATGACCTTATTGGAAGAAAAGTCAAAGCAGAAAATCAATCTTCTGGTGTAAAATTTATGACTTTTTCACAATTATTAGAACAATACTAACTACACGCAGATGACTTATTTTCAAGCCATTAGGATCAAACAAAATGACGGAGCTACTACTTCATATAAATGGCACATATGTTTCATATGATATGGATCATCACTGGGCAATTCAATGAGTTTAAATTTAATTAAAGAAGATTATTCCAAAAAAATTCATTGGAAAAGATATGTTAGAAGGACAAATTCTCATCACCCACGATATCCACTTAAGCCCCATGCATGAGGTGGAGCCCACAATTTTACACCGCATGCTTTTATTGGGTGGGGCCATTATTTTTCACCCATGCATAGCATGGACCAAGAATGCTAGTATATGGAGAAAATGATATTACCACACAATGTCAAAACATATCATGGTGTGTCATGGGCATTTTGGCCTCTTTATAAGTAAATTTTCGTCTTTTCTCATATAAGAAAAAGGAATTTTGCTAGCTATCCATTGCAAAAGGCATTTCGCAGATGATCTGTCGCATGTCGGAGCAGCCATAGCCTTCTGCGTTGGACGCTAGCAAATCCCTAATGCTCTGTTTGGTTGCTGGGTTTTTTTTGTGCCTGGGAGTTTTGTGGGAGAGTAAGTTAAATTTTGGTCCCATCCCATGTTTGGTTGCCTTTTAGCACTAGGTTTATTTTAATCCCACTCTTGTAATGATTACTTGTGGGGTGAATTTTTTAATCTCACTTTTGTAATGATTGCCTTTTCATCCCATCCCAAGATAACCCCAGGAACAAAAATAAACTCATGAACCAAAAATAAGCTTGAGAAGATTTTTTTTTCTACCCAACAGTTCAAGCAACCAAACAAAGGTTTTTTTTTCTCCCACCATATCTCCCAGGGTATTTTTTTCTCCCACATAACCAAACATGGGATTTTTATTTTACCAGGATACTTCCAGGACTTTTTTTTTCCCACCTATCTCCCAGGGTATTTTTTTCTCCCACATAACTCCCGGGAACAAAAAAAACCCGGCAACCAAACAGAGCATAAAGAAGAAAAATCTAGGGGAGTGATAAATCAACTCCCAAATATGATAAATCGACTCCCCATGTGTCTTTCTCTCTCCTCCGGGTTAGAGAGAGAAAGAGGAGAGAGATAGAAACACGGGGAGTCGATTTATCATTTTGGGGGGTCGATTTATCACTGCCCAAAATCTTTCATGGATATTTTAGTCACAAATTGATGGTACGATCGGATTTGCAAAATTCACTCCAAATGTGAATATGTGATGCTTCATTTGTAAGTTGTCAAACTTGAAAACTATTTCCGTAAATAAAGCAAAAGTGCTTTTGTAAATAAACCAAAATAGAAGACTTCTTTTGCAAAAACACCCAACTTAAAGATATAAAAACAGAAAGTCGTGGACAGAGACCGGAAAAAAAAGACTTCCTTGCCGTCTTTGACCTGAATAATTTCTTAACAGAAAAGACTATCACCCTAAAAGATACAGCAAGCTAAGAAGAGTTCACACCAATGATATTTTCTTAGTTCACACCAGACTGCAGGGATTGGGCTCATCCACAGAGCACCTGAATCATCTGGACGGTTCATCTTGTAAAATTCTAAATCTGATTATCTTTAGCCATTAAATCTGGACCGTTGTCTATGAAGGTCCAATCAGATGACCTGTTCATGTCTTGATAATCCCAATCAGAATTTTAAAAGAGGGCGTGGTTTCTGAGCTAGAGCTTCTCCTGTAATAGTTTGATTCATCCAACCCGTTCATTTTATACTACCTCACATGGATAGGGTGTTCATACAAACCAGCTCCATACTGTAATCCTAACCATCCGATCTATAGAACCATAATTTCTAGTCATCCACAAATCATAACCCTATCCATAACCCATAATTATACCATAACCATAATCCTAATTACAACCTATAGAACTAACAGGTTGGATGACTCAAACAACAATGGGAGATGTGGTTTCTGAGCTAGAGCTCAGGCTGAGCTGAGTAAAAAACCTTTTCCTAATTTTAAAAATAAGGAGTGGAAGTATCATTCCTCAAGGTGGCCGAGTCGACTCGGAGGAAGTATATTTATTAATGCTACTGTCACATTGTGCCTTATACAGTGATATTTTACACTGTTTGCTTTACTAATCTGAAAACGACTCTTTTTTTAGTCTTACGGGTTAAAAAAATGACCAAGAAGTCTTCGTTAGAAGGGCGACATTTCGTCGCTTATTCCGAGTACGCATATGAGGAGCTTTCTTCATTTCTAGGGTTAGGGTTTGTGAGTGCTCTGCGTCTATATAGCATCAAAATCTCAGGTAAGTTGCTCAATTCCTTGTATTTTTTTTAACTCATCCCTTGATTTTATTCATTTCTAAGTTTATGGTTTTGTGGGTTTTCAATATCTTGTGTTTTTTTTTGTTTTGTTTTGTTAACTCGACTGTGGATTTAATTTGGTGTAGGTATCTTTGGATCTTCATGGATTTTGATGGGTGATAGAGGTGGACCCAATTAGGGTTCTTTGTATGTTTAAGTTCCAAGGAGGGAGGTAATAGATTTGAGTTGAATTTCTTGAAGGGTTTTATGTTTTGGGCTTAGGGTTTTGGGGGTTGAGTTTTTCATGCTCTAGTATGGTACAAAGTGCAGGGTAAGGTTTTCAATTTCTCCTTGATTTAAGTCATATTTTGTTTTTATTTCAATTTTTTTATTTGGGTATCAGTATGATTAGTATACAGCTGAATTGGATTCCAAATTAGGGTTTTTGATGGACTTTTTTATTTCTCTTTCCATGGAAAGGAGAGGACTTGTGTTTCTTCTTCTTAGCTTTCTCTGGTTATTGCTGAGTAATATATGCTATGGTGTTGAAAGTGATATTAATTGCTTGAAAGCCCTAAAAGCCACACTAGAGGACCCTTTTAATTACCTAGGAAGTTCGTGGAATTTTAACAATAATACAGAAGGGTTCATCTGTAAATTCAATGGCATTGATTGCTGGCACCCTGATGAAAGCAAGGTCCTAAACATACGACTCTCGAACATGGGTCTTAAAGGAAAATTCCCTCCAGGTATTGAGAATTGCACCAGCTTGACGGGATTGGATCTCTCAAGTAATGATCTTTCGGGATCTCTCCCCGAAAGCATTTCTAGAATGATTCCCTTTGTGACAACTCTAGACCTCTCCTATAACGCTTTCTCTGGTCAAGTTCCGGCCAACCTTTCAAATTGTACCTATCTGAATGTCCTCAATCTCCAACGCAATCAATTTACGGGTGCTATCCCTTGGCAACTCACCCGACTCAATCGATTGACAACAATTAATGTTGCTGACAATTATTTGTCGGGTCCGATTCCTACCTTTATCAATAAGACCTTTCCGGCATCAAGCTTTGCGAATAATCAGGCTCTCTGTGATAAACCTTTGGCTACTTGCAAGGGGCCTAAGGGAAAGGTAAATACATCTGTCATCATTGGATCGGCTGTTGGTGGGATTGTGTTTACTACTCTAGCCGTCGCCGTTCTTTTGTTCTTCTGTCTCCGAAGAGTGTCCAAAAAGAAGGAAGAAGATGTTGAAGGAAACAAATGGGCCAAGAGTATAAAGGGAACTAAAGGCATCAAGGCAAGTTGATTCCATATTTTTTTTTAATGGTTCCATATTTTTTATTATTATTGTATTTCACGAATTTCACATACTTCATAATTGGTAACTATCTAATAAAAGAGTTTCTGATTCTCGGTTACGATATACTAAAGAAGGTATTGTAATTTTCAGGTTGCCATGTTTGAGAAGTCAATTTCCAAAATGAGGTTGAGCGATCTGATGAAAGCCACTAATAATTTCAGCAACCACAATATTATCGGTTCAGGTAGAACAGGCACAATGTACAAGGCGACACTTCCAGATGGTTCTTTCCTCACAGTTAAGAGGCTTCAGGATTCTCAGCATTCCGAGAAAGAATTCATATCAGAGATGAGGACATTGGGGAGCGTGCAGCATCGTAACCTGGTTCCCCTTTTGGGTTACTGCGTGGCCAAAAAAGAAAGGCTTCTCGTTTACAAACACATGCAAAATGGGACTCTGTATCAGCAGCTACATGAGGTAGAAGTTATGGAATGGCCTCTGAGGCTCAGAATAGGTATTGAGGCGGCGAGAGGTCTGGCGTGGCTTCACCATAATTGCAATCCTCGCATAATTCATCGCAACATAAGCTCCAAATGTATCCTATTGGATCAGGATTACGAGCCTAAAATATCTGATTTTGGACTAGCACGGCTTATGAATCCTATCGACACTCACTTGAGCACTTTTGTCAATGGTGAATTTGGTGATTTGGGTTACGTGGCTCCTGAGTATACACGCACATTGGTGGCCACACCAAAGGGTGATGTTTACAGCTTTGGAATAGTGCTGCTTGAGCTGGTTACTGGCGAAGAGGCTACTCATGTGGCTAATGCCCCCGAAAGCTTCAAGGGAAATTTAGTTGAATGGATTACTTCTCTTTCAAATAAGTCTCTTCTCCAGGATGCCATTGACAAGGATTTGATTGGAAGGGGTTGTGATGGTGAGCTCCTCCAGTTTCTTAGAGTTGCATGCAATTGTGTTCTCTCTACTCCTAAGGAGAGGCCTACAATGTTCGAAGTGTACCAGCTTTTAAGAGCTATTGGGGAGAGATATCATTTTACAGCCGATGATGAAATATTTCTACCAAATGACAGTGCCAATGGCGGCCTCCCAGCGGATGAACTTATTGTGGCACGGGAAATGATGGAAATTCATTGATAAGGTACAAATAATTGCAGCATAGTAGTAAATGCTAAAAGAAGAAAAAGAAAAACACCATCAATACCATCATTCTGCAAGACCATATGCTCTGCCCATCAGCAATTTTCTGTAATATATTAGGAATTATTTATCTGATGTATTGTATGCCCTGTGTCAGTTATAAGTTTTTAAAATAAATTGCATATCAATTTGTGTTGTTTTGACTTTTGATTATTGTTTTTCACATTTCTATGTTGGAAGACCACTCGTATATTGACCCGCTACTGTCATGAGATTCTCCTTTATGGCTTTATCATAAGCATATTTCTTATTTATTGCACTTCCTCTTCAGTTTATGCAATAATGTGCTAGGTACCACCAGAGAATTGATGGAATTTGGGAAACCTGGGCCATTATTAATTGATTGTCAAATTTATCAAGTGTAGAAACTTGAAAATTTTGAACTAGCTCCCGGATTCATGTGTAGTTAAATTACCAAAGCACCTATCTCTCCATGAGACTCAAAACGCTTCAGCTAACTCTGTGATGGACTGTGGAATAACTTCCTTAGCCTGGATTATACGTTGGAATCTTCTCTTTCACAGTTTACACAGCATCTTAGTTATCGATTTCGTTTTGATCGCCGTTTCGCTTCGGAAAAGACACTGCTATGACTGGAATTTTTTTAATAGTTAAACATATGGAAAAAAATCCCAAAAATTCAGAAATTGCTAAAAAAAAAAAAAGAAACAATTATGTGAACCAAATATTTTAAAGAAATCTTTATTACATAAAAAATTAAATTTAGTGTAATGCATAAAAAAATGACAAAATACATCTCCAAATCAGATCTTGTCACCAAGGTTTTAGATTTCGGTTTCGGAATGCGTTTCAGTCCTCACCGAAACTGACAGCTGAAATTTCGAAATTTGGTTCGAAATCTATCGAAATTATTTTTGCTAATATTTTATCCCGTACAAAATTTCATCGAAATTACCGAAATTTCGGGATAATATTAAATAATAATTAAAAAACAGTTTTTTGGATTTATCCCTTAAATTTCAGCCCGAAATTCAAAATTTTGAAACGTTTCGATTTCACCCAATTTTGATTTCGATCCGAAATTTCGGATTTCGGTCAAAATTTAAAACCTTGCTTATCACTCAATCGGTCAATTGTCATCTCCTGAATTCTCCTTAGGGCTCTCATAAACAGGATCATCATACTCAATCGAGTGGTAGCCGTTGTTGTCGTCACTATCATCATCTCTAGGAGTACCGTCAACACCTTTGTCTTCGTTATCTGCAACAACCCTAGCGGGCTCTTCAACATTTTTCCAACTTATATCATTTGTTGTGAGAATAATAAGGTCTACCCAATCCATCATAACATCAAGGCGATCTATTCTAAGAGGGTCGCTAGTGGTTGATGATTTTATGTGTAAATTCCTAAAAAAATTTATTCAACTCAAATGAATTCAAATTTTAAGGCTTCTAGCTCCTCTTCCAATATCGAAGCTACTTTCAAATAAAGTCGGTTTATTTAGGTAGGCAATCAAGCCTGTAGAGTCCAATGGAAACTTAAGGTTGTAATAGACAAACACCAGCTCTTCCAAATTATAGGCTCCAACCCGTTGCTCTTGCAGAGAGAATGTGTTTCAAAGTACTTCAGTTCCTTTCACACCCAATGGCGCTATAGATTTGTCTGAGAATTCTTGTGGCGAAGCTCTTTAGTTCTGCGTAGGGGTGTTCGTTCGGTTATAGCCGAACCGAATAGACCGAAATTTGATAACCGAAAAAATTTCGGTTATAAAATTTCGATAACCGAAACCGAACCGATTAAAAATTCGGTTATTCGGTTATAACCGAATAGTGGGAGAAAAAGAGGAAAAAAAGCAAAATCTCGGTTTAGATCGGAGGGCTAGGATCATCCTATCGAAATGAGTTTTTGAGCACAACCTAATTATGTTGTGATCAATCAAATGGACAGTTTTGATCATCCTACGGAGTGCCCATATAGCATTTTTTTTTTGGAAAAATAATGGTTTTTATCCATAATTTCGGTTATTCGGTTAATCGATTTTTTTTTTGAGGTAACCGAACCCAAACTCGAATAACCGAATTTCCAAAAAAAAAACCCGAAACCGAACCGAAAAGGAAAAAAACCACAAACCGAACCGGCCAAACCAAACCAATTCGGTTCGGTTCGGTTATTCGGTTATAACCGAATAATGAACACCCTTAGTTTCAGGACGTTATTTCCGTACTGGTTCCACCATGCAACTGTACAATAACCAATAGTTAAGTATTTACTTGTTGAAAGTTTAAATGAAATAAACTTAATAAACAGAACAAATCAATTTGCCTGCCCCTGACTTGGCTCAGTTGCCATCAAAATGCTGAATTGACCTGAAGCCCTGCGATACTCCTCAGTTTGAGTGGTGTTGGTGTCCGTGTACCTTCATCGGCTCCTAATCTACTGACACTCTACCAGCCTCTGGTGACTTCATAGTGTCTAGAGAAGGTAGGACTAAAAAAGAAATCATGGTTAAGAAAGTATCTCGTTTCATGGAGGGGACTACGAACTAGGTTGTCCCATCTATGGTCAATAACTATAGATAAGCAGATAATTTGATTTTTAATTCTTTAATCAATCCTTTATGGCTTCTTTAGCTGGCCTACCAAATGAAGCACTCTCACTAAAGGCTCACTGTTATTTAAAATATGTCTACAGTTAGCCCAAAAGAATTGTCCGACATGGTAACAATTATTTCTTCACTCAATACTTGTCTGGCATACTTACTAGCACGATTCTATAAACATGGCAAGAGAAGAGGAATGATGAATATAACTTCTTGGATGAAAAATTGAAAGATAAGATGAGAGATGGGTATAACTACTTGGGTGCTCTCTCTTAATGAGAGATAGGCACATAGCACCCTCTAACTGTTATAATGTATTAATACAAGCATACAAAGGCTACAAAATAAAATAAAAATAAAATAAAAATAAAAATGGCTAGTTTGAATGGACGAATCTTGTCTTGGATGCCTTCTTATTGTTGACGGTCCCCCATCATACTCACCCCCTTGAAAGAAATCAACGTTGTGCCGTTGGGTAGAGAAATCCGATCCATCTTCCATCTATCTTTGAACATTGTTTTATCCATTCCTTAGAGATCTTTTTTTTGCGCACTATCATCTCAACTTAGCTCAAGTTAAATCCCAACCAGAAGAGCACCTCACAAATCTCTATATGTTCTTGAATTCATATAACCAAGCTAGAAAAAAAACCACAATTCTCTATAAACAAAAGGTCAGAGTTATCGCTGAAATACAAGCGTAGTTTCATTGTTTTAAATAGATGTCATCCTTTTCGTAGAAATCATTCTGCAACGTGTCGACATCTAGAACCCATGGTTGGCTTTGATAACAAATTGACCTAGTGGGAGTCCGAGTTCAAAAAAAGAAAAAGAAAAAAAAAGATGACCTAGTGGGAGTCAGAGGAGGGGAGAAGATTAGAGAAACATAGGGAAGGGACTGATCTAAGGACAAAATCTAGGGTTCAAAACTCTTTAGTATTGAAATTAGAATAGTTGAGATTGATCCAAAATTTTGGTTTTAACCCCATGAATTCAAGAACGAGGAGAATTTGGGTATTGAAACTAGAATAGTTGAAATTGATCTTAAATTACATTAAAAAAAATAAAAATGGTAGCCATGTTATTAAAGAAGGACTGAGATGGTCAAGTTCAAACCAAAAAACCTAGATAAAATACAAGATAATCCTAAATTATGGCTTTAACCCCACAAATTCAAGATAGAGGAAAATTAGGGTTCGAGAAGAGAAGATAAAAGATTGATACTAAAGCGATAAATATGATTCGAGGCAAAATGAGAAAATTGGGGGGGGGGGGGGGTGGGTTGGACTGATTGAGGGTTTTAAGATAGGGCAAAATGACAATATGGTTGAAGTCTCCTAGCTACAGTTTGCAGACGATACTGTTTTGTGTTCCTGATGTGATAAAAGTCATGAACTTGAAAGCTATTTTGGGTTGTTATGAAGTCATTACAGGTCAAAGATCAAATTTCTACAAATCTAGAGTATTTGGCATCCATTTAGAGGAAGGAATAATTCAAGGTTTGGCACGAATTTTGTGTTGTAAGATGGACTCCTTCCCATCCTCTTAGTTGGGGTTACCTCTTGGTGCATGAAGAGCAAAAATGCCGAGTTGGAGCCATATTGTGGAACGAGTAGAAAAAAGATTGGACACTTGGAAGAGAAACATTGGGTCAAGAGGAGGGAGACACTCTCATCAAAGCGGTGCTAGCTAATATGCCGATTTACCAGATGCCGGTTTTCAGATGTCCTATGAGTGGTAAATCACATAGAACAAATTCTGATTAGGAAGGGGGGGGGGGGGGGGGTGGGGGCGCATATGATAAGCGGGGTATACCGTTGGAAAAATGGATGGAGGCCTGCAGACACATAAAAGGGGGTGGGTTGGGGATCAAGGTTTTGAATTTCGGTTTCGGTGGTAATTTCGATAATCACCGAAACCGAAATTTTAGCCGAAATCCCAAAATTCGATAAAGGCGTGGACTCCTTCCCATCCTCTTATTTGGGGTTACCTCTTGGCGCAGGAAGAGCAAAAATGCTGAGTTGGAGCCATATTGTGGAACGAGTGGAAAAAAGATTGGACCCTTGGTAGAGAAACCTTGTGTCAAGAGGACGGAGACACTCTCACCAAAGCGGTGCTAGCCAATATGCTGATTTACCAGATGCCGGTTTTCAGATGTCCTATGAGTGGTAAATCACATAGAGTTGTAAAACAAATTCCGATTTGGGGGGTGGGGAGTGGGGATATGATAAGCGGGGTATACCGTTGGTAAAATGGATGGAGGCCTGCAGACACATAAAAGGGGGTGGGCTGGGGATCAAGGTTTTGAATTTCAGTTTCGGTGGTAATTTCGGTAATCACCGAAACCGAAATCCCAAAATTTGGTAAAGGCGCTTGAGATGTTTTTTTTTTTTTTTGGCCGAAATTTTGGTAATTTTGGCTGAAATTCTGTAAAGGAATAAAAAATTAATATTTTATCAAAGCCGAAATTTTTGAAATTTTTATCAAATTTTGGCAATTTTGGTTTCAGAACGTTTTGGTTTCGGTCCTCACCAAAATATGGAATTTCGGATTTCTGCTGAAATTTAAAACCTTGCCGGGGATAAGAAGAATTAAAGAAATGAATTCCGGCTAGGAAAATGGCTTTGGAGGTTTGACAACAACTATGGGCAAAAGTGTTTGGATGCAAATATGGTGTTTCTCTGGGGCATTGGATAACAGAAGATAAATACAAGAATCCCCAGATGACAATATGGAGAGACATCCTTCGGATTAATTTCCAATTTGTATCTTGTATCAGATTTAGAGTGTTCTCTGGAGACAGAATTGGATTCTGGCAAGACATATGGGTTTCAGATGGCTCTCTCAAGGATTTGTGTTCGGATTTTTTGCAAATCACTAGAGTAAAGGATATAACTTCATGAAGTGTTTGCAAAATATGGAATTTCGGATTTCTGCTGAAATTTAAAACCTTGCCGGGGATAAGAAGAATTAAAGAAATGAATTCCGGCTAGGAAAATGGCTTTGGAGGTTTGACAACAACTATGGGCAAAAGTGTTTGGATGCAAATATGGTGTTTCTCTGGGGCATTGGATAACAGAAGATAAATACAAGAATCCCCAGATGACAATATGGAGAGACATCCTTCGGATTAATTTCCAATTTGTATCTTGTATCAGATTTAGAGTGTTCTCTGGAGACAGAATTGGATTCTGGCAAGACATATGGGTTTCAGATGGCTCTCTCAAGGATTTGTGTTCGGATTTTTTGCAAATCACTAGAGTAAAGGATATAACTTCATGAAGTGTTTGCAAAATATGGAATTTCGGATTTCTGCTGAAATTTAAAACCTTGCCGGGGATAAGAAGAATTAAAGAAATGAATTCCGGCTAGGAAAATGGCTTTGGAGGTTTGACAACAACTATGGGCAAAAGTGTTTGGATGCAAATATGGTGTTTCTCTGGGGCATTGGATAACAGAAGATAAATACAAGAATCCCCAGATGACAATATGGAGAGACATCCTTCGGATTAATTTCCAATTTGTATCTTGTATCAGATTTAGAGTGTTCTCTGGAGACAGAATTGGATTCTGGCAAGACATATGGGTTTCAGATGGCTCTCTCAAGGATTTGTGTTCGGATTTTTTGCAAATCACTAGAGTAAAGGATATAACTTCATGAAGGAAAATATATCCGTCTCAAAAAAAAAAAAAAAACTTCATGAAGGAAAATATGATAAGAGAATCTGAAAGTGTGGCTTTGGAGGTTTGGCAACAACTATGGGCAAAAGTGTTTGGATGCAAATATGGTGTTTCTCCGGGGCATTGGATAACAGAAGATAAATACAAGAATCCCCAGATGACAATATGGAGAGACATCCTTTGGATTAATTTCCAATTTGTATCTTGTATCAGATTTAGAGTGTTCTCTGGAGACAGAATTAGATTCTGGCAAGACATATGGGTTTCAGATCACTCTCTCAAGGATTTGTGTCCGGATTTTTTGCAAATTACTAGAGTAAAGGATATAACTTCATGAAGGAAAATATGATAAGAGAATCTGAAAGTGTGGTTTGGAAGCCTCAACTCCGCAGGAATTTTTGAGAGGGAACTTGCATCTATTGCTAGGCTGCCGGAAATATTGATAGGTATCTATGTTAAACATTAGGAGGTTGACAAGTGAGCTTGGATCTGGGATACATCTGGCGAATTCTCTGTCAAATCTTTCTACCACCATCTAGTGGCTAGCCCTGTGTCCTCCAAAGTTGCTAGAGTGTGGACATTCCATGGCCCGCTCAGGGTGTGTGTGTTTGCTTGGGTGACCTTGCTAGAAAGAATCCAAACGGTAGATTTTCTTAGAGAAAGGAAGTTTCTCAATGTGCTCTATGCATTGAGGATGGGGAAACAATAAATCATATGCTTCTTCTTTGCAACTTTGCAAGGGAAGTATGGGGGTAAACTGCTAAGTAGATTTGGGATGGAATAGGTTTTCCCTAATATTATGGTTTTAGTTCTTGGATGTCCGTGGTCCCTTGGAAGAAGAAAGGAAAAATCCCAAGGAATCTTTCATTTCTAGCTATCATTTGGGTGCTTTGGAAAAAAAAGAAATGCTAGTGTTTAAAGGTATTTAAAACTATTGGTCATATGTTTTTATAAAAACAATCGCTCTGATGATAGCATGGGCAAAGATTCTTCCTTGCTTCAAATTTGTATCTAGTTATGACTTGTGGGAAGGATGTAGGGAAGTATGCTTCAACTCCCCCCTCCCCCCCCCCCCCCAACCAAAAGATCAACCAAGTTTGGGAGCCTCCTTCGGGCTTACTCAAGCTGAATTTTGATGGTTCGAGTTTACGGAACCCTGGTCCTGCCGGGATTGGTGGTGTCCTTAGAAATGATATTGGGGAAGTGATTTGGGCCTTTGCAGGGCCAATTGAACTAGCAGATGCCTCGGAAGCAGAAGTTTGTGGTTTTCACCAAGGGGTAAAGTTATTGGATCAAAATGAAATGGATAAAGTGGTGGTTGAAGGAGACCCCTTAAATGTTATTCGATGGCTAAGTGGATCTCAAAAACACTTGTGGAGTTTTGATAGCCTCTTTGACGAGATGTTTGATAGAATTGGTTCTTCCTTGGTAGCATTCCATCATGTTCATCGATTCGCCAACTCAGCGACGGATAATTTAGCGAGAGGAGTTTTCAAAGAAGCCTTGGCTTTGTTTGACGCCTTGCTGCCTTGATGTTTTTGTATTTTATAAGCCTTGTGCTCTTTTTCCCTTTGTATTATCTCTTGATCTTTGACCATCACATTCTTTTAATATAATATTTGGCTACCATTCAAAAAAAAAAATGATTTGAGGCATCGCTCCAAAGTTGGATTCAAGGCATCACTCCCACAATTAAGAGTAAGAAAATCACTTACACTTTCACAAGACTTCATTTCATTTTTTTTTTAATCTTCTACCTGGAGAAAGAGAGAGGGAGAGGAGGGGAGAAGAGATGGAAGATGAGAGAAAGAGAGTGTGCGTGAGAGCGTTGTCTCCCTCCCAAGAGTCCAAGATTCCTTCCTTTCTCTTCATTAAAGCAATAGCCTTAATGATTGCACGGGTCAAGATCCTTCCATGCTTTAGATTTGTTTCCGCTTATGATTTATGGGAAGGTTGGAAAGAAGTTGGTTTCAGTGTGGAGGCAACTAAATAATGGTGCAAGAATGGGTTCCTCCCCCACCGGGCTTTCTCAAGTCGAACTTTGATGTTTCTTGTTTGGGAAATCTTGGTTTGACCGGCATTGGAGGAGTCTTGAGAAACGATTTGTGGGAGATAATTTGGGCCTTTGCGGGGCCCATTAGGGAAGCAGATGCGTCGGAAGTAGAAGTTCGTGCAGTTCACCAAGGTCTAAAACTAGTGGAGCAAAATCAAATGGCTTCCTTGGTGGTGGAAGGAGACTCCTTAAAATGCAATTCGTTGGTTAAAATTATCTCAAAACCACCCCCGGAGATTTGATAGTTTTTTGACGAATTGTTTGACCGGATTGGTTCGTCGCCTATAGTGATTCAGCATGTGAGATGACCCGCAAACTCGGTGGCGGATAGTCTGGCGAGGGATGGAGTTTCTAAAGAAGCACGGGCATTATTTGATTCTCTTCCTCCCTGAATACTTGTTTATGTGGGGAGTTACCAGTTTCTCTTTCTGTTATCTTTTGTACTTAGGCCATCTCGTTCTCCTCTTTTTTAATAAATTTTTGGCTATCATTCAAAAAAAAAAAAAGGAAGCCAAGTTAGCTCAGCTGTGGTAGAGGCCATAGCATGATACTCAGCCTCAGCACTAGATAGAGTGATAGTGGACTGCTTTTTTGGCACTCCAAGATATACAATTGGAGCCGAGAAAAGTACAAAACCGGTTGTGAATCTCCTAGTAGCGGGCAAGACTGCCCAATCAGAAGGCATATAAATGTGGAGATTTGTGAGCAAGAATGTAGGGCTGGCAATTCAAGCTGCGAAAGAGGGGATCCGCTCCGCCCCGCCCTGCAATCCCCTTACAAAATTGAATTTTTCGCTATTAAATTTGGGTTTGCCGCTTTTAATTTGGGTAGCCGCACCTATCATAGAACAAATTTCGTTTTGTATTTCTAATTTGTCCCTAATATCTTTGTCAAATTCATTTTTAGTAGAATTTTCCAATAAAAATATCCATTAAAAATGTTTTCTCGTAGTGTGCGGGGACGGGGATGGGGATTAGATTCCCCTCGGGACGGGGATGCAACATCCAGCCCATTGCCACCCCTACAAGAATGCGCAACCTGAGATGCAGAGTGATATAAGATATAAGAGGTTTTTTTCTTCGAAAAAGTTGTTCAAAGTACATATTGTACAATACTATAGATAGGTACAACATATAAGAAGGGTGAGAAAAAGAAAATGGGCGCAAAATTCATAGATACAAGAGGTTTTTTTCTTCGAAAAAGTTGTTCAAAGTACATATTGTACAATACTATATAAAGGTACAACATATAAGAAGGGTGAGAACAAGAAAATGGCGTCAAAATTCATAGATCCCAAGCTTACAATGGTATTTTCTACCACTAACGTTCTGATAGTATTGGAGGGTTTGTTTATACAGTAACACATGCTTCTAGCCCAAAAGTCAAAGAACTCTTTTTTTTCCTCCATCAATTGTACAATTTTGCTCTTATGCTTTTTCCCACACATTACATTGCAGCCTGAATTTTTTTTTGTTTTCAGTGAGGTTCTTATTCAGATTTTTTTTTCCACAAGGCACAAGGCAGCGAGAATCTCAGTTGGTACAATGTTGCTTGCACCATCATAATCTTCTTCTCTCTGGCTGGCCTCTTGTTCTCATACCTTAAATACAGGCTGACGAACCTGTACCGAGTTCCTCTGTCGAGTTCAATAAATTTTCATGCTCATAGGCTGACGAACCTGTACCTTGTTGATTTGATACTGCAGGCCAGCCTCAATCTGATTCTCGAATGACCAAAAGTCGGAGTCTTTTGCTTGTGCAGCATGTGTAGCTTGCCCAATGATGGATTCATCTATGATCTCGCAATGCCTCCAAAAGTTCTTGATTGTCATTGTCGTCACCCCTTGCCATGCTTACCTTCCTCCACCACTTTACTTGAAGCTGGTTTCAACTCATCTCTCTCTCTCTCTCTCTCTCTCTCTCTCTCTCTCTCTCTCTCTCTCTCTCCAAGCCATAACTTTAAATGCTACTAGAGTGAAGAAAAAGAAATGAAGGTTAAGAGGCCGTGGTGATGGACATATTTTTGAATAATTAATATTCTCTAATATTTTATACAAAGAACAACCACCAGGTGTATAAAATATTAGGTCTCCAACGGTATTTAGTTGTAGGAGGAGCCATAAAAATCGCACGCAGTTGCATGGTTCTAATGAAGGGAGAGAAGTGTGATTTTGTATGGTCTGGTGAGGAAAATGGTGAAAGACGGTGTTTCTAGTACCCCTGATGGTTGATTGTAAATAAAGTGAAAAGTGCGCATACATGGTCTTTTTTCATAGTTCGTGTAGAAGAGGATTTTCAGGCCTCAGACTGGTGAGAATGTGACAGTTTTTGTAGTGGGGAGGACGGATCGAGGCCCTTCTCCAGAGTTGACTACATGAGTTTGACTTGGTGCAACTATCCATATGCATTGGCCATGTTGATCGAGTCAAGTGTAGTTAGAACCAGGATGATTCTATGGTGTGTAATGGGTGCTTCAAAAAGCCAATGGTTATTTGCGAGTTGCGACGATAGCAAACTAGTGGAGACACCAATGATCTTCAGGTGGCTGGAAAACAGGCAAGCTTGGAGATTGTTAGGTTTTTTGGTGTGTTGTTTTCACTCATGTGGAGTGGGCCCATCTTGGTTTTGACTGTGAGTGGGTCTCTCCATGTATGTGGGACTTGTACTTTCTAGTATCCTAGTTAAATTATGAGAGTGAAAGAGGAGAGAGTAGGTCAAGTGTCCTAGGCCTCCTAGTTTGATTAGGGGAGAGAGACCTAATCTATAAAAGGTAGATGTGGGGAGATGAAAGCTTGGGGCCAAGTGTGGTAGTGAGAGAAACCACCGAGTGTGGTGGTTAGAGAAAAAAGAGAGTTTCTTGTGAATGGTCTTGGTTGAGAAGAGAGGAAAAGGGTTATGGTTTGCTGGTTTTGTGTCAATGGGCTTTTCTCACCCGAGGACATATGCATGTTGGTTGATCCATCTATATCTTGTGCTTATGTGTGTCTTTGCATATTTATATTATCTTGTGCTTGTGTTTGTTTGCGTATTTATATTATCTTTCTGTTACTTTGCGTTCTATCGGATTGTTTTTGCCTGTCGGATTTTTCAACACAGTAAATGTTGGTGGCTTGGTCAGAACAGACAGTCCTGTCATATCACTCTTTTCTGTATAATATTTTATCAATAGACCCAAACAGTCCGATCGATATCTGAAGGATTCAAACGTTAATGGATAAGACTTAGCAGAGCTGCTAGACCCGAAATTGTTCATTGTATCCATGCCCTAAAGTTCAAATTTATTTTGGATTGTGACCCAAGCATATCTACAAAATCCGATGGAACCTCTTAGATCCAAATGTAGGATGCCAATGTGCGAAATATATATTTGTTCATTTATATCGAGTCATACTTTAATGGACTGTCGGGTTCAAAGTGGATAGTGACCCAACTCAGAAAGTTGGATCCAAAAAGCACCCAATTGATAAGGGATTGGAACGGATCACGGCCGATTCAAAGGTGGAGATGACGCTCCTAGTAAAACTATCAAAAGAAGAGAGTGCTACTATCACTTATGGCAATATTTATAAAATGCAAACGAGCACTGCGAAGAACTTGGATTATTTCATAGACGGCATACACACTAATCTCACCAGAGTGTACATGCTATCATTCATCTACGCCACCTTCAGTACATTTGGTATATAGAACTCCACAACTCACAAAACGTGAAACTCCACAAGAGAAGGATCTGAGCCTCAGAATCACTCACGAGCAACTACAATTACCCTTTTCCCAACATTTCTCCCTGTGAAGATTCCTGCTAGAGCAGCCGGTGCATTTTCGAGTCCTTCAATTTGTAAACTATCTTCCCTTCCTTGATATACTGATAAGTCAACTCCAAGAACTGAGGGTACAAGTGGTAGTAGTCGAATGTCACGAATCCTTGCACTCGAATACGCATCGAAACAATGAAGAGCAAATTATGGACACCTTCCGGTTTCTCAAGGTTGTGTTGAGAAATCATTCCGCACATCGCGATGCGACCATGGACTCTCATGTTTTGGAGAACCGCATCGAGCATCCGCCACCCACATTCTCAAAGTAGATGTCGATTCCTTCTGGAAAATATCTGAAAGCAGAAACCTAACACTTCATATCAAGTAATTAAATGCAAGAGAGCAGGATAAGATGGATGTAAATGGTTTTCAAACAGGACCCAGCTGCTCTTTGTTTAGATTGAAAACTGAAAAGACGGCTAAAGATGATGACATTTAGTATTCTCATATGGAAATATGAATTTACAGACCTTTTCAAAGCCTGGTTCAAGTCGGGCTCCTCTTTATAGTTGAAAGCCTCATCATATCCAATCTTGTTCTTCAATAGGTCCACCTGAGAAGGCAATGCCATTAGTTAGAGGCAAAAGGGAAAAGAAAAAGAAGGTATTGTCCTGCATCGGTGGGCCATACCCCAAATTTTTCATCAGATGATCTTGATCCTCTAATTTGTGGACACAACAAGTTCATACATAGTGTAAATATATAACTATCATCACGAGTGACAAGTCACCTTTTCATTGGAGCCAGCACATCCAACCACGTAGCAACCCATCAGCTTAGCAAATTGTCCAACAAGCAGGCCAACTCCACCCGCTGCCGCTGACACATAGATATATTCCCCTTTCTTAGGAGAGCAAACCTCATGAAGTCCACCATAAACTGTGAGACCAGGCATTCCTACAGACAATGTCCTAAAGTTAGAATTTCAAAGTGTCAGAACATATACTGAAATCAAACTAGAATGTTAATTAATTTACATTCTAGGAAGGATCATATGAGATTTGTATGATGTGGACTGAAGGAGATTCTGTGAACTCAATCAGATGATTTCAGGGTTGATGCTAGTACTGTAATTGCAGGAAAATTCATTAAATCCTCTTTTCATGGATTTCAAATACAAATCATTATGTAATTTCAAGGCTAATAATACGCTTTCAAGTTAAGGTGAAACTGTAATTTAATGAATACACCACACCATATGATGTCTATGATTAGATTCACGCTGAAGCAGCTTTTGGCTTTAGTACTCTATAAATACTCTCCTATGCATTTCTGTTTTAATAAAAATTCACTGTCACTCAATTTAAAAAAGTTACCGCTGATGAATGTAAAAGAAATATAAAAAAATAAAGTCCCAGTAAAGAAAATATTACAGCCAAATCTATAAATGAGTTAGTATGACAATGTGAAAGCTATCCATCTATTGCGTGGATACTACAACCAATGCTTCAGGATTTGATTATTTTGCTGTGCTTTAATTTTGTTATTATGGTCACCTAAGCTATGTAAATAACACAAAATGAGATTTTAATCTCAACTTCAAATCAGGATCATCTTCTATAAAAAATATATATTAAAAAAGAACAAGAGAAATAGTTAATAAATGAGAGGATAATGTTTCAAGTAATGGCTAATTGTTAGAAGTTGCCTTGTTTCCCATGACCCGTATTCCCTAATTGGGAAATCAAATTTAGAAAAGTGGGGAGTATTTTAAGTTTTTGTAAAACCTAGGACTAGGATATAAAAGGGTTTCCTACAACATAGGAGAGGAAAAAGTGGCAGCTACGAAGAGATTAGAAGAGTGGAGGACAAATATGAGGTTCTTGGACTTGGCTTCATATGTTTCCAATAGCTAGAGACTTGAATATGAATTGTAGAAGTCCAACTTACCAAGGATGCCTGTGTAATAAGAAAGTGGTACATCGGTGTATTTAATCTTCAACATGTTCTTAGGTGTAGATATGAGACTGTACTCCCCCCATCCAGTTTTCCCCCAACTCCACACCAAATCATCTTCCTCGAAGTCCGGATGTCCAACCATAGATATGAGACTGCATTCCTCCCATCCAGTCATCCCCCACACCAATTCTCCTTTGTTGAAGTCTGGGTGTCCAGAATCTATAACTTTGGCAACTCCAAAGCCAATTATGGGCTGCATAATATCCATAATATCCAGAAAGAAACAAATACAAGTTCAGTACCTAGTAGGAAACAAAATAAAAGGCTCAAAAATTTTCCAACTTAAGACCCTTGACTTCGTGATGACTTTGTAATAAAGTTTTTGACCTTTAAAGAGAGCCTGAATTAAATATTAAAAGACTAGATGGTTTGTGAAAATATCAAAATAGAGTGTGCTGATATCATTTCCCTAGGATTTTAGATTTGTATTCTTCCTTTGACCTTTTTGGTTCGGTACGGCACTTAGCCACTGAGGATGCATTGAGATTTGAGAGTTGTGGAAATGGTATCATTGGAACTTTATTTCGATTTAACCACCTGCATAACTGGGGAAATAAAAATATTAAGCCTTTATTGGCTTGCCTTATTTCTTATTAATTGTATAATTCATTCTATTTTCATCTTGTGTTTCCTACTTTGATCATTTGCTTCTCCCTAATTTGATCATTTACTGTACCAATTAGTCCCAACAACGCAGCCCCACAACAATTTTGTTCATATATTATCATATATAAAGTCCTAATTATATTAGATGATAGCTGAATGTCATAGCTTATGTAACAAGATGGCCAATGTACCCTCCATTAACTTTTTGGGAGATGAGAGAAGGAGACTCCGCTGTTTTCTGATTTCTCGCCCCTCTTTTACACTGCTTTCAAACTAAAACCTAGATTCGAAAATCCACGTATCCAAACAGGTGACTATGGTTAAGTCATCTCAAGCTTTGAAGGTCATGACCCGAAAAGGGTATAAAAAAAGGGAAGAAAAACACCAAGCTGAAAAATACCAATCCGGGAGTGAAGGAAGACGGTGAATCTGGACCCATCCGGGCTCGCATATAGGGATCGCAGGCGAGATAGAGATTCTTGACGAGGACCGCTATGGATCCCTCGGGGACCTTCAATTTGATTTTGCTGGTCCTCACAACCATGTCTGATTCTTTTGGAAACCCATTCACGTAGTCTCTCAGTATCACCTGTTTGTTGCTCACTTCTTCTCCCTCCGCCATTGTCCTTCGTCTTCGTAATCAAAGCTCCTTTGGTAGAGGTGTTTTACCACCTCCCTCTCGACTCCGCTCCTATTTATAGAACTTTTAACATAAGAGTTTCATTCTTACGTATTCCCTACCTTCACTATTTTGATAATGGTTGATAAACACAAATGGCAAGAATATCCGTATAGGTATCCCATGTGATTTGCAGCTCTGGAATCACAGACCAGGGTATTGACAACACTGTCTGTAGCAAATTTCCCCGTATAATTTCATGCTATGTTAGGATTGTTTCCTAACATAGGAGCTTTTCCTTTTCTATGTTTGTTTCCTAACATAGCAATTAAGTGTTCCTTTCCATGTGAGGTCCCCACCATCTCCCATCATACCTTATGCGGTGTGAGGCCCACCCTTTTACACCTCATGTTTGATGGGGTGGGCTGCACCATCTCCACCCAAACTCCTCCATAGGGTAGGGCTATCATTTTATAGCTCATGTTTCAGAGTTTTTATATGGTGGAAGCCTGCATATTCCAGTACTTTTCAAGAAGTACTCTATGGCTTGCACCATTGGATGATGCAAGCCG
The DNA here is from genome assembly GCF_043159265.1 of Tasmannia lanceolata. Classification (NCBI taxonomy): domain Eukaryota; kingdom Viridiplantae; phylum Streptophyta; class Magnoliopsida; order Canellales; family Winteraceae; genus Tasmannia; species Tasmannia lanceolata. The sequence goes on from NW_027518714.1 coordinate 18,351,725, forward strand.
TCCATTTGATACAAGCGGAGACATTTCAACACCTTCAATATCTGCCTCTCTTGAAACACTTCATCTTTTCTCTTCATAGCATAGGTCCAAACTTTCCTGGATGCATCATCAATAATAGAAATAAAATACAATGCACCATTACGAGTCTTTACGGTCATAGGGTCCATACATCAGAATAAACTAAATCAAGTATTTTAGTGTTCTGGTTAGCTTTAGAATGCAAGAAAGAAACCATGTGTTGTATTCCAACTAAACAATGATTACATGGAGTTAAGGACGCACCTTTGAGATTTGGAAGGGAATTCTTCTAATCTCACTCATGTGCCCAAGTCACCGATGCCATAAATCTGGTAGAGATTCCTTAAGGGCATTTATCTCGCCCTTAGGAAAATGGCCTTCTATCTTGTAGAGGGAGCAGCACTTCTTGCCTCCTGCCACAGTAAGGGAGCCTTTCCTCAACAGTATATTGCCAAACTACGAAACATAACATCATCATTAAGCTTTCCCATTGAGATGAGATTTAGTCTGAGGTTAGGAACATGCCTCACATCTTTGAGTACCAACTTGCAACCAACATTAGCAGGAATATCAACATCACCAATGCCATCAATATTGGATACACCATATTGATACACCATCATTTCCCATCCTTACTGAACTAAAGTCGCCCGACTTGTACGTGGTAAAGAAATCCTTATGTGAGATGGCATGGAAGGAAGCTCCAGAGTCAATCACCCAATTTGATCCATCAGACATTGTACTAATGCAGCATTCACCACATATCGAGAAGATCACAACTTCACTCAATGGTATTGAGATGGTTTCTTTGGTTTTTGTACTTGACCACTTTTTCCTTCATTTCGCTCATTTTTGAATTTCATGCAGTCCCTCTTCATATGTCCGGACTTCTTGCAATGAAACAAGTCAATCCACTTCTTGATTTAGATCTTCCACTTGATTTGCTTTGGCTGTAATTCTTCTTGTCCTTTGATCTCCCTCGTTCTTCAATGACCAATGCATGAGAGTGGGAGGAGCCCGAAGACTTTCTTCTCACTTCTGCTTTCAACAAACTGCTTGTAACTCGGCTCATGATAATAATACCATCGGGTGCCGAGTTGTTAAGGGATACGATAAGAGTCTCCCAACTATCAGGAAATGAGCTTAACAACAACAATGCTTATAACTCATCATCTAGCACCATCTTCATAGTCGCAAGCTGATTCACAATGCTGTGTCTCATTCAAGTTCTCTGCAGCTAACCCATTCTTTTTTAACTTTAGGTTTACAATCTTTTTGATCAGGAATGCCTTATTGTCATCCGTCTTCCTCTCATAGAGATCATGCAATTTCTTCCGAAGGGAACTTGCACCGGTTTTTGTTGCTACATGGTGGAACATAACATCATCCAACCATTATCGGATTCAAGCGATAGCTTTTTGATCCAACTTCTTTTAATCATCAATGGTTAGGAAATCTGTCTTCTTCTCTAACCACTCAATTGACAAATAGAGGTCTCTTGAATAGAGCATGTCTTCCATCTTGGCTTTCTGGGTATGCCAATATCCTCTAGTGAGGAAAATCCCATGTGGTTATATGGTTATGATAAAGGGAAAGAATTGTGACTGTTTGTATGGTCTAGTGAAGAAAATGGTGAAAGACGGTGTTCCTAGTAACTTGATGGTTGACTGGAAATAAAGTGAAAAGTAAGCATACATGGTATTTTTCGTATTTTGTGTAGAGGAGGATTTCGATGCTACAGACGATCGTGAGGTGACAATTTGTTGCTAGTGGGGACGACGTATCGAGGTACTTCTCCATAATTGACTTGACGAGTTGACTCGGTGCAACTATAAATATGCATTGGCCATGTTGATCGAGTCTGGTGAAGCTAAAGCCAAGATGGTTCTATGATGTGTAGTTCATACTTCAAAAGGCCAATGGTGATTTGAGATGATAGCAGACCGGTGGAGACTTGATCGAGTCTGGTGGCTGGAAAACAAGCAAACTTGGAGATTGTTGGGTTTTGTGGTGTTGTTTTCACTCGTGGAGCGGGCCCATCTTTGTTTGACTGTGAGTGGGTCTCTCCATGTGTGTGGGACTCTTACGCTCTAGTATCCCAGTTAAACTATGAGAGAGAGAGAGAGAGAGAGAGAGAGAGAGAGAGAGAGAGAGAGAGAGAGAGAGAGAGAGAGACCTAATCTATAAAAGGTAGATGGGAGGAGATGAAAGCTCAGGACCAAGTGTGGTGAGAGACAGGACCAAGTGTGGAGGTGAGAGAAAAAAGAGATGAGTTTCTTTGTGGGAATTTATCATGTGGTGAGAAATTAAGAGTGAGTTTTTTTTCTCTTTGATTTTTTTTATGGTCTTGGTTGGGAAGAGAGGAAACGGGTTACGATTTGCTGTTTTCGTGTCAATCCCATTGTAATATTTGTTTGTCTTTTCTTTATCAAAAAAATATTTGTTCGTCTTTTTCTCACAGTTGAAGATCGTGTTCTCACCCGTAGGCATAGGCATCTTGTCAAACAATCTAAATCTTGAGCTTGTGTGTGTGTCTTTACATGTTTATCTTATCTTGTGCTTGTATGTGCCTTTGCATATTTATATTATCTTTCAATTACTTTGTGTTCGATCGCATCGTTTTTGCTTGTAGGATTTCTCAACACGGTCAATGTAGGTGTCTTTGCCAAACCAGACAATCATGTTCGATTTGTAGAACATTGATTGATATTCAAAAACTTTATTTCCTTAGTCTTTTTGCTAATTAAGAACGATTGAATCTAGTCATATCACTCTTTTCTGTATTAAATTTTATAAAATAAAAAGTAAGACTCCAGTGTATCAATAGACCCAAACAGTCAGATGGATATCCAAAGGATCCAAACGTTAATGGATAAGATTTAGGTAGAACCGCTAGACCCGAAATTGTTCATTTGATCCATGCCCTAAAGTCCAAATTTATTTTTGGATGGTGGCCCAAACATAGCTACAAAATCAGCTGGAACCTCCTAGATCCAAACGTAGGATGCCAATGTACGAAATATATATTTGTTCATTTGTGTTGGAAATTAATCTTGACCACTAGATCATGATCATCTATCCACTTGACTTCTTGGCTTGGAAGATTCTTGACCACATTGGAAATCTCCTTTGTGGCATTTAATGGCCTAGGGACTATGTTTTGTGTTTTGGAATTGTGCTAGTCATTTACTTTTCATGTGATAGTGTGTTAGTGGTACTTAGGGAAGCTAAGATTAGTTAAGTCTTATTAAATTCGGATTTGGAATGTAGGTTATGTTTTAGACTATGTATCTTCTTCATTTGTAAGTTCTTTAAGTGAAATTTGAAGGGTTTTGAGTAGTACAACAACTTGGGTTACTTTCTTTGTGTGTTTTGATATCAAGAGAACAATCTTCTTCTCTTTAAACTCATCTTCTCCCTCCAACCTCGTTGGTTTCATTCCAACAAAGTGGTATCAAAGCATAGGTTGAAGGTTGATCATGGCTTCCAATATGTTGCAACCTCAACTTCCTCGATTCAATGGCAGGAACTACAACCAATGGAGTATCCAAATGAAGGTTTTGTATGGATCTTAAGATCTATGGGATATTGTTGAGACCGGAGGATCAAGCGGCTCTCACTCCACAACAACTCAATGAGTTGAAGGACATTCGAAAGAAAGACAAGAAGGCTTTGTTCTTTATCTATCAAGCGGTGGATGAAGTCATCTTTGAAGGAATTTCATCGGTGACTGCGGCAAAAGAAGCATGGGATACACTCTATACATCGTACAAAGGAGAAGACAAAGTAAAGTTGGTAAGATTACAAACCCTTAGATGTGAGTTTGATGCATTAAGGATGAAAGATTCGGAATCGGTTGAAGATTTTTTCAATCGTGTTATTTCTCTTGTGAATCAATTGAGAGTAAACTGTGAAGATATTCAAGATCAAAGGATAGTAGAGAAAATCCTTAGAAGTTTGACTCGAAAATTTGAGTATATTGTTGTTGCAATTGAAGAATCAAAGGATCTTGCTTCTTTATCCATAGAAAGTTTGTTGGGATCACTCCAATCTCATGAACTACGAATGAAGCAATTTGATTATTCTCCTCTAGAATAAGCTTTTCAAACTCAAGTCTCTTTTAGGGGAGGCTCTAGAGGAAGAGGAAGAGGAAGAAATTCTTTTCGTGGAAGGGGGAGAAATGGTGGAGAAAGAAATCAAGAATATGAAAAAGATGAAGGTGGTTCTTCTACAAGAGGAAGAGGGAGAGGAAGACCTCTATCCCAAATTCAATGCTATCATTGTCAAAAGTTTGGTCATACCATGAAGTATTGTAGAAAGAAGATTGCGGAAGAAAGCAAGAAAGACTCCACCTTCATGCATGAGAAAGAAGAAAGTAAAGAAGAAGACACTTTTTCTTGCTTGTAATGTGCAAGAAGTGGCTCTTGAAGAGACGTGGTATATTGATAGTGGTTGTAGTAACCACATGACCGGCAACAAAGGCGTATTTGTAAAGTTGGATGAATCTCTCCAAAGTGAAGTTCGAACGGGTGATGACAAGAGGCTTTCCGTAAGGGGAAGTGGTGATATTCTTGTTCAAACAAAGAAAGGCGTCAAGCGCATTTCCAATGTTTTTTATGTTTCCGGTCTAAAGCACAATCTCTTTAGTGTTGGGCAACTTCTAATGAAAGAGCACGATGTTCATTTCAATGAAGATGTATGTGAAATCAAAGACAAGAATCATGTTCTCATAGCCAAGGTGAGAATGACTCAAAACAAGATGTTTCCTCTAAAGTTTCAAAGTGAAGCTTTTCCTTGCTTCAACACTATTGTCAAAGATATGTCATGGCTATGGCATCTTCGCTATGGTCACTTGAGCTTTAGCACTTTATCTCTCATGAACAAGAAGCATATGGTGAGAGGCATGCTGAATATCGACCGCCAAAATCAAGTGTGTGAAGGATGTGCACTTGGAAAGCATCAAAGAGACTCTTTTCCCATTGGAAAGGCATGGAGGGTATCAAATCCTCTTGAGCTTGTGCATTTGGATTTATGCGGGCCTATGCAAACAACATCAATTGGAAGTCTTTGGATGTTTTAAAACTTTCAAGAGCTTAGTTGAAAAGCAAAGTGGTTTCATGTTGAAAACTTTGCGTTCCGATAGAGGTGGTGAATATGTTTCTCATGAGTTTGAGAATTTCTTGAAAGAGAGTGGTTGTAGTAACCACATGACCGGCAACAAAGGCGTATTTGTAAAGTTGGATGAATCTCTCCAAAGTGAAGAGCTTTAGCACTTTATCTCTCATGAACAAGAAGCATATGGTGAGAGGCATGCTGAATATCGACCGCCAAAATCAAGTGTGTGAAGGATGTGCACTTGGAAAGCATCAAAGAGACTCTTTTTCCATTGGAAAGGCATGGAGGGTATCAAATCCTCTTGAGCTTGTGCATTCGGATTTATGCGGGCCTATGCAAACAACATCAATTGGAAGTCTTTGGATGTTTTAAAACTTTCAAGAGCTTAGTTGAAAAGCAAAGTGGTTTCATGTTGAAAACTTTGCGTTCCGATAGAGGTGGTGAATATGTTTCTCATGAGTTTGAGAATTTCTTGAAAGAGAATGGGATTCGGCATCAACTTACCACTCGGTACACACCTCAACAAAACGGGGTTGCCGAAAGGAAGAATCGGACGATTATAGAATTGGTTAGAAGTATGTTGAAAGCTAAAGTGATGCCTAATATGTTTTGGGCGGAAGCCGTTGCATGTGCTATTTATCTCTTGAATCGGGCATCATCAAAAAGTGTTCAAGGTATGACTCCTTAAGAAGCTTGGAGTGGTCATAAGCCTTGTGTTTCTCACTTGAGAATTTTTGGTAGTATTGCCTACTTTCATTTGCCGGATGAAACAAGAAGAAAGTTGGATGATAAATCTGAAATATGTATCCTTGTTGGATATAGTGAAAGTTCAAAAGCGTACAAGTTGTTCAATCCCATGACTAAGAAGATTGTCATAAGTAGGGATGTGAAGTTCAATGAAGAAGAATGTTGGAATTGGAATCAAAGTGAGAAGAAGAAAGAAGTTTTGGTAGATATGGATGAAAGCAAAGATATTCATGATGGTGGAATTGAAGAAAATGAAGAGGATGTGGCTCCTACTATCACTCCATATTCTTCTCCATCTTTTTCGGCTCCATCATCTTCATCGTCTTCAACAAGCCCTGACTCTCCTCCAAGGAAGACGAAAAGCATAAGAGAAATTTATGAAAAGTCTAGAAGAATTACCGATGAAGAGTTGGCAAATTTTGCTTTGTTTGCCGATGCCGATCCGATTAGTTTTGAGGAAGCATGTCAAGAAGAAAAGTGGAAGCAAGCAATGAATCAAGAAATGTGTTCAATCCAAAGGAACAATACTTGGGAGCTAACGGAGTTTCCAAATGGACAAAAGACTATCGGTGTGAAGTGGGTTTACAAGACAAAGTTGAATGCAAGTGGTGAAGTTGAAAAGTATAAAGCTCGCTTAGTAGTAAAAGGCTACAAGCAAAGGTATGACATTGATTACAAAGAAGTGTTTGCTCCCGTTGCTCGTCTTGAGACAATTCGTATGGTTCTAGCTTTTGCGGCACAAAATAGTTGGAAGGTTTATCAAATGGATGTCAAATCGGCATTCTTAAATGGGTTTCTTGAAGATGAGGTGTATGTTGATCAACCTCCCGGTTATGTGAAGAAAGCAAAGTGTGCCGATTGAAGAAGGCTTTATATGGCTTGAAACAAGCACCAAGAGCCTGGTATAGTCGCATTGACGGATATTTCATGAAGAATGGTTTTAAAAGGTGTCCTTATGAACACACCCTCTACATCAAAGAGAACACTAAAGGTGAGCTTTTGATTGTTTGCTTATATGTTGATGATTTAATTTTTACCGACAATAGTTCAAGTATGTGTGAAGAATTCAAAAGAAATATGATGCAAGAATTTGAGATGACCGACATGGGTCTTCTTCATTTCTTTCTTGGTATTGAGGTCAACCAAAGAGAGGATGGAATTTTTATTTCTCAAAAGAAGTATGCAAAGGATTTGCTAAAGAGGTTTAGAATGGAAGGTGCTACACATATTAGCACACCTATGGAAGTTGGTTTGAAACTATGCAAGAATGAGGATGAGACAGGAGTTGATGCAACTCTTTATAGAAGTCTTGTCGGTAGTCTCATGTACTTGACGGCTACAAGACCGGATCTTATGTTTGCGGTGAGTATGTTTAGTAGATTTATGGAATCACCAAAAAGAAGTCATTGGGAAGCCGGTAAAAGAATCCTAAGGTATGTAAGTGGAACGGTTGATCATGGGATACGTTATGGAAGAGTTTAAAGATTCAAGTTTGATTGGTTATTGTGATAGTGATTGGGGCGGAAGTGTTGATGATAGCAAGAGTACTTCCGGCTATGTTTTTAACATTGGTTCGGGTGCAATTTCTTGGGCATCAAAGAAGCAATCGGTTGTTGCTCTTTCTACGGCGGAAGCGGAGTACATTTCATTATCTTCGGCGGGTTGTCAAGGTCTTTGGCTACAATGGATATTAGAAGAACTCAAACATCCTCAAGAACATGGTACACATTTATTTTGTGATAATAGTTCGGCTATTTTACTCACAAAGAATCCAGTTTTTCATGGCAAAAGCAAGCACATAAGGATCAAGTATCATTTCATTCGAGACTTGGTAAATGGTGGAGTTGTCAACGTTCATTTTTGCAAGACTCATGATCAAGTTGCGGTTATTTTTACAAAAGCTTTGAAGACCAATACATTCATCAAGATGAAGGCAGAACTCGGTATTGTAGTGGTCTAGCTTAAGGGGGGCTGTTGGAAATTAATCTTGACCACTAGATCATGATCATCTATCCACTTGACTTCTTGGCTTGGAAGATTCTTGACCACATTGGAAATCTCCTTTGTGGCATTTAATGGCCTAGGGACTATGTTTTGTGTTTTGGAATTGTGCTAGTCATTTACTTTTCATGTGATAGTGTGTTAGTGGTACTCAGGGAAGCTAAGATTAGTTAAGTCTTATTAAATTCGGATTTGGAATGTAGGTTATGTTTTAGACTATGTATCTTCTTCATTTGTAAGTTCTTTGAGTGAAATTTGAAGGGTTTTGAGTAGTACAACAACTTGGGTTACTTTCTTTGTGTGTTTTGATATCAAGATAACAGAACAATCTTCTTCTCTTGAAACTCATCTTCTCCCTCCAACCTCGTTGGTTTCATTCCAACAATTTGTATCTAATCATACTCAGATGGACTGTCTGGTTCAAAATGGATAGTGACCCAGACTTCTCCAGACAAAGATGGATCCGAAACCAAGTGAATCTGTTGACACTCCTAGTAAAACTATCAAAAGAATAGAATGCCAGTATCACTTACATCAGTATTTATAAAATGCAAACAAGAACCACTAAGAACTTGGATTATTTCATAGACGACATACACACTAATCTCACCAGAGTGTACATGCCATCATTCATCTACACCACTTTCCGTACATACGGTATATAGGACTCAACAACACATGAAACATGGATCTGAGCCTCGGAATCACTCACGATCAACTACAATTACCCGTTTCCCAACATTGCTGCCTGTGAAGATTCCTACTAGAGCAGCTGGTGCATTTTCGAGACCTTCAACTATATCGTCCTCGTAAACTATCTTCCCTTCCTTGATATACTGATATGTCAACTCCAAGAACTGAGGGTACAAGTGTTGATAATCGAATGTCATGAATCCTTGCATTCGAATGCGCTGCGAAATGAGGGATAACAAATTATACACACCTTCTGGTTTCTCAAGATTGTATTGAGAGATCATTCCGCAAACCGCGATTCGACCCTGGACTCAATTTTAGGAGAACCGCATCGAGCATCCGTCCCCGCCCACATTCTCAAAGTAGATGTCGATTCCTTCTGGAAAATATCTGAAAGCAGAAACCTAACACTTCATATCAAGTAATGAAATGCAAGAGAGCAGGATAAGAGGGATGTAAATGGTTTTCAAAGAGGACCCAGCTGCTCTTTGTTTAGATTGAAAACTGAAAAGACGACTAAAGATGATGATATTTAGTATTCTCATATGGAAATTTGAATTTACAGACCTTTTTTTTTTTTTTTTGAAAATAATTTACAGACCTTTTCAAAGCCTGGTTCAAGTCGGGCTCCTCTTTACAGTTGAAAGGCTCATCGTATCCAATCTTGTTCTTCAATAGGTCCACCTGAGAAGGCAATGACATTAGTTAGAGGCAAAAGAGAAAAGAAAAGCAAGGCATGGACGAGAGCATCCCACTAACCAAAGAAGGATAATTTGCAATGGCCCATGGAGATGGACTACGCATGCTGAGAAAAATGAGAACTTTGGTGATAAAGATTGAGATGAACTGCTTCAAAGTGTGTTACAAAGAGATAACCTGAGAATAAACCCGAGAAAAATACTAGAGAATAAACCCAAGAAGAAAACCCGAGAGGAACCCGTGAAGAAACCCAAATTAGAAAGCCACTTCCTCTTCCTCCACTCTCTCTCTCTCTCTCTCTCCTTCTCTCTCTTTTCCCTTGGGCAGCCGACACACCCAAGTCTCTCCCCACTCTCTTGCTTTTGCCACACTCCAAATAAGAAAACCAATACCCTTCTTTTTTAGCTAGGTTTTCTAAAACACCTAAACATACACTTTCTTATTTTTCCCTGTGCCTTCCCACCGAGTGGTGGGAAATAAGGCAACTTTCCCAATTCCCAACACATGGGAAAGGCAAATACACCAAATAATACCAATAACTCCCTATGGCTTACCATCAGCTAAAGGCATGTGCTTTAAAAGCAGAAGGGAAGAGTGAAGGGATACTTATTAACTTCTGTCCACTCTTCTTACTTTCCAATGTGGGACTAAACTTTTATTCTTCCACAAGTATTTCCACAATACTTACAAAACACCAATTTTTCAAAATAACTTTTTATTTTTAAAAACAATTTTATTCTGAAAATTTCTTAACACAACAAAACCCAACCAAACCAGAATATTGAACTGCGATCACCCACAAAAAAAAATACATATAGTAAACTTTTTATGCAATGAAAGACCTCCACAAATTGCAGTGTTAGGATAATCCAATGAAGGAGCATTTTGGACTTCGGGTATCAATTAAAGGCCTAGCAAGCAGAATAAAGAGTTTAGATGATTGAACAAGTGTCTATGAAACCTTATTTTTTATGTTTTTAATGAAATTTAAGTGATTTAAAACGATATATATGAATATATATTAAATATATAGTTTAAATATATAACAATCATCACGAGTGATAAGTCACCTTTTCATTGGATCCAGCACTGCCAACCACGTAGCAACCCATCAGCTTAGCAAATTGCCCAACAAGCTGGCCAACTCCACCAGCTGCCGCTGATACGTAGACATATTCCCCTTTCTTGGGAGAGCAAACCTCATGAAATCCAGCATAAACTGTGAGACCATGCAGTCCTACATACAATGTCCTATATAAAGTTAGAACTTGGAAGTGTCAAAACATACCGAAATGAAAAAATTTCAATCTAAGAAAGATTATATATGATTAATTAGTGTGATGTGGACTGAAGGAGATTCTGTGAAGTACACTGAAGGAGATTGTGTGAACTCATTTAGATGGTTTAATGGTTGGTGCAAGAACTACAATTTCAGATAAATTCATTAAATCCTCTTCTCAAGGATTTCAAATGCCAATCACTGTGTAATTTCACGACCGGCTAATAAGCTTTCAATGTAAGGTGGAAAGGTAATGTAATGAATACACCACACTATATGATGCCTAATATAAAATTTCCCTTTCACTTGATTGTAAAAAAAAAAAAGAGCCTGCTGATAAAAGTGAAAAAAGAAAAAGAAAAAGAAGTAGTCTCCCAGTTTGGGCTAATATGAAGGGTTGCAGTTTGCAAGTTTGGGGCTAATTAATATGTTGTAATCCTTGTAATTTTGTTTTCTCATAATGGAAAATTGTGTTCTCCCATGGACATAGGTATCTTGGCAGAACGACGAAAAATCTCGGTATGTATTGTTGGAATGACAGCAAGTAGATGGACGGAGAAGATGAGATTCAAGAGAAGAAAATTGTTGTCTTGATGCCAAACGCACAAAGAATGAAGCCCAAGTTGTTACACCAGTCAAGAGACTTCAAATTTCACTAAAGTGACTTACAAACAAGAAGATGCAATACCCAAAATATAAGCTACATGTCAAATCCGAGACTAGCATTTCATAACTATGCTTAGCTTCCCTAAGCTACGACTAATACATTAGCAAATGCAAAGTAAATGCCTGATACAATTCAAAAACAATAAAATACCTTAGAACATTAGCTCCTAAAAGAGTAGATTTCCAATGTAGTCAAGTTAATGTTGCAACCTCCCAATGTAGTAGTCAATGCAGCAAAGTTCCAATCAAGGTTTAAAATTTTGATTTCGGTACCGGTTTCGGACTTCCGAAAAACCAAAATTTCGGCCGAAATTTTGTAACGCTTTTTTAAAAAAATAAAAAATGCATTTTCTAGAAATTTGGGCCGAAATTTGGTAAATGGCGAAATTAGAAATTTCGCCAAATACTGGTTTCGGTCCCCACCGAAATCCGAAATTTAAAACCATGGTTCCAATGTAGGACCATTCAATGGGTGCATGGCAAACTCCATGCAAGTAATGAGTTCTAAGAAAGTTCTGAGAAATTGAAGTGGTCAATCTCATATTTCCAACATGTGAGTGTTGAGGTTTTTTTTTTTTTTTTTTAACCCGGAAATTGAAGAGCCCCGGGGCGGACCGCCAAGAATATATAAAAAGAGTCAGCCAATACAAGGGAGGCAGAGCCAATTAGCCTGGATGATTACAAGAAGAAAATGCTTGCAACCAAATAACCAAAATTGAGTTAGGGAGCGAGGGGCGAAAAAGCAGCCCGAGGCAACAACTTACAGGGAGCACTAATCCTAGTGGATTCTTCTGCGTACCTTGTTGGAAGGTCTGATGTTAGGGAGGCCGGCAGCATCACATCTAGCAGACCCTCTGGAATGGCGAGGCAAATTTGCCCATGAGGAGTAGAAGATGTTGTTCTTGGAGGAGCATCCGAAATTGGCGAGGGAGTCAGCTACAAAATTGCCTTCTCGATATTGGTGTTGGCAGCAAGGGGAGAGGATAGCAAGAAGATCTTGAATTTCTTTCCAAAGGTATTGGATGGCCCAGGGGATTTGGCCTTTGCTGAGGATGAGGTCAATTAAAACTTTACTGTCCGATTCAACTATTATCTTGGGCACTTTAAATGCCGAGCAGCATCTAAGCCCATCCAAGAGGGCACGAGATTCGGCCACCATGTTGGATCCGATCTCGTAGTATAGGGAAAATGTGAGGATGATTTTTGCATTATGGTCTCTGATTACTCCTCCACCCCCGGATTCACCCGGGTTGCCTTTTGAAGCGCCGTCGATGTTAAGCTTAAAAAAGCCTTTTGGAGGTCTTTTCCAAAGAATCCAACTATCTTTCTGAGAGCACGGAGGGTTCGGTGGAATCCCGATTTGGGAAAGAGAGAGTTCTTCTATCAGATTGGGGGTTTTAGGGAAGCCATCACAGAAGCGCAAGCTTTTGATTCCTTCAATAATAAGACAGATAATCTTACTTGGATCATTGAGCTTACCTTCCATTTTCCGGGAGCATCGTTCTCTCCAGATTTCCCAGGATATGAAAGAAGCTGAGATGCCGGAGAGAAATGAATAGAATGATTTCCTTTTAGCGGCAGCCGCCCACCATGTGAGGATTCTAGCAAAGATCCCTTGGGAGGGAATCAAGGTGATATTCCAAAGGCTAGCAAATGCTGACCAAATACTACGAGCTAGGTCTCCATCGACGAATAGGTGATTAAGAGTTTCTTCCTTGTTGGACGAGCAGCATGAGCATTTGGAGGGGAGCTGGACATGGTGAGATTTGATTCTATCGTCTGTAGGGAGGGCCCTTTGGAAGAGTTTCCATAGGAAGCAACTGATTTTGGGCGGAAGGTGATCCCAGACTGGGCCGACCCAAACTAGAGGTTGAGCTTTGGATCTGAACAGATTCCAAGCTGAGTTTGTGTTAAAAGAGCCAGACGGGGCGGGGCACCAGATCAATTTGTCATCTGATTGGGTGAGAGACGGCTTGGAATTGATCAATCCTTGGAGGATAGAAGGAGGGAGGTGGTCACATAGCATCAGCAAGTTCCATTGCCCAGAAGGGAGGATCAAATCCTTAATGGAGACGTTGAGATCGATGGATTCTTTGTGAATAGCAAAGGTATGTAAAGGGGCGCTGTCAATCCATAGGTCAGTCCAGAAAGCGATGGACCCTTGTCCAACCACCCACCTGGCATTAGCAATCCAAATGTCTCTGACGGAAAGAATTTCCCTCCACATTTTGGAGCAACCCTGGGTAGGATTTATAAGGTTTAGGTGATGGTTGTTGCAGTAGATGGATCGCATTAAAGAGCTCCAAAGGGAGGATTTGGCGTGGATATGATGAAGAGCCTTGATTCTGAATGCTGAACATAGATCTGCGATGGACTTGGTGGCTAAGCCGCCCTCAGCTTTAGGCTTTGAAATGCGGGGCCAGGAGACCCAGTGAGTTTTAGGCCCATGGTCTCCACTGCCCCACCAGAAATCTGACATTATTCTGTCGATTGTGTGCTGGATAGCTTTAGGTGGAGTGATGGCAGACATGAGGAAGATGGGAGTACTGGATAGAACATGGTTGATGAGAACAAGTCTTCCAGCTTGAGAGAGTAACTTACCCTTCCATTCTTCAATTTTGGATCTAATTTTTCTAATTAGATCGTCAAAGAAGCAAGTTTTCAACCGGCCGGCATAAAGTGGGACACCAAGGTAGGTGATGGGAGGGGTTTTGTTGGTAAAACCGGTAGAATTGGCTATGATCCTCTTCCTGCTGAGAGAGGTCTTTGCTGAGACTACAAAGCAGCTCTTTGATTTGTTGATTTTTTGTCCCGAAATCATCTCATATGAGGAAAGAAAGGACATGATGCTATTTAGGCTAGATTTGCTCCCGTTCGAAAAGATAATCGTGTCGTCAGCGAAGAGACAGTGGGTGATGGGGATACATCCTCTCATTCTAAGGAAGTAGGTTGCTCCACCTTCTCTGAATAGGGCAGCCAGACCTCTGCTTAGAACTTCTTCCGCTAGAATGAAGAGGCAGGGGGAGAGGGGGTCTCCTTGACAGAGGCCACGAGAGGATTGAAAGAACCCGTGGGGCTCTCCGTTTAAAACTATTGAAAACCAGCTTCTATGGGTGCATTGCATGATCAATTTCCTCCATTCCAAGGAGAAGCCAAACCGTTCTAGCACATCCAGTAAGAATTGCCAGTTTAATCTGTCGAACGCTTTTTCCATGTCAATTTTGAGGATCACATTGCCTCATCTGACCTTCTTGTTGAGACCGACAATCATCTCCTGGGTGATGGCAATATTGTCGGTGATGGACCTGCCTTTAACGAAAGCACCTTGCTCTTGGGAGATAATTTTAGGCAAGACCCTTGCAAGCCTTGAGACCATGACCTTCGAAAGGATTTTGTAGCAGAAGTTGCACAGGCTGATGGGTCTGAATTCAGAGAATGTGAGAGGGTTTTCATTTTTGGGGATCAAAGCTAGGAATGTGGAAGAGTAGTGCCTGGAAAGGTTACTACCTTCGAAGAAGGCAGTTGCAGCTAGAAGGAGGTCAGATTTGATCAAGTCCCAACAAGAAGAGTAGAAGATACCTTCGAACCCATCTGGCCCAGGGGCGCTTTCCAGAGGGCTGCTGAAAATGGCTTCTTTGATTTTCTCCTCCGATGGGGCTGCTAGGAGCATATGATTGTCTGCAGGAGAAATCAACTTAGGGATGAGATTTAGCAGGCCGTGGTGAGTCCTTTTCTCCTCCTCAGCTAATGCTTTCTCAAAGTAGGTGGAAGCCAAGTCTTTGATCATGCCCTTATCTGTGATCCAGTTCCCGTTGTGTCTTACTTTGGTGACTCCTCCCAGGTTCCTTTGATGTTGCATAGCAGCATGGAAGAATTTATTGTTTCTGTCTCCTTCTTTTAACCACTTCTCCTTGGTTTTCTGTCTAAGGAAAATTTCCTCGTAGAGAATGGTTTCATTCAACCTGTCTATGGCTTCTGATAGACTTTCTGATGTGGTGGAATTTGGGTTAGATTGGTGGTCCAGCTCGGCTTTGAGAATCCTGTCTTCATTGGGTGTTGTGGTTTGTTTATTTCTACTATTTTGTTGCCTTGGGCATGATTAGTTCAGATTTTGTCTGTCGGATTTCTCAACGGTTGTGCACTTGAGGGAGTATCCTTTCTTCCTTGAAAACATTAAACAAGGAAAGGATGCAAAAATAGAATGCGTAAATTTAGATAACTTGGCTTCGTATGTTTACAATAGCAACAGGCTCCGATATGAATTGTAGAGTCCAACTTACCAAGGACGCCAGCGTAATACGAAAGTGGCACATCGGTTTCTTTAATCTTGAGCATGTTCTCAGGCCTAAATATGAGACTGTATTCCTCACATCCAGTTATCCCCCACGCCAAACTCTCTTTCTTGAAGTCCGAATGTCCATGCATAGATATGAGACTGTACTCCTCCCATCCAGTTATCCCCCACACCAAATCCCCTTTCTTAAAGTCCGTATGTCCAGAATCTGTAACTTTTGCTACACCAAAGCCAATTATGGGCTGCATAATATCAAGAAAGAAGCAAATATAAGTTCAGCACCTGGTAGGAGGCAAAAGAAAAGGCTCAAAACTTTTCCAACTTAAGACCCTTGACTTATTGATGACTCAAGACATGTATTTAATCAAGTTTTTGACGTTTAAAGTGAGAGCCTGAATTTTTGAAATTTTCAAGCATTTGATTGAATTGTTGGCAGATCATGCTTTCTCAAGTTCTACAAGAAAGTTAGTTTTGGCATTATATTTATATGCACCCAACCATCCATCAATCATGTCCTCTCACCATTACCACTCAATCAATGGCAACCGTAAGGATGTGATTAATCTAAATTTTCTACCTTCTCATGACCCAGAAAGAAACCACTATTTTAGAGTATTCTAGTTTTAACAATTTACGAATAGAGTCTCCACATTTGACAGAATTTTGCAAATCACCTCATGCCATCAATTAGTGATAAAAAAACACAAGGTAGACTTTTTTATTTGGATCATAAAAGACCAAAATGTCCTTAATGCTCAATGATATCAAGGGTATTTTGGTCTTCATACAAGGTAATTTTGTCTTTTCATATGTAAGGACATTTTGGTCTTTTATGAGTAAAAGAAATCTGCTATTGGTATATTTTGGTCACAAATTGATAGCATGACCTAATTTGCAAAATTCATAGAGATATGATGACTCCATTTGTAAACTGTACTAGAAGACTGTTTTTGCAAAGGAGTGGATGTGCAATGTGGACAATACACAGAACAACCAAACTTCACTCAAGACTCAGATGGGCTAAGAAGCGCGTTTAGCGTAAGGGCCTAATAGGGGGCCCTATGTGGCCCTCTTGAGTATAGTACGTGATAAGGGATAATAGGTCTCACTACGTTTAGGGGCCGGCCTTACTGGACTAATGGGGACCCCTAAACGCCCGCAACGTGGAAGACTTCTTTTGCCAAAAAAAAAAAAACCCATCTATCGCTGCCCAAGTAACTATGTTAATTATGTATCGTACAATAAACGAATGCAAATTGTGTATATGCTCCTGAGAAACATACAAGTATACTCCATCCTAAAGAAAACAAGTGGAAAAAATACCGATCCAGGAGTGAAGGAAGAAAGGTCGCCCGGTAAATCCCGATTCATCCGTATTCTCATACTGGGATCGGTAGAGAGGTAGAGATTCTTCACAAGGACAGCTTTGGATCCCTCAGGGACCTTCAATCTGATTTTGCTCCTTCTCACAACCATGTTTGATTCTTTCGGAAACTCTCCATTCACATACTCTCTAAATATCACCTGTTTGTTGCTCACTTCTTCTCATTTTCCGGCTCCCTTTTTCCTTGATTTCTGTCTTTTACTACTTATTTCCCTTATCCATTTCATTATATGTGTTGATGAATATGAAAGGCATGAAGATCCCAATAAGGATCCCACGTCATTTGCATCTCTTATTTCCCTTATCCATTTCATTATATGTCAGAATAGTTATTGACTTTACATTTATTTCCAAGGAAAATCACAAACCTCATAGACATTGGATTTTTCCTCTGAAATGTTTTTCCCTATGATTTTTTTTACACCTCAATGTTTTAACAAACCACTGGTGGGGTCCACCATCCCTACTCATACCCTGTGCAGTGTGAGGCCCCCCATTTCCCATTTTACACCTCATTTTTTGATGGGATGATTCCACCATCCCCGCTCATATCATATGCAGTTAAGCACACCATTTTAGACCTCATGTATTGGATTTACTAGGACTAAATAATACCCATAATATATTAGGACAGTGATAAATTTACCCTCTTCACCCCTTGAAAGAAAAATTCTCCCTCCACCTCATTTTAGCATTCCTTGTTTTTTTAATTTAAAAGACACTTGTTGTGAATTATTGTTTTAGTGTTTTTTCCCCACTCATTTCTAAAAAAAATTGATCTCTTATAATTGTCTTCCAAATTTGTGTTCTTCCTTATCATTCCATCTAAGTGCAGGCACTGGTTTGCTATTGAACTTAAGAGTCCAGGCCCCTTGAACAGCAGTTGTAGGCATTGCATAGGCAATACCTTATTTCTGTTAAGAGATGATATCGTGGGAGATATCCTTCCACCTTTAGAGATTGATTCCATCCATATCCTTCCATGATTAGTCCTGGATCATTGATCCTATTGCCTTCTTTGTGTTTCCCATTATAGGCAACTGTACAAATCAAGGACTATCATTTAGGCAGCTGTAATATTCTGTATGTACTTATTGATAGATGTAAATATCTTGTAAATCATGTTTCCTTTTATCATGTAACAAATTCAATTAATAAATGAAATCCCAGCACCCCAAAGAGGGCCAACTGAATTTCTCTATTCTCAGAATTCTTGTAACCGGGCAAACCATTTCAACAGTGTTATTGTTTCTTACATGGTATCAAAGGACAGCTTTCTCTAAAGTTGTCTAGATCCTTCTCTTTCTTATCCTTACTCCTTCTATCTGTCTTTTCTATTTGCAATGGCTGGCCTACCCACTCCGTTGATCTCCTCCACTACTCCTTTGTCCAAGAACACCTCCTCCGCCACTCCTTCGTAGGAAACAAAATAAGAAATGTGAGGCCCTTTGTGTGTGTTGGTTGCACAAGAAAGGGGTGGCAAGAAGCTTGGACGTGTGTGTGTGTGTGTGTGTGTGTGTGTGTGTGTGAGAGAGAGAGAGAGAGAGAGAGAGAGAGAGAGAGAGAGTTTTCTTTTGGGGTTTTTCTATTGGGATTTTCTCGGAATTTTCTCTTGTTACTCTCGGGGATAGTCTTTGTTAAGAGGGCAAGGAAAGGGTTGCAAGTTTGTTACTTTGGGTTAATCCATTATAATCCTTGTATATTGTTATCTCATAGTGGAAGATAGTGTTTTTGCCCGTGGGTAGGCATCTTCGCCGGACTACGTAAAATCTCGGTGTTCATCTTGTGGCTTATTTTCTTATTTTACTTTTCTGTTAATCTGTGCACGATCAGATCAGATTTGCTGGCAGATTTTCTCACCAAATTGTTTGCTTTATGGAAAACGTTTTCTCATGTTCTACAAGAAAGCTTGTCTACACTTAGTTCTTGTTTGACTGGAGTTGAGTAAGCAAGTGTTCTAAAACACAATGTCTTAGAAGCTCATAAGCAGACTAAAGCTATACAAATTAAATTGATTTATATGCACCCAGATCCATCAATCATGTCCTCTCACCATTACCACTCAATCAATTTGTTCAGTTAGCTGCAGTAAACTGCGAGAAATTATATGATGAAGGACCATATAAACACTTGCTCATCATCCCATCCTTGATATTTGATCACTTTTTGAGGAACTGTTGTTGGATCAAATAGCAAGGATGGTACTTCTATCATACCACCTTTTAGTGTTTACGGCCCTTCTGCCCCTTCATCATATAATTTACTGTAGATTGCATAGACAACAATGGCAACATCAAGAAATAGAGTGAGTAAGAGATTCGCCCTAAGGCACTATTTGGTTGCAAGTATTTACCTTGTAGAGTAGTGGTATGAGTAGTCAAGAAGTAGGAGACAAGCATTGGATTTACCTGGAACTTTTCTCGTAGCATAGCTGTAAGCAAGGTTTTAAATTTCGACCAAAATCTAAAATTTCGGGTTTCAGTCAACCCCAAAACCGAAATTGTATATACTCGAAACATTACCATATTTCGTACGAAAATTTGAAATTTCAATCAAAATTTCATTTTCCCCAAAATTTTGGCCGTAAAATCTAGATTTTTTATATTATTTAATACTTTTCTGAAATTTCAGCTGAAATTGCCTAAATTTCGGTAATTTCGGCTTAAATTTTCTATGAAATAAAATATTATTTTATTAGGTTTCGTGGATTTAGCCCGAAATTTCAGAATTTTGGCCAAAATTTTCAGTTTCGGTGAGGACCGAAACGCTTATCGAAACCGAAATCTAAAACCTTGTTGGTAAGTAGTGTTTGGTTGTCAACCTCGTAGAGTAGTTGTGGGAAGTATCATTACCAATACAGAGAGAGAGAGAGAGAGAGAGAGAGAGAGAGAGAGAGAGAGAGAGAGAGAGAGAGAGAGAGAGAGAGAGAGAGAGAGAGAGAGAGAGAGAGAGAGAGAGAGAGATCATTATTCTCAAAAAATCCAAAATTGCTTGATGAACAGATTGGCCATCTTATTATCCCTCTATGCCTAAACAGATTCCATTCTTAAACATTCGGCCATCCTATTATTCCCTCCATGCCTAAACAGATTCCATTCTTAAACATTCGGCCGCGATCTCGTAGTTCTTGGTTTGCCCGGATCCCACGAGTGAATAGAAAGTAAGATTCCCACGAGTGAATAGAAAGTAAGATCTACATTGGATCTTACCTGAATCGCCCGGTTTTACATTTGTCAAGTTCTTTGTTTGAACCTATAAGCCATTCTTTTTGGATATTTTCAAATTATTTTTAAAAAAATATAAAATATTTTTAATCTAAACATTTCTTTCTGGTGAAAAGGTATTTTCATTCATGTGAAAGGTGTCAGTCGTGTATTTTAATTTTCTATAAAGGGTCTCATTTCAAATGAACTTCAAAATTGCCTAGGTTCTAGAGCCATGTTCTTCGTCACTTTTTATTCTATCTAATTGTGGGCACACTGGTTTGCCCTTCATCATAATTGTGGACATTGTATCATAGGAACTTTATTTCCATGTAGCCACATGCATAGGTGGGGAAATAGTTATCTTTAAGATAAAAGCCTTTATTGGCTTGCCTGACCAAAATCTTATTGATTTATATAAGTCATTTTATTCACATTTCGGTCTTTTGCATCTCCACAATTTGATCATTCATGGTACCAATTAATCATAATGACTTGGCCGCACTACATTTTTCTAATCATAATAGCTGATATTTATACTCTGGAAACACTTACAGAACGGGATTTCATTTTGAAAATAAAGACGATAGTGAAATTGACCAACGATTTGATCACTTCACCTCTGTATTTTTATTTTTTCTTGCATTCTATGGGGATTCGAGCTCACTTCATTTCATCCGCATATGTCAAAATGTTAGATTTAGTCTTTATTTTCCTAACGAAATCCCATTTTGCTAGCAGCCCCTAGGGATTTTCGCGAACAGGCTGACTTTTGCATGAGAGAACAGGCTCACTTTTCAGCAGATTTTGTCTTATTCATTTAATTCAATCGAGGTGAATGTTCTCTCATGCAAAAGTCAGCCAATAAATGCCTTCCCGTGAAATTCCCTTAAAAATGAACACCTATGAACTCTCAATAAACTTTTTTGTGATTATGAACTCCACATTGCTTGGTAAAGCCATCCCAAGCAATGTTTGAAGGTCCATATACTGGCCATATCTACACTAAAAGGGTATAAAAAGGGAAATGATTTTAGCACTCCACTGTTTTGATAGGTAGCGAAAGCTTCTTGTCTTTTAGTGTTTAAAGGGCTTTTTTTTTTTTTGATGGGTAAGCTAGGGTTAGGCAGGACCCCGACCAGATGCATTGATAAAAAAGGAGAATTACATGAAGCTCAAAAAGAAAAAGATAAACAACCTCAACAAGAGGAGGCACCAAGGCAAGCCTTAAAACAAAATAAACAACCCCAACTGTAGAGGCCAAACACAAAGCTCAAAACCAAAAAAATGATATCGCAACTCAAAACAAAGAGAATGATCCTGCTTATGAATTCTTGGGCATGAAAGGGAGCCTGCAAGAAGTGGAAGCTAGGGAGAGAAGGAGGTTCTTAGTCTTTCTTTTTTGAACCAATTGCCATGATCCTTGATCCTCAGTCATGCCTGAACATTCTTTCCTCCCAGATAGAGGAATATCTTCAAGGCTAGAAGAGGGGCGATCCAAATTTTGGACAATTGAGAACTTGTTGCTATGAACTTTAATTTGAGGAGTTGGGGTGCTGATTTCACAGTCAATTTCTTTAGCAATATCTCTAATAATGACAGGTTGGTTTGTCTTTTGATTGTTCACACCATCCCTGAGATGAGCCGTTTGCTGATTTGGGCCAGCAACCACCACCCCATCAGCAACATTGTTAGATCTTTTAACAACCCATTTCTGCTTGACCAGGAGAGCATCCTGAGGGCAACTTGAAGGAGATTGGGAGCACTTATCAGTAGTGTGGCTAAAATCATTACAAAGAGTGCAAGGATTAGGCTTCCATTCATGCTCAACTGCCTGGGTTTCATCACCTGTGGGGGTGTAGACATGAATAATATATGAGAGAGGATTGGATGCAAACACTTCAACACAAACCCTAGCATAATAAAGCCTAGAGGCCTCTGCCGTTTGCGTATCCATGTATACTGGCTTACCAATGAGGCTTGCCAATTTTTCGAAACCTGTAGGGGTCCAGTATTTGAGATGAAGGGCAGGGAATTTTATCCAAACTGGGATCGAAGAGAGTTTCATCTTCTCTAGGGCGCAACCCGGGTACCATTTTTGCAAAATGAGAGCTCTCCCTCCACAAGTTGTGGATGTTTCTAATACTTTTGTGCAGTCCTCCTCCAAGTTAAATTTGAAAAGGAAGAAACTGTTGGGGAGAGCAATGAGATCAAAATCTCCCTTCAATCGCCATATCCTAGATAGGTGGTTCTTTAGAGCTATGTAATATGGTCTTGGACCCAAGAAGTACCCAAGGAGGCAGTTTTTCCATTTTACTTTAGCTTCTTTAGAGTCTCCTTCCATGAAGGCAGCCTTTTGAATACCATCTTTAGTGTTTAAAGGGCTGCCAAAAGGTTATTTACAGTTCCCAAAAATCTCTTACAACTCCAATTAAAAACCAAAAAACAGGCTACTTTCGCGACATATCAAAACAAAACAGTAGAGTGCTAAAATCATTTGCCTAAAAAATCAAGTCATAAAAAATACCGATCCAGGAGTGAATGAAGAAATATAGCCCGGAGAATCCCTACTCATCCGACCTCGCATATAGGGACAACAGGCTAAGTAGAGGTTCTTAACGAGGACCCATTCACGTAGTCTCTCAGTATCACCTGTTTATTGCTTACTTCTTCTCCTTCCTCCATTTTCCCTCTGCTTCCTAATCAAAACTCTAGTGTTTTACTAATTCCCTATTTGTAGAACTTTTGAAGTGATAACTAATATGATTTGTGTCATCTATTTTTGTTAGCAGAACGTACGTGTGACGTAAAAAGAAATAACAGGAAGATGCTAGAAAAAGAAATAGCGGGGAGGGACTAGAACGGGGATTATCAAAGTCCCATTTTTCCTAAAACAAGGTGAGTCGTCCCATTATCAAAACATGGTCGGTGGTTTGTAAATTCATTTTCTATCTAAATTGCTTTAAAAATATGAAAAAAGTACTAGACCGAGGTATTTTTTCATGGAATATTATTTAAAAAAAAAGAAAAAGGAAAATGTTATTAGCACTACTGTATTTTGATGAGGGCACTTCCCAATTTATTCAAAAGTACAGTATGGCCCGTACCATAGGATGATCCAAACTGTCCATTAGATGGGCCACAGCCTAAATAGGCTTTGCCCCAAAAATCATTACCATAGGTTGATCCTAACCCTCCGATCTGTATGTTTGAGGGTTGATCCTAACCCTCTATAGATCGGAGGATAAGGGTTAACCTAAGGAAATAAGTTTTTGGGCACAACCAATTTAGACTGTGGCCCATCTAATGGACGGTTTGGATCATCCTATGGTGCGGGCCATACCGTACTTTAAGGGTGTCAATTTTGGCTCGAGCTCGGCTCGAATCCTTAACGAGCCAAGCCGAGCCGGCTCGTTAAGCTTAACGAGCCGAGCCAGAGTTAGGCCAAGCTCGGCTCGGCTCGTTAAGGCTCATTAAGAATTTAATATGTTTATATATATATATATATATATATATATATATATATATATATTATATATTAATATATACACTAAAAGGGTGTCTAGAGAGTGAAAGGGGGAGGCAAAATATGTCAATTCTTTTTTGGAACCCCATTTGTTACTTGGACCACCCCCATAGTGTAAAAAGAGTAGTAAAAAAACACTAGATAGGGCTGTCCAGGGAAAATGAGGGGTGTAAAATTATTATAATTTGAGCTCGATAAGGCTCACGAGCCTGGCCGAGCCTGACCGAGCCGAGCCGAGCCTGGTTCGAGCCCGAGCCGAGCTTGGCTTTTGAGCTTAACAAGCCGAGCCAAGGCTCGGCCAGGCTCGTTTACACCCCTACCGTACTTTGAATAAAGTGAGGGGTGCCCTCATCAAAATATAATAGTGCTGATAACATTTCCCTAAATATCATAATTTTTTTCATAGATCGAAACATCCCCGCAATCTACACCCAAACCCTGGCATAATGTGGGGCCCACTACTTCACACCTTATGGTTTATTAAGGGGGACCCACCATTTTGCACCCATTGGTCCAACCATTTTACACCTCATTGTTTGATGAAGTGGGGGCCACCATATTACACCTCATGTTTTGTTGGGCTGGGACCAGCATTTGACATACATACATAGAATGGGTGGGGCACACCAGTTTACACCTCATGTTTCGGGGGGTGGAGCGCATCATTTTTACAGTCATTGGTGGGGCCCACGTCCACCATATCCACCCATATTCTATACACTGAGGCCACCATTTTACACCCATGTTTTGACAGGGTGGATCCCACCATCTCCACCTGAACCCTTCCATAGGGTGGGGCCAATTTTTTTTCCCACATCCACCTCCTCTAGTGTTTTAAGACTAAAAAGACTACAACGGGTGGCCCAGTGAAGAAAAGGGGCCAAATATAGGCTTAACATTTTATACCCCAGCATGAAAAAGACATGTCCTGGGGCTGGGTTCCGACTTCGTACTTCACCAAGAGTTGATGTCTAAAATTCCATGTCCATACAAATATTAGAAGAGAAACGTGAAGCCTAATATAAATGCTTCTAGACTATATCGAAGTGAAAAAGCATTTATGTCTGAGACTTGCATGCTGCAGAAAATGAAGTATTCTTAGCACATAACTTGTTGGTAATCCTGTAGAGAAATTACCAGAGCCATTGCCAACCCAGGTCAGTATAACTTTGGGTTAGACGAGCCTTACAAGTATACAGAAGAACCCAATTTGAATGGCCACCCTTTGTCAGTTCCCCATATGAAATAAGCTCCATTGTCATTGATTTCTATTTTCAAGCTATAAATGCTCTCGGGTCAAAATATCAGCAGAACATTTACATGTTTCCTGTTTTTTCCAACATAATTGCTCGATTTAAGTGTTTGAAGTTCGAATTTCATCGTCGGGTAATTTCCCGATAGCTCAACAACTGATCTGAGAAGAACCAGGGCGACTCATTTCGACACAGTTTCTCCCAACATGAGACTCCACATCCGCATTGCGTTGTGTGGAACAAACTCAAGACATGACTCAGAAATAGGTCTTTTGAGTTCTTTTAGTTGACCAATTATGACCCAACTTGAACATAGTTTTACTAGACTAGCAAGCCAGAGCCACATTCTCCACCTCAACCAAAGGATTGGAGCCAAAGGGGCTTTGTCACAAACAGACCTTCAAGCATGACATGACATTCAGATGAGCCAATAAACAAATTGGGATTTCATCTACTATCCCAGCTAGTATTCGCCAAAAACCCTAGGAAATAGTACAAATTTGACTGTTCAAAGAGTATCCCTGAGTTCATGAATCCAAACTTAACACACCCCTATTTCCTTTACCTTTTTGTTATCTCTTCTTTCACAAGAAAGAGAAGTTTGTTGCTCTATATAATACTATAAAACTCACACTCACCTTGACCATTCCAGATAAGTGAAAGGAAGCACAGTGTCTCTGGAATTATGTTGGAAGAGAGAACCCACGCAGGTACTTCGAATCCACCCCCGACTCGCGCACAAGTGCAATCCGTCCTGTTCGTGCCACCTAAAGGGAAAGGACCACCCAATAGAAGCAAACCAGAAAAAAATAGAATACTAGATTAGAAACATCAAGATATTTCAAAGCTCAAAGCAGGCAAGTATTTGGAAAAAGAATGCTAAAAAGAAGGTCAAGTTTATATTCCTTCCTAAAACAGTTATTGGGCCCCACTTCTGCCTCGTTTATGTTATCAAATCCACTGATCTGAACGACAATCATAGGCCTGGCTAAATGCAATTGAGAACACCTTGATCGGATGATCCTAGGTCTTCGATCCATCAAGCCTCGTTTAGGGTTCCGCCAAGAACCCTAATTGATTTTTGCAGTCCATCTTACGCATGGGAAATCATTTCAAGATGGGACCCAGACCATGTGGGTTAACTCATGATGTTCTACCGGATCAACAGTCTTGATTTGACATACATGTTCCCCTGGAGGGCCTAAAAATTGCCTCTAAGCATTTGATTGAAAAGTGACTAATCATTCTCTTAGAAAAATGAAGCAGAATTATCAACCAAAGTGAGAAATGGTTTCAGTGTAACAGTTCCAAAACCAAGTGTTCTCTTAACTCAGTATATCCAAACTGTAACAATGATTAAAGGCATGCAACTCATGCTATGCGAGCCCTCACTTAAATTGCTCAAAATGGAATCCAACTTCAGGGTCTAGCTAGCACTCAACTTCAAGATTCTGAACAATCAAATATGGACATGAGCACAGTTCTGGAACAGTGATAGAGCTCTTGACACGCAACCTAGCCGTGTCCATGGTTTTAAATTTCCCCCTGAATTCCTTCCACGTCATTATTTCCCCCGAGATTTTGACCGAAATTCCCAAAATTCGACGAAAATGGCCAGATATAGAAAAAAATGAAAAGAAGTTATGTTTGTATTTCATTTCATTTCATCAATGTAGAGAATGATATTTGGTAGGCAACAACATTGAATTGCACGACAAAGTAACCATATCTTATGCATGGGATGCCAGATCGGCATGAGACAAATAATACCTCGTAACTCTACATGGTATTGACATATAGTTGAAGTCCTTAGAGGGGAGACTGCTCATTTTACTTTCTTATACTTCATTAGAATGTACTTCTTTATTG
Organism: Tasmannia lanceolata; assembly: GCF_043159265.1. Lineage (NCBI taxonomy): Eukaryota > Viridiplantae > Streptophyta > Magnoliopsida > Canellales > Winteraceae > Tasmannia > Tasmannia lanceolata. The sequence continues at coordinate 18,378,472 of NW_027518714.1, forward strand.
AATTGTTCAAGACATGTGCGACAAGGCATGCCACTAGGCGTTCGATGTGATTAAGCCATTAATGATGATTTTCTTGCTTATGTGCTGGTTTCTAAGTATGTATTGGTGTTTATTCTAGTACTTTCTTATACCTCACTACATTGTACTTCTTTATTTGCATATGTTTCCATATGTTTCCTTGATTTTACAAGATTCCACTGAAACCAAAATGTTTCTGTTTCTGTGCCGACCGAAACCAAAGCTGAAACTGCAATTTAAAGCCTTGGCTGTGTCCATGTAACGTTAATACTTAATACCAACACAGCAATTCCAATAAAAAATGGTAAAAGTCAAATTGGATTCTGACTCACGAAAAGATCTTGAGTCCAAGTATTTGAGCCATTAAATTGACAATGTAACATAACTAAAACCATCAACAAGAGAGAAAAAAACTCAATATGGAAGCCACCCAGCCAGCAATCATTTTCAGTACTCTTCGCAGTCAGCTGTTTAATCACAAATTCATGTTGCTTTAGAACATGCCAATGACTGATAAACATGGACAAAACAAGAGGTACTAATAAAGCATGCAACTGCTAGAATAAATATTATCAATCTGAATAAACCCACCCACCAGACACACCTCGAACCCCTGGGACAAACAGACAAATTGACACTATGAAGCTTCTTGACAGAAGTAGAACTTGACGGAGTCAAGTCGTTTTGGCAGACTCTGACAACGAGCACAATGCTTTAGAAAATTGATGAGTTTATCAATGACCCAGCGCAATCAAAATATGAAAATAGAAAGTAAAACACAGATTAATTCAAGTCCAAATCTGAAGTTTAGAAATAGAAATTCAAACACTGAAATGGGCACGCCCCACAGGAAATAGGAAGTTTTTGAGTTCCAAGATATACCTCGCAGATACCATAGGGCTCCAATAACCGCTGCAGAGCAACCATCTTGTCCAAAGCTCCAGTTAGCTGAAATGAGTTGCACAAGCCCAAAAGTCAGCACCAATGGTAGAAATGAAACACGAGGATGGATAGCATCGGAAGCCACAACAAAAGGTAGATTATTTCTAGACAAGTATTTATTTAACAAAATCAATTATAGAAGGGGGGGGGGGGGGGGGGGGTGTAATAAAGCAAACAAAAGTTGCGAAAAGATAAAACCAGCCTGGAAAGTCCGTCTCTAGCTGTCAGCCAAAACAACTGGTTCTATTAAAACATGAGAGAAGTAACATCTAACTCTACTTAAGAATAACTCTACTTAAGAATTTCATTACTAACACGATGCATTTCACTTCCAGACTATTATTTTTGACACAAATAATTAGCATTTAATGAATCTCTGTCCAACCAAAGCTTCACTCCAAGCTCGCAAGAAAAGATCTAAAAGGCAGGTACATGGTGCCTGAGCTTCTGCCTCGTTTGAGCCTTGATACCAATCAGTTTCATATAGCAGGAATAATACAAGTTATTCAAAGAATGCAGGAATCATGAAGGCTGGCACCCTAAATAGACGAAGCATTCAATCATAGGTAAGAATGTAATAAGATACCAGAGAGAGAGAGAGAGAGGTATAGAACTGAAGCATGCAATCATATATATGGTCCCTGTATAAAAAGAGTTTCTGGTCGATTGACCAGATAACTTATCTAACTTATCTGGTCGATCCATCGATAAGTTATCTTTCTGTTTATAACATTTGCTTCAGTTTTATCGATCGATAAGTTATCTGGTAAAAGTGTTTCTGGTCGATCGACCAGATAACTTATCTGGTCTGTCGACTAGAAAAATCAGCTATCATCCTAACCCTTTGATTTGTGAAGGTTAAAATGGACGGGCATAAACCACCACAAATATGTCCATTTTTAACCTTCACAAATAGAAGGGTTAGGATGATCCTGTGGAGCTGATTTTTGGGCACACCCTATCTATGCCGGGGCCCATCAAATGAATGGTTTGCATCACCCAAATAACGTGGGCCCACTGCGCTACTGGCCGACGGATGAGATAAGTTATTTGGTCGATCGACGAACAAGGAAATGATTTCAGCACTCCATTGTTTTGATAAGATGCACGCAGCATCTTGTCGTTTAGTATTCAAAGGGCTTATAAGAGGTTTTTGAGAACTGTAAAATCGCTTTAAATGCTAAACGATAAGATGCTTCGCGCATCTTATCAAAACATTGCAGTTTTGATATCATCTCTCTCTCTCTCTCTCTCTCTCTCTCTCTCTCTCTCTCTCTCTCTGTATGTATATATATATATATATATATATATAGAGAGAGAGAGAGAGAGAGAGAGAGAGAACGGTTCCTACACATATGTGTAGATAAGTTATCTACACACTAGCTTAAAATACAGTGGGGGCCACATTATTTGGGTGATCCAAACCATTCATTTTTAAGGTCCTCACATAGATAGGGTGTCCACAAAAAATCAGATCCATAGGATCATCCTAACCATTCGAACTGTTGAGGCAAAAAATGGACTAATTTGTGAAGGTTTAAAGACATCCATTTTACCTCCACAAATCGTAGGGTTGGGATGATCCTATGGATCTGATTTTTTGTAGACACCCTATCTATGTGAGGGCCTTTAAAATGGATGGCTTGGATCACCCAAACAATGTGGGCCCCCACTGTATTTTAAGCTAGTGTGTAGAGAACTCTCCACACATGTGTAGGAACCGTTTTCTCACACACACACACACACACACACACACACACACACACATATATATATATATATATATATATATATATATATATATATATATATATATATATATATATATATATATATATATTTGAGCTTGAGCTTGAGCTCAGAAACCATTACCTATATATTATATGGGGGCGCGGCATCTGAGCTCAAGCTCAGATAGAATTTATGAGGTAGAGTTTTTAAATAGGGCATCTCCCATGTTGTTTGACTCATCCAACCCATTCATTCCATAGAACCTGACATAGATAGGTTGTTCCTAAGAAACCATCTCCATCGGATCATGCTAACCGTTCGATCTGTAGAGGCACAAAATCGACCATTTAGTAGACGTCCATTTTAAACCTCCATAAATCAACGCTTACCATGATCCTATGGAGATGATTTCTTAGGGACACCCTATCTATGTTAGGTCCTATAGAATCAATATCTAACATAACCCAAACAACATAGGCACACACCCTATTTAAAAACTCAGCTCAGAAATTCTATCTGAGCTTGAGCTCAGAAACCATTACCGAATATTAGGGGACGCAGTATATATATATATATATATATATATATATATATATATGCGAGGTTTCTGAGCTATATCTTAGGCTGAGGAACCCACTATAAATACACCATCTCCATGTTGTTTGACTAATCCTACCCATTCATTCTATAGCACCTCACACAGATAGGGTGTTCCTAACAAACCATCTCCATACCATAATCGTAACCATTCGATCTATAGGAGCCTAATTTCTAGCCATCCATTTTAAACCTCCACAAATCATAACTATAACCATAACTCATAACCCTAACCATAACCATAATCCTAACTATAACCTATAGAACGAATGGGTTGGATGAGTCAAACAACTATGGGAGATAGTGTATTTAGAGGGCTGCTCAGGCTACGCGATACCTCAGAAACCTTTTCCTTATACATACATATATATATGAGGAATAAGATTCTGCGGTCGACCGCACCTAAGCTTAGGTGCGGTCAAGGGCCCAAACACATGGGTCCCACATTTTTTGTGTTGATCAAAACCATTCATTTGCAAGGCCCCATCATAGATAGCGTGTGTACAAATCAAGTCCATTGGATCATCCTAACCCCTCCAAAAGTGGAGGGCAAAAAATGGGTATATTTGTGGCAAACGGTGTTTGTCCATTTTGCCTTCCACTTTTGGATGGGTTAGGATGATCCTATGGAGCTGATTTTTGTACATACCCCATCTATGTAAGGGCCTTTTAAATGAATGCTTTGGATCATCCTAACAAAGTGGGCCCACATAGGTTTGGGACCCTCGACTGCACCTAAGCTTGGTGCGGTCGACCGCACACTCCTTTTCCTCATATATATATATATATATATATATATATATATATATATATATATATATATATACTAGCAAAAATCCCTGTGCGATGCACGGGCCGACAAAGAATTGTACAGACCACATCATAGGTTGATCTAAACCATCCATTTGATGGAACACAACATAAATAGATTGTGCCCGTAAAATAATTTCCATAGGCTGATCCTAGCCCTCCAATCTATAGAGGTTTCCATAATTGTTGTTCCTCTTAAGGTGCCCAGAATTCGTCAATATTTTTATAGGTATCCTGCATTCGTAATATCAAACTTCCCATAATTTGATCCGCACATAGTTAATAAGGAAAAGTAGTTTTTTCATCATCGTTAGGGGTGCAACTTGGGTCTCAACCCGACCCAACCCGAGGAACCCATATTTTCCAACCCAACTCGATTTCCATCCCAACTGGGTTCAACCTGACCCAACCCGATTTGCAATTTCCTCAACCCGACTCAACCCTATTTCCAATTCGGGTTGGGTCGGGTCGGGTTGGGTCGAGTCAACCCGATTTGATATGGTACCAATTGTTGACCACCTCAACTCAAGCCGGGTTGTTTTGGATTTTGAGAACAAATAGTGAGTCAGTTTTTAACTCACAATCGGTTCTCAAAATCCAAACCAAACAGGGACTAACAATTAACAGAGGGAAATGTTATCCTCACCACTATATTTTGATGATCACGCTCCTCACTTTATTAAAGTACGGTATGGCAAGCACCATAGGATTATCCAAACCGTCCATTGTGGAGTGTGGAGACTATTTCAATGTTGAAAAAGAAAAACACATATAGAGAACTTCTTCAGATGGAACCCAAATTCGGGTTTCGGGTCGGGTCGGGTTGCCCGACAGCCCAACCCGACCTGACCCGATTTCCAATTCGGGTTGATTTTTCCGAACCCAACCCAACCCAATTTGCGAAAAAGCTTAATCCGACCCAACCCAAATTCGGGTTGAACCCGTCTCGCGTGGGAACATCCAAGTAACAATAATAATTTCAAATTAAATATAGTGCTAATGTCCTCACTACCATATTTTATAATGGCACTACTCACCGTATTTTGATGATCGCACTCCTCACTTCATTAAAATGTACAGTAAGGCCCGTACCATAGGATGATCCAAAGCGTCCATTAGATGGGCCACTGCCTACATAGGTTGTGCCGCAAAAATAATTTTCATAGGTTGATCCGAACCCTCCGATCTATAGAGGGTTATAGGTTGATCCAAACCGTCCATGTGATGGAACACAACATCAATCGGTTGTGCCCGTAAAATCATTTCCATAGGTTGATCCTAGCCCTCCAATTGATATAGGCTGATCCTAGCCCTCCAATCGATAGAGGTTTCCATAATTGTTGTTCCTCTTCAGGTGCCCGGAATTAGTCAATATTTTGCAAGTGTCCTGCATGAGTAATATAAAGTTGTTCTTTCGTCATTATCATGTCTTTACCTCTTATTGGTAGTTTTTTTCCGTAATTGTCATAGACAGATACCCTGTGTTGGTACTTTTCGTATGTAGATCACGATTTTACCCTCAAATAATTTCTCATAGAGATAGATGTTAGATATCAGCAAAGGGGTTAATGTAAAAGAGTAATGCTGACGTGTAAATCCCAGATAAAAAGAAAAGAAATTTCTTTTTCCTATATATATATATATATATATATATATATATATATATATAGAGAGAGAGAGAGAGAGAGAGAGGAAATGGTTTGTGAGCAGCTGCTCAGATAAGCTTATCTTAGTAGAGCTCACAAACCATAGGGGGCCCACATTTTGGGGGTGACCCTAAGCATTCATTTGGAAGGCTCCATCATGGAAGGGGTGTGTACCAAAAATCAGCTCTATTGGATCATGTTAGGGTGTCCATTTGTGGAGGGAAAAATGGACAGATACCGTTTGTCCACAAATCTGCCCATTTTTTCCGTCCACAAATGGAAGGGTTAGGATGATCCAATGGAGATGATTTTTGGTGCACACCCCACCCATGATGGGGCCTTCCAAATGAATGCTTAGGATCACCCCCAAAATGTGGGCCCCTATGGTTTGTGAACTCTGCTCAGATAAGCTTATCTGAGCAGCTGCTCAGAAATCATTTCCTCATATATATATATATATATATATATATATATATATATATATATATATATATATCTCGGAAAAGTGACCGTACTCGGTCGAGCTAAAAACACTGGGGGCCCACATTGTTTGGGTGATCCAAACCATTCATTTGAAAGGCCCTTACCTACATAGGGTGTCCACAAAAAATCAGATCCATTGGATCATCTTAACCCATCCAAATGTGAAGGGAAAAATGGGGGAAAATGGACAAACACAGTTTCTCCACAAATCTGCCCATTTTTTCGTCGACTGTTGGATGGGTTAGGATGATCCTATGGGGCTGATTTTTTGTGGACACCCTATCTAGGTAAGGACCTTTCAAATGAATGGTTTGGATCACCCAAAAAATGTGGGCCTCCACTGTTTTTAGCCGACTGAGTAGATAAGCTTATCTACTCAACCGAGTACGCTCATATATATATATATATATATATATATAGAGAGAGAGAGAGAGAGAGAGAGGAATAAGATTGTGCGGTCGAGGGCCCCAAACTCATGTGGGCCCACTTTGTTAGGATGATCCAGTATGTACAAAAAATCAGCTCCATAGGATCATCCTAACCCATCCATTTGTGGAGGTCACAATGGACAGACACCGTTTGCCACAAATTTGCCCATTTTTGCCCTCCACTTTTGGAGGGGTTAGGATGATCCAATGGAGCTGATTTTTTGTACACACCCTATCTATGATGAGGCCTTGCAAGTGAATAGTTTTGATCAACACAAAATGTGGGACCCATGTGTTTGGGCCCTCGACCGCACCTAAGCTTAGGTGTGCTCGACCGCACACTCCTTTTATATATATATATATATATATATATATATATATATATATATATATATATATAGAGAGAGAGAGAGAGAGAGAGAGAGAGAGGAAAAGGATTGTGAGCTTGAGCGCACCATCCTTATGGTGAGCTTGAGCGCACCATCCTTATGGTGCGCTTGAGCTCTCAAACCCATGTGGCCCACATTGTTAGGATGATCCAAAGCATTCATTTGAAAGACCCTTACATAGATAGGGTGTGTACAAAAAATCAGCTCCATAGGATCATCCTAACCCATCCATTTGTGGAGGTCAAAATGGACAGAGCACAAATCTGCCCATTTTTGCCCTCCACTTTTGGAGGGGTTAGGATGATTCAATGGAGCTGATTTTTGGTACACACCCTATCTATGATAGGGCCTTGCAAATGAATGGTTTTGATCCTCATAGAAATTGTGGGACCCATGTGATTGGTGCACTCAAGCGCACCATTTGATTACAGGGCTCAAGCGCACCAACACATTCCTCATATATATATATATATAGAGAGAGAGAGAAAAGTGATTCTGGTCGGCAGATCAGAAAACGTGAGTCTGGTCCTTCCACTCTAAAAGCCGTTAGATGGTAAGTAATATATCCTGGCCATTCGTTGCTTTTGAGAAAAATACAAAGGACAAAAAACCCACACTTTCTCTACTCAGTTGCAGAGGGAAAATAGAGTGGAAGTTTTTGCAAACCCACGAAGAAACAACAAACCCCTTTCAGAGTGGCCAAAGTTGTAGAGGTGAAGAAACAAAAACCCAGTTTTTGCAAACCCACGAAGAAACAAAAAACCCCTTTCATCCTGGCCAAAGTTGTAGAGGTGAAGAAACAAAAACCCATTCATCTCTTCAAAGTTGCAGAGCTCCATATACAAACCCACGAAGAAGACCCATTTGCACAGGTACGGTTTTTCTCGAGTCTCTTCTCTTCCTTTTTTTTCACTTTTGAAGCAATCGATTGAATGTGAGGGTTTTTTTTTCTGGAAAGATCTGTACAGAAGACGACGAAAACCCATTCTTCTCTAACGGCTGTTGCAGAGCTCCATTTGCAAACCCACGACGAAAACCCATTTGCACAGGTACGGTTTTTCTGACTCTCTTCTCTTCCTTTTTTTTTTCTTTTCAAGCAATCGATTGAATGGGTGGTTTTTTTTTCCGGAAAGATCTGTAGAGAAGAATGGGTTTTTGTTTTCTTTTAGATAACCCATTTCAAAACCCATTTGAAGATAACCCAGTTTTTTGAAAGATCTGTAGAGAAGAAGGGTACGGTTTTTTTTGAGATAACCCATTTTAAAACCCATTTGAAGATGAACCAGTTTTTTGAAAGATCTGTAGAGAAGAAGGGTATGGTTTATTTTGGGTTTTTGTTTTTTCTTGGCATTATATTTCGCACTTTTCTCTTTCTGTTGTTTTCTTAGACAATTGTGTGCAGGTTGACAGAGATTTGCTTGTAGTTTTGTGTCTGGGTTCCAAGTGGTTGGAATTGTTGACCTTTTCAAAAGTAGTAGTTTTGGTGAAAGCTTACTCACACATTACAGCTGGAAATTAGGATTGGATCTAGGGTTCCCAATGGATCTAGTTTCATCTTATACCCTATAATTTGGTATAAGATGAAAGTAGTGTTTTCCACTCAATAAATCTATGTTCATTTACTTTAAATTAAATGACAGAGGAGGAAGTAGGGCTTTTTTACAACTGGTAAGAACTGATTTATTCTATGTGCTCAGATGTTCAGAACTATGTGCTCACATGTTCTACTCTGTTTTACTTGTTGTTAAATACATGGCATTTAATTTTGTTGGCATTGAGAGGCAGTTATTTTGCTCAGATTTCAGAAACCACAATCTTGGGTTTGGGGTTCATAAACGTTTAGATATTTGCATTTCTCACTTTTTATTTATTTCTTTTGAATCTGATGTGGGAGGCCTTGACTTTGATGTGATGATCCTGCCATTCTACTTTCCGAGTTGTATTGTCGTAGCTCATTTTTTTATTGTCAATGAACATCAAAAATAGATTGAACTGGTTTTTAGAGGTTTTGACAAATACTCGGATGATCTCATCTTTCCGGTTCATTTCACAAGGTTTTTCCATATAGCTTGGTGCATGTTCTTATTTAATTTTGCAGGAAGGTAAAATAAATTGATGGCTTCATCTTCAAAACACTACTTTCATCTTATACCAAATTATAGGGTATAAGATGAAACTAGATCCATTGGGAACCCTAGATCCAATCCTAATTTCCAGCTGTAATGTGTGAGTAAGCTTTCACCAAAACTACTACTTTTGAAAAGGTCAACAATTCCAACCACTTGGAACCCAGACACAAAACTACAAGCAAATCTCTGTCAACCTGCACACAATTGTCTAAGAAAACAACAGAAAGAGAAAAGTGCGAAATATAATGCCAAGAAAAAACAAAAACCCAAAATAAACCATACCCTTCTTCTCTACAGATCTTTCAAAAAACTGGTTTATCTTCAAATGGGTTTTAAAATGGGTTATCTCAAAAAAAACCGTACCCTTCTTCTCTACAGATCTTTCAAAAAACTGGGTTATCTTCAAATGGGTTTTGAAATGGGTTATCTAAAAAAAACAAAAACCCATTCTTCTCTACAGATCTTTCCGGAAAAAAAAAACCACCCATTCAATCGATTGCTTCAAAAGAAAAAAAAAAGGAAGAGAAGAGAGTCAGAAAAACCGTACCTGTGCAAATGGGTTTTCGTCGTGGGTTTGCAAATGGAGCTCTGCAACAGCCGTTAGAGAAGAATGGGTTTTCGTCGTCTTCTGTACAGATCTTTCCAGAAAAAAAAACCCTCACATTCAATCGATTGCTTCAAAAGTGAAAAAAAAAAGGAAGAGAAGAGACTCGAGAAAAACCGTACCTGTGCAAATGGGTCTTCTTCGTGGGTTTGTATATGGAGCTCTGCAACTTTGAAGAGATGAATGGGTTTTTGTTTCTTCATCTCTACAACTTTGGCCAGGATGAAAGGGGTTTTTTGTTTCTTCGTGGGTTTGCAAAAACTGGGTTTTTGTTTCTTCACCTCTACAACTTTGGCCACTCTGAAAGGGGTTTTTTGTTTCTTCGTGGGTTTGCAAAAACTTCCACTCTATTTTCCCTCTGCAACTGAGTAGAGAAAGTGTGGGTTTTTTGTCCTTCGTATTTTTCTCAAAAGCAACGAATGGCCAGGATATATTACTTACCATCTAACGGCTTTTAGAGTGGAAGGACCAGACTCACGTTTTCTGATCTGCCGACCAGAATCACTTTTCTCTATATATATACATAGCTTATCTGGGCATGGCTGCCACAAACCATGGGGGGGCCAAATTTTTGGAGGGATCTAAAGCATTCATTTGGAAGGCCCTTCCATGGATAAGGTGTGTACCAAAAATCAGCCCTATAGGATCATCCTAACCCTGCCATTTGTGGAGAGAAAAAATGGGCAGAGACAGTGTCTGTCCATTTTCCCCTCCAACTTTGATTAGGTTAGGATGATCCTATAGGGCTGATTTTTGGTACACACCTTATCCATGGAAGGGCCTTCCAAATGAATGCTTTGGAGCCCTCCAAAAATATGCCCCCCCCCCCCCCATGGTTTGTGGCAGCCATTTACAGAGCTGCACACAAACCATTTCCTCACACACACACACACACACACACACATATATATGCACACAAAAACACACACACACAAACAAAAAACCCCGTGCGATGCACGGGCCGACAAAGAACTGTACGGACCACATCATAGGTTGATCCAAACCGTCCATGTGATGGAACACAACATCAATAGGTTGTGCCCGTAAAATCATTTCCATAGGCTGATCCTAGCCCTCCAATCTATAGAGGTTTCCATAATTAAAAAAGCATAAAGGAGGGGGCTAGGATTGAAATTATGTGGCTTTAATGGGTGCCTTTGTTAAAAAGCATAAAGGAGGGGGTAGGATTGAAAATATGTGGGTTGAATGGGTGCCTTTGTTAAAAAAAGTCAAAAAGTAATGTGTAATTATATGTAAAAGAAACACGAAAGACATTCACCTCAAGCGTGATTGTATGATCAGAAACATCAACGGCTTTGGCCCGGAAAATGCTGGCAATGTCGAGCACATCCCTTCGAGCAGTAGTATTGACAGCAATCTTTATCAGCATCAGCTCTCGCTCAGCAAATGGCAAATGTGTGATATCCCGAACCTGACAAGGGCCCCACTCTCTCTCATTAGCTATTTGACAACCATGACTTGAATACAATCACTTGAATCCCCTATCATTTACCTCGTGAAGCTCAACAAGCTTATACAGCTGCTGAACTAACTTGCCAATAGATTCATCAGACCCAGGAACGACGGTAGTAATGCGAGAAATCCCCTCGGTTTCTGCAGGACCCACAGCTAGACTCTGATAGTAGAAATGAATGTAACTACCAAGTGAGAAAGACACGAAATGAGAAACAAGGAGAAATGAAAACAGTTATTCAAGCAAAAAATACCACCTGAATGTTATAACCTCGACGAGAAAAAACTCCCGTAACTATGTTCAGAACTCCCGGACGATCATTAACGAGCATGGATAATGTGTGAGATTGAAAACCACTGGACTGGAGCAACATGGATCAGGTATTAGAGTTGGTTCAATATTATGAAAACAAGAGAATATTAAAACTTATGATGCCACATTGAAGAAGACAGGAACCCAGGCCTTGGCATCAACCACCAAACAAGGTCTTCACCACTATGTTGTAATCTGAGTAGGTACTAGGAACCAGTTTTGAGACCTCTATGGCCTATACGACTCAACCAATCAAGATTTGCGTTGTGTTAACAGGGTAATTTGGTTTTTGAATACCATATTCAAGAACTTGAAAATCTTGGTCAAGTACTTGGATATACTCAACTGAATCATCAAAAAGATAAGATGAGTATAAAAGGATTTTAATTTCCAAAAGTTTGACATGTAGTCAAATTTGAAACTTTAATTTAGAATTTCAATTGAATGCTCAAACTACTCATCTGAGCACTCAAAAACTCAATAAAAATGATTCGGTAAGTATTTTATAACGAAAAGCTCAATAAGTAGACACAACGAAGTTTCTAGTCAACTCAAAAACATTACTGAGTCATTTTATTGAGTTTTTGAGTGCTCCGATGAGTAGTTTGAGTTTTCAATTGAGATTTTCAGTTAAAGTTTCAAATTTGACTACATTTCATACTTTTGGAAATTAAAATGATTTATCCTCGTCTTATCTTTTGAGGACTCATTTGAGTATTTTCAAGTATGTGGGCACTCAAAAACTCAATAAAAAGACTCAAGAAGTATTTGAAATGAAAAACACAATAAGCAGACACAATAAAGTTTCTAGTCAACTCAGACTCAAAACCTCATTGCATCCTAATTGAGTTTTGAGCTTTCAAACATTGATTAGAGCCCAACAGCATCAAAGGTTTCCATGTCTTTGAGCATCAAAGGTTCACCAATCTACAAACCAAACTGGTATCAGGTGATAGTCATCAACCAACAGCATCAAAGGCATGGTTTTAAATTTCGACCGAAACGTTTCGTTTCGGCAGAAAACGAAACGAAATGCACATGGTTTCGGAAAAGTACAAAATTTCGGCCGAAACATTTCTGATATTTCGGCCGAAATGTTTCGTTTCAATGAAATTTTGGAAATTTCGGTGAAACGTTTCATTGAAATTTTTACAAGATTTCGTCCGAAATTTCGTACCGAAACCAAAACCGAGATTTAAAACCTTGATCAAAGGTTTCCATGTCTTTAAGCATGGGTTGCCAGCTAAAAAAGTACATAACGTTAGTGATAAGGGGAAACAATATGTTCTTACATCTTCATCATCCAGGACTCCCCAATGAGCATCAAGCACTTGATTCTCCCAAAAGCCATTGTCCGGCTCCACAGGATAAACATCACCCTTCATATAATAATCAAATTGTAAGGAAATTCTATATGAAGCACATGATATAAACAGAAATAAAAATAATTGAGAAACAGAAAACAAAATGACAAACAATATACGTGTGCGTGTGTGTGTATATGTGCATGTGTGTGTGCAGAGAGAGAGAGAGAGAGAGAGAGAGAGAGATTTATGACCTTAATTTGCAAAAGATCGATAAAGAATGTACATATCAAGCAATAGAGGATACATTGGATAGCAAGAATGTTATTCAATGAACATTTTTGTCAAAAAAAAAATGATTTTAGCTTCCATGAAAAAAAATTCCATGGGATTGCAGTTTATCAAGGGGTCAGAGAGGGCCAGGGAGGGTGGGAAAAGTAGAGACTAGAAAGGATGAGTGAGGAGACTCGAGAGGGTGAGAAAAGGCTGAAAAACTACGAAAGAAAAACTCTAATCAAACTCTAATTTATTTTTTCCCTGCTTTTTTAGCCACTTCTTACCCTCTCCTCAGTCATGTGATCTCAAGTCTCTTCATCTCCCACCCTCCCTAGCCTTCTCTCACATCTTGATAAACTAAAATTACAATGAAAATTTTTTCATGCCAGCCAAACATGGCCTAAAAGTAAATAAATAACACCAATAAAGAAAAAAAGATACTTTAAGGATTTGTCTGACAGTAAGAAATGCGATAGGACAAATTTTAAAAAGTAGGGTGGCCTTGTTTATTTTTTATTTTTTTTTCAATGATAATAGAGTGGCCTCGTTATTACATAGTATGTCTGAACATAAGAAAATGCACATGTCCTAAGAGCATAGAAGTAAAATACAAAGCTTCATTGATAGTTGAACAGAAATGCATACCCTTGAAGATAGATCTGATTTGCCAGTAAATATTCTATCTGTGACCCCAGCAATCGCCTCTACAGGAATCGTGGTTTCAAGATCTGGATAAGAAGACGCAGAAAACCTCCAAAAAGGCGCTGTTTCACCCATTTTTTCGCGCCTCAAAGCAATCTGTAATGCTCAAAAAATTCAGGAAGTCGAGTGCAAGAAAGAAATATTTAAACAGATTGTCAAATACTCGAAAGATATGTATGAGACCTTTCCAGTTCTAGCAATTTCTTTAATCCCAAACTTCCTTAGATTTCTCTGCACAGCAACCATCTTCCCAGGATCCCCAGTTACCTAAATTGGTGGCATTAAAATGGACCCAATGTTTTAGGGTTGTAAAAGGGTCTACAAAAAGAATTGGAGCCAAGATTACCCGACCCACATATTGTGCATAAGAGAGTTAATCGTGAAAGAGTAAACTTTCATGAGGGTCACCTCAATAGTAAGTGAATGTTCTGAAATATCTACAACTCGAGCCCTGAAAACATCCACCAATCCCATGACCTGAAATCAAGACCTAGTATCTGGTCAGTCTCTTAAACTTGGAACAAATACGTAAAATGGCAATAGACAGAAGATGATCCTTAGAGGAGTTTTAAGAGAAAAAGATGCCCAAGTTTATCAAACAACATAGGGAATAAACAACATGCCGACTTCTAAAATTTTAAACCTTGCTTAGCCTACATAAGTTGACTTGGATTCTTGTGTCAATGCCCAACAAGAACATAAAGTATCAAACCTAGTGATTCATGAAAACCTGGTTTAAAAATTATTTGTTTACAATAAAAGACATAATAAAAAATAACAATAGTTTTACGCTACTGATATGTGCACTACCAAGTTTTGATAATGGCACTAACTCAGCATGTCTTTTATTATTTAAACAGCTGTCCATGTTTGTTACAATTACCCAAAGCTCAGAGAAGCCAAATGAAAAGGATGAGTTTGTGCAATTATTAAAACATGGTAGTGCCAATATCAGTAGCCTAGTTTTATTGTTTAATGTCTTTGCAAATTAAAAGAGATGCGTGGAAACAACCAGAAAATTAGGTAGCATTAACATTTATACTAGTATTAGACAAATCATTTCAACGCAAATCATTTCCACCTCCTCTTTTAGTCATTCCACCAATGTTTTGTAGTTTTTGGATCTAGAAGATATAGTGAAATGACAAAAATAAGAGTTTCTCTGATTACAAAGGCAGGCGAGGGGTAGGTGGCAACTCTGCCATCAGTGAACAGTGGCAACATGACCCCAGTGGAATTACTCTGGCAGGGTATAGGCTGGCATCACAGTTCAAATGACTACAAAGCTCCAACAGAGGAATTTGCCAAGAATTGAAAGACGAACGTTTGTAGCTCATGAGTACCAAGCACATTAATGAATTCACACAAAGCAATGTTTTAAGTATCGGGCAATAATGGATTACTGATTGTTAGTTATCAGAAAATATGACTGATTGTTAGTTATCAGAAAATATGATTATGCTCATAAAAGAGGAACAAAGAGATGTTGCCGGTGGCTACTGGTGCGAATCTCGTGCCGGTTGGAAGGAGAGGTGGTTCTTCTCAGGTAGGTTTGAGAGCTAATCTGGAAGGAAATCAATGGACCTTTGCAAAGAGGAAGAAAGACAAAAGAATAGAAAGAGTTAGTAGAAGGAGAAGGGAAGGATCCTTTGGGGATTGGAGATGTTGCCGTTGTGGAATTAGGAATTTCTGAAGAAGAGTGGAATGTTGAAGCTGCAAAAAAGATCTGGTCAAGTTTGGACTTTAATTTTCCTAACCCCACTGTGTCAAGCCCTAGTTGTCCGGTGGTGGTGGAAAGCTTGGAGGCGGAGACCGTGATCCCCAGACCAGGAGTGGTTCTGCCACGGATTTCGGAAGGAGTTTCCATCAACATCGAATCGGTGCCCATTAAATCAATCAGCAATGCGGATATCGGAGTATGGGGGAAAATAAAACTGGGATGGTCTGAAGATCTCGCGGCTATGGAGAGTTGGCTTGCTCGAAAGAGTGGTGTTCAGTGCGAAATTGTGGTGTTTAAAATTGCTAAGCTGGAAGTATTAATCCCCACTCAAATGGGGATCAATAGATTTCATCTCATGTCATCTTGGAAATCTGCCATAAACTCTCTGTTCAGTGATCTTCAATTGTGGGTCAATAAATTTCCGAAAGAAGGGAAGAATCCATGGGGGCATATTTCAGGGGTGCCTCCTGAGGCTTGGTGTAAGGATAATTTCAGGAGAATTGGAAGAAAGATAGGAAAATTTGTGGAATTTGACCCATCTTGTCAAGCAGGAGAAGAGTATTCATGGGCCAGATTGTTAATTTCCACATCAGGTGAAGTTGGTAATGAGCTTTCCATTCAAGTCACAATGGATGGGTCAGTTTGGTGGGTTCGAGTGCTAAAGGAACATGTTGAAGATGTTCTCTGCTTGGAAAGTGAATCGGATAAAGGCGATGACAGTGACGAAGATTTGCTTGAAGAAGATTGGGAGTGGACCGATGAACATTGAGGATGGTGCTGGGGAGTCGGTTTTAGGCGAGGAGATGTATCCTGCTATGGAGGAGGTCGGAATGGAGTTTTTTGGAAATCAGATGGAAGAGGCGGAGGAGGCGGCCCACGATAGACATCAGTGCTATAGTGCGCTGCATGGGGAGTATGATAGCAGGGGTCATTGTGGCGATTTGTTCGAAATTCAAAACGAGGTTCCTCCTGATGGGTTTAGGTGGCGGAGTTTGTGTGGAGTTGGACGCTCTGACACTTCTGTGGTGGACCCCGTTGGTCAAATCAATAGTTTTTATGATATTTTGAAGGCGATTTCCCCAACTTCCCTTCGACAGATGGCGTCTCCGTATTTTGAAGAGGTGTCAACTCATGAAGTGGATTCAGATGAAGTGGGCCCATTGCCTTATAACTTGCGTGGTGATAGTTGGGCCCGTAATTCCCTTATCCATGAAGCTTCAAGTTCTGGTGGGCCTGGGTCCTATCAATGTTTTAGTGAAGACCAAATCGAGGTGGTTTCAGCATCAGAAGTTTATGAAGGTTGTTTCTTGGGAAGGTATTTTACCCCATCCTCGAGCAGAAGCTTTACATTGGTGGAGGATTTTTCTAAAGTTCGTCAAGGTTTTCCATCGCTCTTTTCATCTAGGAGGCTCTTGGAGGAAACCCTTCGGGTAGTTTGCAGATGCGGGGACAGTGCAATAGAATGAATTTGATTAGTAGTGTCGTATCCCAGTTGGACTTTAATGATGAAGAAGAGATGGGTGCAATAGTTGAAGGTTCATCCAGGGTGGATTTCATTGATGAAGCAGAGCCCTCTGATTTTTGCCCCGCTGTTTGTGATGGGGTTCAAATCAGCTTACAAAGTTCTCGAATCTCTTATTTCTGCGGTTCAAAATGTTTATCGCTGGACTCCTGTGGAAATTTCTGGTTTTCTTGGGCAAGAGATGACTCTCAAGCTGGTGCTTTCTCCGTCTTTCTTGTGTCTTTCAAATTGGGGAGTGTGCCTTCATGTTTGGGAAGGAGTTATAGAAATCAGGATGATGATTTACAAGTTGAATTTCGCTCTTTAGCATCACATGAAGATGTGTAGAAAAGATTTTGATCTGGCAGACGAAGCTTGACGGTGAGACCTAATTCTTGGAAGGTTAGTCCTGGTAAAGATGGGATTATCCCTTTAAGTCGAGAGTCCTCTTTCTCTTAGTTAGCGGATTCTTATATTTCAGAGGTGTTGAATGATGGAAAAGTAAGAGCTGGTCCGGGATGGGGTGGAAAAGATACACCTCAAGAGAATATTTTCAAGGGATCTTAATAACCTTCTTATCTATGGGATGTCAGAGACATGGCTTCTATTTCTGCTCGTTGGGGAGTAATGTCCATGGGGGGTTTGAACCACAATTTATCATCTTTTGCAATGGGGGTATATTCATTAATGGATTTTCGCCGTTCACCGCATCTGGAGTTGGGGGTTAGCAGCCCCTGTGTCAGGCCCATCGAAGGTATTAAGTCTTCTAATTATGTTATGGGTAATGATTGTTTCTATTCTGGTGTTGAAATGCAGGATACATCCATGTGCAATAAAGCTGCTATTAGTACACTTGGCTGTAAAAGGACCAATGGTCCTAGTACATACTCTTATGTCCATACATCGCCGGTCCATGATGTAGCATATGATCTCATGCGAGTGTCTTTGGATGATATTGGTTCTGGCTTCTCCAATCCCATGGATCCTACCTTGGAGCAGGGGGCCATGAGTTTGGAGGGGGGGAGTTCTAAGTTGGAAGCTTTAGAGGAGTCGGTGAATCATACGGTTAATGTTAGTCACAAGCTTGGCTTGATTTACCCTGGTCCTATGCCCGAGTTTAGAGACATGATTAGAGTTTCAGAGATTAGAGATGCTATGGTGTCTGGAAATTCGGTAAGTTATTCTGATGAATCATCAAAGAAAAAATCGAGGGAGTTGGCTACACTGAAATCCAAGGTGAATTATGGTGCGATTTCAGTTGGGGAAGAGTCAAGCATTTGTCCTTCTGGAAGGAAAATGAGTGTGAGGAAGGGGAGGAAATCAGTTAAATTTGTTTCCTTATGAAGATACTATATTGGAATGTTAATGGGTTGGGATCTCTGGCAAAGAGGGCTCAAGTTAAAGGGTTAGTTAAAAAGTCAAAACCGGATCTTATCTGTATACAAAAAACAAAATTGGAGGTTATTGATAGGAGTATGGTAAAAAGCCTTGGTGTTAGTTCAAATTGGGGTTTCTCTTTTGTTGAAGCTATTGGTGCTTCAGGGGGCATTTTCATAGCTTGGGACGAGTCTAATTGGGTTAGGTCCGAGGAATGGAAGGGAAGGTTTTCAATATCTATTGTCCTTCACAGGGTGGAAGATGCGGCTATGTGTTTGTTTTCTGGGGTGTATGGTCCTTCTCTTTGGGCGGATAAGAGATTGTTTTGGGAAGAGCTAAACGGAGTTAGGGATAGATGGTCCTATCCATGGTGTATAGGGGGTGATTTTAATGAAATTAGGTTTGTTTGTGAAAGGTTAGGATGTCGGAGAGCAAATCAAAACATGGCTGCTTTTGCAAATTTAATTTCAAAGCATAATCTTATTGACCTTCCATTGTCTGGAGCTAGGTTTACTTGGAGCAGAGGTGAAAGCTTTAGTAGGATTGATCGATTTCTTATTTGTCCTGGTTGGATGAATTTGGCTCCTGAGGTTCTCCAAAAGGTTCTCGTTCATTTGGTATCTGATCATTCTCCTCTTCTCTTGGATCCTAGATTGGAGTCCTGGGGACCTCCTCCTTTTAGATTTGAGATTGCATGGCTTCAATTACCCCACATGCAGGAAAGATTGGGTGTTTGGTGGGTAGCGCATAAGTGTGAGGGTCCAGCGGATGTGGTTATTGGGCAAAAGCTTAGGCATGTAAAGAAGAAGTTAAAGGAATGGGTAGTTGAAAGAAGGCAAGCTCACTCGAGTAGAAAAGTTTGGCTGGAAAATAGAATTGGTGATTTAAATGTGTTGGAAGAATCTGGATTAGGGTCTGTAATATCGAGGGAGGAATTGGGTAGGGTTAAAGAAGAGCATAAAGGACTGTTGCTTCATGAGGAGATAACGTGGAGGCAGAAGTTGAGAATGAGATGGTTAAAGGAGGGAGACAAAAATACGGCATATTTTCATGCTATGGCCAGTGCCAGAACGCGGAGAAACAGGATCGAGTCTTTGGTTGACAATGGAATCAGAGTGTCAGGGAAGGATGAGGTTACTAGAGTGATCCTGGAATTTTATACTTCCCTGTACTCGTCTGAGAGTATTAGAAGACCACTTCCAGAAGATTTGGAGTTGTTAGAATAAGCTTCTGTAGCCTAAGGGCATTATAGTCTTTTCATATTCTTTTCATAATAAATATATGTGTGTGTGTTAGGGCAAGGAGGCTAATACACAATGTTCATTCTCAAATCTCTCTGTTAACATGGTATCAGAGCCCTAGGGTTTCTCGATGCCCTAGGGACCTCCATTGAAGACCTCTGGTCTTCCTCCATTGAAGCTCATGCCCATGCCCATGTCCATGCCCTAACTTCTTCTTCTTCTTCTTCTTCTTCTTCTTCTTCTTTTTATCTCTTTCTTCCTCCATCTTCACTGGTTGCCCCCCTGTGCGCCCCCCTGGGAAACCCAACTTTCCCTGTTTGCCCCCTGGAAAACCCAACTCTTCACTGGTTGCCCCCCCTTGCGCGCTCCCCCTGGAAAACCCAATTTTCCCTGCTTGCCTCCCCTGCGCGCACCCCTGCAAACCCAACTTTCCCTGTTTTGCCCCCCTGCGCGCCCCCTCTGGAAATCCAACTTTCCCTGTTTTGCCCCCCCCGTGGACAAACCCAACTTTCCATGTTTGCCCCCCCTACGCGCCCCCCTGGAAAACCCTACTCTTCCCTGTTTGCCCCCCCTGCGCGGTCTCCCTTCTTCTTTTGTAACATCTTTCCCCATCTTCTTTGACCTATAAGGATAGTGTTCTTCTCTTCTAGCCGTCGGGTGTTCATGCCCTAAATCTTCCCGTTACATTTCTCACCTTTTTTGGTCGCGACTCCGCTTTTGTTACATTTTTCTTTACTTTCTACTTGATGACTTAAGCTTTGTCTCTATGTTTCGTTGTAGTTCCACAAGTATGAGACTTCGTGCTTGTTTTTTCGGGGTCCTTCCAGCGGATGTTTGTGGTTTTTCCTTCTGATTGTTTATTTTTCGTGGTAATTTGCTTGCCTATATTTGGCTGCCCTTTTCTGTGGTTGTCTGTGATTGTTGTGGGGTGTCTTGTCTGGTCTGCTTCACCCACATCCCATTTGAGTTTTGGTGTTTATTATGGCCTTGCCATCAGCTTCTTCCTCCTGTTCATTTCCAGTGTCGGTGACCTCTATGACATCCATTAAATTGGATGATGCTAATTACCCTGCCTGGAGTCGTTCTGTTCACCTCTATTTGCGAGGTCAGGGCAAGTTATGTTTCATCACGACGGATCCTCCGGATCCTAAAGATGCTGGGTATGATAAGTGGAGTTAGGAGAATGCCCAGCTTCAGTCTCTTCTCTGTCAGAGTATGGAACCAAAGATTGCAAGCCACATGCTATTTCTGGATACATCACGGGCAGTCTGGTTGCGTGCTGAGACACTCTATTCCGACAGCAACAATCTCACGCGGATTACTGATGTTTACAGTGACTTCTTTCGTATCTCGCGTGGAGATAAGATTGTTGCTGAGTACTATTCGGATTTTGTTGGCCTTTGTGAGCAGATTGATATTTATCATCCCCCATCCACCGACCTTAAGGTCTTGGCTCAACAGAAGAATGAGCTCCGTACTAATCGGTTTTTGGATGGCTTAGGGCCTGAGTTTGTCCCTCTTCGGAAGCAGATCCTTTGGTTATGCACGCTCCCATCTTTGGATGAGATCTTTTCTCGCGTTCAACGCGCTCTACGTCTCGATCCGGCTATCTCTGTTGCTGGTGACCAGTCCGCCTTTGCTGCCCAGTTTGGTTCCTTTCGGGGCACTCGTGCTAGGGGTCGTGGTCGCAGTCGTCGCGGACAGGGCCGTGAGTACTTATGGGGGTCTTGGCTCACGTTATTACAGTCATTGTGACATGGAGGGTCACACTATTGATTTCTGTTACGATCTCCATCCCGAGCTGCGTCCCGCTCGAGCCGCCCACTTCACTTCTAAGACACCTGCTGCACCTACTCCTACTCCCTCAGACACCATGCTCGTCTCTCGGACTGAGTATGAGTCACTTTTGCGCCTACAGGAGAAAGGGAAACACCAGCTGCTCAACTTGCCACAGAAGGTAGCAACCCATCTTGCTCCCTTAGCCACTCCGCTTCTTGGCTTATTGATTCTGGTGCCTCTCATCATATGACAGGTAACAGTACACTTCTTAGTTCCTTTACTTCTTGTGCTCCTACTAAGATGGTCACCTTGGCCAATGGGACTCGATGTCCTATTTCAGGCACTGGGACTATTACAGCCACATCCCACTTATCCTTATCATATGTACTCTGTGTTCCTACGTTTCCCTGCAATCTTCTTTCTGTTAGTCAGATTACTAATCGCCTTAATTGTTCAGTAAAATTCTTTCTGTCTTATTGTGTTTTTCAGAACCTTGCGACTGGGAAGACGATTGGCTCAGGGCATGAGACAGATGGCCTATACTACCTGGATGATGCTATCACTCCCACAACGTTTAGTACCTCAGCAGATTCCTTTAGGTGGCATTGCCGGCTCAGTCATCCTTCTCCTGAGCGTCTGCAACGTTCTTTCGTTGTTTCTGGTGTTATTAGTCATTTTCATTGTGAGTCCTGTCAGTATGGAAAACACCATCGTGTTTCCTACCCGTCTCATTCTATTAGTCGTGTCAGTAGTCCTTTTGAGTTAGTGCATTCTAATGTTTGGGGTCCATGTCGTACTCCTATGTTTGGTGGGAAGTACTTTGTTATTTTTGTTGATGATTTTTCCAAGATGACCTGGCTTTATATAATAAATGATCGTTCTGAGGTATTTTCTACATTTTGTTTATTTTATGCTGAAATTACAAATCAATACTCATGTTCCCTTAAATGTTTACGTACTGATAATGCCCGTGAGTATTTTTCTGATCGGCACGGTTTTCAGGAGTTTCTTTCTAGTCGTGGAATTATTCATCAGTCGTCTTGTGCCCACACTTCACAACAGAATGGTGTTGCCGAGCGAAAAATACGGTATCTTGTAGATATAGCTCCCACCATTCTGTATCAGATGCATATTCCCAAATCATTTTGGGCTGATGCTATGCTTACAGCCTGCTTTTCTGGCTAATCGTCTACCATCTTCAGTTCTTAGCAATCAATCCCCTTTTTCGGTGTTACACCCTTCTGGGGATCCGTTTTCGTTACCTCCCAAGGTGTTTGGGTGTGTTTGCTTTGTTCAGGATCTCACCCCAGGACTTGATAAATTGGCCCCAAGGGCAATCAAGTGTGTTTTCCTGAGTTATTCACGAACCCATAAGGGTTATCGATGCTAGAGTCCTCAGCTTCGCCGCAAATTTAGCAGTGCTAATGTCTCATTTTTTTAGGATACTCCCTACTTTCCTGCTTCCTCTTCTTTACCGGTATCTCCTCCTTCGTTGCCATTACCGGTTCCGGTTCCCAGTTTGCCACCGGATCCGGTTCAGCGTCCCTTCCAAGTATATACTCGCAAGGGTTTTACTACTTCAGTTGAGCCTTCATGCCCTGCCATCTCTTCTCGGCAAGCGGGTCCTTTGCCCTCATCCTCTGATGATGCTACTCAGGTTGATGAATCTCTTGATGCCCCCATTGCGAGCCGTACTCGTTCTCGTACCACTCATCACCCTATTTCTGATGCGGTAAGTTATGCTCGGTTATCTCCTTCGTATACCGCATTTATATCATCTTTGTCATCGGTTTCTATTCCCCGCTCTGCTCAAGAGGCTATGCTTGATTCAGAATGGCGAGCAGCTATGGAGGCTGAGATGGATGCTTTGGCCAAAAACCAGACATGGCAGTTGGCTTCCCTTCCTCCTGGTACTCAGGTAGTCGGATGTAAGTGGGTGTTCACCGTCAAATACCTACTTGATGGCTCTGTTGAGAGGTTAAAAGCCCATCTTGTTGCCAAGGGTTTACTCAGACTTATGGGATTGATTATGTTGAGACATTCTCTCCAGCGGCAAAGATTCATCCATCCGTGTATTGATTTCTTTGGCCGTGAATCAGTCTTGGCCACTCTATCAGTTGGATATCAAGAATGTGTTCCTCCATGATGATTTGCAGGAGGAGGTGTATTTGGAGTAACCACCAGGGTTTGTTGCTCAGGGGGAGTTGCAGCATATCGTCTGTAAGCTTAGAAGGGCGATTTATGGTCTTAAACAGTCTCCCCGTGCTTGGTTTGGGAGATTCAGTGAGGCCATCCTACAATTTGGTATGAAACAATGTGTTGTAGACCATTCTGTGTTCAGCTCTCGAAGCAAGGATGGTTTGATTCTCCTGGTTGTATATGTTGATGATATTGTTATTACAGGGAATGACAAAGCAGGAATACAACGCCTCAAAGATTTCCTTCATAATGAATTCAGCACAAAAGACCTTGGTGTTCTGAGATACTTCTTAGGCATTGAAGTGGCACATTCACAAAGGGAGCCTGGCTATCTTTGTCCCAAAGGAAGTATGCTCTTGATATTTTAGAAGAAACAGGTCTTCTGGGGGCAAAACCTGCAGATACTCCTATGAATCCAAATGTCAAGCTTTCACCTGATCAGGAGGGGCCACTACAAGATCCTGGTCGATACAGACGGTTAGTAGGACGGTTGATCTATCTCACAGTCACTCGTCCGGACATTGCATATGCTGTTGGTGTGGTTAGCCAGTATATGAGTGCGCCTCGGACATCACATTGGTCAGCTGTGATTCAGATAGTGAAGTATCTGAAGAAAGCTCCCGGGAAGGGTCTTCTCTTCAGGAAGCATAACCATTTGAGGATTGAGGGATACTCTGATGCAGACTGGGCCGAATCTCCTGCTGACCGGCGATCTACTAATGGCTATTCTACCTTCATAGGTGGAAATCTAGTATCTTGGAAGAGTAAGAAGCAGGACGTTGTGTCACGATCCAGTGCAGAAGCAGAATACAGCGCCATGGCTTACACAAGCTGTGAATTAATTTGGCTACGATCGTTTATGTCAGAGATTGGATTCTCATACTCCTCACCTGCATCCCTCTACTGTGAATCCGGTATTTCACGAACGAACTAAGCATATAGAAGTGGATTGTCACTTTATTCGTCACAGGATTCAAACAGGCCAAATTCAAACCGAGTTCACTTGAACGAATGATCAGATTGCAGACATGTTTACCAAGCCGTTGAATGGAGTTCGATTGAGTGATTTATGTAACAAGCTGGGCATGTATGACATTATACTCTAGCTTGAGGGGAAGTGTTAGAATAAGCTTATGTAGCCTAAGGGCATTATAGTCTTTTCATATTCTTTTCATAATAAATATATGTGTGTGTGTTAGGGCAAGGACGCTAATACACAATATTCATTCTCAAATCTCTCTGTTAACAGAAATTTAGTGGGCTAAGTATGTCTCAGAGGGTTGCATTAGAGAGATCCTTTGAGGAGGAGGAGGTTGAAAAAGGAGTTTTCTCTATTAGTAAGGATAAGGCCCCTGGTCCTGATGGTTTTTATTTAGCTTTCTTTCAATTCTGTTGGTCGTATGTAAAAGGGGATATCCTGAAATTTTTTGATGAGTTCTATAATGGGTTGGCCTACTTTCATTGCCCTTATCCCTAAGGTTTCTGGTGCCTCTAAAATTTCGGAGTACCGCCCGATAAGCTTGGTGGGATGTTTATACAAAGTTTTGGCAAAGGTGCTAGCGAATCGGTTAAAGATGGTGCTTCCATTCATTATCTCAGATTGCCAAAGTGCTTTTGTGGCTAATAGGCAGATTCTTGACTGCTCATTAGTTGCGAATGAGGCCATTGACTTTTATCTTAAGAATGGCATGGGAGGTATTATGTGCAAATTGGATATGGAGAAGGCTTATGATAGGGTGGAATGGGATTGCTTAGATTACCTGCTTGGAAGAATGGGGTTTAGAAGTAAATGGAGAGAATGGATGAGGGGATGTGTCACTTCGGCTTGGTTTTCCATTCTGATTAATGGGTCCCCTAAAGGATTCTTTAAGTCATTTTGAGGACTTAGGTAGGGTGACCCCTTATCCCCATTTCTTTTTGTCATCGTGGCGGAGACTCTTAGGGTGTGTTTGGCGTACCGTTTGAAATAGCGTTTAAAACGCCGTTTTGCAAAACGGTGTTTTGGTTCAAAATGGTGTTTTGCCAAACAGTGTTTTCATGTTTGGTTGGCTAGATAAAAACGGCATATTAAACGGCAAACGAAGGTATTGTGTGTTTGGTTGCAAATGCCACAAAACAGAGTTTTAGTGGTAAAATGACCAAAAAGGGCATTGTTTGGTTGGCCTCAATGTAACTCAACTACTCTCTCATTAGGCCCAATATTAAAAGGTCATTAGGATCTCATTCAAACACTACTAAAATTAAACATCATTGCCAAAAAAAAATGGTTATACCTTTGGGGTTCTTCTCCTTCTTCTTAACGGTTGGATTTGCCGGATTTGACGGACGAGTGGAGGCGCTGAGGCAGTGAGGCGTGAGAGGGTTTGCAACTTTGCAAAGTAGATGAAGAAAGTAAGAAACTAGGGTTTCTTTTAATTCTTTTGTCTTTAAAAAATAAAAACAAGTGATCATATAATGATATCAGCAGCCCCTTGTTTTGAATTAAATATTAACAATTTAACAAATTTGTGTCCTCAAGAATGATATTAACACCCCCACTTTTTTGGTATTTGATGTAACGCATAAAATCGCAAGCATATACGTAAAAATGGGTTTTGGTGAGGGCAAACACGTAAAAACCCACAGCCCAAAAACTCCGTTCAAAACGGCGTTTTGCAAACGGAC
This sequence comes from Tasmannia lanceolata, assembly GCF_043159265.1. Classification (NCBI taxonomy): domain Eukaryota; kingdom Viridiplantae; phylum Streptophyta; class Magnoliopsida; order Canellales; family Winteraceae; genus Tasmannia; species Tasmannia lanceolata. Next base: position 18,404,798 of record NW_027518714.1, read on the forward strand.
CTCCCCCCCTCCGTTTGCAAAACACCGTTTTGAGGCTTCAAAACGGTGTTTCAAACGGCGTTTCAAACGGTGGCTGCGCACCCAAACACTCCCAAACAGCCATTTGGCCCCAAAACGGTGTTTCAAACGCCAAACGGTGTTTTAAACGGCACGCCAAACACGCACTTAGTAGATTGATGAATAAAGGGAGCGGGTTGGGACTATTCAATGGTTTTAAGATTGGAGGCCAGCAGGTAGAAGTGTCTCATCTTCAATTTGCTGATAATACTCTCCTGTTTTGTGAACCAAAGATGATCCAAGTGATGAATTTAAAATCTTCCCTTAGATGTTATGAGTTGATTACTAGGCAGAGATCCAATTTCCATATATCCCGATTATATACCCTAAACATCCCGCAGGATGAGGCGCTTGAATTGGCTTAGACTCTGGGTTGTAAGCTTGATCAACTGCCTTCCTCATACCTAGGTCTCCCATTGAGGGTTGGGAGAACAAAAAAATCTTTGTCGGATCCTGTTGTAGAGAGAATTGAAAGGAGGTTGGAATCGTGGAAAAGGAATCTTGTTTCTAGAGGGGGGAAGGCTTGTGCTGGTTAAGGCGGTGTTGGCCAATATTCCCATATATTTTTTGTCCTTGTTTAAATGCCCGGTCAATGTTGTATCGCGTATTGAACAAATTCAACGTAGATTTTTATGGGGAGGCAATGAAACGAAAAAGGGTATTTCTTTGGTGAGTTGGAAGAGTGAGTGCCTACCTGTTAAGAGTGGTGATTTGGGTATTAGGAGAGTGAAAGAATTTAATCATGCCTTACTAGGAAAATGGTTATGGAGGTTTGGGGAGGAAAATTCTCAACTGTGGGTTAGGGTAATTGGGAGTAAATATGGGCGCAAGCCGGGGAAGTGGGAATCCGATAACCAATTCAAGAAACAAGGTTTGACCGTTTGGCGTGACATTTTGAAAATGTCATTTACTTTTCATTTGAGGGTTAGATTTAGACTGTATTCGGGGGATCGGATTAAATTTTGGAGGGATGTGTGGTGTGCTAATGAGCCTCTTATGAGTTTATTCCCGAATTTATATAGTGTAGCCGTTGAGAAAGAGGTTTTATTTCTGAATGCTTTGCTCAAGATGGGGTTAGGTTAGTTTAGTCCCCTAGGTTTAGAAGGAACTTCTTTGATTGGGAGCTAAAGTCGGTTGCCCAATTTCTTAAGCTTTTAGATGGTTGCTACATTAAGAGAAGCAGTTTGGATAAAAGAGTATGGACTGCGGAATCTTCTGGTTTTTTCTCTGTCAAATCTTTCTATTTCAGCTTGTTGCCTTGCAGTGTATCCTCCATTTCAGTCAAGGTATGGAAATTGCATTGTCCACCTAGAGTTGGTATCTTCGGATGGGCGGTATGTCGTGATCGAATTCAAACGATTAACTTCCTCCGGCGCGGTATGATGCTTGTGGACCATTGCCCCCTATGCTTAAAAGATGGTGAATCTGTGGATCATCTCTTCATGCATTGCTGCTTTACATGCCAGGTATAGAGTTTGATATTTCTGAGATTCGGCATATGTTGGATTTTTCCATTTTCTATTATGGAGTTGATGCTTCTTTGGACCTTTGTGCCATGGAAGAAAAAAGGCAAAGTATTGTGGAATTAGTGTCTTCTTACAACATGATGGGTGATATGGAAAGAGAGAAACTCCCGTGAAGGGGTTGCAAAATCTCCGTATTGGCTATATATGAAAATTATTGCGCTCACTATTTCATGGGCAAGAAGTTTTCCGGGTTTCTGTTTTGTATCGGCCTTTGACTTATGGGAGGGTTGGAGGATTGTTTGCTTTAGTAGGGAGACCCGGCAGCGGATTGTTCAGACATGGGAGGCTCTGCCTATTGACATGTTCAAAATTAACTTTGATGGGTCGAGTTTTGGGAACCCGGGCCCGACGGAGTTGGTGGTTTGTGTCGGGACGCTTGTGGTGAAGTTGTATGGGCTTTTTCCAGCCCTCTTGGTGTTTGTGATGCCTCAGAGGCCGAGGTGATGGCGGTTTATCATGGCATAAAAAGGCTTGAGAGAGATACCATGGAGAGCACTATTGTGGAGGAAGACTCTTTGAATGCGATTAGATGGTTGAAGGGGTTGGTGTCGCCTCCTTGGAGATTTTCTTCTATTTTTGATGAAATAGATTATTTAATCCCATGATTTAATTGCGGGCTCATCTATTGTTTTCAATCATGTTCGGCGTTCTACTAATGGGGAGGCGAACTCCTTGGCTAGGAGTGGGGTTAGGAGGTTGGAGTTGGAGTGGTTCGACTTCCTCCCTCCCTGAGATTTGTATTTTTTTGTTATTGTTGTCTTGTTTTCTTGTAATTTTGGTTGAGGTCCACCTCGGCCCTCTTCTTTTTAATGAATTCATCCTGCCATTTCAAAAAAAAAAATGATTATGCTAATAAAAAGGAGAGATATTGCTTTCTCAGGACATCCATGATTCTTTCTGTTTTATTAGAAGCATAACCCTTCTCCTTTTATAGCGCACGTAGTGACCTGTGTTTTCCAAGGGTGCTAGGTTTGGGTTGGCACCTCAGTGTGGACTATAGGGGAGTCAGACAAATGACTTCACCACTTTGCTTGCCTAAAGCACTAACATGCAGACAGAAATCACAACACTTTAGTTACCAGAAACAACAGGAAGAGGGTGTCGCAGAAACAACACAAAATGGGGAAAAGAGGTAGTTTAGGACCAAAGTATTTAGGAATCGTGAGATTGCAAAGCAAGAGCAGCACCAACAATTCAAGATGTGTGCAACCATGGTTTTAAATTTCGGCCGAAATCCGAATTTTCAGTCCAAAATTTTGGATTTCGACCGGGATCAAAATTTAAAACCTAAACTGAAATTTAAAATTTTCGGCTTAAATAAATAAGATTTTCACCGAAATTTCCCCTGAAACCGAAATTGCCACCGAAATTTTGTTTTCGGCTGAGGCCAAAATCAAAACCGAAATTTCAAACCTTGAGTGCAACTACATACCACGTGCCTTTCTACATGGAATTGTACTAATGGATCAGGCCTTTCTACATGGAATTGTACTAATGGATCAGGCGCAATAATCATTGGCAGCTAAAACAACTAAACCAGATTTCCCACTAGACACACAAAGATACGATTAGATGATTACCTCCAAGCGGTTACTTGGATCCACATTGACTTTTATAAGCATCAATTCACGTTCTACCTGTGGTTCCTTAGAGAGATCTTCCACCTGGTACATCAGAGTTTTATGATGAGTGAGACCATAAGAGAATGAGCTCTATATAAAAAACACAGGCGTGGCCCGAACTTTAGATATAACCATACAAATACTACAAAAAAATTGTCATCACGCTATCAAATAGACATGCAAGTCATATAGTGGGGAAAACTAAAAGCTTTTCGTGGTATAATAAACAAAACTTTTTTTCCGAAGATTTAAACTATTACAAATATAGAACTAAAAGAAAAATAAATGGTGTTATTTGTATTCTGCATGTAGACCTGATGAAAATTTGTTGGATATCTTTAATTTCTTAAACGTGGTTGTTACTGTTATTCATAACCATAATGTGGCACATGTGTTCGCAGATAGAATACGTAACTTAGAAGGTATGCCAACAGTACCATATCGACAAATTCAGCAGAGAGTTACCCTGGAAAAATAACATGCATTTATAAATTGGAAATGGAAATGATATAACAGATCCAATGATAATACAGAGTCAAACAGTTCATACTTATGAATATAAATTGGAAAAGGGAATGATAAAACAGATCCAAAGTTAATACAGAGTCAAACAGTTCGATAAGAACCAAAGAAAATGGTAAAATAGATCCAAATATGCTTCTTTTTGGCCTACAAAGCTAGGAAAATATATGTTTCAGACCGTGTTTATCAGATATTGTAAACTATCAGCTAGAAATTCACATCAGTCGTTAGTATTGCACTACTAATGCAATGCAAACAATTACACTGAGATGATTTAATGGTATTGATATTGCTGCGCTAAACTATGATGCAGTCAATTGTATCTAAACATTTCTATAAATTGATGTCATCCACCTTGGCCAAATAGTAGTTTCATTTATTTAATTTTGTTGGTATATTTGATTCCTCAATTGTTTCAAAACATTTGTTTGGTGTTGTCAAACATTGTGTATGATTTTCAGACACTTGTTTAAAGTTGTTAGACATTTATTTACAATTCTTGGGAGGTATTTTATTATTATCGGAGATCATTTAATTGTTTTCAGACATTTCTACGGTTGTTGGGCTGTTGTTAATTATTATTGGGCATCACAAGGAGTATCAGAGCTTTGACTTAAGGCAAAACACAGTGGAATTAGAGCACCTATTTAGGATAGCTTTCAATCAGTATCAGAGCTAGATCCAAACAGCCATTTGGGTGTTCTTGATTGTTTGATCACAGATGAAGTCTTGATGAGTGTTTCACGAGAATAATGAGCGATGACAAGTTTTCCCTTTGGGAGTTTTATGATTTTACCCTATTCTGATCTTGGGTTGATCAAATCTAATTTTGGTTTCTCTCTCTTTACCAATGCTTGTGAAACTATATTAGATTATTTATGTGATTGTTTAACTTTCTAGCCATTTTTATACTTTTCTTAGATTCCTAGTAGTTTACCTAGATCAATCTTGATGGATGATGACTGTGCCATATATATAAGGCATTGAAAATTCAAAGTTGTCGAAAGGATGCCTCATACGAGAATTCAAAACAAAAGAATTGGAAGGATGTGTATGAGATACCGAAGTCTATAAAAGAGGGAATTATGGAGTCACTCTGAATATCCTAGAAAATTTTAAAAAAATTCCCAAAGTTCCCTAGAAAATCTAAAAAAAAACATTTATTGGTTTACCAAACGATAGCAATGTAGGACCGGGAAGAGAAATAGAGAAAGAGGGAAAAGAGAGAAGAATAAGAGGAAAAGTAGAAAAAGTAGAAGAAGAGAACTGAGGGAATAATAGAAGGAGAGAAGGAGAAGAATAGAGCCGAAGAAGTCTCAAGGAAGAAGAAGAGAGGAAATTAGAGGGGGGAATCTCAATCAATCTTTAATTCATCAAAAGCTAAAATATCTACTACATAAGGCCCATATATAGGCAAAGAAATAAAATTCGATGGAAAGTAAATAAAAGCCCTAAATCTAAATAACATGGAAATAAATGCTAATGGCCAAATATGCCTCTTATTGAGCCTAAAGCACAAGAAATTACAAGTTTGCAAAGCTGTAGCGACACCCTGAATGGTATTCATGAAAAAATAGGACGGCGTCAATTAACCTCTCCTTTGCATACACCACACATCATGGAGCTGTGATTCTTACGAGACAGTTTTGCGTTATCATATTGCTTCCCCGACATTACCACAAATTTCATATTCTTCATTTTCAAGAATAATTTCCAATTCATGTAGAATTTTACCCCATTCACAAATTAATTAATCAGGACGCTGAAACAAGAATAAAATAATGCAAATTAAAGTAACCAAGATAACTTTTATACAAAGAAATTCCAGCAAACTCAGGGTAATGTGAGATTCTAAGACTAAATGGAGATTCAAAGGATGAGAGCGTAACCTTCAAGACATTCACAAGCTTATTGAGCTGCTCTACAACTTGTTGCAACACCTTTTTCGTCCCAGAGACAACAATGGTGAACAAAGCCTTGTCCTTGTTCAAACCAACTGCAAGAGACTCAATGTTATATCCCCTTCTGGCGAAGACACCCGCAATCCGATTTATCATACCACTTTCATCCCCGACGAACACCGAAATCGTATGACGCCACACCCTAGATAATAAAGTTTAGCTAAATTTTTAAAAAAAAAGATGGTGTGGTGATGAAATGAATATTATGTAAAAAAATGCAACAAAAGTTAAACAGTTGTTGAAAAATAAAAATGTACAATTGTATAATAAATTGATTCTTTAATCTAGGATAATTCCTTAGTCCAACAAATCAAAAGAACCATAACCCACAACTATATACTAGTAAAACCCAAGCTAGAAACAAAAACCGATAAAAAAATAGACAGATTGCGGACCTACTTGTTACGAACCTGATTCGGTTCATCACGGATTCGATCTTCTTAGAGGGAAGATCAGCCTCTTGACCCACTTCGAGGGAAGGGTCGTTCCTCCTATACTGTGCAAAAACACAATCTAGGGATAAATTTCTTCATTCCTCAAGAAAGGCTACGTACAAGTTATTTGTAGAAAATACATAATCTAGATAATCCTTTCCTTTAAGACTCCTATACATCACAAACAACTACAGAGCAAATCGTACCAACTAATAAATCTAAACAAATTTATTCCAGCCCAAGTGGGACCCATAGAGGCACGTAACATTCCTCCCCTCTTGGAATCAACCTTGTCCCCAAGGTTGGAGAATAAGCGCCGATCAATTGGTGAAAAATCAGATCTTGCGCATTTTCCAAAAGTCTTTTTTCTCCTCCTTTTCTTCTTCTCTTTGTCTTGCAATTCGTCATTATTTCGCATGTCATCGCCAATGGTCGCGGCAGCTCCATCTTCAAACGGTTCTCACCGTATTGTTCATCAAAGCTCCTTCGTTGTGTCTTTTTGGAATGATTCAAACGTTGACGCACGGATGGCTGGGAGTGAAGATCTTTTCGATGACGTTTGATAGTGCGAGATGAACGGCGTCGAGGCTTTTTTGCCTTTTCTTCTAGCTGAATTTTTTCTCTCTTCTTCTTTTGTCCTCTTTTTCCTTTTCGCCGTGCACTCCTTTTCGATCATTGTCCCGATTTTGTTCAAGCCTTCCACAAACCGTTTGATGTCCTTCAATCATTTCCAAAACGAGTGCTTTAATCTTCTCAAGATCTCCTCGTATGGATTCCCAAAACTCCTAAGGCGCAGCCATGATGCAAGATCGACGGCTCTGATACCACTTGTTAGGTACCTTACCGATACACCAAAAGCTCCAGAGCTGATGGAACGCGTTAGGCAAGGCCCTTTATACCTGTCCCAAGTCAGGCTGGGTCCCACCCAGTCCCATACCTAGGCGGGCCCCCACTTAGGACCGTAACAAACTAACCATATCAATCAAAGTTAAACAGCTATTGAAAGTAAAAATGTAAAATTATATAATACATTGATTCTTTTTTAAATGGCATAAATTCTAGGATGATTCCTTAGTTCCACAAATCAAAACAACCAAAACCCACCAATATATACTAGTAAAACCCAAGCTAAAAGCAAAAAAACCAATAAAAAAAGAGACAGATTTCTTAGTCCAGAACAACAACAAAAATAAGTATGGCAAGGTCACATAGAGAGAAAAACAGGGAGAGAGGAAAACTAAAAGGAACCGAATGCTTACTTATTCCTTGCTGTAGAGGATGCAGCCTCGCCTATAGAAAATGCATTCTCTTTGCTCGCAGAAACCACCATTTTCTTGAGCTTAAGAACCCTAGAATTTGACCTCGAATCAAAGCTCGTTTTAGAAAAAAATTGGGTTTTTGGAAACCCTAGATTGAAACCCACTTCGAATGAAGGTTGAGAAATTGAGTTCATGGTATAGATTGGCAGAGGGTGAGCTGAAACTGCAGCCATGGTCGAGCAGAGGGATCAGAGAGGACTGAGAGAAATGGTAAAATAGGGCTTTTGTGTGGATTTAAATGACGGATTTGCCCTTCTTATTACGTTCGGCAAGGACAGTAGGGATTATCTCAGTGCGTGAAAATTGTAGGGGACATAATAGTCAATTCAACTCAGGGAGAGTTTATTTCTTTATTAGGCAGACGCCACTTTGGTTTGAATGCAGAGAGGTTAATTTCGCAACGTGTTAGACTTCCGTTAGCTTAAATTACTATTTTGCCCTCCTAATCTGTATCTCTTGAGTCTTGCCACCCTGTTTTTTCTGCAATCCGCATGACTGATTCTGCATCTCACAACTCACTAGGCATCTGATTCTGATTCCTCCTGATTCCGGTGTTTGGTTCAAGAAAAGAATGAAATCAGGAGTGCAGAATAGAATGATGTCGTGCTGGAATTAAAGTGGGAAAACATGCTAGAATCTGTTTCCTGGCCCAAGAGGTGGTATTCTGATTCCACCCCGGTCTAAATGGAATTTTCATTAGAAATTTTTTGAACTAAATATTTTAATGTTTTTTCATTCTGTTTAGGAGAGAATTGGAATAGAAATCGGAATATGATATCGATTCTGATTCCTGTTTCTGGCAATCCAAAATTTGAGGAAATGATATCTCCACATCCTTCTTTTGGGTTTTTAAGTTTGGGAGAATGATATCATGGCGTAGTCAGAAGCGTGAAGAATAAGTTGGGTTTGATTACCGTTCGACCACCGTTCGATTAGCCTTAGAATCCACGGACAGTTCCCGTCAAATCCATGACATGTGAGATAAAATCATTATTCTCTCAAAAAGAAATAAGGGCCTGTTTGGATGCCTCATGCATTTGTATTTTGTATTGGATTTGAGTTTTGGATACAAAATACATCCATCATCTTCATAAACATGTTTTAAGAGAGAAAGAAGAGAGAGAGAGGGAGGGAGGGATGTGTCGCTGCTGCCATAGTAACGTCGAGGGGCAGCGACGGTGAAAGAAGTTGCCACAAATATTGATTTCCAAATAATGTCTCGCATAACAGATTTGAAAATCGGAATTTTTTACATTGTTGTAGCCCATTTGGAAACTATTAGGATCTGATCTAGTTCAAAATGTCAACTAAATATCCAAATCTAAATCTTGTGGGTATCCCAACGTGGCCTGAAGGAATTTTTCTTGATTTCAAAAACAAGGGTCGAAAAACCGTGAAACACCCCTCTCGTATGGTACGTTTTTAAATAACATTCAACTTTTCCACTTTAAACAAAACTCTAACCACCATGCATGATAAACACCTAGACTTATATCAACATGCATAGTGGACTTTACTATACCTTAAAACTCCTAACAAACCATAAATAAACAAGCAAATTTGGACCTTTCTTACAAAGAAAAAATGTAAATAAAAAAGTGTACTAGGCATCTCTTTGGATCCTTATCCAAAGAAGAGACGTGACGCATGCAAGGATTTGTTTAAATCCTTGTCCTCTGCAGCCAGGACATGTGGCTGCGTCGTATCCCCCACTTAGTCACTCCCTGTTCTTTTCTTTTTGATTCGCAAGCTGTGGTTAAGGTAGACCCCGACCAGAGTATATTAGAAAGAAGGCAACAAAATTACACACGCAAATAGCAAGTGCCAATGGCATCTTGCTGAACAAGGGAAATAAGGTCGGGGGCATAGCTCTAGAGTCTATATCCAACCCCTTACAAATAAAATCATATTTAGACAGAAAATCAGCCGGTTGATTAGCTTCCCTCCATGTGTGAGATACCTTCCAGGCTTCAAAACTATCCAGGGAATCACGAATTTTGTTTAGCAAGGGAATAGCTCGCTAAACTTAGTCACTCCCGTCCATTTAATAATGGGCTTATTTTATATCCCTCGTTTTAGCATATTCATCACAGGATCAAGAAGAAATCAAATTCAAGCCTAATCAGATTAGGATTGGGATTGGGATTGGGATTGGGATTGGGATTAAAGAGGGGAAGATTCCGAAATCTATTTCCCATCCTATGTAGTCGTATTTTGATTCTGCGAAGGTTGAAATGAAATTTTCATTAGAACTTTTTAATTAAACTTTAATTTTAATTTTTTTCATTCTATTTCCAAGGGATTCAGAATAGTATGAGGATGATTCGTGTTCCTGATTTTGGCAACCCTAACACTGTTCATGGGTCTGTTCGGTTGCACTGCCTCGTAGAGTAGTGCTGAATTAAAATTTAAGTAGTCAACAGAGAGAAGACGAACAGTCTCCTCATAGTTATCTAGTGGAGTAGTGGTCATATGAATGGTTGTAGATGTTAAAGTATAAAAGATATATAACGCCTTTCTCTATGAATGGTTGTAGCTGTTAAAGTATAAAAGATAAATAACGCCTTTCTCTAACAGCTTAAGCTTTTGGAGAAGTTGGTAAGTTAACAGTATCATTAAAGAGCATTCGGTTGTCCAGTGAACATCAAGAGTCATTTCTGGTGGATATGCGGGTCTTCCTCTCATTCTCATTGGTGAAATTGGTGGGTTGTAAAACATACAAAGGGAGTTGTCCAAATTTAGGACAGATCCATTCCATTACCCAGACCAATAAAAGAGTATTTATGTGGTGTTAGCACATACATGCAATACACACAAAAAAAACAATAGGTGGTCTAAGTCGTTTGTTGCTAAGATAACAACACGTGAGAGGAGAAATTCTCTAATCTCTCTAAACAACAATCAGTTGCCTCTATTGACAACATCACGTGAGATCCTCAAATAGCAATCCAGCAAGAGAGATTGAAAAATCTCTACATATGGCACCCGTCCCTGATCATGGCTACATCAAAGATGTCACTACCATTTTTGTATTACTAGAGTTGGGATTGTTTTCCTAACAGGCCAATTGTCTAATGCCTTGTCTACCTACATATACATCAAGACAAGGTTGCCATAGCGGGAATCGAAACGGGAATCGAAAGCGGGAATCGAAGGCTCCCAGGGAAGAATCCTACTCAAGGTTGCCAGAGTGGGAATCGAAAGCGGGAATCGAAATGGGAATCGAAGCGGGAATCAAAGGCTCCCAGGGATATCTTGATGTATCTTTCATGCTCAAGATTGGCAGTGAGGAGTTTTGCTTCTTTAGAAATCTAGATATTGTTCCTTCATGGTATTAGTGCTAAAGGTCTTGTTTTTCTTTTCTTTTCTTGTCATTTGCAGTGAGGGTCTTCCTCTTGCCATCTTGTTTTTCCAAGAAATAGAGCTTCTCCTCAAGCCACGATTGTGTTCCATGGCTGACTTTTCTTCCATGACAAATTACGATTGTGTACCATGGCTGACTTGTCTTCCATGACAACTTCATCTATATCTGACACAACGAGTACCCTCTCACCTTACCTATTCTTCAAACGTTTGGCAACGTTCATCATGCTCTTTTTGTCAAGCTTGATGGACCGAATTATCTACTATGGTGATCATAATTTCTTCAATTCCCTCATAGCATCCCATCCCATATATTTGCCACCTCAAAAACCCAATGATCAGCCGATCGTGAACCCTTCCTTCAAGAGTGGTGTTGACAAGATCAGCTCATCCTAAGCTGGCTCATCTCATCGGTCTCCACTGGCCCCCTAGTGCACGTCATTAATCTTGACACGTCTCTCACGGAATGGCTTGCCTTAGAGAAATTGTATGCTTATCCTTCTAGAGCTGAAGTGATGCGCCTTCATCATCAATTGACGAACCTGCGGAAATGAACTAAGTACATGACGGACTATCTTTAACATGGTAAGATGCTAGCCAATCAACTTGCCCCATCAGGCCATCCTATTCTCGAATCTGACCTGGTCATGTGTATTCTCGTGGATCTCATATCAAATTATTGTTGCCAGTATTCTTAGTCGTTCACATCTCATCCATATTGATGGTCTTCATGGCTTGTTAATTAGTCATGATGTTCGGTTTGAAATGCAGTCCATCTCTCATGTCATGTGTCTCCCTTGTCATGTGTCTCCCTTGACATCGATCTGGCATAGATGCCGTTGCCACATGCCTTCTCACACCGTTCAAAATATTCTTCATCAATTTCAGTTTATGGTTCAGCAACATCTCACTGTTGGATTTTTCCCTCTTGTCAACTCGGAAAGAGAATGGATTCCACTCATGCCTTCTACAACACAATCAGTTCAACCTTTGGATTTCGTATTCCATGTTGTTTGGGGTCCGGCTCCTCGTGCCTCTCACTCTAGTTTTCGTTCTTATGTGAACTTTATTGATGACTTTAGTAAATTTACATGATCACATTTGAGAGTGAAAGTTATTCTTGTCTTGGTCCTTACAACAAACATAAGCTTCAATTCCATAGAAATATGCTTTTCTTGGATATAGCAATAAGCAACACGGGTATCGATGTCTTAACCTCCCTACAGGTCGAGTTTAACCTTTCGCTCACCTCCTTCCTTTTTCTCAATTCCATAGGAGTCTCGTCAATCCTCCCCCATGCAAATTGATATTTATGTTAGAAGAGAACAATATCTTCTCTCACATGTTGCTATCCTTAACAATGTGGATATCATTTCACTATATTTATTCGCAATTATTGAGAGTGCATGATCGTTATCACGAAATCGCATCACTATTCATTAATGCTCGCCTGTTGTGCCTTCACTTACGCATATACACCATGCAATTGCCTAATTTTGGAATGGAAAATACCTCTTAAAGGGGATTCCATGCTGAAAATTAAGGTGGAGGAGCAAAAATGACCAATGATTTCGTCATTTTCACTAGATATTATTTTGCATTTATGGGGACACATGCTCTCCTTTTTATATTCTTGGCCACGTGATCACGATAGAGCCCATCGTGCAAACCAGCTAGCAACCCTCTTTATTGTGGCTAATCATTGGGTCTGGCCATTAGGGAGAAATCTTATGATCCAAGGCCTTACAACAATAAGGCCTTTGTACGGTGGAGGTACCACCCTTGATGTCTGATCCAACAAGATCCAACAACAGCTTCTCAAAAAGTGAGCTTCTGTTGGATCAAATATCAATGGTGGTACCTCTACCTTATAGTTGTAAGGTCTCACACTATATAAAAACTCAGCCATAAGGTCTTGGAGATGGTTGTGGTGCATTTAATTCCCATCTTTTCAAAAAGTTTCTAGAGAGAAACGCATGGTTTAGGGATGTTTTTAACCCGCTTTACTTCTTTGAGCCACAGGTAAGCGGGCTAAAAACATTACCAGTCGACATTTTGATATGATCTGCTGTTAGAATCAAAGACTTTCCATGACTTATATTGGCACATCTGAAAAAGGGGATGATAGTAAATGCTTCCTAATAGTATTAATTTTATCGAACTTTTTTCTTCTATAGTTATAACCCTTTTAAAAAGGTGCGTAGATGGTGGCCTTGCCGACATGCATGCAATCCAAAAAAAATGTATGGACCCCCACTGTAAAGGTCTAAAATAGACAACACGGTGATGGAGATGATATTTGGGGTGGGGGAGCTAGTGCTATATTTGCTCTTTTGAGAGCCCCTTCGAGTGTACTTATGACTGCTCTTTTAGTCTTTTACACTCGAGTAGCATGCCAGAAGTTAAAAAGAAAAAGTAAGTGTGTGTGTGTGTGTGTGTGTGGGGGGGGGGGGGGGGGGGGGGGGGTGATATTTAAGTCAAAGCCAAATAAATGAATGGTTTGAATCATGCAATACTATGAGCTCCTCTAAAACCTACATGGCATCACTTTCTCCTTAGGGCTCAAAGTAACAGGAAAAAAACGTCAAAAAAGCTATATCGCTCGCAGCATGCATTTATATGCTTGTGACACTTGTTAAGACCGTTTTTTGTTTTGGATTTTGAGAACTGAGTGTTAGTCTAAGACTGATTATTATACTCAAATGGGATTTGCTAGGATCCATCGCAAAAGGCATTTAGCCGACGTCTGTTGCATGAGAGAGCAGCCACCTCATGAATAATGACAAAATCTATTGGAAAGTGAGCCTATGTGGCTGCTCTCTCATGCAACAGAGGTTCCGCCTGCGAAATGCCTTTTGCGATGGACTGTTGGATAGAATCCATATCTTAAGAAGCCCAAATATGATTCTTAAGACTGTTGGATAAAATAGACGGATCAGATTTCTACAGATCTTATAAACAAATAATGAAAGAATGATATATGGCTTAGTTGAACCCAAAACACGTTACTTGAAACGAAAACATGTTACTCGACCTTAAAACAGTGCAAGTCAAAGCCAAAAATCTATGTATTGTAAATTAAACCATAATTGAAATAAAACATGGAAAACATATTGCACTTATCTCTTTTGATGGAAAAACGTTTGGAAAAAACTAGATTCGAAGAGAGAAGGCTGAGTCGTGCCACTGGTCACTCTCCTTAAGAATCGTATCCGCCCCCTACCGGTGCGCGAACCGATGCTCCAAGATAAAACAGCCAAAGTTGGCTCTAGTCCACGTGCACTCGCTGACTGGTCCACCCAGAACCACCTTAGAACTGTGCTCAGACACGGAAGGAACAGAAGGAGATGAAGCAAAACTAGAAAACATAACCTTTTTTCTGTGTAAACCTCTTTCTTTTTCTGTTAGCAAAACCACCCCAAACATAGACCCCAAAAACTCTTAGCCTTACCCAAACCGTATTCTCTTCTCCTTTTTATAGACCACAAAGTGTCTGTTGGAAAGAGCCACCAATAACGGGTATTAATGTTGAGAAAAGCCACCATTAAAAGCCTTGAACGTTTCTCTTCCAACATTCATATCTGTGACCGTTGGAGATGAAACGGTTTTGCAACTTTAATAGGTGTTATTATCATAATCGTTTAGCAATTAATGGAGTAAAATGGAAACCGTTTTGGGCATTAAAAGGAATCTTTTCATTTAAAAAGCACTCAAAAGTCATTAGCTTTTGAAATAAGAGGGAAACCAAAATTTGAATCTTTTCCTCTAAATTTTAAAGACAAGGCAAAAATCCTTTTGATTTTTCAAATTCTTTAAAATTTCCAACATGGACCCTAGCAATTAAATCCCTACTCAAATTTACCTTAATTTTTTATGGGTTTATGTATAAACCAACCCCATATGTGGTTGATGGATGTTCACATCTACATAACGCAAGTAATAACATGCATGCATGCAGGCATGATACAAGCAGTTTAGGAGAAACTTGTAAAAATCTTTGACCTTTCTTTTTCCTAGCTCTTGGGTTACACAAACATCTCCATTTCATTTTTGAGAAGGAAACCGGAAGTAGAGTAGATAAACAAAGAAGACTGTATAAGGAAAAAAAAAGGGCAATGGCTTGAAATTTGAAGGTTCAGGACCGGATCTGCTTCCGAAAGGGGACTTGTGATGGGTTTTCCGGCACTTCAACTCTCTCACATGATGGGCACATTGTAAGGGTAGTAGCAGGAACTTGCATGTAAAAATGTGGTGACCTTTTCAATGCCCTCAGCTCTAACAATTCTCTTTGGAGCTTCCTGTTTTCTTCTGTTAGATTTTCACAGCACCGCTTGAGAAATTCGCAGTCCACCTCTGTTTGTTTCAATTTCGTCCTGAAATCAGAGGAAGGGTAAAAACAAATTAAGGGTAAGCCCATCGGGAAAATAGTAATTATTCTCTGCTAAGAACAACGAATAAGAAGGTTTTATAACATGCATATTTTAAGGGAAATGATATAGGGAACCATGTTTTTAAAATTGCTCTAACCCATAAAGAGCTGTAAAGGGTTGTAACCGTTCCCAAAAAGCTTTTACAAACCAATTAAAAAAGAAAAAGACAAACTGCGTTTGTGCAATTAATAAAGAATGGTTGTGCTGATATCATTTTCCATATTTTAATTCTAACAAAAATACGAAGGAAAGAAAAAGCAATAAAAGAAGGGAAGTGATATATCCGCCCCTTTTGATCACCAGGAACACCCCCTGTCAGTGTTTGTGGCAATCAGGGGTGCTGAATTCTTCTACAACAGCCCCTCTTTAGTCATTGATACACTGACAGGGGGTGTTCTTGATGATCAAAAGGGGAGGATATATCACTTACCTAATGCTCTGTTTGGTTGCTTGTTTTGGGGGGATTGCAGGAGTTTTAAATGCATGATATCTCCCCAAAGCATGTTTTGTTATCATTTACACCTTTTACCACTAGACAACTTCTAGACATCATTATTATTTTTATCTTAGGTGGCACCTACGTGGTGGAGATGGTCCCTCCCCCTCCCCCCAACAACAACAATCTTCTCCCATTTTTTCGCCAAAATGGAAAATTTTGTTGGGGGAATTAGAAGAAATTCTTGTCTTATTCTTTTTCTCTCTTTCTCTGTCTTACTTTTTTTTTTTTCTTCCACTTATATTTTGATAATGACACCTTACATCTTCCGCTAATTTCCTCGCGCAACCAAACACTACTAAAAATCTCCCTCATAATATTCTCCATATCTTCCATTCTTGTTTAATTCTTTTTAGACTTATTTTTCTCCTATTCTCCGAGCAATCTACAAGCCATCAAACAGAGCATAAAAAAAGGGTGATGATATATATATTTTCCTATTATGGGGGGATTTGATGTCACAAAGCATTAAAGTTGCCCACTGTATAGTCAAATCACGTTATACGGGGCTGATTTGATGTCAAAAAACATTAAAGTTGCCCACTATTCACGTCAAATCACGTTATATGGAATGTGCATGCGTACTGCGTGGGCGTGAGAGTCATCTCTCACAGACTCTCACGCTCCTGAGTATGCATTCCCCTTAGAACATGAACAGTGGGCAGCCTAACACTTTTTACGTCAAATCACGTTAAAAAAGGGGGCGAATGCGTATATCATCGCCCTGTAACAAACCTAGCCAATTTTCTTGGTTTGACTATAGGGAAATAATGTCCGCAATCCTATTTATTGGTAATGACACTCCGTGATATCGTATGCTGAGAGCATCTTGGAGATTGGAACCGCTCTAAAAGCTGATCAAAGAGGTACAAAATAAAGAGTAGACTGTCAGTAGTGAACACAAAGTAGAGAGTGTGGATATCAATTCCCCGTACATATTTTAAGCCATAAAACAAGAATTTCAAACCATATTGAGATTAATTAATTGGATTGAGTTACAACAACGATTCCATAGTGACAAAATGATAAACCAATGTCATTATAAAAAAATTAAGCACATGATAAATTCGAACCCCGGATAATTAGTCTACCACATACCCTACTTTCAAGAGGTGCTAATTATCCTCCAAAGGGTGCGAATTTATCATTGCCCAAAATTAAATGTTAATATTGAGATAACTCTTGATTTCTCACCTTGCCCTCCTGTTCTGAAACCAGACCTCAACCTGCCTAGGCCGGAGATTCAATTGTTTTGCCAATGCAAGCTTCTGCTTCTAATCCACATAAAAAAACAAAAAAAGAACAAAACATTAATTCACAGTAAAACCTAATTAAATCTCTGTTTTAGCTTAAACTAAAACTGAAATAATGAGTTTAAAGAGCTCACAGGATTAAGAGTGGTGTGCTCTTTATAGCTATCTTCCAGAATAACCGATTGTTCTTTCGATAATCGGAGTTTCTTCCTAGTATTCTCACCATCTTCTTCATCGCTTATTGTCCTACAACCTGATCCCTCGTTCTCCTCTCTCTCTGAGCTCTGTCTCTTTCCTCCTCCAACTCCACTGTAAGGTGATGACACATCTTCCTGATCTGTGTTCCACGTCGGAATCGGAATCGGAATCTGATTCACGTCGATTCCTCTTCTCGGAAACAAACTCAGCTCCTCCTCTGTAAAAAGAAAAAAGATCAAAGAAAGATAATGAGAGAGAGAGAGAGAGAGAGAGAGAGAGAGAGAGAGAGAGAGAGAGAGAGAGAGAGAGAGATCTTAGACAGATGAGATCTCATTTTCATCTCCTAAAATAATCACTGCTAAATGAAAAAAAAAAATCAACAAATTTTAGATCAGCGAATATCATACCAGCAGAATTCGGATCAAGTGGCAATGGATTCGGTGACAATCCTAAACTTAAGCTTAATCTTAGATCTTCTCCATCCATCTTTTCCGAACAGATCCGAGATTTTTCTCCCGATAAATCGACTCAAGCAATAGAAAATTACCGGATTTTCAAAGAGAAATCTACCGAAATCCGTCCAAAACAAGCGATTCGATTCTAAACAATATCTTATAGTAAAAAAACAGGGGAAAACACGAAATTTCTCCGTTACGGATCGAAGATCTTGATCAAAACATCGGCAAAAATGTTGAATATGATCTGGATTTCTCTTTCCGATTGGTGCTTTCCTCCCTGCAAAAAAATCTCCAGGAAAATGTTTTCCCTAGGTAAAAATTACAGCATGAAAAATGCTGGGAGTACTAAAGAGTAGGAAAGGAAAAAGGGCCGGAAAACTAGAGTGGATCGATCGGTTAATCGGTTTTCCAATATATAGAAACGAAAAAAAAAAACCCTAACCAGAGCTTCTTACCACATTTTTAACCATGGTTAAGCTTTCACGGACCGCGTGAAGTGAATGATTGAGTCTAGATAGAGATATCCGTACGGCCTAAGGTTATCACTATTCTTGGATTATTATTGTTCCGGCATGGGGCGTGCGTATCACGTGAGAGTAGGCTCAGTTGGCGCAAAACACGCCTATTTTGCGCGTGCTCTCTCGTGCGCGGTCGCCTTTTATGGGGCCAGGAATGGCTGAATTGATTTCTCAACTAATGGGATATCGCCACGTATGAATAATTCGATGACGTGGATTGACACGTCATACTGCTTGAACATGCCCAGACAAAGTGGGGCCTCTAAATCATTGGGTATTACAACCTCCTATCAGGGAATGTTTATTATCTATATTGCTACCTTTTTCCGATTCTTATTCTTTTTTTTCCAAAACTGCCCTTTCATATTCCTGTAATATCACAAATGCCTTATCAGCTTAAAAGCCGTTCTTGCCACGGGGAGGGTATTTTAGTTATTATTTATTCATCCAGTGTCCTTTGAATTGGAGATGAGGTTTTAGACTTTTAGGTAGGCTGTTATCTCCTGCTAAATGTAAGAATATTTCTAGAATAAGAAATACTGGCGCGTGGCTCGCATTGAGGAGTATCCACGTGTCGAATGATCCGGTGGGGTCTACAATATAGGGATTGGAGGATCTTAGGGATCAAGGGCCTAGGATCATCCGATGAAGGAATTCTCAACATTATTTGTCCACGATTGTTGTCGAGATCAACGGGTCTGATCATATATGTAAGATCATGGTGGGGCTTAATAAGTATCGATCTCTATGTAAGTAATGTAAAATGTGACTTTCCTTCTCGCATTTTCCTACTAATAAACTTGGTTTATAAGTTTCCTCTCTAATTAGCACACCGATTTGCTAGTCATTTTCCATTTTAATCATGTTTCATGACTCCCACTAGGCGGATGGTCACTTTCGTGATCAAATTTCGGTTCCGACAAAGGTAGATGAATGTTTAATCTAAAACTATCGATCTTGTAGACTATCATAAGCCGACCAACGATCGGTAAGATTAAGTCGTACAAAAACCGACGGTTTATCTTTTCTTGGCAGATCTCTCCACAATATTAAATCTTTTCTTTAGGATTTGAAAGCTCAAAATACCCCTCATGTTATGTTTAGCCTATACGTAAAAAAAAAAAGAAAACAAAAAAGGGAGATGATATTTTCACCCCTTTCCGGTACGCATTCGCCCCTTATAGCATGAACAGTGTGCAACTTTAACGCTTTTTGACGTCAAATCAAGTTAAAAGGGGGCAAATGCATACTGCAGAAGGGTGAAAATATCATCTCCCAAAAGAAAAATATGAAGGTTATTCTCATACTTCACCAAAATTTATTTGAATCCAGTACAATCAAATGAACCTTTTTTTTCTCAATGTCCGAGTGTCACTCAACCGACTAAATAAGGGTTGTTTCTATGTCCCACATGAGTCATGAGACACTCCACCGGACCTACACCATATGTCTATGTCCCGTCCATATAGAGGCTCCATTGATAGGCCTAATGCCCATTGCCATTGGTTTGGCACAAAATGTGGGACCCAATAGGAGAATTGAGACAGGTATCAATGGCTGAAGTAGTTGGTGAAGCATGCAAATCATAATGGGTTTCTCTGCTCTCACCAGATTGGAGATGTGAGACAGGGCGTCCACCTTGTTAATAATATTAGTACGGGGAACTACTATTACATTATTTTCATTAGGGAAATGATATATGTGCCTCCTTAATTTCTTCCCTGGGCCACCACTAGAACAACTCAAGCACTCCACACAAGGCTGAAGCCAAACTTGATATCGGAAAATCATATTCCCACGGCCATGTTTTGATAATAGGAATGAATTTAACTTGTCCCACATGCTTTAACCAGCTGCTGATAACTGTTTGGGATTTGTAACAGCTTGTTAGGCATATAAGACAAGCTGATTTCACACCTATTATCAGAATATGGTTTTGCCGATATCATTTCCGCACACATAGAGAGAGAGAGAGAGAGAGAGAGAGAGAGAGAGAGAGAGAGAGAGAGAGAGAGAGAGAGAGAGAGAGGCCGTATAAACACTTAAAGCGGTGAAACGATAGAAATACCACCCTTGATATTTGATCCAACAGCAGCTCATTTTTGAGGTGTGTGTATTCTCAGGCATTTTATTTATTTCATCAAGGTATCATGACAAATTTATGGCAGTTACAATGCTCTTCTGTCTTGATTTTTTGTTAACACAGAGTCAAATGTCTCAACAATGTTACTAATTAAAGTGCAATTAATTAAAGCACACGCACACAAGTGCATCCCACTCACCAAAAATCAATAATCGATTTTCTTGTTGGATGGCCATTAACATGTGTGGAGTTCCATGTAGAGATTTTCTTAATCCTTTCTTCAACATTTGTTATATTAAACTAATCCTTTGCTTGGAGAAAATAAATCGTTTTTATAAAGCTGTTCTCAAATAAGAGAGCATGTCCTACTCATTTCAGTACTGGTAGCATGTGTGGTCCAATGTCCTACCTATAGACAATTTGATGATTTCTACTTAATCAAATCCGAAGAGCACGTGGTAGCCTCAATTAACACTTCCAGTTGAATTTGATCATGAATCAGATCTAGAAAGATCATTTTTAGTGATCTGATCAGGCAGACGGTCACCATCAGATCAACCCTAACGATCAATTTTTGGGTCCCTGGTGGAATAATAGATGGGTAATTCAGACCGTTGATCTTGTGGACCTCATGCGGCGATCCGTATGGTCTTGGGGTATCTGGACAGATCAACGGATGTGATCACGTCCCTGAGGCGCATGTGGGGTACTAGCTGTTAGGAAAGAGCCTAACATGCAAATTCTGCATTCTTTTACTTCGCACACGATTCATCATACTTGTTGAAAACGTCTTTCCATTATTTGGATTGCAAGAAAAACATGTCTTTACACAATATATTGAAA
Source organism: Tasmannia lanceolata (assembly GCF_043159265.1). Lineage (NCBI taxonomy): Eukaryota > Viridiplantae > Streptophyta > Magnoliopsida > Canellales > Winteraceae > Tasmannia > Tasmannia lanceolata. Next base: position 18,425,881 of record NW_027518714.1, read on the forward strand.
GAAATGATATGACTGTTGTTAGTTTATATAAATATCATCGTAAATTGAAGACCCATCTACATAAAAATTTAACATGTTCGCATGAAGTTATCTTTTTTCATGTGTTAAAACAAGTAGATGTTTTAACAATTTTTTTCTGGAATCCAAACAGGGCTTAGGGTTGCCCACAATGGGCAAACCTAGTGAATGCAGATACTTAGACATTTTCTACGAATGGGTGTAAGGCTAACTTAAGATAACTCTCAATCAAGACACAAGAGTTCAATTTTAGTAAGAGTTTAGTGCATGGGGAAAATAAACCTAATTCCTATTCTTTATTGTATGTAGTTGCTTGAAGGGAGCAACACATGTGAAAAACAAAAGTAATTAGGGTTCTTCTATTGGTGGTCCCTGATCTGCCAAGGAAACACTGATGATTCCATTGATCTATACACAAGGTCTTAGATAGATTGGAAGGCCTCTTCTGTGCTCCCTACTCGGTCTTCGTCAGGAGCATCTTCAACAGCTGGATCGCGTGCATTGTCTGCCAATTCCATCTAGTTGGTATGGCTGGAGGAATATATAATCATTTTCTCCAAAAAATTCGCTTAAATTTAATAATACTCAGATGCAAGATACAATACAGTGATAGTGGTTGTAACTTGTAAGCACTCTAGAAGCATATGGAGAGAAGAACACACACCTTGCTAAAAATCCAAGGGGAGAGAGAGAGAGAGAGATTGTTGTTGGATGGAAATGATGGAGGAAGAAGATTAATACTATAGATTACAAATCATGGAGCCAAAAGCCTAAAAACCCCAAGAGACACTAATTTCATTTTCTAATTCTCAATGATTAGTCTATTGGCTGTAAAACAGATTTTTAGGAGACATTACCCTTCATGTGACAAAAAGAAAAAAGATAAGAAAAAACCCACTTGGGTCTCAACAATCATTAGGTTTCTTGTACACGAGTGGGGCAGTAAAATAAGCATTGGGATACATGCTCACGTGCAGCTTGGCCATTCCCATGTGACAAAGCTCCATGGGGAACTAAAGCTCTCTAGTATAATAAGCCCCCCTCCCTTCTACAAATACCAAGGTTAGAAATATCTTATTATTCAAATGTCAATTTGGATTACATAAGGTATTAAAAGGAGGCTTTTGCCTCACATTCTCCCACGTGCAAACTGTCAAAGCAAGGAGGATCGCAGATCCATGTGGTCATGTGCTTCTATACTTCATTAGCTTTCCTTTTAATTAATCTACATCTGGAAACCAGGCCCCCTCTCTCTCTCTCTCCATCTTGGGAATTGGGTGTTCAGCTCCCACGAAGCTACCTTGTATTGGCTAATGATTTGCTTAGTGCATATGAACTGGCCACATGTTATAAACAAGGAAACCCATATATCACCTTGTTTATTTGCTAAAGGGGAAAGGATATTTCCACCGGCTTTCCAGCATTCCACCCTATTTTCTATATTTTCACTTCACTTTAAAAAGTAATATCTAGAGGGATTTGCTAGGAACCATTGCGGAAGGCATTTCGGGGACATGCTGTTGCATGAGAAAGCAGCCGCACGGGCTCAATTTTTAACATATTTTGTCCCATTCATTTAATTCACATGCAACAGCAGGTCCACAGAGTGCCTTCGACGATGGCCCCTAGCAAATCTTAATACGTGAATTTTAGAATCTTGAATTTCCACAAAATTGTAGATAGGAGATGAGAGAAGAAGAGGGCAACCGTCGTTTTCTGATTTCTCGCCCTTCTTTCCCGTAGCAACAAAGTAGGAGATCGACCCATGTTTCCAGATTTTAGAAATCTTAGGATGGGGGAGAGATTTCTAAAACCTGGATTTCTCAATTAAAGTCCAAAAAACACTGTCGGGGAGGCATACAACAGCTTCATCATGAACCCTCTTTTACACTATTTTCAAACTAAAGCCTGGATTTTAAAATCCGCATATCCAAATGGCCCTTTAGTGTTCCTAAGCTGCTATGTTAGATAGCAAGCCACTGATGTCATCTAGTAAAAACAATATGGCAAATGGGTTATTAAGATCTCGAGCTACTGCAAAGATGGACAAGATTGAAATGGGCACAGGATGTTCCAGGGTCTGAGCCACGTATAGCATGAGCCCCCCCCCCCCCCCCCCCCCCCCCGCCCCAATAACTTGCAAAATTCCTTTTATACCCTACAATACATATGGGTTTTACTAGCGTTCTTGAACGCCGGTAATAGTAAGCGCCACCCCCACCCCAAGTGTAAATTACTGGCTCCGCCCCTGGGTGTACCATATCTGTTTGGCCAATCATGCTTGTGATATCAATAGTAATGCATTTTTTTGGGATTGAGCTACTAATGTAGGAGCATCCCCTAGATTCACTACATTAGCCTCCCTAGTGTAGTTTCGTTCGTGTGTTTTTGTTCATTTGTGCTTTTTTCTATGTAGTAGGATAGTTTAGACATTTGACTAGTTGTTGAGTCCTTTAATGTCATTTTACTCCATTAAGGATAATTTGGTTATTTTGTGTCTACCATGTACCTTTTAGTCATTTTCATTCACTTAGGGGTAGTTAAGTCCTTTTACTTGTAAGTGGTCTACAAAAGGGATTTTTCCCTCCATTTGTAGGAACTTTGACTTGATTTTTGGATAAGAAAAGAGAGAATTTTCTCTAGATCTTGGATCTAGTGGGTTTTGGAGAAAAACCCTCTTGCAAAGAGGATTTGCTTGTGGAATTTTCATCTAAGGGAGAAATTGACCTTGGAAATCAATCTCCTCCATGGAATCTCAATACGTTTTACCTTGAAATGCAATGTTTCATCTATTTTTGCCAAAATTCGGCATCCCCTTGCTGAATTTCAAATTTTTTCCATCAGAATCCTTCAAAAAGAGCTCAAATTTCAAAATTCTGTGTAGACACCCCATTTTGACCGAACCCTAGATAACTTAGTTCTAATAAAAACTTCATCAAATCAATGATTTAGAGCCTTAAATTTTTCCCTATGGTAGATTAGGGTCTCAGCTAGGTCCCTGCAAAATTTCGTCGAAATCGAATGAAAAATGTCAAATAATACGAGTGTAGTTTACAAGGTAGTGTAGCATAGTGTAAAAGTAGGGGTGTGTATTAGCCATTAGCCTAGGTAGCTTTTACACTAGAGTGAAAATGGGGTGATTTAGGTAATTACACTAAGAAAACTTAGCTTCGGATGTAAGCTACATGTAAAGGGGGTGAAATATCCCACCCTAATTTTTGACGTAATTTCTTCTCGAGACCACTCATTTTCAGCAAAATCAAATGTAAAACACATAGGATGGGTGTCTTAGGGTAATAGAAAGGGATAAAATTATGTTAATTTTTTACTTAAATTTTTCTCCTTAGGCCACCTATTTTGGGCAAAACTAAGCCAAAGCTAACACAAAGAGGGGTGTTCAAATAAATTATTAGGGTTAAAAATTAAGGGCCTAGCCTATAAATAGAAGCTTAAGCTTCTTTTGTAAGCTAACAAAAAAATTAGAGTTCTTAATCTAATTTTAGAGAGAGGGAGAGAGAGCTTTCAAGAGAGAGCTTTCAAGATTCTAGAGACAGAGCTTTCTAGAGAGAGAATTCTAGAGAAAGAAGGAGATCTAGAGAGAGAAAGAATGTAATCTAGAGAGAGAAAGAACAAGGAGAGATCCAAGAGATGCTAGAATTTGAAGTTTCTCACACAAGGTTGATGAATTTTGAGTTTATTTTAAGTTTTCTTTGAAAATTTAACCTAAAATATGAAATCTAAGTGAAAAATGCCTAAAAATGATTAGATCTAGCAACCTAGGGCTAAAATCTATCAAAATATGTTTTAAAATATGTCTCATATAAATATCTAAAGTAATTCACCTCAGATTTTGAGTTCTAGTCGAATTTCGATGTGAAAATAGCAAGACTAGTTGCTATACAGCCTCATTTTTTGCCATTTTCATCAATTTTCGGTTGAAATTCATAAAAAAATTCTCATAAAGGTGTAGAGCTCATTGAGATCTTCGATTTTGCATATAATGGCCCAAAATTGGCCCAGAAACGAAGAAGTTATGCTAATTTTAATATTTTAGCTGAAAATTTAGGTTAAAATGGTGAATTCTTGGATGATTTTTGTGAAAATATTTAGATCTGATGTGTTAGGCTTTGAAATTGAAAAATATGTGTTAATATGTGTGTGATGTGAATATCTAGTGAAATCCATGATAGATCTAGGGTTTTGATGTGAAATGCTCTTACAAGATGTTGAAAATGTTGAAATGCATGCTGTTCAGATTTGTATTGTGCTTTTCATTAAATTCTGGTTAGAATTTGGAAAAGTGATACGTGTAAAAATTGTAGAGCTTTTCAAGTCTTTCAATTTGACATATCATGGACCTAATTTGGCTAAGGAATGAAAAAGTTATGACATTTTTAAGATTTCAGCAAAAAACACCCTATTTCCAACTTGCGGCTTGACCGGAGATGGCCGTTTTTCGGCCACTTCCGGCTAAATCCAGCCGGAGTGGTCAACTCAGAAAGTTTTCCTCGATGAATGTACTGAAACTTTAGTGTTGAACACTTTTCTTAAAAATGTGTTTTGGTTTCTTTGTTTTGCAAAATAAAATTAGAACTTTTTAAAACAAAACTGGATAAATGAAATCTGAAATTAGCCCAAAGATGACCGTTTTTCGACCACTTCCAGCTAGAACAGGCCGAACTGGATAACTAATCAAATATTTCTTGATGTGTCCCCTACAATTTTGATGTGTATCACTTTTGCTAGTTTTTCCATTTGGATAGTGTGATTTTCAATACAAATATTTAGCTTACATGTAGAATGCAAATGTATGCTTTTGATGCTTGATTCATGCTAAGCCTAGTTTGCAATGAAAGAGTCATCTAGAGCCCACTCTTTTAGGAGACAAATTATGTCTCATGCAGAAAAAGTCATTCCCATTGGAGACAGGCTTTGTCTCGTTAGTGAATCAACCCTTTAGGAGACTATTCAAGTCTCACAAGTTGCACCCCTTTCTAAGTTAAAGACCAACTTAGTCTCAGATGCCTATTCTTATTTATCATTGCAAGGGCAATGATAAGGATACTTGGAGCCCACCTCTGTGTCTTGGAGACTTGCCTCAGTCTTGCTAGCATCTCTTTTTGTCTCCCCTTCTTCTAGGAGACTTGCTTTAGTCTAGTTAGCACTCTCTTTAGAGCTTATATGTTAGGAGTCAGTCTCATAGATTAGGAGTCTACCCTCTAGTTAGGAGTCAGCCCAGTAGTTAGGAGTCTGTCCTTTAGTGTTAGGAGTCTGTCTTACTGTCATACAGAGTTAGGATTCTGTCATACCTTTGCAAGATATAGGATTTTGTCCAACTCTTGCAAAGTATAGGATTCTGTCTGTATAGGATTCTGTCCAACCATTGCAAGGTTAGGAGTTTGTCCTACCCTTGTAAAGCCACAGAATTCTGTCTTGCCCATATAGAATAGGAATTTGTCCTTAGTCAGGGAGTCTGTCATTTTCTTTTTGTAAGTTTGTCCTTTAGATAGGAGTTTCCCTTTAAGCTTAAGCATTCTGTCCTTAGTGTTGACACTCCACCATGCTGTGGATCACGGGGTGTAGTCATATAGGTTCCCTTTACCTGAAAGGGTTAAAACATTTCAAAAACAGTAAAAACACATTAAAAATATAAAAACATCTGAAAACATTAAAATATTTGAAAAGATATGAGTCATTAGGAGAGTAGTTAGAAAAATCTGTTTCGAACTACGTTGGCTTGATCTCCTCCCACGGGATACGTAGGCAGCTTGGGATCCTTATCCTAGGTTCAGTCAAACCTTCAAAAACTAATCATTTAAATCCTTTCAAAAATACCAAAAATTCTTTAAACAAATCTTTTACACATGTTTTCGAAAAGATCTTCCTCTAGAGTTAGGAGTCTGTCCTAGATGTTATGAGTGTTCTAGAATTAGGAGTCTGTCCTAGCTAGGAGTATGTTACGCCTCTGTCCGGTCAGTTAAATCCTTTCAAAAATACCAAAAATTCTTCAAACAAATATTTTACACATGTTTTCGAAAAGATCTTCCTCTAGAGTTAGGAGTCTGTCCTAGATGTTATGAGTGTTATAGAGTTAGGAGTCTGTCCTAGCTAGGAGGAGTATGTTACGCCTCTGTCCGGTCAGTTGGAGATACTCTTCGCTGACTGATGACTAGAATATGATGTGTTAGTGATCCCATTGTTTTCCGACACACAGCCTAGTTACACATAGGATATATGAATCACCTGCATTAGCTTAGGGCTAAACTTGCATTTTAGTTAGGACATATAGGGGGTCTTAAATTCTGCAATACACTTGAACTTAAGTAATCGCATAAGAAGCTGTTAACAATTAATCGAGTCTAGTTGATTGAGTCTAGGATAGCAGTCCTAGATGGGTTAGGCATTGTAATTTAGAATATGTGCGAGAACTACATGGCCTTGATTCCTGAAGAGGCGGGGATACGTAGGCGGCTTTGGATGAACATCAGACCATTCTAAGATTCAGACCCGAAAAATAATTAGAGTCTTAGGGTTTGTTGTTAATGTTTTATGGTTTGTGTTTGTGGTTATCACTGTTTCTTGTATAGGGACATGCTATTGTGTTTATACCTTTTTCTCGATTATCTTTATTCCTTACACATCCTCGCATGTTTACACGCACTTAGTTGTAGTGTTAAACTGCTTTCTTTATTGCTCTTTCACATGCTTAGCTGTAGCATACATATTATTACTACTTTGATCACATGTTTTAGCTGTAATATATTATCTCTTTACTGCTTTGCTTACCTGTCCATTTATACTGTTTAGTTGTAGATCTTATACTGCTTTCCAGTTTATTATCTCTTGATTATACTGCTTAGCTGTAGCTCTTATACTGCTTTTCTGTTTATTCTAGCTTATTATATCTGCATATTATAACTGTTATTACCTGCTTAGCTGTAGATGTGCATGTGTTTGTTTATTGCTTTCTAGAGGAGTTGAGCTAGGATTATATGGATGTATAGAGACTGGTAACAAGGTTATCTGTTATCAGATCGACACTAGTCTTCTATGCCTCTTTATGAGAAGAGGGATTCTAGTATTTATTCTAATGACAGATGACACTGGTACTAACTCTCTTTAGGCATGGATGTTAGATATGATGTATAGAGATATGTAGCAGTGTTATCTGATATTGGATAAGCATTAGTTTTCTACGCCTCTTTAAGAGACGACGGATCCTAGTGTCTATTTCAATGTCAGATGGTTCTGATATCAATTCTCTTTAGGATCTCGATGTTTATTTTTTCTTTACCCATCCCCAGATCATGCATGCTTAGGTAGACATTTTCTCGGGGATGTCTGTTCCCATTTCACATGATTTTTGCCCAAAACTCTTCAAAGTTAATAACAAATGGCATAAGAGACCGAGTACGCTCGGGCGAGTAATTAGAGAGGATACTAGCTTTATAATTGTAGGGAGGTTATTGGATTGACCTAATTGACCAATGATTACATGATTCATTGTCAATACCCTCACTGAACGGAATGTTTATAAAATCGTTTGCATATCATGAATGCCAATCACATGATATTAGAATGTAAAACTGATGTAGAGTCGAGCAGGGCTGCTCTGATAGTAAATAATGAGATGGCGCTCATGGAAGGGAGCGCTCTAATACTAAATGACAGGAGAGCGGAATCTTAAAGATAAACTAGTGATCTTAGGAAACTAAGGTAAAGGGGAATTGGTAAAAGATGGGCTGAGAACTAGGGACTTGGGTGGGCTGAAGTATGATGGTAATTGGGGTTTTAATTCGGTTAAGGAGGAAAGAGGATTTTTGGGGTTGATTTTGGGTAGGAAAACAAGAACGAACGAATGGAATGGGTTAAAGAACTTGTTATGGCTGCTAAACAAGGTAGTGTTGGTATGGGAACTGAAGGTTTTCAAGTTGATGGTAGTTGGGACTAAAATTGGTTTCGGATACCTAATATGAGACTGTTAGTAGTTTAAATTGTTGACTTTTCCTTTGGTGAAAAGGAAATTGTCTAATTATAATTCAAAATTATAATATTTACTCAGTTATCTTTTGGCTTTTGCACTTTAAACTTTTATGGACTTTTCAAAGCAAACTTGAGTTTCTTCCCTTCCCTTTTTCCTTTTGTGAGGACATTTAGTCCCGTATTGGAAAGTGGAGGAAAGGCTAATGGGTTTATATTGGTTTTCACTTCTCTTAGTTTGTGAATGGGAAGAGGAAAAGGTGGGCCTACGCACATAAGCTGCCGAGTGGACTCGGTAGACTTTTGGCTATACCACACAGCGCACCGCCCAGCCTGGTCGGCCGCGCATGTGGCTCATAGTTTTTCCTCATTTTTTTTAACTAGCCATATTTATTCTGAAAGAACTTCAAAGTTATTAGCGAATAACTTTGTCGTTCTTAAAGAATAACTTTGCCGGTATTTGGGGAATAACTTTGCCGTTCTCGGTCAAATAACTTCGCCGTTCCCGAGAACTTCGAAGTTATTGTGTGTGATGTTTAGATGTTTTGGTTTTGTAACGGCCCATTAAGTGCGGCTTTATTTTTCTTCCCGTTGGGCAACGTTTCCAAAACATGTCACTTAATTAAGGGATTAAAGGACGTGAATTTTGGAAGTCTTTTTAAGGCGACCTTTTAGGTTGAGAGATACAGACGAAAACAAAAAGTTCTCTCTGTATTTTCTCTTCTTCTCCTACCTACTGGTTATGTGTGTTTGAAGAGTTTTCTGTCGTTTTTTCCATCTATAATCAAAGCTGCATAAGCATGTTCGCTAGACATTCGGGTAGCGTGAGTGCACACTGCACACCCCCTGGAGTAGAGTTGTTGTATCCTAGAGACATACACCAAGAGACCCAATCTGCACCACGATTTGTTGTACGTGGGGGGGGGGGATACTTGTCTCAAGGACAACGAATTAAGATTCGTGCCTCAACTCACTGATAAGTTTCTCAAACCTTCTTTTGATTACTGTTATATTCTACAAATCAGATTCATAGTCAGATCTTGCAAAATTATTAGATTCATCTTACAGTAAAGGTATAATCCGAAATTCACATATCCTTAAGTAACATAACTAAGGTGGTTTAGTGGAAAGGGTGAAAGAGAGGATTAAGGTCAGCTGCAGGGGATTCACAAGGCTGGTTTTGGGTTGTCTTCTAGAAGTATTGAATGGGTTTGGGGCTGCCAAGGCTGAGCATAAAAGTGTGCAAGTAGGATGTTGTGTACAACCAGAGGAGAAGAAAAAGGCTTCTTCAAACAGAGGAATAATCTAGATCCAAGCAGGTAAGTGGCTGGTATCTTGGAATAAAGATGTAGAAGGAAAGATGGCTGGTCCGTGGATGGCACAACTGCAAACAAAGATGGTGGTGTGGAGTTATGAAGCTGTAAAGGTTGTGAAATTCCAAGGGTGGTCCCAAGTACGGCAACTATGACGAGTAAATATTAATTAGGTTTCTAGCAAGTTTTTATCCTTTTAAAAACTCAAACACAATTTGGAAATTAAGAGATCAACAATGAAATTCAAGCACACAAGTTAAATCTAGAGGTGCAATGCAAAATAAAGAGCAAGAGTTCAAGAGAGTGTGCACCCGAGATTTAAAGTGGTTCGGTCCTCAAAACGCGAGGCCTACTCCACTCCACCAACCAAACCCGTTGATGGCTTCACTATGTGATCTTCTTAACTTCGGCGAAGATCGGTGCCGATTACAAATTCTGATTACCTTTAACCTTGGTGGCAATCTTCACCACGGAGAGTGGGCTACACTTCTCCGAACACTCACCCAATACAAGTTCTTTGAGTAAGAAAGAAAGAACAAAAAATCCCTCACAAGGGTTTACAAAATGTAGAAGATGTACAAATTTAGCCTATAATCCAAATCATAATCTTTAGAGGATGAGAGGCATAATCAAGTTTGATTCACTCTTTGGATGTTCAAATGGAGTTTAAGAGTGTTAGGATTGATGGTCTTGAAGTTTAGAATGCCCATATATATAGGAAAACCAAAATATGACCGTTCAGTGGCATTGTGGTAATTCCTGGAAAATTCTCAACGGCTAAAAATCCGACCGTTATAGTGTTCTCGGAGTTCCGAGAAAAATCTCGGAGTTCCGGGAATACAAACAGAAGTTGGAAAATGTCTACTGGACCATTTCTCGGAGCTCCGAGGAATGTCTCGGAGTTCCGAGCTCGGAGCTTCGAGAAGCCTATGTTGAGCAGATTTTCACTTCTTGTTTTTGGGCTTCCAATTCTCAACCAAGTTGGGATTGCTATGAGGGTTCCAAGGTGTTGGAACACCACAAGGACAATCTCTTATACATTTAGGGTGTGTGAGATTAACTTAATTATGCCTCTAAAATCTAAATTAAGATTGGATCTTTTACAATCTAAATTGACTTTGATCTTCAATGCGATTCTTCAAGTCTTCAATCGTCTTGGACTTCGATGTTTTTGGCCTTCATGATGTGGTCCAATGAGATCTTCTTGGCCTCAATCCAAGCAATGTTGTCTTAGCACCAATGTGATCTACAACTTAGACAATCAAACACATTAGTGATCATAAATCACTTGTGTATTGGAATCATCAAAATAAGATGGGAATGCCAAGGTGGAAACCATTGGGCTTACAATCTCCCCATTTTTTTATGATGACAAGCACAAGAGATTTTCCAATAAAAGCATACATTTTTTTCCTTACACTAGAATTTTCTCCCCCTTTGGCATCAATCAAAAAGATTGGGGTAAAAGAGAAATAAAGGGATGAAATATTCAATTTAAGGCTCCCCCTTTTTCAAGGAAAAAGACAAACCTAGAACTCCTCCTATTTAGAATTTTTATTCAACATAAGAGGGGATATTTTAATTATCCATAGAAAGATATTCAATTTTAGAGCAAGCCCCTAATCTAAGCACATATGATGAAAATCATATGGGGGCTTTGGGAACCCAAGCTTTCTTGGATCCACCGCTATCCCTAATCTTAGATGCACATTGGAATTGGTTATGACCATTTATTCCACAATAATGGCATCTAACATGAGGGTTAGATACGCTAGTCCTATCATATGCATGTTTAGATCTTTGACTAGTCTTCTTTAAAATTATGTCAATAATTTTGTCACCATTTAAGAATCCATGGAGACATGATCTTAACCTTTCATTTTCATTATGAAGATGTGTTATTTGATTTAGAAAATCATTAAATTCATTTTCATAAGATTTGGAAGAGCTTGCCACATCTTGGAGTTTTGCAATTTGGCAAGTTTTCTCATCCAAACAACCCTTAAGGGTTTCAATCTCAAGTTTAAAATTTTCAAGTTGAGCTTGAGATTTGGAAGAAGATTCATTTCTCAAAAAATGAAGTTCATTTTCTAATTTTGAAATAGATTTCTTTTGAACTTTATTTTTAGAAATTTGAGAATGCAAGGTTGAGCACAATTCATCATAGGATATTTTTTCACTATCACTACTTGATGAATTATAAGAGAGGTTAGAATTTACCTCGACTTCATGGGAGAGTGCCAAGAGGCAAAGGTCATCTTTATTTTCTTCCCCTTCACTTGAGCTCTTTCCCGAGGTGCTAGTAGCATCCCATCCGGCGGCAAGAGCCTTATGTTTCTTCCAATCCTTCTTTCCCTTGTACTTTGAGGAAGACGACTTGAGAAGTGGACAATCCGGTCTTTTGTGTCCAATCTTCTTGCAATTGTAGCATCTTAAAGCTCCCTCAACTTCACTTTCTTCTTTCTTCTTCTTTTTATCCTTTTTATGTTTCTTTCTCCATAAGCTTTTAAATTTTCTTAAAGCTTCTTCTTCATCGCTATCCGCCTCGCTAGAGGATGATGAGTTTGCTTTGGAGGCTTTTAGAGCTAAAGATCGACTCTCTTTTTCTTTTTCTTTCGGCTTCTTCTCCTCTTGTCGGCTAGTGAGGAGCATCTCATGGGTGATGAGAGATCCTACAAGCTCCTCCATGGTTAGGGTCTTGAGATTCTTTGATTCTTGTATGGCGGTTACTTTTGGATCCCAATATGGAGGAAGAGACCTAAGCAACTTACTCACAAGCTCATCAGTAGGATAAGATTTACCAAGATTGGCTAATTCATTAGAAATTTTAGAAAATCGAGTATACATTTCGAAAATACTTTCATGTTGATCCATTCTAAACATTTCATATTTGCTCTTTAACAAGTTTATTTTGGAATCATTGACTTGTGATGTTCCCTCATGGGTAACGGCAAGTGTATCCTAAATAATCTTGGCGGAATCAAAAAGAGCAACTCGATTAAACTCCTCCGTAGATAAGGCACAAAACAAAGAATTTATAGCTTTGTAATTTAAATTTGCATGCATTTTCTCTACCGCATTCCATTCTTCAAATGGTGTGGAAGGCAAAATGTATCCATTTTCAACAATATGCCAAAGTTCCACATCTATCGAAAGAAGATAGATGCGCATCCTTATCTTCCAATGTCCATAATTGAACCCATCAAAGAAAGGAGGTCTAGTTGTGGAATGGCCTTCCGGAAGTCCGGTTCCATTTCTATCCGTCATTTCACAATTAGAAAGTTGCCAAAGATCTTATGATCTTTTCCTTGTTGAAAACAAAAAAAATTTCCAAAGATTTTTAGAAAAGAAAATCGTTTAAGAGCTAAGGCTCTGATACCAAGTGAAATTCCAAGGGTGGTCCCAAGTACGGCAACTATGACGAGTGAATATTAATTAGGTTTCAAGCAAGTTTTTATATTTTTAAAAACTCAAACCCAATTTGAAAATTAAGAGATCAACAATGAAATTCAAGCACACAAGTTAAATCTAGAGGTGCAATGCAAAATAAAGAGCAAGAGTTCAAGAGAGTGTGCACCCGAGATTTAAAGTGGTTCGGTCCTCAAAACACGAGGCCTACTCCACTCCACCAACCAAACCCGTTGATGGCTTCACTATGTGATCTTCTTAACTTCGGCGAAGATCGGTGCCGATTACAAATTCTGATTACCTTTAACCTTGGTGGCAATCTTCACCACGGAGAGTGGGCTACACTTCTCCGAACACTCACCCAATACAAGTTCTTTGAGTAAGAAAAAAGGAAAAAAATCCCTCACAAGGGTTTACAAAATGTAGAAGATGTACAAATTTAGCCTATAATCCAAATCATAATCTTTAGAGGATGAGAGGCATAATCAAGTTTGATTCACTCTTTGGATGTTCAAATGGAGTTTAAGAGTGTTAGGATTGATGGTCTTGAAGTTTAGAATGCCCATATATATAGGAAAACCAAAATATGACCATTTAGTGGCATTGTGGTAATTCCTGAAAAATTCCCAACGGCTAAAAATCCGACCGTTATAGTGTTCTCGGAGTTCCGAGAAAAAATCTCGGAGTTCCGGGAATACAAACAAAAGTTGGAAAATGTCTACTGGACCATTTCTCGGAGCTCCGAGGAATGTCTCGGAGTTCCGAGCTCGGAGCTCCAAGAATTCTCTCGGAGTTCCAAGAAGCCTATGTTGAGCAGATTTTCACTTTTTGTTTTTGGGCTTCCAATTCTCAACCAAGTTGGGATTGCTATGAGGGTTCCAAGGTGTTGGAACACCACAAGGACAATCTCTTATACATTTAGGGTGTGTGAGATTAACTTAATTATGCCTCTAAAATCTAAATTAAGATTGGATCTTTTACGATCTAAATTGACTTCGATCTTCAATGCGATTCTTCAAGTCTTCAATCGTCTTGGAGTTCAATGTCTTTGGCCTTCATGATGTGGTCCAATGAGATCTTCTTGGCCTCAATCCAAGCAATGTTGTCTTAGCACCAATGTAATCTACAACTTAGACAATCAAACACATTAGTGATCATAAATCACTTGTGTATTGGAATCATCAAAATAAGATGGGAATGCCAAGGTGAAAACAATTGAGCTTACAGGTTGCTTCGTGAGGAAGATCAACTTGCCTTCAACAAGCCATAACATAACTAAAGAAAAATTTGAAGTTCTCACTTGGAAAACTTGGGACTTCTTCTCAAAACACAAACTACATAAGACTCAAGCACCACTTGTTCAAGGGGATAAAAGAAACGAATTTTATTCCATAAAGAAAAGCACTAAAACGTTTACACTTGTATGGCTATATATATATATATAGAGTTTTCAAAGCTTCCTACTTCTAAAACAATGAAAAGAAAACATCCAACAAGGAAATTTTGCTGAACTTTCTCCTCCTAAAGCTCTTCAAATTAAATCCGTAAAATCTCTCCTATTAAAATTAAAATTCGTCAAACCAACTTTTCTACTTTTCTAAAATTCCCAAAAATACTCAACTTTTCTACTTTCCCTAAAATTTCTAACTAAAGTTGGACGACCAACATGCTTGCTAAAATTCCTAAATTCCGAATAAAAAAAATCCTAAAGAAACTCTATAATGCCTTGTGATTGATCAAAGTGGCTCGTTAATCTCGACGCTGTCTCGAATTCTTCGTATTCTTGCATTGATTGACCTTGGAAGAACATGATCTTGCATAAACTTGGTCTCGATCGTCGATGCGTATCATCTATTTCTTGATAAGACGGTCTGAAATGGTCTGATCATAGATTTGATGGGTATAGATGCACATGCAACAAAAACCTATGGAGGCCAAGTAGGAGAATGTTAGAAGGGACAATTCCATTGATCTATGGTGAGTGGAAGTGGGAGAAGACTAGAGGCATTTTTTTGGGTCATCTTCAAACTCGGGTTTTGGGTCATCTTCAAACTCAGGACGAGGATAAGGATATCCTCGTCAAATTAGAGGATGCAACCAACGGACATGGCCTCAGTTCGGTTTATGATTTCTCTCCCATCAAAATTAGTTTTTCATGGATTTGAATGCCAAAGATCCATGGGATCGATTCTTGTAAAGTTAAAATAACAAAAATTACATCGGAGGACTTTTTTCCCATGTAAAATAAGTTTTTTTAGTCTTTGATCTACTCATTTTCCATGGCCATTTTTGTCAAAAAAATTTTTTTTCACATTTTCAATAAAAATTGCAACCCTACTTGACTTTGGAATTTTTTCCCGTGAAATAGTTTTTCCCATAAAACTTTTTCCATAGATCCAAACAACTCCCAGAAGAAGTATTTTTAACTGAGTCCGGTACTTATATGGAGATTTTTAACTAAACACGGGCGTGTATTTCAGTGTAAAGACACAACCCATAAAAAGAAAAGTAGGACCCACCCATTTAGATGATCTAACTTGTTCATTTGTTGGCCGCCCAATGTAGATAGGCTATTGGAGCAGCACGTATCTTATCCTCTCCCTATCTATCTGGTAGATTTAGTTTGAATTTTGAATGGGGTTTATCCATTAGGATTTAAACCAATAGGATTGTAACTGATTGTATCAATATCTGCTACTTTTATGGGATAGAAGAGATCATCCCTTGCTGTAAATATTTTATATATAGGATGCTTCTGTAAATGAGAAATACACATGGATTCAATTTCTAAAAGGCCTAGTCAGTTTTTCATGGCATCAGAGCAGGATTGATCCTTGCTATTATTTTTTCTTCATCTTCTGTTATCTTGCAACCATGTCTTCAAATAATAGTGACAACAATAATCCTGGAGCAAACAATGGCAGTTCCAACATCAATCATGGAGATCAATCAATTCGTCTTCTCCTTTCTAACTTCACCATTCGGACAACCCAGGAATGATGTTAGTTTACTAGCAACTGAATGGAGAAAACTATCCATTGTGGAAGAGGGCTATGCGTACAGCCCTTAACGCCAAGAACAAACTTTCATCGATGGAACCATTGCTCAACTAGAGGAGAATTCATCGGATTTTGCGGATTGGAGTCGCTGCAATACGATGGTACTCTCTTGGATTTGGGATGTTGTCTCTAAGGAACTCACCAACAGCATTATCTACTTCGAAACAACGAAGGAGGCATGGGAAGATCTTCAGGAACGTTTTTTACAGGGTAATGCCGCTCAAATCTATTGCATTACACGTGATATTTCAAACCATGTTCAGGACCAACTGTCTGTCCTGACTTACTATACCACACTCAAGGGTTATTGGGACAATCTTGATTCTCTAACTTCCTTTCCTAAGTGTTCTTGGGGTGCCATCAAAGAAGCTACCAACTGAAACAAAATGAACGTGTGTTTCAGTTTCTAATGGGTTAAATGAAACTTATTCCACTGTGAGAAGTTACATCCTCACTATGGATCCCTTGCCTTCCATAAACAGAGTCTATGCATTGATTCTTCAAGGTGAAAGGCAACGCAGCGTTCACCAGCGATTGTCACAACCCTTAGAAGGTGCTGCGATGGCGACTTCGAATGCAAATGGAGGTGGTCGAGGACGAGGACGAACTATTGGAAGTTTTGGAAATCAGTTTAGGGGCCGTGGGAATGGACGTGGCAGACGTGGACGAGACATGCCACGTTGTGACCACTGCAGCTATTTCGGTCATACTCGTCCTCAGTGCCGAAAGCTTTATGGAAACCAAGATAGCCACAACAATGTCTCACCTGCTGCAAGTAACACCAATAGGAAAACAACGAAGCAACAGAAAATTCCATTGCTATGCATTTATCTCCGGAGCAACATTCTCAACTAATGTCTCTGCTAAACCATGATCACAGCCTATCCTCAGCCAATTTGGCAGGTATGGCTATATCTTGTGCATCTTTACCTTCTCTGTCATCATCCTGGATCATTGATATGGGGGCGTCTGATCACATGGCATCATCGTTGGATTTTTTATCAACCAAAACCACTTTGCACCAAGCCCAATCTGTTCGTCTTCCAAATGGTGAAGTTGTTTGTGTCTCCCATAAAGGAACATGTTCCCTTTCTCCCCACTACAGTTCAGAGATGTGTTATGTATTCCTTCATTTGATTTAAATTTGCTTTCTGTAAGCAAACTAACCAAAAATCATAATTGTGCTGCTGTCTTCTTTCCGAACTTCTGTGTATTTCAGGACCTAGCAACGAAGAAGGTGATTGGTCTGGGTGAGGAACGAGATGGACTATATTTCTACAAGGACCTAGGAATAATAAATCGCTGCAATCAAGCCTCTTCATTTCAGCTTTGGCATAACTGTCTTGGTCATCCATCCAATCAACGTTTGAAAGAGCTAGCCCAAGATCTTTCACTTTCTTGTTTTGAAAATAATAGTTGTCCTTGTGAAGTGTGTCCTGTATCCAAGAAAACAAGAGAGCCTTTTTCTCTTAGTTCTAATAAAAGCTCTGTTCCTTTTGAACTTGTTCATTGTGATATATGGGGAGCATACTCAACACTGACACACACTGGAGCATGATATTTTTAACCATTGTTGATGACTTTAGCCTCTGCACATGGACCTTTTTGATGAAATTTAAAAGCGAGACTTATTCCTATATAAAACATTTTTGTGCCATGATACAAAACCAATTTAACTTAACCATTAAAATCCTAAGATCTGACAATGGGACATAATTTCTATCTTATCAAATGCAGAATTTTCTGAATGAGAGAGGAATTTTACATCAAAGATCTTGTGTCAATACACACCAACAAAATGGAGTGGTTGAGAGCAAACATAGAGAATCTACTTGAAAAAGCCCGAGCTCTTCGTTTTCAATCTGGGCTACCCATCAATTTTTGGGGAGAATGTATTTTGGCTGCCACCTACTTAATAAACTGATTACCTTCACCAATTCTCCAAGGAAAGACTCCTCATGAAGCCTTATTCAATACCAAACCAACCTATCAGCACCTGCGTGTGTTCGGATGCTTGTGTTATGCTCACACCAAAACACATGACAAGTTTGCTCCACATGCACGGAGATGTGTGTTTACTGGCTATCCTTATGGACAGAAAGGATACAGAGTTTTTGACTTGGATGAACAAAAATTCTATGTTAGCAGGGATGTAGGCTTTCATGAGACTCAATTTCCATTTATCAAAGAGAAGACCATCAATTCTGAACCTCCACATTTGTCAACACCCATCCCAATAATTGAAGATAATTTTTTACCAACCATCAACAAACCCACTACGGTTACTTCACCTATCCCTTCTACAGTAGAAAATACACCATCATCAATCCCCACTAGCAACACTACCTTCGCACAAATCCTCTCGCACACATCAACCACCCAGATGGCTTGCCGATTTTGAGTGCTCTCAAGTTGCTTCCTCACCCACAAGCAGTCACGCTTCTTCCAAGGGTCTTCACACAGGTATTAATTACCCACTTGCTGATTATGTTTCCTATCATAAATTTTCAAATGCTCATCAAGCTTTCCTTTCCTCCATATCCACAAACCATGAACCTAGAACCTTTAATTCTAAAATTAAAGATGCTCGTTGGAGGCATGACAGCAGAGATAAAAGCACTTGAATTGAACCGCACTGGGAGGTTACCCCCTTGCCACCAGGGAAGCATGCAATCGGGTGCAAGTGGGTATGCAAAATCAAATATAATGCCGATAGAAGTATCAGGCGATACAAAGAGCGACTTGTAGCAAAGGGATACACCCAAGCAGAAGGAATTGATTACAACGAAACGTTTTCTCCAGTGGCCAAGCCAGTCACTGTTCGTTGTTTACTTGCCATTGCAGCTGAAAAAGGATGGCCACTTTTCCAATTAGACGTTAACAACGCCTTTCTCCATGGAGATTTAGACGAGGAAGTGTACATGCAATTACCTCCAGGATTTCCTCGAAAAGGGGATCATGGTGAACATCTTGTCTGTCGCTTAAAAAAATCACTGTACGGGCTCAAGCAAGCTTCTCGTAATTGGTTCTCCAAGTTCTCAACATCCCTTCTTCAAGCTGGGTTTCAACAGTCTAAAGCTGATTACACCATGTTCACTCTCAAAGTCAAGGACAGGATCACCATTATTCTAGTTTATGTCGACGACATAATACTCACCGGCAATGATACAACTTCCATTGCTTCCGTCAAACGATTCTTACATAGCCAGTTCAAACTCAAGGATCTCGGTTTGCTTAAATATTTCCTAGGTATTGTAGACACCCCATTTTGACCGTCCCCTAATCCCTCCATTTTTTGTGTAAAAACTTATCAAGTCAGTGAGATAGGACTCCAAATTGTACCCTAAGCTAGGTTAGGGTCCCACCAAGGTCCCTGCAAAATTTCGTCGAAATCCGAGCACGTTTGCCTAATGAACGAGCTAAGACAATGTCGTGGTGCAAGTTCAGAAAGTGGGGTGAATGTATCCTGAGAGGGGGAGAATTTATCCTAGATAGTGCCGACCCAGTTTCGAATAGGACACGATCCGTCCGTGCGCCTCATCATCTTTTCGCGCAACTGCGCGCTCATCAAAATTAGAGTGCCGATATCAACCTCCCATTTTACCTATAAATAAAGGCTTAAGCCTCATTTGTGAAGATCAAGGGTTTTCTTTTTTTTTTAGAGAGAGAGAGAGAAAAGAGAGGGATCCTTCTGAAACCCTATCACATCCAAACCCTAATCATCGAAACCCTAATTTGCTTATTCATTTTCATCTTCTCCGATTTGAGGCTCTCTTTTCTGGTCAAGCTCCGGCGTAGTTTTCTTCTCCGATTCGAATAAGAGATCTTTTATTTTATTCTCGATCTAGCTATTCCATTTGAGATTCAGATCTAAGAAATAAAAAGAGAGGATTTGCATTTCTGTTCAAAGAGTATCGCTAGCACACCGATCATCTTCTCCGGCGAGATTGCCGGAGCTCCGGCCTCATTTTTTTATTGTATTCCATCATAGTGTTGTTGGATCTACTATTCTGTCATCTTTTCTTTGCTAGATTTTAGTTAGAAACCCTAGATCTAAAGCTCTAGAAACCTTATTTTCTCATCTTCTCTGTGATGCTCGCCGGAATCCGGCAAAACTCCATGTAATCCGGTTTTTTATTTTTATTCGGATCCAGTGAACTCAAACATTTCAGTTTCAAGAGAGAAAAATCAGAGGGAGAAGAGAGAGATTGGGAGTAAAGAAGAGAGAATACATCATGTTTTCCTTTTGATTATCCTTGCTCTATAAATTGATCAAAAGAGTAGAAGGAAGATAAGAAGAAGAAGGAGAGAAGATTGCAGAGAGAAGAAATCCGGCAATTTTGCCGTTGGATGCATCGGATTTAGTCCCATCTCTAGAAACCTTGTTGAAGGACTTTCATATTTCAAAGGATTTGCAAGGATTTTCAGGTATGGTTCTTATGAAAAAACTTTATGCATAATGTTTTCTTAAGGCAATCTGATCGAAAGATAAAAAAAAATTTATGCAGAAATCAAGGTATGATTTTGTTTTTTAAAGAAAAAAAAACTGGTTCTGATCTTGATAGTAATTCATGTTGGAGTGGCAGTAGTATTGAATACTTTGAATGATTGCTAGGTAACAATATTCCTATTGAGATGATTTAGAAAGATAAATGCTTGTCTTCATATTTTGATTATAGCCTGTCATGATCCTCTGCATTTATTTCTTTTATGTATAACTAATATGCTTGGCGTATTATTCATCAAATTCATATTTAACAAGATGATTATATGGTTGTCTTAGTAGAAATTATGTTTGAGCACTGTAGTGTAGGTTTAGGCATCAAATTTTAGTATATGTATTATCTCATTGTGAGAATATTTCATACAATCATATGCTCTGTTCTTTTCAACGTGACCTGTACCTTGTATATGCTTGGGTTTATATATTGGAAAGATGAGCTTTCCCTTAAAAATTTGCATGTAGTTCAAAAATACAATCGGACATATAACATGTGAGTGATCCAAGCCATTTATTACTTTACATCAAATCAGGACAAAATGTGCCCAACTACCTTTATTCATGAGATGAAGATGGCTAGGTTTGTTTTCTTTCTATTTTGGGGTTCAGGTTACTCATTCTAAGGTAATTAGATTTTGGAGGAGATATATAATTAGAGGAACTGTAGTTATCTTTGTCTTGAGGTTTGGGTGGTCAAAAGACCTAAAAGGGAACATGGTTAGGCTGCTGTTATCCAAATTGTTTTGCTTGAGTCAAAGGCATACGTCCATTGCTTATGGGATGCATGATGTTCCCTATTATCTTGTGATATTGTCCTGCATCATCTTGTTCTCTAATCAATCAATTTTAATTGTTCTGTTGCTATAATTACTTGATCCTGATAACCATTTAAATTCGATCTAATAAATTAGTAGTTTGTGTGTTGTAGCAGCCCTCGCCTCCTTGTTTTGGCAGCCACACTCCTTTGATAATGGCAGCCACCTCTTTAATTATTGGCAGCCCTCATACCTTTTGTAATGGTAGCCCCTACACATTTGTGATATGTACAGCCCTCATACTTTTTATAATAGCAGCCCCACACCTTTGTGATATGTATAGCCCTCTCATACCTTTCATAATGACAACCCTCACGCCCTTGCTATTGGCAGCCCTTACACCTTAATAATTACACCATTTGTCTATTTTTTTTCTTCTCTAGTTATGTACTCACAGAAATTGATATTTACGCCTTATTGTAAGACCAATGATCTTTTTTTTTAAATATTTTTGTGTGTGTATGTACCATAGTCACAGTGTAGATAGATCTATTTTTTTTTAGAAGTCCAAGGTAGTTTTCATATCTTTTCATTTTTGTTCTGGTAATCAGAGGTGAGTAGTGTGTTCAAATAATTGAACTGTTTATCCCTATCAGCTTTAAATGATTTCTTTGGAAGCCCTATTGATTGTGTGAATATTGATGGTTTCTGTCGAGAAATTCTATAATACTTTGAGTCCACTCGTTCAGAAATTCACACTGTGCGTGTCCCTTAAATGCTTTTCTCTATAGCCTCTATGTCCCTCATGTATGTTGCTTGCATTCCCAGTTAGGGGCTTATTCTATTGCATTTTCATCTTGTTTCCTCCACAATGAAATTCCACCTGGAGAAAAGGTGAAATTAAATTTCTATTGTCTTGCGCATGTTCAGTTTGATCTCATTTCAGCCTAGTTATATTTCCATTGTCATATATATGTTTAGCTTGATTTCATTTCAGTTCAGTTATGTCTTCATTATCATGAGCACGTTCAGCTTGACCCTATTCTAGTTCATTTATGTTTCCACCACGAATGTATGTTCAGTTTAGTCATATTCCATGTCAGCTATATCTCTCTGTTTGTATACATATTCGGTCTATGATTTGTATGTGGTAAAGATCAACTCATCCATCTATAGTTCAGTCCCTGTTTTGTGTAGTATAAGGTTATCTTATTCTTGCACAGTTCATGTGCCTGTACAACCCCATGTCTATATGGTTTTATGCCTGTACAGCTCAGTGTTTGTATAGTTTAAGGCTTATATAGTTATATTGTTTAGTGCTTGTACAGTTCAATGCTTGCATAGTCTAATGCCTATACAATTTAGAGCTTGTATAATAAGATGTTCAAGTAGTTTAGTGCTTGTATAGATAGTGCAACAATCTGTGTTGCTAATTATATCGATTGGTGCTGACTTCATTTCTTTATTTAGTCCAGCCATATTTCAGTTTTCTGTACGAAAGGGGTTATAGATTAGTTTAAATGGATGTCTGTTCTACATGCTTGTTTTATTTACAGTTAACATTCTAGTTTATTGTGTAATTCTATTAACCATAGTTCTTGTTGGATGAAAGCATTAACTCCATTTTAATCTTGTTTAAGACATCCTTAGCATATTTACATCCTTATAATATTATATTCTTTTCCATTTGCTTTTGGGTCCAGATTACTTGTTCAAAGGTTTTTAGTCGCTGTCGAGAACTTGTTATTGGAGAAACTGTAATCATTTTTAAATTCCAGGTTTAGGTAGTCAAAGGGGCTGAAAAGGGGATATAGTTAGGTTGATCGGCATTTAGTTGTTCATTCAAATTAAAGAGAATCTTTAGTTAATCTAATAAATATTCATTGTTTTATTTCATATCCTGTTAAGTTAGTCATTAAAAGAGGAAGAAGGTCAAAAGATAAATTTTCAATTTCCAGTTTTTAGAATATAGTGCTGGAAATCTGAACTTTCATATTTTTGGGGTGCTTAAACCCAGAGTTATCCAGATATACAAACTAGAAAGTTGTAGATTTTTTTCCATAGATAGGAATACATATAAATTTTGCTAAATTTGGATAAGAATTGAGTAAGTTATGCTCATTTCAAGTTTTTTGTGGAAAAGTGGGTTCAAATGGGTGGTTTCTTGTTTTCCGTTCACATATGGCCGGAATTGGCTGGGGATCCGAACATAAAAGTTTTAGGGGATGTTTTTAAAAATAATTTTTATGTTTTGTAAAACTTCCAATTCTAAGTGTATAAAGAGTTACATTCAAATTTCGTTTCTAATGTGAGTGGAAGCCCACTTTTTGACAGCAAAGGAGAAAATGGTAATTTCGGGCTGTTGACGGTGAAAATTGGCCAAAGTGGTAAACTAAAAAGTTGTTCCTCTACTTTTAATAAACAACTTTTATTTCTACCATTTTCAGATTTGGAGTTCTTGAGGAAGAAAATTTTTAATTAGACTTCATGTTTTTTTTTTAGAAGTTTTACCTAGGTCGGTCGATTGGGCTGCAGAAAGTAATGTTTTATTTTTTTTCTTCTTTCTTTGAGAGAAGAAATGTGTTTCCTCCTCTAGTATGCATAGGCATGGTATAATATGTTTAGATATCTTCTGGTTTGCTTGCTATATTTTACTTGCCTCTTCTTTTGAAACTTATCGAGACTTATTAGTAGGCCACCCTTGTTGGTTATTACCTCTCTTATTAGAGATTAGTATTCTTAGACATTTGTTCTCTTATTGCAAGCGCGGTGAAGGCGATAGCCCAAGCCCATCTTTAGGGGACTTGAACAGTCCGAGTAGCGCTCCCCTCTTTTGGTTATAAGACTAACTCAGTCTTTTAGATAAGAACCTTGAAACCAGAACCCCACTAGGAGACACACTATGTCTCGTAAGGCACACCTCCCTTGGAGACAAGCCTTATTTAGAGCCTACCCCTTAGAGTATCTATCCAAGTTTCACAAGTAAAATACCCTTATTAGTAGAAGACCAACTAGGTCTGTCAGTTGCTCATATCCCTGTTTATCATTGCATGGGCAATGAAAGAGTTATCTAGAGCCCACCTTTTAGGGAGACCAGCTATGTCTCAGCAGAAAAGTCAAACATTTTGGAGACAGGCTTTGTCTCATTGGTCATAAGGTTCTCAGAGTTTAGGAGACTTACCTAGTCTCAATGACACTTTTATTTGTCCTCTCTTCTATAGGAGACAGGCCATGTCTCATAAGCATCACCTGTCATTTTTTTCTTTTAAAAGACTAGCCTAGTCTCACTGGCATCGTTCTACCCTTTTATAGAGCTACTGGTTTCGAGTCTGTCCTTAGCTAGAGTTAGCTAGATAATCAGTTTTTAGCATACGAGTTAGCATAGGAGTCAGTCATTCAGTGTCAGGAGTCAGTCCTTCAGTGTCAAGAGTCTGTCCTATCATCATAGGGGTTAGGATTATGTCTAACATCTCATAAAGTCATGTGTTTTTTTATCCACTCCTGCAAGGTATAGGATGTTGTCCAACCCTTGCAGAGGTGTGATTCTGTCCAGTTCCCCCGCAAAGCATAAGATGTTGTCCAACCTTGCGGGATATCAGGAGTCCGTCCTACCCTTATGATGATAGGATTCTGTCCTCTTGAGTCAAAAACAGCAAAAACACTTGAAAAATATCTGAAAAGCCAAAAATCTCAAAAGTCTTAAGTCATTAGGAGTAGTTAGGAAGGTCTGTTCCGAACTACGTTGGCTTGATCCCTTTCCACGGGGTATGTAGTGCAGCTTGGGATCCACATCCCAAGTCCAGCCAAACCTTTAAAAAGGAGCATTTCAAAGTTTCAAAAAATACAAAAACTTCTTCAAAACCTTTTCAAAAAAAAAGATCTTCCTCTAGAGTTAGGAGTCTGTCCTAGCTATTTGGGATGTTTTAGAGTTAGGAGTCTGTCTTGTTTGTGTTGATTTGGTGTGTCTTGTCGTGTGAGTGTCCCTAGAGTTAGGAGGCCTCGAGTTGATCGGTTAGACATTTAGTCGAACTGATGGCTAGACTAGGAAGCATATAGTCAGCCCATGGTTTTCATTAGGTTGCACAGTCTAGCTACATATAGGATGTAGGGCCCATCTGCATTAGCTTAAGACTAATCAACTTGCATTAGTTAGGGCATATAGATAGTCCTAAAAATTACAATTCATTTGAACTTAAGCAATAGTGCAAAAAACTTTAAAAATCAGTCGAGTCTAGTGGATCGAGTCTAGGATAGCGGTTCTAGATGGTTAGGCATCGTAGTTTAGAATAGGTCATCGAACTACGTTGATTCTGATTCTTCCCGAGGCCGGGATACGTAGAGCAGCCAGGGTGGATGGCCATTCTGGTCCGAGTCAAGTATTGCATTAGAGTTTTAGGATTCATCTTGTCGAGTCGTGTATAGAGTTGAATTGTGTTGTGTGTTTTGTTGTGTTTTCTTACTTTCAGTTACAGATCCTATACTTTTAGCTGTAGCATGCATGTGTTTGCACACCAGAACTTAGACACCAATCAGGTATGACATTCGTAACCTAGTTATTCTTAGGTGACACTCATTTCACTTCTTTTATGTGTGCTTATTAATCATCTCTGAGACATGCATGATTAGATAGACGTCTTCTCGGAGATATGTGTTCCCATTTCATATGACTTTCGTCAAAAACTCTTCAAAATCAATAAATAAATGGCATAAGAGACCAGGTGTTTGCACTTGGCGGATGAGGTGCTCTTCGGACCTTCCAAATTCGTAACCAGGCATGAACCTTCTTTTATATCTCTGGTTATCCATTGCAACAGAGCATTGTATGAGATCCAAGGCCCACTTCCTTGGATGACGACTCTTCTTTGTTTAAGGTACGTCTCGAATCTGGGCTAGTCCCCGAATCGAGAGGTATCTCACCTTATATCGCCACTCATGATGTGAGTGGTACATTCTTTCGAGAGTTCCTTGGTAGAGCTCTCCATTCACGTGGATGATCCTGAGAGAGACCTTCTCATGAGGGCTCGTCCCCCGTCTCTCTCGGATCGGGGTCCACAGGTATTGAATTTGCTTGATCCAAGGAAGGTATCTTTCTTTCTCAACGAAAGTATACTCTGGATATTTTGGAAGAAACCGGTTTACTAGGAGCAAAACCCGTTTCATTTCCTATGGAGCAGAACTTAATACTCAATGCAGATGATGGAACTCTTCCTAGTGATCCTGGCCCTTATCGGCGACTTGTTGGACGTCTTATCTATTTAACCATTACGAGACCAGAGATTACTTTTTCTGTTAATATGCTCAGTCAGTTCATGCAGGCACCGCGACAACCCCACATGGATGCTGCCATGCGTATCCTTCGATACCTCAAATCCAGCTCGGGAAAGGGAATTTTGATGCCATCATCAAACACTTTTCAATTATATGGTTACTCGGACTCTGACTGGGCCAGATGCCCCACTACTCGTCGATCCATTGCCGGATACTGTACTTTTCTCGTCAACAGCCCTATTTCTTGGCGAACAAAGAAACAATCGATTGCTTCTCGCTCATCTGCCGAGGCCAAATATTGTGCGATGGCAATCACAACTTGTGAGCTCGTTTGGCTTAAGTATCTTCTTCATGACTTAGGAATTATTCACTCGCAACCTATGAAATTATACTGTGACAATCAGGCCTCGTTAGACATTGCACTACAAGAAACAAGCTCTTTAGTGGCGAAAAAAGCCGTCACTAAATATCTTGAAGTCGTCACTAAAAGGTTTTAGTGGCGACAAACTCGTCGCCACTGAGTCGCCACTATAGGTGTGTCACTAAATATAATAATGACAACTTTAAAATATCGCTACTAGATAGATATCTTTTAGTGATGACTTCAAGATATGCTTAACCTAACCCCAGGTTACTCATCAAAAAAAAAAAAAAAAAAGAGGAAATGTGTGTCATACCCGACACAAAATCAACAAACTTAAAGAGATTTACATATGAAAATCATCTATCCTCAACACCATTTCCAGTAGACAAAGAATCTACTTGAATATAACAAAATAAATCCAAGAAGTGGAGAAAAAGTTAAAAGAAAATAAAATTCAACAGACTTATGCCGAAGACGAAAAAATTACAGTTGTCTGTACGCTTTAAATCACGTCATCAGTTCCCTCGATCAAGAATAATAGTTAACTTTTTAATCATACAATCAAGCCAAGCTTAATAATGAAGGAAATTTATATGAAATGTTCATTAGTGATCTTTTTTTGAATGGCATGTTTCCTGTTCATTAGAGATTTTTACCAACAAATCTCTCATATGATCTTGGATTCATTCATGAAAAGTACAGGCGTGAAATTACATAATCAGAGACCCTAATTCTCCAATCAAAGAGAGAAAATTGCACATAGACAATACTTCAAATCTTGATCCAGGCAAACTAGACAATACTTTTTATTAATAAATCCATTCACGAAGAAGAAATGCACACATCCATAGAGGAAGCTGAACTACATAAACCAAGAAAAAGCATAAGCAAAAAACCTAAGAAGGGAAATACCTGGAAAATGGTGGGATGAGAATGGAGATCGATAAACCGAGAGATGGAGGTGGAGAGAACACCAAAATTGTGAATCCTCGGTCCTTTGTGAGAAACCCTAAGAAGATAAAACTCTAAAACTGAAAGAAGAAAAATCCCTAAAAAACAGAATCGTGCTCACTATGCTATCTTGAGAAGTGAGAACGTCAAAAATAGAATTTTTTTTTTTTGTTTTGATAATTTAGCTGGGGTTAGGCAAGACCCCTACCAGATTTGATTAAAAAAAAAGAAACAAAATACAAAAGGGGGCCTGGAACAAAACCAGGCAGGAAAAAGGGCACCCACCCAAATACAATCGAAACCCAGAAAAGAGAAAAATTACAATCGAGGATGTTAGAATTCCGAGGAGTCTAGAGCCATACAGTCCAGGAGAAGTGGAGAGATGGTAGGAAGGTCGAGATCTTCACCTTTATACGAGAAATCAAGTTTAGAAAGGACATCAGCCACTGCATTTCCTTCTCTCCAGATATGGGAAGCTTTCCAAGAGTGGAAATTCTGCAGCGATCTTCTTATATGTGCCAGGACAGGGATAGCCTCCACGGGCATTGAGCATTGTTATTAATAATGTTTACCGCCAATGATGAATCCGATTCAATCCAAACTTTTGAAAACTTATGTTTTGCTGCTAGTTGGATTCCCATTAGAATAGCTTGCAGCTCAAGGAGGTTGATTGGATCCTTTTCAGCACAGACAGTAGCCGAGAACCATTTTAGACAGTGGCCCTTGTGGTTTCTAATGACGCCTCCCAAACCCCTCTTCCATTCAAAAGAGAAGCATCAGTGTTAATCTTAACCTAGGGATCAGAGGGCTTTTCCCAAATGCAAAACTTGGCTATTTTTTGCTTCGGGTAGCAGGGGAGATTTAAAATTTTTGAGCAACAGATACTGTTTTGATTTACCAAATCATTTCTTTGCAACTCTATGAGCTTGGTCCTAACAATAGCCAGAATGTGGGCTAATGTTTGTTGTTGTGTTGGAGAGCCTTGCCATGGGCTCTTTCATTTCTTTCCAACCAAATAGAATAAATGGAAGCCTGGAAGAGAAGACGAATAGCAGTACTGAGCTGACCTTTACCCTTGAAGCTGTTTCTGATCCATTCTTCTTCAGAGTGCAGATTCAAGATTCTCCTTTTAATTTTCAGGTTCTTTAGAATAATCCCCCAGATCCATTTTGAGTACCCACATTCGAAAAAGATGTGATCTATGCTTTCCGAGCTTGAAAACAATTTAGGACTAAAATGGACAAACAAAATGGGTGAAGGACATTTGCACCCACTTCAGAAAAATTGGAATATTGAGGGGGGCAAAGGGTAGATTTGGGATTGAGATTTTTTTGCGCGCAAGAGACGTGAGAAATCAATTTTAACACATGAGAAATCCCTTTTTGGTTCCTTTTTCCTTCTGTGATTCTCAACAAGTTTTTACAGTCAAGTATTTTCAAAAGGTACTCTACGGCTTACAATAAAGGATGATCCAAACTGTCCATATGAAAGGCCACAATGTAAATAGGTTGTGCCCAAAAAATCATCTGTAAAGGATGATCCCAACCCTCCTATCTATAGTGGAACTGCAAATTATAGAACCTCTATAGATCGTAGGGTTGGGATCATCCTATAGGAATGATTTTTTGGGCAAAACCAATATAAGCTATGGTCACTAAGGACGGTTTGGATCATCTTATAGTGTTGTCCGTAATGTAGTTTTTTTTAAAAAAAATACGGACTATAAGGGCTTACATAGGGGTGCAACTCGGATTGATTTTTTGGAATTCGGGTTGAACTTTTATCTTAAAGTCGGGTCGGGTTCGGGTGATTCCTATTCATTTTTAGCAAAAGCGCAACCCGACCTGACCCGACCCGACCAAGTTGTACTCCCAGACTTACACATATAAAAACTCGTGTTTTGGAGCCCTAATGGATTGAGTTATATAGTGCTTATTTACCCGTGTGCAAAATTGAACGCCATTTAATACCAAAGCCAGATTCGCTCAAGTAATTACCTAATTAGCGACTTTTCATTTATAAAGGGCAGGTAAATGTTAACTTCCAGGTGCATTTTCTAAACACAGCAAAATACATACGACGAACTTTTTTGGGGAACAAGGCTGCTGCGCAGGAATAAACCCTACCAGCGTTTCAAATTTATGTAAACCGGTGTATGTATGTGTTAGGTCTAAAATTGGTAACAGGTTATGGTAGGGCCGGAAGGGCTGATCTGGCAGGCCACAGCTGAAAGGCTAATGGAGTCCTGCGCTGCACAAGGGCCCAGAGAAGAAAACAAAGGGTCAGAGGACCAACCCGGAGTGGTGCTCCGGACGGGCGCTTCGACACTCAAGTCAGTATGAGCAAGAGTGCAGAGCAATGTCAGAGCAAAAGCTTAGGGTTTTGATTTTCAGATCCCTCACCTTAGCACAAGTGAAGGCTATTTATAGTGATTCTGAGCCACCTGTCCAGGACAGGTGATAGTTCTGAGCCACCTGTCCAAGACAGGTGGAGGCCTCTGTATGGACCAGGTCTCATACCTAGGAGAGGCAGGTGGAAGTCCCTGATTGGCCCAGGTGTCACACCTAGCAGGGACAGGTGTTGGCTTTGTAGCGGTCCCTGTGAGGGCCACGCGTCAACAGCCAATTGGTTGCTGAGTTCGGACCCATCAGTGCTGAGTTCGGACCCCATCAGTTGCCCCCTGGTTCCCCGAGTCGTGACAGCGGCTAGGGGAAGCAAAAAGAGGGTTAAAATAGCATCTGGCCGGCCTTAAGGCCTCTGGGCAGCTGAGGCCGGCCTCAAGCAGGGGCCAGGAAAAACCGCGGTGGCCGGGGGCCTCTGGGCGGCCTGGTCCGGCCTTGAAACTTGGCCTGAAGGAGCACGGCCGGGTAGGAGCCCCTGTGCAATCCAGTCTGGCCGGCCAAACCTCCTGGGCGTCGTGGCCGGGCAGATTTTCTGGACGGGGCGGCTAGGCCGGACAGGTCCTCTGTCGCCTAGTGAGTGCGCCGCATCCTGTCCGGCTCCGGCTAAGGCGTTGGACGGCCAGGCCGGACAGATCTTTTGTCTTCTAGCAAACGCGTCATATCCTGTCCGGCTAAGCCTTCTGAGCGGCTAGGCCGGGCAGGTCTTTTGTCGCGTAGCGATTGCGCCATATCCTGTCCGGCTTCGGCTAAGGCGTTGGACGGCCAGGCCGGACAGATCTTTTGTCTTCTAGCAAACGCGTCATATCCTGTCCGGCTAAGCCTTCTGGGCGGCTAGGCCGGGCAGGTCTTTTGTCGCGTAGCGATTACGCCATATCCTGTCCGGCTTCGGCTAAGGCGTTGGACGGCCAGGCCGGACAGATCTTTTGTCTTCTAGCAAACGCGTCATATCCTGTCCGGCTAAGCCTTCTGGGCGGCTAGGCCGGGCAGGTCTTTTGTCGCGTAGCGATTACGCCATATCCTGTCCGGCTTCGGCTAAGGCGTTGGACGGCCAGGCCGGACAGATCTTTTGTCTTCTAGCAAACGCGTCATATCCTGTCCAACTAAGCCTTCTGGGCGGCTAGGCCGGGCAGGTCTTTTGTCGCGTAGCGATTACGCCATATCCTGTCCGGCTTCGGCTAAGGCGTTGGACGGCCAGGCCGGACAGATCTTTTGTCTTCTAGCAAACGCGTCATATCCTGTCCGGCTAAGCCTTCTGGGCGGCTAGGCCGGGCAGGTCTTTTGTCGCGTAGCGATTGCGCCATATCCTGACCGGCTTCGGCAAAGGCGTTGGACGGCCAGGCCGGACAGATCTCTTGTCTTCTGGCGAACGCGTCATATCCTGTCCGGCTAAGCCTTCTGGGCGGCTAGGCCGGGCAGGTCTTTTGTCGCGTAGCGATTGCGCCATATCCTGACCGGCTTCGGCAAAGGCGTTGGACGGCCAGGGCGGACAGATTTCTTGTCTTCTGACGTCATCACTTTGCACTTTGGAACTTGTACCTCGCATTTAATGCGGACGGTGCATTTAATGCGAGCGGCGCATTTAATGCGGTAGGTGACGTGGCGCACTCCGGCTGGTGGGAAAAGGGCGGGATTTTTCCCGCTCTTCCAAGCCTATATATACCGGAGTTTTTACTCCTCATTTTTCACTTTTTACAATCTTCTCTCCTTCTCTGCTGCTCGGCTACTCAAATTTCTGCCCGCCTCGGATCAGTGAGCCCGGAGATCTTCGATCAACACCTTAGTTCGGTAATTTCTCTTAGCTTTTCTTTTCCTTTTAATGTCTAGCACTAGTTCCGAGTCGGACTCTAGCTCAAAGGAGTCCGGTTCGACTAGTAGTACGGGGTCCGGGGCGTCGGAGAGGACGAGGAGATAATAATCGTAGTAGACAAGGAGAGCGGAGAGGAAGAGATTGTGGACTTAGACACAATCCCGGTCCGTGGGGACGGACCGCACCGGGTAGAAACCAGCGACAACGAAGAACACGTTGAAGTTCCTCGCTTGCCGCGCGCACCCGTCGAGGTGATAGCGGAGGCAAGGATGGAGGCCAACCCACAGTACAACATCGGGGCCCTGTACGAGGCGAATCATCTGGGGCCGGGCAAACTTCAGACCGTCAGGGACAAATACTGCATCCCTGATCGGTACCTTTTGAGGGCGGCCGTTGAAGGGGACCGGGCCAGCAACGATAGTGCAGATCTCTGCCTATACGAAGAAGCCTTACGGGCTGGGCTCAGGCTTCCCTCGCATCCATTTTTTGTCGACGTGCTGAATTATTACGGGCTGGCGGTTACACAGGTCGTGCCGAACTCTTGGAGGACGCTGATCGGCTTCCTGTAGCTTTTGGGAGTTCGGCTCCGTAGGAACCCCACCCTGCCCGTCTTCAGGATGTGTGCGCACCTGAAGAGGCACAAGGACGGCGGTTGGATCTACATCAGCCAACGGCCCGAAGTAAAAATGATCACTGGCATACCTACTTCCATTCACACATGGAAGAACAGGTTTTTCTACGCTAGGGACACCGAGCAGGGCTCCCACTGGCCGTTCTCATTGGAGTGGAGAACGCCAGACACCAAGAACCTTAGTCGGAAGCCAGCCCTTAAGGGCTATGACTACATGACCTTCGCTTTGATCAAAGAAGAGCTGAAGCGCGGTCAAATAAACTGCTCGGAGTTCTCCGAGGAGGCCGTCCTGGTAGAGCTCGGTATCAGCCGTGCGACGCCGGCACGTACGTAGACTTTTTTAGGCCAACTCTTATTTTTTGAACTGTTCCTTTCTTTTCTCTTTTTTTTTATAGTTCTAACTCTGTTCTGTTTTCACGTTCAGAAATGGTGAAGCAGATGTCCATGATGGACAGAATCAGGCAGAGCTCCCAGGCGTCCCCAACGCATGAGCAGCCCTAACCCAAGGGCAAGAAAAGAAAGGTGCCGGAGTCAACTCCGGCAATGGTCGCACTGGCTGCGCCTCTCAAAAGCAGCCGGGCGACACATAAGCTTGCAGTTAAGCCGAGCCGGCCAAATCTCGTCGGGCAGAGCTCCGGGTCTGCACGGGTGACAGAGCCCCAACAAAGCGGGCCAGTCCTGGGCATCCCTGCCGCCACAGCGGCGAGAGGCGACAACGTCTTCCGCCCAAACTGGGCAGTGCAGAAAACGGACACCGGTCTAGGGGATAGCCGGGTGGCCACATAATTGATGTACCAGGGCGTCCTCCCACGCGACCGACGGGAAGTCGAGAAAGAGGCGCCGGAGACCTGTGCAGAGGCGATCGCCTCCGCCCTCTATCAGCTCCAAGTGTACTCTAGGGATATGGCGAAGAAGAGTTATCTCTTCTCTGAGACGCTCACACAGATACAGTCCGAGAAGGGCGAGCTCCAAAAGGATAAGGACGGGCTTAGCGAAGCCGTCCAAGTCAAAGAGGCCGAATGCAACAGCCTGAAGGACGAGGTGCAGAGGGTCAAGAACCAGGCCGTGCAGGATCTCCTAACTGCGAGGGAGAGAGCCGATCAGAGAGAAAAGGCGGCTATCGAGGCGGCCGTGAAAGCGGCAGTGCGGGAGGCCGTGCAGAAGACCGAAGAGAGGAAGGACACACAGTTCTTCAACCTGGGTCTCCAAGCCTATAAGGCGGGGTTCCTTCTCTGCTCCGAGCAGGTTAAGAAGGCTCACCCTGACATCTCTCTGGACGGACTGGCCGTCCCGTATGCACCTTCAGAGGAGGAAGAGGACGAGGAGGAAGAAGGCGAGCTGGACTCCTCCCAACCCATCGAGGTAGAACCAGAAGTCGTTCTGGCTTCAGAGGTCGCCCCTCCAATTGCCGAGGCCGGCCAGGTTGCAGCCCTTACTGCAGAGGCAGTCACCGACGAGGTGGCCGACGGGGAGGCCTGAGTGGCCGGGCAGATCTCCTATCCTTAATTTTTGTTTGTAAATTTTTGTAATGGCCCACGAGGCTCATTCTTTGTAAGCCAGCTCGGCGAAAAGAGCACTTTTGTGATATGAATAAAATTCAATTTTGTCTAACTGTCTGTACGGCTGCCTTGTTTTTTGTATTTATGACGTCTGTGCTTCTTCCTTATCTTTCTGCCGAGCCGGAGTGGTTGACCGGATGTCATTGGCCGGAGTGAACCACTTCTGTCTCCAAGTTTGCAAACACTTAGAGTATTTGAGGTGGTTTTTCACTTGGGCGGGTCCGTGGTTGGAACTGATCTCCACACCAAATTGGACGCGCCGGAGTGCACTACTGCCGTCTGCAAACAATTAGTCTTTTTGGCGTCTAGCGATTGCGCCATATCCTGTCCAGCTTAGGCTGTGGGCGGCCAGGCCGGGCAGGTCTTTGAGGTGGTTTCCACTAGGGCGGGTCCATGTGGTCGGAACTGATCTTCACACCAAATTGGACGCGCCGGAGTGCACCACTGCCGTTCTCTAAGTCTGCAAACACTTAGAATGAGAGCTAAGTCCGCAAACACTTAGAGTCTTTTTGGTGTCTAGCGATTGCGCCATATCCTGTTCGGCTAAGGCTCTGGACGGTCAGGCCGGGCAGGTCTTTGAGGTGGTTCACCACTAGGGCGGGTCCGTGTGGTCGGAACTGATCTTCACACCAAATTGGACGCGCCGGAGTGCACCACTGCCGTTCTCTAAGTCTGCAAACACTTAGAATGAGAGCTAAGTCTGCAAACACTTAGAGTCTTTTTGGCGTCTAGCGATTGCGCCATATCCTGTCCGGCTAAGGCTGTGGGCGGCCAGGCCGGGCAGGTCTTTGAGGTGGTTTCCACTAGGGCGGGTCCATGTGGTCGGAACTGATCTTCATACCAAATTGGACGCCCCGGAGTGCACCACTGCCGTTCTCTAACTCTGCAAACACTTAGAATGAGAGCTAAGTCTGCAAACACTTAGAGTCTTTTTGGCGTCTAGCGATTGTGCCATATCCTGTCCGGCTAAGGCTGTGGGCGGCCAGGCCGGGCAGGTCTTTGAGGTGGTTTCCACTAGGGCGGGTCCATGTGGTCGGAACTGATCTTCACACCAAATTGGACGCGCCGGAGTGCACCACTGCCGTTCTCTAAGTCTGCAAACACTTAGAATGAGAGCTAAGTCTGCAAACACTTAGTGACTCAAAAATGAGGGGCACTGTTTAGTGACAACTCCACTTTATTTCTCTTTGAAATCTAATTACAGAGATTCTTTACAGGCCTTCAAAGGCAAGAGAAAAGACATCTGTATTGGCTCTGAGGAACTGAGCAAGATCCTGTTGCGCGGCCTTTGACAGGGCAGAGCCGATCTGGACAACCCTCAGGTAGTCATCGTTGTACAAAGGGACGCATTCTTCCCTTTCAGTGCCGCTGCATAGCACTGCCTCGACTGGGGCTGATCCCCTCTGAGAACCCCTACACCTCCTGGTGTAGTGAACTTCATCTTCTGATGATAGGCGGAGGGAACAGCTCGGAGGAGATTCTGGCCGGGGCGTCCTAGGATAGCATTGTAGGCCGACTTGGCCCTTACCACCAAGAAGTTCACCATGGCGAAGGACTGGCAGGGCGGCTCCCCGATAAGAACTGGAAGCTCGATCTGCCCTTCAACTTTGACAACTTCTCCGGAGAACCCGAACAGGTCAGAGTTGCCCGGCTTCAGACGGTCAGTTCCGATCAGCATCTGCTCGAATGCGTGATAATAGAGGATGTCTACGGAGCTCCCGTTGTCGACCAAGATCTTCTTCATTTCCCAGTTCGCCACCAGCATGGTGATGACCAGGGCATCATCATGCGGGAGGATCAGGCCGTCGAGATCTGCATCTGAAAAGGATACCTCGTTCTCTAGCCTGGCCTTCTTGCTGCAGGTATGGACGTCGTTGACCTGCCGGGCATAAGTCCTGCGGGCTGATGAAGAGGTTCCTCCTGCGGTCGGCCCTCCTGAAATGGTACCAATAACACCATGAGGTTGAGGTTGAGGTACCTGAGGAGGGGGGCTGGCCGGGGCAGGAGCTTGGATGCGGTCGTCCAGAGGTTGAGCGCCCCGGGGGCTTCTGCCTCTGTTCCTCGGCTTGTCCTTGCGCTCTCTTCTGTTGTCATCATTTTTTAATTACCTTCCGAGCTACCCTCTGCTGATCAGCTGCTCGATCTCCTCCTTCAAATGAAGGCACGCGTTGGTGTCATGGCCGTGGTCCTTGTGGAACCTGCAGTACTGGGACATGTTCCTTTTCCCCGACGAGGTCTGCCTCTCCGGCCACCGGATGAAATCCTCTTCCCGAATGGCTGCCAAGATACGTGCTCTGGACGCGGTCAGCCGCGTGTAATGCTCTCTCGGGTGGGGGCTTCTCTCCTTTCAGGAAGGGCTTCTCTCCTTCTTCTGAGATTTATCATCCCTACGCTGCTTGGTAGGGTTCTTCTCCTCAGGCCTTCTTCTGCTAGCAGAGTCCAGGGCGGCGAGAGTTTCCTCCACCGAGATGTACTCCTCCGCCCCGGCCATCAGGTCTGCGAGGGACTGCGGATTGCGCCGGGCCACTGCTCGTCTGAAGTCAGTTGATCGGGCGCCGGCCAGAAGGGCATTCGTGGCCGCGGAGGGATCTAGGTTGGGAACCTGAAGGGCTTCCTTATTAAAGCGACTAACGAACACTTTCAAGGCCTCATCATCTCCCTGCCTGAGGGCCATCAGCGAAGCCGTCGTCTTCCTGGGTCTTCTGCTGCTCATAAAGTGATGGGCCAGATCGTCCCCAAAGTCATCGAAATTGTCCACGGACCTGGGTTTGAGCCGCGAGTACCAGTCCCTCGCGGCTCCGATCAATGTGGTGGGGAATGCCCGGCAAAGGAATCCATCCGACGCTCCGTGGAGGAGCATTGTAGTCCTGAAAGTCTCCAAGTGGTCCACGGGGTCGGTGGTTCCTTCATACTGCGAAATCTGCGGCATCTTCTAGCCCGCGGGGGCTGTAGCGCTGAGCACTCTGTCCGAAAATGGTTGAGCGCTTGTGAAGATCCGGGAGGCAGGCCGGCCCTACTCTCTGACGAGCTCTTCGATCCGATGGTCGATCTGCTGGATCCTTCGCAACACCGGGTCCTCTCTTTCCTCAGCCCGGTGGACGGGCCTCTCTCTCCTTGCTGGCGGGCTCATAGCCGATCCGGACTGACTGGCTGGACTCCTTTGCCGGTGCCGCGATCCCTCTCCGTGCGTGGCGTCTCTCTTGCTGCCATGCCTTTGTACGGAGGGAGATCGTGACCGGTGATGTAGGCGAGGCTCGGGGCGCACATGCTTGTCCCGGGAGAGGTGATCTCGTCTTGTAGAGTGACGAGTCTGCTCCCGGGGCGGAGGCGTGTGCTCTCTGCGGGAGCTTCCCCTCCTCTGGGCGGGCTGAGAGGCCTCGGCCGGGTGCTGCTGGAGTGTGGTGGCCGGATTCCTGAACTGCGCAATCACAGCAGTCATTTCTTGGAAAAGAGCCTGCATCTCCCTCGGGGTCGGGGTAGGGTCTGAACGGTCCGAGCGAGTCGGACTGCGCTCCCCTGGCGCCCCGACCTCTATCTGCGAGGTCAATCGCTCGCTTCTTCCTTCGCGGGGGGCTGTAGCCCGGGTCGTCCGGGAGGTTGGCACATACTTTCCGGTCTTCCCTACCATTGCTTGAGTGAGGTTCCGAATAGCTTTTTGTTCCGGGGTCCCACGGATGGCGCCAAATCTGTTAGGTCTAAAATTGGTAACAGGTTATGGTAGGGCCGGAAGGGCTGATCTGGCAGGCCACAGCTGAAAGGCTAATGGAGTCCTGCGCTGCACAAGGGCATAGAGAAGAAAACAAAGGGTCAGAGGACCAACCCGGAGTGGTGCTCCGGACGGGCGCTTCGACACTCAAGTCAGTATGAGCAGGAGTGCAGAGCAATGTCAGAGCAAAAGCTTAGGGTTTTGATTTTCAGATCCCTCACCTTAGCACAAGTGAAGGCTATTTATAGTGATTCTGAGCCACCTGTCCAGGACAGGTGGTAGTTCTGAGCCACCTGTTCAGGACAGGTGGAGGCCTCTGTATGGACCAGGTCTCATACCTAGGAGAGGCAGGTGGAAGCCCCTGATTGGCCCAGGTGTCACACCTAGCAGGGACAGGTGTTGGCTTTGTAGCGGTCCCTGTGAGGGCCACGCGTCAACAGCCAATTGGTTGCTGAGTTCGGACCCATCAGTGCTGAGTTCGGACCCCATCAGTATGCTAATTAGGGGCGTCTTAATGAAATGCCGGTAAAAAACCATTTTCTTATATTGATTAGTTGGGTTTATTATGAAAACCGGTGTGTATGTGCTAATTAGGAGCGTCTTTATGAAACGCCAGTAAAAAAACCATTTTCTTGTATTGATTAGTTGGGTTTATTGGGCCAATCAGTGTTGATGCTGCAAACGAGATAATTAGAACATGAGATTTTGTACCGTGTAAGACTGTAATCCCTTATAGTCCCTTATTTTTCAAAAAGTATTGTATGGACCACACTATAGGATGATCCAAACCGTCCATATAATGGGTAGGGGTGCAACTCGGGTCGGGTTGCGTCGGGTTGAGGCCAACCCAACCCAACCCGAGGAGCTCAACCTCCAACCCTAACCCAACCCAACCCGACTTTCAACCCGGGATGGCTAACCCAACCCAACCCGAATTCCCAAGTTGGATCAAGTTTAGACATTTCAAATGAGATATTTAGTAAGGGAAATGGCACCGAAGTTCAAAACCAAAGGAAAAAAAACAATAAAACACCACTAGAACACATGCTCATATTAAATAACTGCAAATGATGCGAGGAAAACATGACAATCACAATCACAAGGATATGCGGGTGTTTAGTCCAGAAAAAAGAAGGTTGAGATCATCCAATCAATCGATTTTTGCATGCTTCAATCTTGCGGTTGAGATCTCTTCTAGGTTAGGGTTTTTACTTTAGTGACTTTAGCCCTTTACTTTTGTTTTTGATAAGTATCTATTATTATATTTGCAAAGGATGGAAAGAAACAACAAAACGTCAGAAGCTACAAAGTACAAAAAGTAAAAAAACGTGAATTACTCTTTATTGGGTTACAGGTTGGGTCGGGTTGCCTGATACCCAACCCAACCCAACCCAACCCGAATTTTGGTCGGGTTGCCAAATCCCAACCCGGACCCGGACCCGGACCCGAACCCAACCCGAATTTGGTCAACCCAACCCGCCCAAAAATTGGGTTTAACCCGACCCAAGTTGCACCCCTAATGATGGGCCATAACCTAAATAGGTCGTGCCCAAAAAATCATTTACGTAGGATGATCATAGCCCTCCGATCTATAGAGGTTTCTCTATAGATCGGAGGGCTAGGATCATCCTATGTAAATGATTTTTTCTGCACGACCTATTTACGTTATGGCCCATCAAATGGATGGTTTGGATCATCCTATAGTGTGGTCCCGTACAGTACTTTTTGAAAAATAAGGGACTATAAGGGCTTACACCATATCAAATCTCCTTAGAACATAATATAATACAATACAAATTAAAGGAATGTGAACAAATCATTAGTGGTGACTTATTAGAACGCGTCACTAATATTATTCCCGCCTACATTCCCCGCGGAAATTTTCCCGCGTGTGGATATAGTGGGAAGATGTTTAGTGACAAGATATATGTTGTCACTATATTTAGGCAATTACTGACGACATATAAAGTCATCACTGTAGAAAAGATTTTCCATTAGACCATTTTAATGGCGACTTATGAAAAGTCATCACTGATATTAAACCCGCCAACATTTCCCATGAAAAATTTCTCCGCCAGCGACAAGATAGGAACTCGCCACTAATGTTTTAATTATAGTGATGACTTTATTTGCCGTCACTATAAACTTGATATTAGTGGCGAATACTAGGTCGCCACTAAATTAAATCGTTAGTGGCAACTAAAGCCTCTTGTCACTCGCCACTAAATTAAATCGTTAGTGGCAACTAAAACCTCTTGTCACTAAAATCTAATTATTAGTGGTGACTTATATTTCGCCACTGAAAAGTCGTCACTGATATTATTCCTGCCAATATTTCCCAGGAAAAAATTTCCCCGCCAATGGATAAAGTGGCGAAATGTTTAGTGACAAGACAAATGTTGTTGCTATACTTAGGCAATTACGTACGATTAGTGACGAGATATAAAGTTGCCACTAACTTATAAGCTTCTGTGGCAAAAACTTTTTAATTATTGACAAGATAGGAACTCGTCACTAATTTTTTAATTTTAGTGGTGCCTTTAATTTGTCGTCACTAAAAACGTGTTATTAGTGGCGAAATGCAGGTCGCCACTAATGGCCCAATTTCTTGTAGTGTTGCCTCCAACCCAGTGTTCCAAGAACGAACCAAGCACATAGAGTTGGATTGCCATGTTGTTCGTGAAAAGATACAAGCGGGAATTATCCAAACTCAGTATCTAAAGACAAATAATCAACGGGCAGATATATTTACCGAACCACTTGGTAAAGAGCAGTTTACATATTTACAACACAAGTTGGGTGTTATTGATTTACACACACCGCCTTGAGGGGGAGTATTAGAGCAGCACGTATCTTATCCTCTCCCTATTTATCTGGTAGATTTAGTTTGAATTTTGAATGGGGTTTATCCATTAGGATTTGAACCAATAGGATTGTAACTGATTGTATCAATATCTGCTACTTTTATGGGATAGAAGAGATCATCTCTTGCTGTAAATATTTTATATATAGGATGCTTCTGTAAATGACAAAATACACACGGATTCAATTTCTCAAAGGCCTATTCACTTTTTCATAGGCCGTGCCCAAAGAATCTTGTCTATCTGATGATCCTAACTCTCAGTAATATTTGATGTAAGGGAATTGCTAGGAGACCATCGCAGAGGGCATTTCGCAGATGGACTGTTGCATGTGAGAGCAGCGGCACAGTCTCAGATTTTGTCATATTGATTTAATTCATCTGAGACATGCATGCAGCATACTCAGATTTTGTCCTTGTCACTTAATTCATATGAGGTGGCTGCTCTCACATGCAACAACCCATCTGTGAAGTGTCTTCTGCGATGGTCAATAGAAAATCCTTTGATAACCCGACTTTTCTTTTTTCTTCGATATTTCGGTTCTCAATTTTTTTTATTAGATCATAAAAAAATCTTTTTTATTTATTTCCGTGTTTTTATTTTCGGAATCCAGGTTTAGAAATTTATAGAAACCTCCACAAATCAAACAGTTTGTATCATCCTATGGAGAAGATTCTTCGTGCACTACCTACATCACGGACCAACAAATGAACGGTTTAGATTACCCAAGTATGTGGGCCCTACTGTATTTTTTTCTCAGCTTGTGCTCTAATTCACCTTATAATATAAAATCTAATGAGTTCATATAAAATCATCTATTAATTTCATCCTATTAAATACAATAAATGCACACGTATCATATAAAATCCCCTTAGATTGGCATATAAGAAATAGTATATACTGCTAATATGGAAAATGATTTTAAGGGCGGCCGCCAGCCCTAGAAAAGTAAGCTTAGCACCCAATTCTGATCGCACCACCTGAACGTGATAAAGTCGCACCCCTTTAGGATAATTCGCACCCCTTAACATGATGAAGCGTTCAGGACTGGCACATCCATTCAGGCTTTATCACGTTCAGGTGGTGCGAATTATCCTACAGGAGGTGTGAATTTATCATTGATATATAGATTCAAGACCAAAAAAGAGCGACAAATGACAATGGTGCGCTAGCCCAATTCAACATCCTACTCGGCATAGTAACCGTTCACATTGTGAGCCCCACATTTGCCGAGTAGTCCAAAATCTGTGCCCGTTGGATGATCCTAACCGTCACACAAATTTAAGATCAGATTTAATCCTGTACACGGGACCTCTGTGCCCGTTGGATGATCCTAACCGTCACACAAATTTAAGATCAGATTTAATCCTGTACACGGGACTGTTCTTTATGTTTGGAACTGTCCATCAAGTGGGTCCCATATAGAAATTGCCTTGCTTCAAAATTGTATCCCAAACTACCCTATGTGCACATGTTAAGTTACATTTTTTTAATTTTTTGATTGTTCTGGATATTAGGTGATTGATTTCGAGATCCGTGAGGAACTTCGGTTAGCATTAGAGGTAAGGCCCTATTCGTTTAAGATTATGACAACCTATTGTGAGTGCCAAACCAATTATTGGATTCAAATTTAAACACAATTTTGAGTCCAATAATCGGTTGGGGCCCTTACCATCGCTTGTCACAATCTGAAACGAACAGGGCCCAAGTAATATGGTCATGTTCTGATAACAATGGAAGAGGAGTTGAGAAGAAGATCACCTAAGATTACAATCAAGACCTTCAATGACAGCCTTTTGGTGATTGACAATCAGTCTCTACAACATTTTATTTTTTTTAATGAGCAAAGCATGAAAAGCGCTTTCCGCAACCCGTCTTTTCAAATGTGACAAAACAGTTTCTTCAAAGTGAAGTGTTGGCAAATGAGGTCTCTACGAGCCTCATCTGAGTCACATAACTTAGGTTGTAACCCGGGTAGAACTCGCGCTTAAAACCTAGTCGTTAAAGGGAGTTTCCCTAAATCCTTATAAGCCCATCCCCATCCGTTCACATTTCCAATGTGCAATTTTTGCTTTTGCGTGGAAGCCCTAACAATCTCCCCCTCCACATGAAATCAATGTGGGTCTCCAGGCTACACAGGGTTACCGAGATCTTCCCGAGTGATTTTTCCATCCTTGGAGTCAAAAAGGGTTACCACACCCCGGCTCTAGTACCTTTGTTGGGACCGGGTAGATGCTCAAATCCTTATAAGCCCATCCACATCGATTCAGATTTCCTGTGAGATTTTTCTCTAGCGTGGAACCCCCAACAAGTTACAACAATCATATGATCCTAACCGCTCAAAATTGTGACCTAACGAGATCTTGACCTTGACCTTGACTTTGACCAGAAGTGGGACCTACCCTTGGTGATCAGAACCATTTTTCTAACCGATCTCAATTGGTATAGAATTATACCAATTTGATTCTAGGAAGATGCTAAAAAAGAAAATCACTTTTATGCTCCTTCCTAAAATGAAAATCACTTTTATTCCCTTACCAAAAAATAAAATATATTTATCGACTCTCCCTTTTGCCTCATTTGTATGATTGAGAGCGCCTTGATCAGGCGATCTTAGGCCATTGATTTACTAAGCCTCCTTTAAGATTCCACCGACAAAATCTAAACCCTTGATTATATGAAATCTTCAGGATATGCCCTGGATCATGTTGGCTGTCTCTCACAAATTCTGCACGTGATCTCATGTAGGACCCAAAACATTGCCTTTTATAAATAATCGTAAAAGCTACTATCTGCCTAGTCGAATTGGACGGTAGGATTTGTGTAATCTCTCCCTTGATTGGACCATATCAGTCGTGGGGCCCATATGGTCTCTATAGAAAATATCAAGGGCAATTAGAAATTCGCTCCGTCTGAGAGATAGGGGTGCGAATTATCCCATACGGGGTGCGAATTTATCATTGCCAAATATCAATTGAGAGAGACAGAGAGATCCCTAGAACTGGTTTTGACAACAGAGAAGGGTTCATCTGTTTATATAAAAAGACCATTTCAACTCATTTTTGCTTCACTATTCTTCTTTTGTCTTTTCTTGAACCCTAGAATCCACTCATTCTACTTTTTACTCAAGAATGAGCTTCAGATTCTGAATTCTTGTGGAATATTCATCGACTGAGAATCGACCTTAATCAAAGGAATCTTAGAAAAGTAGGAGAGCTATCCGGTAAATGAGTTCTATTTTCTTTTCATTTCGTCTTTTTGTTTGATTTCTGCTTTGAGATTACTATCTTGATCATCTGAGAACTCGTAGATTTTACTTCTTTTTGTTTGATTTCTACTTTGAGATTACTATCTTGATCATCTGAGAAATCGTAGATTGTTCTTTTTTTTTACTTTCTTGAATGATAGAAATGTTAGGAGTATTGAGTATCATTGTCTAGAAAACACGTATTCAATATCTGATGAAATGAGGCGAAATTCGTTTATGTTCTTATGCTGGAGAATCTCCTAAAATGAAGTTGAATTCATTGAATATTTATCTGTATCAGAACATTT
Organism: Tasmannia lanceolata; assembly: GCF_043159265.1. NCBI lineage: Eukaryota > Viridiplantae > Streptophyta > Magnoliopsida > Canellales > Winteraceae > Tasmannia > Tasmannia lanceolata. The sequence continues at coordinate 18,470,019 of NW_027518714.1, forward strand.
TTTTATTTTTTTGAATGGTCCTTTTTTTTATCCTTCTCAAAAATACATGTTTTGAATAAACGTAGAAGAGGCTGGATGAAGAATCTGAATTTATTTGGATATCAATTTCTCTAGAGAATGTCAATTTTGGGTAAAATCCGTAGAGCTCATAACTATCTTCTAATCAAAATTTGCGTTTTTGAACTGCACTGATGTTGCCTTTTCATGATTGACGAGTCTGGATGGTCTGAAGGCCTGAGAGTATGAGCACTCTTTAAGTTTTGGGAAGAACACTATTTTTTGACACTTGTACGGATATCGGAAAACCCATAGTTCCCATCTAACTGCTTCGAAAGCTAAGTTCTTCTTGCTACCCAAATTTAGGGGAAGCGTGCTTCCTGGTCGCTTCCTACGCATTTCCTCTTTATTAAGAGTACGTTTTCTATTTAGGTATTTTTTTCTGTAAAAGAATATTTTTTTTTTCAATGTTCAAGTAGCGTATTTAAAGAAAGAGTGCATTTAAAACTCGAATACTCATCTTAAGTTTCAAATGAAAACTGTGTGGATCTTTTGATAGTTACCGGAAACTTCCTAGTTGGATGGGAAGCTCGTTTCCTAGGAAACTTGCTTCGCAAGCTAAGTTCTCCTCGCTTCCTAAATTTAGGGGAAGCGCACTTCCTAGTCGCTTCCTACGTGTTTCCTCGTAATTATGAGTATGTTTTCTATTCAGGTATTTTTTTCCTAAAAGAATATTTTCTCCTTTTGAATGCTGAAGGAGCGTATTTAAAGAAATATAAATGCTTAAAACATGTGAAAGTATTAAAATTCTATGATTTAGCCGACACTTTGAATTTATTGCCGCCATATGTGTCCTGCCATGTCCGACAACACACACGTGTCCACACTCGTCAACACTCCTTTGGACACTTTTAAATGAATTGCTAGGAGTGTCAGAGTTAATGTGGGCATGCAGACATGTTTTTGTACCGTGTCAAGTGGGACATTGTGTTTTATTATTGAATATTGTGTTTATCTCTTTTATTATTAACGCTTCTATTAGCCCTTCTTTAACTAATATTTGCTGATATATCCCCTCCCCTAAACCTAAAATCTTAAACAAACTAATTCCAATACTATATTCATTGAATCATATTGATTTCCCTTTCTCGCTATATATTCGAGACGGAAGAGAACTAGATTAAATTGACGAATGCTTTGTTATTTGATTATCTCATGTTTGTTTTAGACTATAGTTGATTAAACTCAACTCAACTCAACTCAACTAAGCCTTTGTCCCAAACTAATTGAGGTCGGTTAATGAATCCTTTAGAAATTTTTTGTGAAGAAGGTGAAAGGGTCTACCCGGCTCAGATTGACGAAGTCTAATCCTGACACTAGTTGGGTTCATCTACATGGATCATTTTCTTCCATTAGATTATAGTTGATTAATTCTAAAATTTATTAGTTTATTAAATGAATACTATATTTATTTTGTTACAATTTATGATAGTAATCAATAATTTTATGTGTAAGTACGTGCCACAATTTCTAGATTTTTAGATGTTACCCTTGTCAGACAACTTGTATCCGTGTCGAAACTCAACACAAGAATCCGTATCGACAAATCATGATTATATATACTTTCTATTTTAGCTGTCCCCATTTCTAAATTTTGGGGATTTGCCGCATCCGACACTCCGTGTCCTTGTCAACACACGACACTTAGTGTCCGTGTCCACAAATCATAGTTAAAATTTGTAATTCTAATTAATCGTGAAGTCTTTTTTATACTTTTATACTTGTAATCCTTACGTATATTAATCCTTCCTCCCTAACCTACTACAATCATACTCTTTTGGTACATTTCTTGTTCGCTTCCAATGAGGATTATTGCATGTTGTACGATGACTTTCAGTGACAATGCCCACGCATTTTCTATTTTCTTTATTTAGAGCTTTTCGCTTCCTTCATTTTCTCTTTTCTAAATCCCTCACTTCCTGCATCGCTTCTCGCACGCGCTTCCCACTTGGGCAACTATGGGAAAACACAAATTTATGACCTTTGTAAGGATATCTGCAAGAGAAAGTGAGTATGTACACTGTTAATTGTGGAACGATCTTGCAAATGTATTCTTAAATCACCTCTAAGTTCTTGTTGCTTGTTTTGTGATTGGAACTTTGAGTACTTATTAATTTTTGATGTCACATTTTTAGTTTGCAGCCAGGTGACTTGTGTTTACCAGCTCAAAATCAGTGGTTTTCCAAAAGATATGACCATTGGTCTCCTTTCTTGAAAAGGGAGAGAAGTTTGATAATGGCTGCGAGAGCTATTTTTAGAAGGAAGAAATGCCTCCTGGAACACCTGAACGTGTCCTCTCGCTCAATTCAAAGCTTTTCAAGTTTCGGGCATGGCCGATTGGCTGATTCAAATTGGGTTGGTGATCATTCTTCTGCAGATGCTGATTGTGGAAAGGAGAGGGCTTCATTTTTATTATCTAAAGCGAGATCATTGGGTTCTTCAGAAATAGGATTTCTTAAGCATAATTCTTGCGGATTTTCTGCTTCTGGTCATGGAAATGGGAGATCACAGATTGTTTTTCCCTTGGAAATCAAGTGGAATTCACAGACTATACGTAATTTGTCAACAGCCACCGCTGGTCAACCCGAAATGCGTAGTGGGGATGAGGCCAATGAAGAAAAGAATACAAAGCAGGTAAAGGAGGCATCACCAGAGGAATGTGATCAGGCAGTTGAAGGTCTGAGCACAGTTAAAGCTAAAGCTAAAGCAAAACAGTTGCAAGAATCTCAGAAGGATGCCAAGTCTATTATAAGAAAATTTTGGTCTATGCTCCTGGGGATTGGTCCTGCTTTGAGAGCTGTTGCTTCTATGAGCAGGTTATGGTTATTCTTTTTGGCTTTATTTGTTTTGAATTCAAATTCATCTTGCTTTAGGACTTGTTTGCTTGCACAAACCCTCTGCATTCATTGGAATTTCAAATGCCAATGAATGCTAAATCCATGTTTGGTTGCCAATATTACATTGAAGTTCCATCTGACTCCCCGACATGTTCTAAACGTCATTGTTGCCTTTTTGCCCACGTGGCACTAATGTCCCTCTCCTCTTCCACCAAATTCTACCAAAAAGTTTTTTGGTAGAAGAATGTTGGAAAATGTTTGTCTCCTCTCTCTCTCTCTCTCTCTTTTTGGTAACGACACTCCTACTTTTTCCACTACTCTTCGAGAGAACTGCCGTGCAACCAAACACTACTTACCACCATTCTTCTAGACAAACCAAATGCTTGTTTCCTCCCCTTTGACTTATTATATTACTCTCCGAGCCATCCCCAAGCAACCAAACAGGCCCTTGGTGCGTAGTCATTTACTTGACATCGCTTCTTTAACTTTTCTTTTTCTTATCTTTTTCTTTTTTTCAGGGCTGATTGGGCTAAGAAATTTATTCAATGGAAGGATTCATTTGTGTCGGTTTTGCAACACTATTGGCTGGGCACAAAACTACTCTGGGCAGATGCTAGGATTTGTTCGCGATTACTGTTGAAACTTGCCGGCGGAAAGAGCCTATCAAGGAGGGAGCGGCAGCAACTGACACGCACGACAGCTGATATTTTCAGGCTAGTTCCTTTCGCAGTTTTTATCATAGTTCCGTTCATGGAGCTCTTGCTGCCTGTGTTCCTGAGATTATTTCCCAACATGTTGCCATCAACCTTCCAGGACAAGATGAAAGAAGAGGTGCTGATTGCAATAGTTATTGTCAAAATTCTGGCTACTTTTTTTTTTTAGTGAATGGAATTCTGCCTACTGCTTTACTCTGTGTAACCTGTAATTTGCATTACTCCCTAGGAGCAATTCTCCAAACATCAAATGTTTGGATATAGGTAGTTATCTTGTAGATTAGTGGTATAAGTAGTCAATAGGGAGGAACCAAACATTTGATGTACATTGGATTTACCTTGTAGAATAGTGATAAGTAGTGTTTGGTTTCCAACTTCGTAGCGCAGTGGGAGAGGGTGTCATTACCAATATCGAAAGAAAAGAGAGAGAGAAAGAGAAAAGCACAATTTCCAAGACAAATTCCTCCTTTTTTGAGAAATTTGGCTTGGAAAGTATAAGGTGGGGACATTGATGCCACGTCACCAGACATGCAATTATTAGTATCCAGGGATTTGGATGCTAAGTTTTTTTTTTTTTTTGAAAAGGTAACAAAAAGATTTGGATGCTAAGTTGGCAACCAAACACCATAAAGTTACCAAAGAGTGCATTTTTTTGCTTGGGAAATTCTTGAGGATGCCAAGCATGTGGCAACCAAAGTACCGAACAGTCCCTAACAGTATCAATTGGTCTTTTGAGATGTTTAATCTTCACTGGCCCCCCTATTGAAGTTGGGTGTACTGGAATTAAGTATGCTATCCAGTCTCCAATAAAAAAAATTAAATATTGTAAGAATGTTTCTATTGGCTCAAACTGCATAAATTATGTAAAAATGAATGTGTCTTTTAACACGCACACCCGTCTATATGCATTACATGCTATCTGTTACCTTCTTACACAGTGTTGATGTATATTATGATACTTGTATGCCTTACTTTATGCTCTATTGTATATTTTTCTTTCTTTCTATAACGACATTGGTCTCAGTACTACCTTTTGATGTTCTACTTGTAGGAAGCATTAAAAAGGCGGCTTACTGCAAGAATAGAGTATGCAAAGTTTTTGCAGGACACAGTCAAAGAAATGGCAAAGGAAGTTCAAATCTCACGCAGTGGAGAGATTAAACAAACAGCAGAAGATCTTGATCAATTTTTAGGCAAGGTAAATGTCATGCCTGCAATTTTACTCTTAAAAGGGTTGATTTCAGTTCAAAATCATTCTTGGGTTATACAATTATGTCTATTATTTGTTTGGCACCTTTTGGTGGTATGATGTGGTGATCTTATAACCTGAAATGTTGGGATGTTCAATTAGGTTAGGACTGGTGCCAACGTATCAAATGATGAAATATTATCCTTTGCAAAGTTGTTCAATGATGAGCTGACTCTGGACAATATCAGCAGGTTGCCATTATTCCGTCACTTTGGTATTTGGATGCATACTTACGATTTTTTTTATCTGTAACTGAAGCCCTCTGTTACCTGAGTATTATTAGTCAGTATTTCTTGCTGCTTTCTTGTCTCCAGTGCTTGTATTTATTGTAATATCTGTTTCTTACAGGCCTAGGCTGGTAAATATGTGCAAATATATGGGAATCAGCCCTTATGGAACAGATGCATATTTACGATATATGCTCCGGAAAAGATTGGCATGGTAATTATTTGGCCTGTTTTACTTTCTTGTGGTCTCCTTAATTTTTTTCTTCATAAAATTTATTCTCTCTCTTTTTTACAAAAAAAAGCTAAAATGAAAATGAGTACTTCCTGATTGGAAGAAATGACATTTTGTAGTGTCCATGACTCCATGATAATGATTTTGTTGATGGCATGGTTAGAATTTTAATTTTGAACACTAATGTGCTGGATAACTTTATGATTAGAAATTTGTTATCTTATCTCTTTTCCTATCTGCAATTTTAATTTTGTAGGTTTTTTCTCGTCAATTTAAATTTATTTTCACTTCAAACTTGAGTTTTCAAATATTGGGAAAATGTCACATTTTGGCTCTCATGTGATGCATTGATCAAGAGACATTTAGCAAGTGATTTAGTACATTTTTGCTATTGACAAAGTAACATTTGTAAAAGTGGATGATTTGCATCTTGAGATAGATATCCGATTCATTTAGCAGGTTGCTCAAAGCTTCCATTTTCCTAGTCATACTTTTTTTCCTGGATGAATGCCATGGTTTAAGCAAGTTACCTTACTATCCACATTATTTTGGTTATTGGAAGTCTTGGTGTAGGATAATTTGTGGGATCAAAATCCTATTTTTCCTATGTGTTTGCATAGCTTAGTGAAGTTCATTATTTTATGGGATATAATATTTTTGTAGGGTTCCGTTGGAAGTCATGTAAGTTGCGTTGAAGAGGATTATAGATGTCCAGTTGTGTTTTTCTCAACTAGGATATTCATCTCCCTTCTTGAGTTCTTTGAAACCAATTTTCATTTCATCAGTTTGATTGCTTTAGAAGTGTTATCTTCTATTTTGGGTATGAGTACCACATTGCTCCATATCTTAAGTTTGATTGTTGTATCTCCATAAATCTGCCTTTCTGAATATCCCGATGTTTTTTTGAAATGTATATCCCAATGTTTGTTAGAGCTGGCTATTTCTGCAGAAGCCTTCCATGGATGTCAAATTTCTCTCCGATCGTCAGCTCGACCAAAAGATTCAACGAATGCATTCTAGTCTGGCCTTGCAATCCAAGTTACCAGATGGAGGTGACAAATTCAAAGCCACTCTCACCTGCTTGGAAAAGGAGAGAGAGCGAAGGAAACCCTGCCGAGTGGACAAGGTGAACTGTGACATGTACAGAATGAGTAGAAGATTGATGGGAGACGGCATTGGCGATTCGTCTGGAGAAGGCAATGGAGGTTTCATAGTGGGAGTCTTAGGCCAAAAAATAGTGGAGGGCACGCCCGATAGCAGTGACATTGTACCTCTGGTGTCTATAAGCAATACCCGTCTGAGTTTATGGGGCAAGATTCGAGAAGGCTGGTCGGGAAACATTCTGGCACGTGAAAAATAGCTTAGACAAAGGTGTGGCTCGAGAGCCACCCTAGATGTGTACAAGATGGACGTGTTAGAGGTCATGATAGTTCTTCCTCCTGGTTTGAACATTCAGAGAACTCAAACCATTTGGAAAACATCAAGGAACTCTCTGTTCGTAGAATTCATTCCTTGGAATGCAAAGTTTTCATCAACGGAGTCGAGAGATTGGTGGAGTATCTCCGACATTCCCCCGCAGGCCTGGTGCGAGGAAAACTTCTTAAGGATTGCTAAGAAAATTGGGAGAGTGGTGTCATCCGACTTCTCTTGTAAAGCTGGTAGAGGATACGAAGCAGTAAAAATCCAAATTATTATAAGTGGAAATTGCCCAATCTCAGTAATGGTTCCAACTTGTATGGATGGTGCAATCCAGTGGGTGAAGCTTGAAAAAATGGCGGACTTGAATCGAGACTGTGTATCGGGAGACTTGAATCCAGGTCCGATAGTGCCAGACAATGACACATCATCGGAGGGTGAGTCGGAGGAAGGAGATCTGGATAGTTACTCATCGGAAGATGGAGCATGGGAGAAGATGCCAGCGCACTCTAGCACAAATGCGCGTGGTGCACATTCTTCATCGCAAGATAGAGTGTAGGTGCATTCTAACGAAGATTTTGAAATTCAAAGCTTGGAGCAGTTGTTGCTCTGGCCTTCGTGCCAGCCCTTGGACACTTGGTAGCTCATGCTGATCCCCAAGAAAAAGAGTCGCCCCAAATTAATTCAACTCTGGATGGTCCTTTGGAGAGTCCGCCAGCCTGGCTAGTGGTCCCTGATTTGCGTGTTTTCGAGGAAATGCAACTGGCTATCGAAGGTGACAATATTGTAAAGGACTGTAGGTTACCCGATATGAGAAATATTGGGCTTTTAAAGATGCCTTTGAACACAACCCAATGGATGTATTCATTCTCAGAATCTGGGCCCACGGGTCTTATTGGATTCTTGGGTAATCTAATTAGTGAGCTGGTGGGCCTCATTAAGCACCTAAAGAAGGAGAGCCCACCCGGAGATCGGCAATTGGTTTGTCCCCTTTCGAGAGGACTAGATCCCCCTTTTTTTCCTTCTCGCTTGAATTCCCTCGTCGGCATTCAATGGATTCGGCTCCTGCCCATACGGATCTGCATCTCATTTGCTCGAAGGGGGTCTGCAGCTCTCCGTCTCATTGCCGGAATCAAATTGTTCTATCCGTGGCTACGGTGCTGAATTCTCAGGAATGCGACGTAGACGTGAGTGTTGATGATATCCCTTTGGACGCTGAGTTAGACGGGTGCCTTCCGAGAGTTGCCTCAGACCCTACTGATGTATGCACCCGAAAGACTTTCAGGGAGATCGAAAACAGGGATCGAGACGGTAAACATAAATCAAAAAGCTTGGGGAAAGGAAAAAGGGAGCATAAAGCCTTGCGATGCGCAAAAGTTAGAGGGTATTATGGGAGGGACATTCGTTTTCTCAAAAGAAGATCATAATCTGGAAGATTAGGGGTTTGGGGACGAAGAGGAAGAAGATGGTGGCAAAGGACATCTGCCATAGGAGAAAACCTGACGTTTCATGGTAACATTGAATCTAAGTTTTTGGGGTAGCGGAGAATTCTATCAATGAGATTTGGGGTCGAAACAATCGTCAATGGTGCTCATAAGATGCAGTCGAAACCGTTGGGGGTATTATCACTGTCTGGAAGGAGGATTTAGTCCGAGTAGATGAGCAAATGATTTCGGATATCAAAGACCTTGTTCGCGAAACCAGATTGATGATAGTACTAGGAGGAGGTCGGGAAATATGATGGTAGACTGCCTGGCCAAAGAAGGTGTTTTTCCTGGAGGTCACGAGTGTCTTTATTGCACCTAACAGGAAGGATCATTGAATTGTATTCAGGGGGTTGTAATTACTGAATGGGTGTTATTATCATGGATATTGAGGACAACTTCTAGGAAGGTAGCATAATTTGAAATTTTAGTGATTTTGTTTTGGACTGGTGAATGTAAAGAGGAGGGTAACGGGGGAATAGCTTTGGAATTTTCTTTTAAGGCCCTGGAGTTATCTCCTAGGTCCTCATACGTTGTAGGTCATGGGGGACTCCTGGTCCCTTCTTCATGTAATTCTCGTATGAATTATCAATATATTTTTGTCATTTTTCAAAAAGAAAAAAGAAAAAAAGAAAAGAGCTGGCTATTTCTCCATTCGCAGGATGCGTTTTTAGTTTATTTATTTATGTGGAAGCAAGAGCTGGCTTTGATAACTTGTTTAAGGATTACTTATCCTTGCATGCATTTGCTACTCTAGAGAAATCTTAAATAATTAGGTTGTTGAAGAAAACTACCAAATAGAGGAGATTGAAAAATATGAAATGCATTTGCTACTCTAGAGAAATGTTAAATAATTAGTTTGATGAAGAAAACTATTAAATAGAGGAAATTCTTTTTTTTTTATTAAAAAAAATAAAAATAAAATAGAGGAGATCGGAAAATATGAATAAGGAGAAGGAACTTGAATACTAATTTTCGATGATTTAGCCGGCACTTTTAATTTATTGTTGACGCACGTGTCCTGCCGTGTCAGACGTGACATGCATGTCCACACATGTTGACACTCTTTTCGACACTTTTAAATGTACTGCTAGAAGTTTCAGACTTAATGTGGGCATGCCAACACATTTTTATACCGTGTCAAGTGTGACATTCAATTTTATTATTGAATATTGTGTTTACCTCTTTTATTATTTACTCTTCTCTTCTTTAACTAATATTTGTTTTTAAATCCCCTCCCGTAAACCTAAAACCCTAAACAAACACTATATTCATTGTATCCTATTGTTCTCCCTTTCTCGCTTCATATTGGAGACTAAAGAGATTAGATTAAATTTATGAATATGTTGTTATTTGTTTATCTCATGTTTGATTTATATTATAGTTGATTAATCCTAAGATTTGTTAGTTTGTTAAATTAATACCATATTTATATTGACATAAATTATAATAGTAATCAGTAATTTGTCACTATTTCCAGATTTTTAGGAATTGCCCTGCTAGACTCCTCGTATCCGTGTTGAAACTCGACACAAGAATTCGTGTCAACAAATCATGATCATATATACTTTCTGTTTTAACTGTGTCCCTGTTTCTAAATTTTGGGGGTTTGCCACGTCCGACACTCCATATCCGTGTCCACAAATCATAGCTAATTTTGACAATTCATGGCAGATGTTAGCCTTACGCTGAGGCACTGAGCAGCCCTCCAAATGTTGCTTCACCGTCTTCACTACTTAGTTACAAAAGAATGAAATTGAAAACCGTGTATTTTCAATGATCTGGTTGCCCTTTTTTTTGTGTCTTTTCATGCAAGGATCTTCTGAGCAGTTGCTACATTGGTTTTAAAATATGGGAGACCTATATCTGATGCCTTTACATTACTAAGTGGGTACACTGCATCTGTTTTGTGAGGTAGTTGCTACTTTCTATGACCGAAGTTTTCTAAGACCTTATAATGATGTTGGTTGTTCAATGTAGTGTGCACTATTAAACTTCATTTATGCTCAAAAGCAGGGCTGCTATTTTGCTATAGCTTGGAGGAGTTTTTTCCCCTGTTTTGAAATTTATTGAAAAACCAAAGAGTAGTCACAAAAGTTTTAGAGCTTGCCATATGGCAAAACCCCGGTAGAAGGGAACAATTAGTCCCCACTGCTCTATTTTGTGTTTAAACAGATTGTTGTTTGTGCCTCATTTTGTTAAATAGAATTGTTTATTTTATCGTATGATAGATGGTACGGGGTTCTATTTTTTTTGAAAATGGTTCTAAAATATTCTTGTTTTGATATCTTTTCTAGGATGTCATAGTTTTTACTTGTGATTCTGTCTTTTCTTCACTACCATTTCTTTTCTATCCTTCATCATTTTTCCCATCAAGGTTATAGATTGGATTGATAATTTCTTTTTTTTTTTTGAATGATAGATTGGATCGATAATTTATCATGAAATGCCAATTTGTGTGATTTTTCTAGGATCAAGAATGATGATAAGATGATCCAGGCGGAGGGTATAGAGTCTCTTTCAGAAGCTGAACTTCGGCAAGCTTGTAGGGATCGAGGCCATCTGGGATTACTTTCAGTCGAGGAAATGCGCCAACAGGTTTAGTTTATTTTGGGTTTTGTTTCCACCCAATGGAATAATTTTGTTTTGGCTATTAAATTTTTTATTTTAGTTCTTATTACAAGTACCCAGTTATATATATGATCAACTAACTAAAAATGGTTGTGTTTAGAGAAAGCATGGCTTCATTAGGAAAACTGAAAGATCAAGAGATGATAATTCAGTAGCCATTAGCAAGGCAGGAAGTTTAGGGTGACACATATCTACGCCTTCATTGCAAGTTGAAGTAAATGTTACAAGGAGATCAAAAAAGGAAGTGGTAGTTTCTTGAGGGGAGGACGTAGGACGTAATGGAGTGTTTTGTGAAAGGTAAATTGTAGCTAGATTACCAACCCAGGGCTTGTAGGAATCAAAGCTGTCTTCAGGTGCGGTAGAGGAGAGGTTGAGGTCGCTTATTTGTGCCTCCTAAGTGTTAAGTATTCAAATGAACGCTAGAGCTTGGAGGTTATGTGTTTTTTTTTATATTAAGGATTGGGCTAGTTATGCTAACGTGTCATTTGTTCCAAGATTTTAAATTTAGTTTTTTTTTTTTTTTTTGAAAGATGAATTTTTCCATAAATATTGAAATAGCATTCGGGACCAGTAGTCCCAGCCTGTTTTAACAAATATTCATTGGATACCGGGCATACCCGGCTATTACAAAAAGAAAAGAGGAACATTTGTCCTTCCAAAAACAGATGAACGCTACCCTTCCTTGAGGATCAAGACTAATTACAAATATGATACTACTTCGAACTCCTCCCTGTTAGCTCCCGCCTTTGCTAGAGTGTCAGCCACCTCAGTCACCGATCGCCTTCGGTGTTCAAGTCTCAGATTAACTACCCGCATCAGATCTAGTAATTCCGCAACCGGGTCCTGCAATCTCCAGGGACCCTTTGATGTTTCAGAGGCCCAGGCTACGACATTTGAGGAGTCACCTTCCACTATGAGGGGACGTTGATCGTGTTCTTTAAATTTAAATTTTGGTTTTGGCTCCCACAAATATGAAAACATTTTGGTTTCGATTGGAAATTTTAGTGGAAATCCTATAAAATTATGGAAACGTATGGAAGCATATGCAAATAATAGCATTTTTTGGATGAAACTTAAGGGAATGCTAGAATAAGTACACATACACATTCGGAAACCATCACATAAGCAAGATAGCCATCCATAATGGTTTGACAACATCAAACACCTAGCAAACTTCATTAGCAGTACTTGATCCAAATTGATTTCACACTGGATAAGGCCAACTGAGATTCTCCCCTTCAGCCGCTCTTGAGCACATCGCTTATACGGTCCACGGCTAAAGGAAGAATCGAGAGCTGGTGCCCGGTTCCTCGGAGCTTCTGAACGTGCCATAAACCGTTCGCTATCAGCTGTCTGAGCAACGCATTGAGCATGAGGTTGGTGAGACCACAAGACGGTTTCGTTCTTTGTCCGTAATGCTGGAACTATGGCAAATGCATCTATCGTCATTGATGCATAAATAAAGATACCAATTAGTAGTGATTGAATTCCTTCTATGGTTCCACATGAGAAACCTGTACGAATATAACCTACATGTCCAATCGAACTATGAGCTAGAGGTCTTTTGACTTTCGTTTGGGCCATGGTTGCCAGTGCTCCTAAGATCATAGAAGCAATGCTGCAGACCCCAAACCAAGAACGGAAACAAAAGCCTTTCGACTCACTCTCGTATGGCTCGCCCTCGAGCCCTGGGGAGGTCGGCCTGGTCTTTCCCTGTTGTTCTGTTCCCGCCACGAGAAAGACGCATGGAAGAGGTATGCCCGTGGAGGATCTGTTGAGAGTGTTCGTTGTCTCGGTAGGGAACAATACGATCTTTTCCCCTATTGTATTGAATCAATAAAAAAAGAGGTAGTATTAGCGTAGAGGGGAGGTCATTGGAGGACATGGGACAAGTGAACGAAGTGATTGTTGGGTGCTACAAGAGATTTTACATAGGCAAGATGGTTTTGGGGCCTTCTTGGATGGGATGGAGTTTAGGAAGATTTCTAGTGAGTCGCTAAGAAACATGGAAAGGGACATCAAGGAAGAGGAGGTGAAGAGGGCTATCTCCTCTATGAATAGGGTCAAGGCTTCGGAGTTGGATGGTTTCACTATAGAATTCATCCAAGAAAAGTGAGACTGTATTAATGGAGATTTGATGCTGGTTATGATATATTTTTTGTAAGGGGGCATGTAACTGGAGAGGCAAAAACCACCTTGGTCACGCTTATTTTGAAGAGACTGAGGCAGTGGAGATTGGGGGGCGCATAAATAGAGAGGCAAAAGACACCTTGGTCACCCTTATTTTGAAGTGACTGAGGCAGTGGAGATTAAGAATTATAGATCAATCAGTTTGGTTGGGATTTTTCTTTTCTTCTTTTCTTTTTGAATAATTAGTTTGGTGGGGGTGTTGTTGTAAGATTATAGCTAAAACCCTATCAAATAGATCAAGGAAGGTAATGAGAGAGATAATCACTTAGTTCCAAGCAAGGTTTTAAATTTCGATTTCGGGCGAAATTTCGGTCCTTCCAAAAACCGAAATTTCGAAATTTCGTAAAAGCCGTCGAAATATCGTTTTTTTAGGCCGAAATTTCAGTAAAGGATTAAAAAAATATTATTTTCTCTATTATTTTGCCCGAAATTTCGACCGAAATTTGGGACATTTCAGAAATTTTGGTTTCGGGTCAATTTCGTTTCGGTCCCAACCGAAAACCGAAATCTCGGTCGAAATTTAAAACCATGGTTCCAAGTAGTTTTTGTGGAGGGTCATCAAATGTTGGATAGCGTTATGATGCCAATGAGAGCTTAGTCTTAGAAAAGGGAAAAAATGATCATCAATTATATGCAAAATCGACATTGAGAAAGCATACAATCTTGTGGAATGGGATTTTGTGAGGTAATTGAGTTGCTCAACAGAATGGGTTTGGAGACAAATGGAGAGGGTGGATGATGGAGGTATTTCTCATTCATCCTTTTTGTTCATCACCAATAGGAGCTCAATGGACTTTTATTAGAGCTCTATGGGCCTTTGGCAAAGACATTGGTTGTCCCCCTTTTCGTTCACCATAATGGGAGTCTCTCAATAGGTTTACTACCTGGGCAGAGGCAAGGTGGTGTTCGAACTTGTGAGATTGATTTGACCACTTCGATCACCCACCAGCAGTTTGCAGGTGATATTTTGAGAATCATAGGAGGAGGTGGTGAACCTGAAGTGCATATTGAGGTGGTTTGAGGCTAGCATTTAATGTGACCAAGGGCATTGTAGGGGGCTTTAATGTATCAGAGTGAGATGGCGGATTTGGCTAGTTTGTTTGGTTGCCATCTATGTCACAAATATCCCCAATATTTTGATATTTTCAAAATATCGCATTTTTATCGCGACATTTTGATAAAACGACAAAATCCTGAACTAATCCCAAGATTTTCAAAATATAGCGATATTTTCGTTTTTATCATAAAATATCCTGATAATATTGCGATATTATCCCGATATTTTTACAATACTTTTTTTTATACCATTAAAAAAAAAGAAAATATTTTTATTTTATATTTTTTTCTTAAATTTAATAATTTATATATTTTTTAAATAATTTTATTTATACCGTTTTTCCTTTATACCCGAAAAAAAAAAAAAAATCTATCCCGAGATTTTCCCTTGCCGAGAGATTCCCGAGAAAGACATTTGTGACATAGGTTGCCATGTGGATTCATTTATTTTATTATATTCGGGGGTGTCCTTTTGGGTTGGGATTCCGAAGAAGACTCTTTGTGCTCCTATAGTGGCGAAGTTGAAGAAAGGTTATCTTTTGGCGGGGAAATCACCTCGATCAAGGTCTATTTAGCTAATTTTCCCACCTCTTACATGTAGATATTTAGAATTCCTACGGATGTGGCTTGAAGGATAGAGAGGTTGCAAAGGAAATTCTTATGAGAAGGAAAGGAGGTAGTTTAAGCACCTTATGAATTGGGAGACAGTTTGTAAGCCTAAGTGGGGAGCGGGACAAGGGATATGGAACGCTATCCTTAGGAAAAAGGGACCATTTCAATGGATTTGGAGGTCTGGGCAAGGCGGGTAATAGCAGGGGAGTATGGAGTGAGTTTATTAGTTAAGGTGAGTTCTTACTTTGGGTTAGGTTTAGATTGGGGAAGGGTGACAGGATAAGATTATGGATAGACCTTCGGTTTGGTAATCCCAAGGTTTTAAATTTCGGTTTTGGTCAACATGGAAATGGAGATGTTTTGTTTTCGCTTGGAAATTTCAGTGGAAATCCTATAAATTCACGGAAAAATATGGAAACATATGTAAATGATGGAATTTTGTGATGAAACTTAAAAAAATGCTAGAATAAGCGCAAATACATACTTGGAAACCGTCACATAAGCAAGACAGTTATCATAATCAAACATCTAGGGACATGCACGATAGTGCATGTCTGATAATTCAGTACATACCACATCTCACATGTAATTCATATAAATATTTATGTAAAATACCTAGGCTAGACCACATTTCACATTCAATTTATATAAATATAATTATGTAATACATATTGATATAATATATAATTAATGCGCTTAAGATTTTGGTTTCGAGATGTGCTTCGGTTTCGTTTCGTTTCGGTGGGGATAAAAACAGAAACATTTATGTCATTTCGTGTTGGTTTTGGTGGAAATTTAAAGCCATGGGAAATCGTCAGTTATGTCATGAGGTCCCGGATTTATTTAGGCTTGTTGGTGACATAGATAGAGATAAACATTTCAGATTGTTATGAGAGAGTGGGGGGAACATATGAAATTTAAGGATTTAGAGTTTAACAATCTTCTGAGGTTTGTTGATATGTTAGAGGATGTTTATCCTTCTTTGATGGATGATGAGTTTGGCCTATCTAGTCCTCTAGAGTCTAGAGATTTCTTGACCAAGTTTTTTTTTTTTATATATGTTAGAGGATGTTTATCCTTCTTTGATGGATGATGAGTTTGGGCTATCTAGTCCTCTAGAGTCTAGAGATATCTTGACCAAGTTTTTTTTGTCGATGTTGGTGGATATCAAGAAGGATGGGTTGTGGGGAAGGATTTGGAAGGTGCACATACTGCCATGGGTTCAAGGTTCCTTTTGGACAGCTCTTTTAGAGAAGATAAAAACGTGTGACATGCTAAATCAGCTTCCGCTTGGCGAACATATGTATTCTCTTCAAGCCATGTTACATGGATTCTTCAAAATTGGCAAAGTACCTGTGTTGGACACGTCTCAGATTCCAATACTTTTGGATTCACCGAGACACTTTTAGAACCATGGTAATTTTTGAGTATTCTAGTAACTCTATTTGTATTGTCCTTTGGAAGCTAACATTTCTATTAGCGAGTTGGTCTTTAGTGGGAAGAATTTTGGGCATTTCTTTGCATTGCTGTTTTTCAAAAAATGGAAGGAGATCATCAAAGGGAGATCGACAAGTGGAATGCAAGATGGATCCCTTTGTCCCTTCAGACACCATTAAGCTTGATTTTGATAACTGTTCTTTTGGGCAATCTGGGGCTGTCTGGAGTCGTTGAGTTTTATAGAGACAATGATGGAGAGGTGTTGCTGGCATTCTTGGATCCTATTGACATTTCAATTGCTAACGAGGCAAAGGGGAGGGCATTACTCACCGTTCTATGAATATTTTTGGATGGCAATTCTCAAATCTTTGTAAGAAATCTGATGAATCTCTGAACCACCTGTTCTTGCAGTGTCCGTTCTCCTTCCAGGTGTGGATGGCAATTCTCAAATCTTTTGGCTTCTCATGGGTCATTCAGAGAAGCATCTGTACTCTAATTCTGAATTGGAGTGGAGCTTTCATTGGCTATGCAGGTGAATCTATGTGGTCCTCTATCCCATATGCGGTAGTATGGCACATTTGGGAGGAACGTAACAATCCGATTTTTTGTTGGAAAAGATCGGTGTCCCGCGAAGGTAGTGCTCGAAATTAAGCTATCTATCATTAAATGGGCCAAATCCAAGAGTGGTATACAATATCCGGTGGTTGAAGTCCTCCGGCGGAAAGGAAAACAAGAAAGGATATTCCTCCTCAATGGAGTCCACCACCCGAGGACTGGCTGAAGTTAAATTTTGACGGAAGCTCCCGTGGGAATCCGGGGCCTGTGGGAATCGGCGGGTTCTTCGTGATCATCGGGGCAGTATGATCATGTCCTTCTCCGGTCCGGCTGGGGTATGCGATGCCAATGAAGCGGAGGTATCTGCACTATTGTTCGGTCTCCAATGGTATTCGAAACACAGGACGGACCTCTTAATAGTTGAAGGCAACTCCTCTAATACGATTGCATGGGCTTCCAACAAATCTGGTGGACCGTGGCGGCTTGCGAGCAAAATCGATGAGATCAGGGACCTGATCTCTGTCGTTCACCCGGTCCTCCAACATTGACATCGAACAGCTAATGATTGTGCTGACTCGCTCGCACGGAACGGGGTGAACTGGGAATCTGTTTCTATTGCCGAGCATGATCATTAGTTTTTGTAAATTTTGATGACCTTATGCATGGTCTGTGATGTATTTGGGGGATGTCTTGTCCCCTTGTATTGATTAAATTCTGTGCATTAATAAATCGTTACCTCTTTCAAAAAAAATTTTTTTGGCATGTTTGAGGGGAAACTTTGGGGGGGGGGAGAAAGATTCAGTAATGCGACTAAATGTCTTTCTTTGAGGACCTAAAGGGCTGGGAGGCTTTTGGAACTTCTAAGCTACATTAGGTATGCTTGTAAATGGAAAAGGATGTTGCTTTCTATCACATTTATAGGAAATCTAACGATGTAGCTGATTCATTTGCCAACTCTGGTGTATGTAGGTTTGCTTTAGTTGAGGGACTATTTGCCCCTGTTATAATTTCATTTTGTTTTACTGCCTTCAATAAAATTTTGTCAATTTTTCAAAAAGAAAATCTATCTATAGATTTGTCTCCAAGTTAGGCACAAACGCTTGGGCTCTTTCAAGAAAAGAGTTTTGAGGGGACTTGGTTGGTGGCATGTTTTAGAAGTGGAGTGAAATGTATTTCAGCTTTCTTAGGTAGGATAGGATTGTTGCTATGTTGATTTCCTTTCCAATTAATTTTGTTCAAGTTCTTAGGTGCGACCTTGGGCATCTGGCATTATTAGTAGGGGTGCAACTCAGGCTGGCTCAACCCGAACCCGGCGGGTTCAACCCGGAAAAAACTCAGGTTGGGTTGAGTTCAAGTCAGGTTTGGGTTGGGTTTTCTCAACCCGGGTTGAGTTCGGGTCGGGTTCGGGTTGAGGGCTTGGGCAACCCGACCCGAGTTCAAGCCGAAATTTTTAATAATTTTTTTAGTTTTTAAGCTTAAAATCTCGGGTTGGGTCGGGTTCGGGTTGGCAACAAGGGCTGCTTGGGTCGGGTTGAACCTCGTCGGGTTGGAACTAGGGTCGGGTCGGGTTCGGGTTGAGTAAATGGTTGCTCGGGTCGGGTTCGGGTTGGCCTCAACCCGAACCCGACCCGCCCGAGTTGCACCCGTAATTATTAGAGTTGCAATAATGGTGTGGGAGGTTTCAAGTTTCTCTTTTGTCTCACCTAGTATATGCAAACATCTGCACATTATATCTCTTTAGTTCCTTAACCAATAAATGTTAGTTGTTGGAGAAAAATAAAATTTGTTTGTACTGAACTCAACCCACCTAGGTGTGTGTCCTCAATCCTATTTTATGGGTAGCCGCCTTTATGCTTTATCTTATGTTGTTAAGAGGAACTGATGTGAACCCTTGACAGCCAAGAGAAAGAGAGAGAAAGGAAATAGAGAATCAAGGTCATGGAAAGAGAATCAAGATCAAGAAGAGTGATCAAGATCAAGAAAATGAGACCATTCTCAACTCAACTTTCATAGAAGAGTGGCAAAGTTTCCAACCTGATGCCAACCCTCCTTTATCCTGGCTTGGGACAGGCTGTGAAAAAAAAAAAACACAGGCTGTGAAAACAATGAGACCATTCCAAAAAAAAAAAAAAAAAAAAGAGATCAAGAAAATGAGAAAGATAGAGATACAGAGGAGAGCAGTTTATAAACCCAACCAGGAAGGGCGAGAAAAGTGATGGGAGAAGAGAGAAGGAGAAGATAAAGAGAGAAGGATAAGTTTAGGGATAGAAAACTGACCTAATATGAAACATAACTCTTCAAAAAGCATTATATCCACATGAGAGAGAGAGAGAGAGAGAGAGAGAGAGAGAGAGAGAGAGAGAGAGAGAGAGAGAGAGAGAGAGAGGGAGAGAGAGAAACTTCAAATTTGTATTCATTCCATTCCATTGCATCCAAGAAAAGTGACCTAAGGCTACACATATATAAGAAAAGAAAAGGAACTAGAATGTTCTAAAACCCTAAACAAAAAACCTCACTTTTGAACTAAAATACCCTCTAAAAACTTAATGACTTAAAATTTTCGTAATACATGTGTAGGGCCTATTAAAGCAGTCATAACTCAAAGAACTTAAATGATTTAATGGGAAAAGGCTGTGGTATCCCTTCTATAACTTAAAGGACTTAAAAGCACCTAAAAGACACATAAAAATTAGAATATGGGCCCAAGGATGGTCCCCATCAGGAACATAGTAGTGAAGAAAAAAAATGCATGAGAAAACTTTGATACTGTCTTTATTTCAAGTTTCACAAGCCATACCGTGTGATTAACTCATCTAAATGCTATTTTTTTTATTGCAGCTTCGTGACTGGTTGGACTTGTCTCTCAATCATTCTGTGCCATCTTCTCTCCTAATTCTTTCAAGGTAATTAAGTATTTTTTGCTCAGAAGTGCTTACAGATGTTTTTTTTTTTGTACTGGTTTTGCATTAATATGATGCCATTCGCCAGAGCCTTCACTGTGTCTGGAAAGGTGAAGCCTGAGGAGGCTGTTCAAGCTACACTTTCTTCACTGCCAGATGAGGTCGTGGATACTGTCGGAGTAACTGCTTTGCCTTCTGAAGATTCTGTCTCAGAAAGGAGGAGGAAACTTGAGTTCTTGGAAATGCAAGAGGAACTAATCAAGGTATGCGTCAAACTTTTTTTTTTCTTCGAATAATTATGCCATGAAACTTATGTCCTTGATATTCTTTCAAATTTTTGGTCTTTGTGCCTTATTGATGGTACTTGAAATTTGGATCTTCTCATTCCATTCCCTTGGAACTTCTGTTCCTTTTTTTAAGAAAATGGACTCTTCTGTTTTGTCAGTAGCTATTCAAGCCATGTCTTCTCATCTTTTAGTTTTAGGTTATTTTTGAAAATTGGACTAATGTACGGGAAACTCCCTGCAAAGTTCAGCTGCTGCAGATTGGTTCTGTATAGTGGAGTCCACCCACATGATGACAGCTGTATTGGTTGGTGGGTACTGCCGTTCTATGCCTATCTGCTGTGCCTTTCCTACAGGGTGTTAGTGCTGTGACAAATCATTCTTAAAATCTGTGTTGTATTGGTTTTTTTGCTGGACACACACACACACACACACACACACACACACATATATATATATATATATGACTTGGAGCTTCTTGTCAATACTTTCTTATGATCCTGTATAATGACTTTTGGTTCTTATTAATGTATCCACACTACTAAATTTGATTCATTAACAAGAAAATAATTTTGGAAAGTGATTTGATCAGAGCTGATACCTTTTAACGAGAAATTATATGGTGTAAGGGCTTACAACAATAAGGCCTTTGTACGGTGGAAGTACCATCCTTGATATCTGATCTAACAGCAGCTCCTCAAAAAGTGAGCTGCTGTTGGATCAAATATCAAGGGCGGTACCCCTGCCGTATTGTTGTAAGCCCTTACACCATATAAAATCTCCCTTTTAACTGATCATCATAAGTATAACTAATGGGGCTGTTTGGCACGCCTGGATACTTATCCCTGGATTCTGGCGAGCCGGTGATGCCGTGACATTGCTTTACTAGGGACATGACCCAATAGGAGCTCTGCTACCATGAACTGACCACACTGCTGGATTCCGGTGATCGCTGGTCGAATGTTGAAAGAGAAAAGAGGATATCAACGTCTCAGCTCAGCCATAGGATTTCAGTATCCCTGAGATTTCAAACCATACAACCAGAAAGCGGCAATCAACCAGCAATCTCCTTGCTTATGTCCTCCCCCTTCTCCCTACTTATCTCCTCTATGCCCTCCTCTTGGCACTGCTTATCAGTGATTTCGTATATATCATCTCTTCAGCACATCCAATCCCTTTCCCAGTTCAGCGATTTCGTAATCGTTATATGCTTACCGGTGATTGATCAATCCAGGGATAGCTATCCCGGGATTCGAGAATCGCCAGGCCAAACTGCTCCAATAGGATGATGACAGAGCCAATGCATCTTGCTTCCTAATCCTTAAGTTCTTTCCTGTGTAATGACCCAGCAACAATGTATTTTGAAATTGTGAAAAGAGTAAAGCTATTTTTAATTTGAAGTGGCTCATAAAATAAGATTTTTAACATTGATAAAACGAAAAGTTTTTTTAACACTCAGAGATGATTGGGTTGGGGTTATTTGAATCGTACGAATGTTGATTCCCTTTATGAACTTACATTTATATCTTGGATAAACATTCTTAATAGTTTGATAATCTTGTCATTCATTGGTCTATTAGTAAATGGGTTGCTAACTAATCGTTTGCAGGAGGAGGAAGAGAAAGAGGAAGAGGAGCAAGCTCGGATGAAGGAGTCTGTAATAAGCCAGGAGGATTTAGCTTTGAAAGAGATGTCAATTCCAACTGCAAGAGAAGCACAAGAGCTAGCAAAAGCAAAAACATTGGAAAAACAAGAGCAGCTGTGTAATCTTAGCCGCGCATTGGCTGTTCTGGCTTCGGCATCCGTAAGGATTGACCTTCATCTTGTCCCAGTTGTTTTGAACTGCTCTCCCCTGAAACAAACATTAATTTTTGAACTTGCAGTCAGTTAGTAGGGAGCGCGAAGAGTTTTTGAGCCTCGTCAACAAAGAGGTGTGTTCTTCCCTTGTAAAAAAAAAATATCATCATTGGAACTTGTTGGTGCCTCTAAAATGTGAAACCTATGACCTTCTGACTAATTGAATGAATAAAGTTCATCCTTGAACTTATCTCATCCCCTTTTCTTATGTTAATGTGGCTGCATTCTACTAACCTTCCATTTACTGTGTGAAAAGATTCACCATTTCTTTTGGTATGATATTGATAATATATATACATATATATGGGAAATGATATCCCCACTCCCTTGTTTCAGTAATGGCACTCTACTCTTTACACTTTTTAAATTGGTTGTTGAGAGATTTTTCGGAATGGATACAACCTTTAAAAGGTAATTAGAAAAGTCTCAAAGGGTGTAGTGCCATTATTGAATCAATGGTGTCAAAATATCATTTCCCATGTAAAAATAATCATCTTTGTTTGTGACATTTTTCCTACTGTCTTTCCGCTCTCCCCCTTATGAACTCGGGCAGATTTCAAGTTCCATTTTTGAATGCTGTCTTGTTGTTCTTGGCAGATAGAACTGTATAATAGTATGGTAGAGAAAGAGGGAACAAGTGAAGAAGAGGCTAAGAAGGCATACAGAGCTGCTAGGAAGGAGAGTGACCATGAGGCTGAAATGGCTGTAGGAAACAAGGTTTCTTCGGCACTCATAGATCGGGTAAGAAATTGGTAAACTAGCCCCTCATTGCTTGTTCTATTTCAATGACAAATTTCATTTCTTTTTATATGTCAATGACTTTCACAACTGGTTATGACTTTCATGGCTTTGTTAATTTTAAGAATGTTGGGCAATACACTACAATTTTGTGTCTATTGTGAGCTCCTACCACTTTCCTCAAATGCTCTCTCATTATCATTGGAGTCTTATACCTTCTCCATAGAGTAATGTAACTTCTTGTGAAAAGTAGACTTATGTATAAGTGTATAACTTGTGAGTAAGCGTTATCATGACAAATATGTTTGTTTTTTAAGATATTTTACTTGAACTCCTGCATATATGATAGAAATGTAAAGCAACAATATCCCCAAAGTTGGGAATACACAGTTTTCAGCCTTTTACGAATGACACTTTTGCCCTTTTTACTACCAAGAGTCTTGTTAGAAAAAATGGAATCTGTTTCTCTTAAAAGAAAGGCACAATAGGTGTGTGGCTCATGGGCATGGAGGACAAGAAAGAGCGTCAAACCCATCGGGCCGAATCCAACTTTCAATAAAATGACTAAAATATCCCTTTTTCAGGGGTATTTGTCAAAAGAATGACTAGCAAATCACTGATGGTCAGGAAAGACCAACGCCGATGGAGTCCCTCCGCTTGGCCAATATGGTGTTGAAATTGCTGTCCTTTCGCCAAGCAGGCTCTCCTCCAAACTCTATATTGGCCAGGCAGAGAGATTCTGGTTGGCGTTGGTCTCATCCGTTCGCTGGTAAAGGCTTTATAGGTGATGGCATTTGTTTGGAAATTTAAACCTAAAATAAGGGTATTTTTTTGTTCTCATTTTCATCCTTCAATTTATTATTGAAACGGGAAGTGCATGTTGGTATAATTTTTCTATGTGTGCATGTTTGTATCATTTTCTTTTACGAAAGTGGCTCTACACATTTCTTTAGAAGTTTTAGTGGCATATGGATAACCTTATTTTTGTGCTTCTGTATTGAGATACATATTGTATACACTTGTACTGATAACATTTATTTTATGCTGTATTGCCACACTCCAGGTTGATGCTATGCTCCAAAATCTTGAAAAGGAAATTGATGACGTGGATGCTAAAATCGGTAACAGTTGGAGACTACTTGACAGGTATTAATTGCTAGCAGACCTCGTCTTCCTATCTGATGAAGTATGCTTATCTGCCGCTTTTTTCTTATTTTGGTATAACTGAGAAATTTTATGCAGATGGACGTTCATATCTTTTGTCCAAAATTTTTGACCAAGTCCTCCCATCTCTCCTAGTCTGTCTAAAACTATCTTTTTCATAACATCGCAAAACCAGTCTCCATTGATTCAAGAAAATGAAGTGCGTCACTTTCATGAGAAATGGAACTATTATTGCACCATTACTATTAGTGTCACAAAATTGAGAAAGTGGAACTATTGATCAAGAAAATTAAGTTTTTTTTCTTTTTTTTGGAAAACTAAAAGGGGCCCAAACCATTCCTGAAGATTGGTCTTTTCTCTGTTCTTTAATTAAGCAGGCATCTGTCCTTGTTTAAATCGATTCTCTATAAATTAGTATTCTATAGATAAATCCTCTATGAAGCTAATAAGCTATTTAAATTGGTAAAAGTTTCCGGTCTCAAAGTTTGTCCTTACTTCTAATTAATAAAATGATATCTTATTAGTTATTATATAACAAATTTTCACTCATTCTATCTATGTTCTTTGAATGATCCTATGTATTTATTAGATCACTTTGTTCCGTCACCTACTATTTGATATCCTATGCAAGACTCGATGATTCTTCTTACTATTTTCCTCGTGGTTGCCCCTTTGCTCTACATGGATGACTTTGGGCAAAGTAAGCATATCGATTTTTGTTTTTGCCCTTCATTTCCCCGCTTATGTGTCCAAATTGTTTCAAATATTTTTTCCTCTTTTGGAATGATTGCTACCTAGTACTCCCCTAGTTAATCGAGTAAGTTGGTATTTCGTACTATATGTAGGGTTTGAATTGGTAGCTGTGAATGACTTGCTCCATTAATTTTACCATAACTTCATCTTTGGTGACATCCACCTGAAGGGATGTTAGCCTAATCTTACAGTTCCTGAAACAATTTATGGTTGTGGAACGCTTGACATTCTTCACCCATTATTGAACTAACATCCTAATTGCCTTCGAAACATTTATCTAGTGGATCGTTGAAGACTATAGTCTCTTTAAATTTCTTATTGAAGCACATTCACTATGATGTTATTTAACTTTCAAAAAAAAAACCTCATTGATTTAATAAACTATAGCATCAAAAACAGAAAACCTCCTGCCATTCGAAAAAAAAACCTTCATTAATTTAATAACTTATACCATCTAATATTTTCTAATTTGACGCCGTTATAATTTTATTACATAATAAATGTTCTAATTTAATAGTTAATGGTTGGTCCCAAGCAAATTAAATAATAAAGTTGAGGTTCAACCTTACTAGGGAAATTCACTACATCCATTTTTATGAGAAAATTTTCCCCTGAAGAGATCCAACACATTGCCCATTTGCAGGGACTTTGATGGCAAAGTGACCCCGGAGGAGGTAGCTGCTGCAGCCATGTATCTCAAAGACACCATAGGCAAGGAGGGTGTCCAAGAACTTATCAGCAACCTCTCCAAAGATAGAGGTAGGTATCTAAATTCTTTCTTATAAGAGTGTAACTGGGGTTGATTTTTTAGGATTTCGGGTTGAGCTTTTACCATAAAATTGGGTCGGGTTCAGGTTGATTCCATTTCATTTTTTAGCAAAAGCTCAATCCGACCCGACCCAAATAGCTCCCGTAGTTTTTTGAACCATTTGATGTCATTTGTCTTTTACTTACTATGAAGATTTGAATTTATGAATCTTAATACTACAACTTGTAATTCTCAAAAAAAAAAAAAAAAACTATAACTGTTGTCTTTGCTGTTTTCCTATCAACAGAGGGCAAAATTCTTGTGGAGGACATTGTCAAATTGGCCACTCAAACTGATGACATCAATAGGGCTGAAGCAGGGCATCTTTAGAAGGTATGATGGCATAATGTTCTCCCATTTATGTCGTAAATTCTTACATATTATTTGTTCTATTGAGGTAATTTGAGAGGTCTGATTGTCTGGTATTGGTAAAAAAGGGTTTTGAGCCTTCAATGTTGTGTAGAAGCGCACCCATGACATTTTCTTTTCATGTCCATGACTGAGGTCATATATCTTCTCTAAGCCCTCCCTGATAAACCTTTTGATTTTCTGTACTGGTAGATGGAGAGATGGACGTTTGTTGTTGCTGTAAAAATTAAAGAGAAGCTAAATCAAATGCAAATTCACAGAGAACATTGGAGCTTGCTTGTTTGGAAGTATAGCTTTATATACTTGATTTTGAGAATAAATTTCCTTTTCTGTAAATGGGATTTCACATATGCAATATTATTTGAGCTCAAATTGATATTGCAATATTATTTTTTGCTTTATTTAAGCATGCTTACAATCTGAGATCAATCAACAACAAAACAATTCAAAGCCATGAGATCATGGTTCAATTTCAGGCAGGTTTATAATTAGGAAAGGGAAATGTAACAACAATTCACAACTCACTCTTTGTAGGTGATTAATGCCAATATTCAACCCCATTGCTCATGTGGGAAACGATATTTCCTCCCACTTTTCAGTCTTTTCCCTCTTTTGTTCGTCTTTACTGCTCTGTTTCTTTCCAATTTTTCATCAATTTTACACCCATTTGTATGCTGAGTCTCTGTTTCTTCTGATGTAAAACTGGGCGTAAAACAAATTTTATACCCATTTTAAGTGGAAAAAATGAGCATAAAATTTGTTTTACATCCATTTTATGATTGAAAGAAATGAAGCGACCCAAGTTGAAAGCCCAATGACAAACGAGGGGAGGAGGTTCACCGGCTTTGATTACTTTTGGCGGGGATTATGAGTACTTTTGACCTTGGTTTCTGATTAGGGCTGCAACTCGAGTCGGGTTTTACCCGACCCGCATCGACCCGACCTGAAAATAGCTTGGGTCGGGTTCAGGTTTCATGGGTTTCGGGTCGAGCCGGGTTCAGCATTCAAAAGCCCGCATGAATCTCGGGTCGAGCCGGGTTTGAAGGGGCCCGACCCGACCCTACCCGAGTTACATAAGTTATAGTATGTACATTTTTTTCTATTGTTAGTTAAAAGTTAAAGGGATAATTACATTTACACCCCCTCTAGTTTCTGACACATCCACTTCCACCCCTATAGTTTAAAACGTGACAAATACACCCTTGTAGTTTCAATTTGTTTAAGGTAGGCCCCCTCAGCTGAAGGTTCGTCCATAGATTGAAGGGTTAGGATGATCCGATGGAGCTGATTTTTTGGGCATACCCTATCTATGTCAGGACCCATCAAATGAACGCTTTGGATCATCCAAACAATGTGGGCCCACATTATTTGGATGATTTTTTGGTAGTGTTCAGATTCGGGTAGGGGCCCACATTATTTGGATGATCCAAAGCGTTCATTTGATGGGTCCTGACATAGATACGGTGTGCCCAAAAAATCAGCTCCATCGGATCATCCTAACCCTTCAATCTATGGACGAACCTTCAGCTGAGGGGACAAACCTTAAACAAATTGAAACTATAGGGGTGTATTTGTCACGTTTTAAACTATAGGGGTAGAAGTGGATGTGTCAGAAACTAGAGGGGGTGTAAATGTAATTATCCCAAAGTTAAAAGTGAAAACCCACGCACTCACTGTTACTGTATGTGAGTGTAATTTCTGCTTCTATGAGTTGAGTTGATTCAAGTGTTTGATTCAGCATTGTTTGATTGTAATTACAACATTGTTTGATTACAGCATTGTTTGATTCAAGTGTGATGTGAGTGTAATTACATCATTGTTTGATTCAAGTGTAATGTGAGTGTAATTTCTGCTTCTATGAGTTGAGTTGCCTTGCCAAACAAGAATTTTCCTTAAAAATTTGCGTCAACGTGAAAAAACCCGACCCGACCCGAACCGACCCAAGATTTATCATGGGTAGGGTCGGGTTTGGGAATCGTGGGTTTTCCGAAAAAAAACCCGACCCGACCCGACCCGAGATATTTCTCGGGTTGGGTTGGGTTGGGTTCTCCAAAACCCGACCCGCCCGACCCGAGTTACAGCCCTATTTCTGATAACCATTTCTAATTATTATCTTCTGTGTCGGTAATTCATGGTTTTAAATTTCGGTTTCCGGTCTCTGCCGAAATCCAAAATTTCTGCCAAAATCCAGTACACAAAAAAAAGTTATTTAATTAGCGTATGAAATTTCGGCTGAAATTACCGAAATTTTGGCTGAAATTACCGAAATTTCAGTAATTTCAGCAGAAATTTCTGGAAAATATTATTTAATTAATAAATCCTAGATTTTTCGGGCATAGTTCCTTGATTTTCTGGCGAAATTCCGGATAAACAAAATTTTGGGTGAAAAAAATTATCATTTCGAATATATACGATTTTGATTTCGGTCTCTACCGAAATCCAAAATTTGTTTTTCCTTGGCCAAAAAATAATAAGGGATTTGCTAGTTTCATCGCAAAAGGCATTTCACAGATGCTCTGTTGCATTTCAGCAGATTTGGTATCATTCACGAGGTGGCTGCTCTGATGTGCGACAAAGCATCATTTTGCGATGGACAGTAGCAAATCCCAAATAATAATAGGCAGCAATCTTTGTTGCTAAAGTCGGAATAACAAATAGCTGTTAGTTCAACTCAAGGTTTTAAATTTCAACTGAATTATGAAATTTTGGATTTCAGTGGAGACTGGAATTGAAATCGTATATATTTGAAATGATATTTTTTTCGCCCAAAATTTTGTTTATCTGGAATTTAGCAAGAAAATCAAGGAACTATGCCCAAAAATCTAGGATTTATTATTTAAATAATATTTTCCTGAAATTTCTGCCTCGGCCGAAATTTCGGTAATTTCTGCCTCGGCCTAAATTTCGGTAATTTCGGCCAAAATTTCGTACGCTAATTAAATAATGTTTTTTCATGTGTACTGGATTTTGGCAGAAATTTCGGATTTTGGCCGAGACCGAAATGGGTACCAGAACCGAAATTTAAAACCATGGTTCTCCTTTACTGTAATGGTATTCTAGTTCCGTCACTAAAAAGAGAAAATAAATGGCAGCAACAGTTGGCAGGAAAGACATCATAATTAATAGTAAAAAAAAAAAAAAAGAGCGGAAAGAAATCTGCCGCTACAAAATTTTAGAAAAAAAACATTAAATGTATTTTGGGGGATCTATTGCCACAGTTGATCAATAATTGTCCCAGTAAAACAGTATTAATGATAATTGTTTTAAACAGTTGCTAAATATTAATAAAGGGTACTGATAAATGTGCCCCTTTTCGTCACTAGGGACACCCAGCTGCATTGTACTTGGCAATCAGGTCACTTCATTGCTGAAATGTGAAGTACATCAGCCCCTTTGCAGTCATAGATACACTGTAGCTGGGTGTCCCAACTAATGAAAATGGGTGCATATAACATTTCCCATTAATAAAGTGCGACGGTAATTAACCGTTGCTATTATTATTTTATAGCGGCAGTCAAATAGCGCCAGAAATATTTCCGTGGCAAAATCCTATTTTTCTTGTACCGAGCTCAACTCAACTAAACTCAAATCAAGTCAACTAAGCCTTTGTCCCAAACCAGTTGGGGTCGGCTAATGATTCCTTTAGAAAATTTTCATGATGAAGGTGAAAGAATCTACATGCTCAAAATTGACTCGTAAACCAAAACTTATTTCTTTTTAATAGGCTAATTTGCTCTCATTCTT
Organism: Tasmannia lanceolata; assembly: GCF_043159265.1. NCBI lineage: Eukaryota > Viridiplantae > Streptophyta > Magnoliopsida > Canellales > Winteraceae > Tasmannia > Tasmannia lanceolata. The sequence continues at coordinate 18,499,332 of NW_027518714.1, forward strand.
TTTGCAGTCATAGATACCAGTTGGGCAATTATTTCTTTTCTCACCTTTCAACGTCTGTCAGTCATCTCTTTCAATATCAACGATATCAACCACTCTGATCTCAACTTCGAGAATGATGAGTCTTCTAATCTCGAAATTTCAGAGACCATTTATTTTACATTTTTCCCACTGGTAAAGGAGTATAATCTTTATAGGTTTTATAGGCTTCCCAAAATTCGGTTAGGCCTCACAGCTAATTTTTTGATTTCTTAAGAATAAATCGGTCAACCAAGCACCATTATTATAATTACTAAACTATAATCAAATTGCTAACCGTGACTGATACAATTCGGGAAAATGATCCAGAAATTGTGTCAAATTTATGAAAGGGTGATGATATTTTCACCCCCTGAGTACTTGCACACCCTCCTTATAATGTGATTTGGTTTTTATATCCACCACCGCCGATGACTATGGTTGCAACTTGGAAGAGGAGGACAAAGAAGTGGTTGAAGAAGAAGAAAAAGAAGAGATATAAGAGAAAGGAAATAGGAGTAAGAAGGAAAAAGAAAAATCGATGCTGGAAAAATAAAAAAGGAGGGAAGAAGAAAAAAAGAAGAACTGATGTCGGGAAAAATGGAAGGCGCCAGGAAAATGAAAAAGAAAAGGAAGAGGAAGAAGAAGAAGGAAAAATAAGAATCGACGCCAGAAAAAATTGAAGTCACCGGAATAAATGAAAAAGAAGAGAAGTAGAAGAAGGGAAACTTGGGTTCATCTCGCTAAAACTTGGGGTCGTCTCGTGAAACTTGGAGTCATCTAGGAAAACTTGGGGTCATTCCCAGTGCTTGTGAGTGACTTTTTCTGAGACGATCCCAAGTTTTCCGAGACGACCCCATGTTTAATTGAGACGAGCCCAAAATTTCGCAATCCCAAGTTTTAATGAGATGACCCAAGTTTCTAGATGACTCAATGTTTCGTGAGATGACTCCAACTTTCAAGAGTGACGACCCCAAGTCTTCCTAGATGACCCCAAGTTTTAACGAGAAGATCCCAAGACTAGATGACTCCAACTTTCCCTTCCTCTTCTTTTCCACTTTCCGCCATCTTCCATTTTTTTGGCATTGATTCTTCTCTTTTCCTTCTTCCTCTTTTCCATTTTTCAAGCGTCTTTCATTTTTTTTCTGATGTTGAGTCTTCTTATTTGTTCTTCTCCCTCCTCGTTTCCTCTCCTTCTTCTTCCTTCCCTTGTAGAGTTTCTGACATGGTTGTCGGCGGCGGTGGAGATGAAAAACCAGAAAAAATTAGAAAAGAGGAAGATGGCATTTTTCTATTATTTATAAGGAGAATTTATATGATGCCCGACCGTGAAAATCACAAAGGCAGGGTGTCAAAACCCTGCCCCTTGATTTTTTATCTTGGTACCTTGTGATTTTCATGGTCGGGCATCATATAAAAACTCCTTTATAAGCACTTGATGGCAAAATCTTTTGGACTGTACAATGCCATAAGATAGAGAACTGCAATTCAACCACCATCCACTAACAATTTCAGAAATTTGACGCAATTTCTGGATCATTTCCCCTTACAATTATGTGCAAAATTTCCACAGTAGTTTTCAGTTAAATCACATTTATTAAACCTCTATTTTTATTTATTTTAATAAAAGACATTCTTCAACTAGCTGTTTATTTTTATATATACTTAATTTGAAATAGAGAGAACATTTCCTACACACTTGTGTAGGTAAGTTACCTACGCACTACCTTAAAATACAGTGGGGGCCCACATTGTTTGGGTGAACCAAACAATTCATTTGAATGGTCCTCACATAGATAGGGTGTCCACAAAAAATCAGATCCATAGGATCATCCCAACCCTACGATTTGTGGAGGTAAAATGGACGTGTATAAACCTTCACAAATTAGTCCATTTTTTGCCTCCATAGTTTGAATGGTTAGGATGATCCTATGGATTTGATTTTTTGTGGACATCCTATCTATGTGAGGACCATTCAAATGAATTGTTTGGATCACCCAAACAATGTGGGCCCCCACTGTATTTTAAGGTAGTGCGTAGGTAACTTACCTACACAAGTGTGTAGGAAATGTTCTCTCTTTGAAATATTACTTGGTTTTATTAGCTAAAAATTATAATTATTATGTTCTAGATTCTCATGACATAATTATTTGATGAAAATTAAGTATATAATTATAAATTAGGTTTACAAAAAATTTATCGCTTTATTTTTTTGAAAAAAAATCTATTGAATCAATTCTATTTTTAGCATGATCAATCATTGGGTTTTATCAGATTAATTATTTTTAATTATCGTGCATCCATTGAGATTAGTATGGTTCTAAATTCCTGAAAGATACTTGGTTCTTGACAATCGGTAGACAGTGATTTCAAAGCATAAGAAACACCTTGAAACCCTTACGAAGAACGGTCTCATCCCAAGAAAATAAGTAACATGAAAATTTCTCAAAAATATAAGATCTTGTCGACCAAAAATCAATTGTTGATCAACGGTGCATCTGGATCAGCCAATTAATTATGGGATAAGTATTTCAAATGTTATCCAAACTCTCCTAGACCACTTCTAAAATATCTAGAATGATCTATTAGAGTTAGGATTTATAGAAAAAATTATTTTAATCCTTACCTTTGGGTTCAACTAAAATATAAAAAATTCATTTTTAGCCTCTCCCAAGGGAATTCGTGGGCTCTCAATGCCTAAACTCTGTAAATAGAGGTGCTACTCTCAAGTGTAAGAAAAACATCATAACAATATTACCACAACTCCATTGAGGCTCTGTTTCTTTCGACTTAAAAAGGTTGTAAAACAAAATTTACTCACTTTTTTCACTTAAAAATGGGCATAAAAGTTGTTTTAGGCTCATTTTAAGTCCAAAGAAACAGTCCTTACAGATAAAATCAAGCCTCTTGATTTCATGCTTGCTTCCCTATCGCCCATTGAAGGACTCAAAAATTTCCTTTTAGTATTAATAATAAAACATTCTCTATGAGTGGTCCTTGTCATTATTATAGGACAACATCATCAGTGAAAGTGAGTTTTTAGTCCATGGACAATCCAAGGTGGGGCTGGCGATGTGATCCTCCACATGGTAGGAGAAAGCACCATAAGATGAGGGCTCTTTCTTGCGTTTACGAAAACTTGACGGTGAAAGCTACATGTAAGTATGTAACTAATGTTCTTATTGTTAATTTTTAAAGTGTATTTTTTGGGTTGCTTTATTTTATTTTTATTTTGAGAGATGTATTGAGGGCAAATATGTACTTTTGTGTTCATGGGCATGTTGGTCTTTTTGCCAAGCTTGCACATGTATGAGCCACACATGTTTGCCCCATCTTTTCCCACCACCAACCTATTTCAAATTCAAACCCTTACTTGGAACTCCAAACCCACCACTTCCTTAAGCATTTAAGACACCACTTTCCCATACCCACTACCACCTACCAAAGCTATTACTTCCCTACTTTCCTTTGACTTAGCCTATTCTCATTAACTTCACTTTGGTAGATATTCTCTATTATCAACCTAGACCTCCATTGAAGCTTAATTGAAGCTCTCTTGTGTTCAAGTTTTCCTTTTGAAGCTTTCTTCTTTTTATTGTTGTTTATCTTGTAGTGTTGTTCTTTCTATCATATATTGAAGCACATATCTTTTGGGCATTGTTCTTCTTCTACTTTGGTCGTTCATCTTGGACTTGTGTAAGCTTTGGTTTCACTATTTGAGAAGAAGATTTTCCTGTGTTGTGAAATCCGTCTTTCTCTATACTTATTTCTTTTTCTCTGTTTCCTTTTAATCTATTCCCAGCTTCGGGTACGAGGGTTATGTGTTTTCTTTTAATGATCCATTTCTAGCTTCTAGTATGATGACTCTCTCTCTAATGCAAGCGATTAAGAGGAAGAACAAGAAAGCAGAACACAAGAATACAACCAAGAAAAGGAAACGAGAGCAATGCTCAGCCAAATTAAAATATTATTAATAATCTAAAATTGTCCAAAATCTCCTTCTCATTCAACACGTTTTATAGAACTCTTACATAGGAATCTCTACACAACATTAACTATACAACAATTCTCAACACAACAACTTACTAGACTAAACGAAACATAACTTACTAGACTTAGTTAATGAAATAAACTTACTAGGCACTAGTTGATAAAGCAAAACTTAATAAACGTCTTAATGAATTAAAACTTACTATGACTAATAATTGCGGTAGTTGTAGAAAAAGATTGCCTAGCATCATTACAAATCAACCTTGGATACTCCACCCAAGCCACCTAGGCATGACATTTCTGCCAAGTTGGTACAGCATCACTCTCTCACCTCTTGTTTTTATCTGGAGTCCGGAGGGTGGACTGTTTGTTAGAAGGTGGACTGTTTGTTATATTTACTTGTTTTTTCTTTATTAATATATTCTTAATTTGTAGCTCAAACACAGAAAAACAAAAACAAAAAGAGTAATGCTAGGGAAACTGTTTTACAACGGAGGAAAAACCGAACAGATGGGTTGTTGCCTCCACATCACAAGTGACGTATAACCAGTATTTTGGTTTTTTTGCCTACATGGCACATTCTCATGGTTGGTTTCTCCTGTCGGTCATACCCTCGGTTAAACCAACAATGAGAATGTGCCTTGTGTGCAAAAAAATTACTGTTTTGGTGAGTTTTGTAAACCAAAGGACTCGGTGTTCGTCACAGAGATGTGGTGGCAACAGCTTCGGTTTCTTGCTCGATTGTAAACTTGATTTTCCTAGCATTACTCAAAAAATAAAAGAAAATCAACTTGTTTGGTAATCACTGTCGAAATTATTCCAACTGAACAGGGAGCACGAAATCTTTCCAATGGAAATTGCTCTTTTTTGGAACAGAAACTCGCTGCATTATTTTTATTTAACCTCGTTTCCTTTCTTTGGAGCCCTGCCCACGCCTCATAAATATGTTTCTGTAGATACCAAAGAATCGAGACGATTTTGGTAGGGGTCCGGCCTAACCCCAGCTTGCCCATCATAAAAAAAGAAGAGAGTCGAGACTAATGTCATGGTTTCTGTTTTTCGAGGGTTGCTAGCAAAACGGGATCCATGCTGAAAAAAGCACAGGATATTCTAGCGTGACACTTCACGGTTATTTTATAATAAGAGAAGTCAGCCAAGCAAGTTTGTAGAGCTTTTAACTTACAACGCAAGTACAAATGGAAGTTAAGGTTGCAAGAACACATGGAAGCAAGAGGAACAATAAATGAACATAAAAGTAAATAATCTGTATTGCTCAACCAAATCAATGTAAATGATTACAAGGTAACAATATATAATTCCAAAGTGGAACCGGTCACCCGTTGATTAGAATGGAATTTCTGCTAGGATGTGCACTAACAAGCACTACTCGATGGCTAAACAAACTCCAACATTAATAGAGGAGGCACTTCTATAACTTGATCGGAAGTGCCCTTCAAAGGTGAGCCATACTTCTTTTTTTAGTAATTGAGTACCCGAGTCCGATCGAAATTTATGGTGACACTACATATAAGTCGCAGGCCATAGGCTATGCGAACACCACTGAATTATTAGGTTGTCACCCTTGTCGAAGTCTTCATCAATTAGGCACAAACTTGATTCGTTTGGCAAGTGGTGTTTTTTTTGGGTCCCCAATTAGCTTCAGCTAATAGGCTCTTACACATTAATAGGTATTCTGTTGTCAACATCTTGAAACTTCGTGGTGCCATTATGCACTCAGACAATGTATTTTTAACCTTACACACAAAGGGTGTTGCATGCAAGCTCATCCTGATATCGATGTCTTCTTTGTCTGAATGATATGGCTTCAAACAAGACAGGATGGATCTTCAACCATGTACGAGAAATTAGACTGTGAAAGAGATATTCCCAATACGTTAAAGGATAGAAAGTGGCCTTATAATTTCAAAGGCTTTGTTCACATTACATATGAATCTAATTTGGTTCTGATTAAGTTTCACCAACACTAAGTCTATAACCTTGAAGTTCACACATCTTCAATCTCGATTTGCATACTTCTTCACTCCTTTGAAAGCTTTCTCCAATTAGACTCTAGAATTATTTGAAATCATGTACCACTCCTTGGTGAAATGATAAGCGCAGGTGAATCTTCCCTTGTATCTAGTGGCGATTGTTTGAGGCTTGAATGGTTGTCAATTGATTGCTAGCTCAAATAGGCTCTGATTAGATGTAAAGCCAGCTGCATAAGTGGGGAAATTAAAGGCTTTAAGAGAAAGCCTTAGCTTGCCTTGCCTATCTCCCATTTTTATAACATTGTATTTCCTCTCTGTGTTTCTTATTACTTTGATTATCGTCTCCACCATTTAATCATTCATCATACCAATTTGTCTTAACAATATATACCCAGCCCGTGGGAACAACACCGGTTGAAATGGCCCCGTGACACTAGCTAATCTCCATCTACATACTACTTCTGTGGTATAAGAAAAGTGAACTGCACAGTCAATTGGTCAAATGTATTTTCTTCAGTTTGCAAGGGTATTTTCTATGAATATTTGAATTACTTAATTCTCATTTTTTGTAGGGAAATGATAAATGCGCCCCTTTTCATCACTTAGGACACCCAACAAGAGTGTATCAATGACTGCAGAGGGGCTGATGTACTTCACGTCAGAAAAATTCACCCATTTATCATTTCCCTTATTGAATTGCAAATTAATTTGAATAAACATCAATATCGCAAATTAATTTGAATAAAAATCAATTGGGGGATGTGATAAATTCACTCCATATTTTCAACTTTTAACCGGGTGTGAAGCCCACAACCTGCCTCTCTCTCTCTCTCTCTCTCTCTCTCTCTCTCTCTCTCTCTCTCGTCACAAACCTTACACACCTCACGAGTCTCTCTCTCTCTCTCTCTCTCGTCACAAACCTTACACACCTCACGACTTTCTCTCTCAACACAACTCTTTGTTGGGGATGTTAGTTTTAGGTCTTTGAACAAGTATGCCCCGCTGTATCTTAAAAAAAATATGGGAAGTGATATATCCGCCCCTTTTCATTACTTGGGACACCTGAAATCAGTGTACGTGGCAATCTGGGCAGTTGAACTTCCCCCACTACGTAAGTATGGTCCTCTACCTGTCATAGATACACTAAATTTGGGCGTCCAAAGTAATGAAAAGGGGCGGATTTATCACTTCCCAAAAATATGAGCACCTACATGCAGAGAGATTATAACACGTATTTTAAAAAACACTTGGGCCCACCTTATTCGAATATCCAAACCATTCATTTGTCGAGCCCCAATGTAAGTAGGCCTTGCCCATAAAATCATCTCCTTAGGAGGATCTTAACTCTCTGATCTATAGATGAAAGGCATCATAAAACAAATCAAAGAGTTAAGATCATCCCATGGAGAAGATTTTTTTATGGGAAATAATACATTGGGGAAAACAAATGAACGGTTTGGATCCTGAACAAGGTAGGCCATAATGAATTTTCTAATAAATACTCATATATGGTGCCCTGTACGTAAGTGCACATATTTAAAAAAAAACAAAAAAATCACTGGGGCCCACTTGGTTTGAAGATCAGAAAGTTAGGATATCATTAGAAATCTCTGAGCATCAAAAGGTTAGGATCATCATATGGAGATGATTGTTAGGATCATCATATGGAGATGATTTTTGGCAATGCTTTATTTAAAGTGGGCCTAACAGTTGAATAGTTTTGATCTTTTAACCAGATGGCTCTGCTCTATTTTTTATTTTTTTCCCTTCTAAATACATGCACCATACGGGCACTATATAATGTGTATTTATTAGAAAATTCATCGGGCCCACCTTGTTCGAAGATCCAAACCGTTCATTTGTTGGGCCCCAGTGCAAACTTTCTTTCCCAGAAAAGCATATTAATAGGATGATCCTAACTCTTTGATATGATATATGGTGTCTTCCGAATAGAGATTGAAGGGTTAGGATCATCCTATTGAGATGATATTATAGGCAAGGCCTATTTGCATTGGTCCCAACAAATGAACGGTTTGGATTTTGAATAAGGTGGGCCCAAGTAATTTTTTTTAAATAAGTGTTATATGGTCTTGGCATGTAGGTGCATGCATTTTTTAAATACGGTGGGGCCTAGCTGTGCTCAGATCTAAAGCATTTCGTTGCTGGCCCCACCAAGGCGTTATGTTGAAAATAGAGAAAATTGTGAGGGTGTGTTTAGAGAGAGAGAGAGAGAGAGAGAGAGAGAGAGAGAGAGAGAGAGAGAGAATTTGTTGTAGGCTTCACCATGGTTTAAAATTTCGGTTTCGGTACTGGTTTCGGACCCTTGAAATTTCGAAATTTCGACCGAAATTCTGAAATTTCTGTCGAAATTTGGTAATAATTTAAAAAACTTATTTAATTCTTTTCAAAATTTCGGCTGAAATTTTGTAACATTTAAAATTGCGTTTTCTCAAAATTTTGGATGGAAATTCTTTGAAATTCAGAAATTTCGCCAAATTTCTGTTTCGGTCACCACCGAAATCCAAAAATTTAGGTCGAAATTTAAAACCATGGGCTTCATAACCCAGTAAATAGGGGTGAATATCAATTGACAGGGGACAAATTTATCAACACCTAGTATTTATTAGAAAATTCATTGGGACCTACCTTGTCCGAAAATCCAGACTAATCATTTGTTGGTCCTGATGTAAATAGGCTTTCCCACAGAAAATCATATCCACAGTATGATCCTAACTCTTCAATTTGCTATATGGTACCTTCGGTCAATAGATCGGAGGGTTAAGATCATCTTATGGAGATGATTTTATGGGTAAGACCTATTTACATCGGGTCTAACAAATGAATGCTTTGGATCTTCAAATGAGGTGAGCCCAAGGATTTATTTTTAAAATATGCGTGTTATAACTTATAACTCCGCATGTAGGTGCATGCATTTTTTTAAAATATAATGGGGCCTACCGGTTCAAAGACCTAACCATTTGTTAGGCCCCACCAAGGAGTCGTGTTGAAAGCCATAAAGTTGTGAGGATACGTACGGTTTTAAGGTGTGAGGAAGTGTAGAGAGAGAGTAAAAAGGTGAAAAGTGGTGGCCGGGTGAATTTATCACCACCCTAATTAGGACCACCGGCTCAAATAAGATTCAGACGTTGTGAACCACTAGATATGACCACCGGGTCATATCTCTTAATTAGAAGTGCCATGAATTTATTGTTTTATCCGTTCGGTCTCTTCTTTAAGTGTAGAAGCTGAGACTCTTTCATTTTTTGTCACTTAGCAACTCCAAGTCCTTTATATAGGACGAATATGCTGGCAATGAACTAAAAAGCAAATGGAGAGAAAAGAGTTGGCAAATAGTCACAGAGCCCATGTTCTGGTCCTCCCCCATAATGCCCAGGGTCACATAAACCCATCAATCCAATTTGCCAAGCGCTTAGCTTCCAAAGGCCTCAAAGTCACAGTAGCCACCACCATAGACATCAAACCCAACCAAACTGAAATAAACTCAATCAGGGTCGAACCCATATGCAATCTCGACGAGCATGTTGCCGATTTGTACGACACCAAGGCCTACTTTGGTTGCGTCCAAACAGTCTTCTCACGAGCTTTAACCGAGTGTATAGAGAGACATGAAAACTCTGGTGATCCCTTTTGTTGCCTAATTTATGACTCCATTCTTCCTTGGTGTTTGGATATTGCGAAAAGATTTGGCTTATATGGAGCTCCATTTTTTACTCAACCGTGCGGGATTGGTACCATCTTTTACTATGTACAGAAGGGGGAACTGAGCGTCCCGTTGGAAGATTCGAGCGTTTCCTTGCCAGGATTGCCTAAGTTTGAATTATCCGATTTGCCTTCCTTCGTTTCGGACTCAGTGAGTTATCCCGGTTCCTTGGAGCTTCTCTCAAACCAGTTCTCCAATTTGGAGAAAGTCGATTGGGTTCTTATTAACACGTTCGAGACGTTGGAACCTGAGGTTGGTCCTGCATTTCTTTTCTTTTTAGTTATTTTTTGCGTGTAGAACATAGTTTTGGGAAGAGTTCTGCTAACGAGTGCCTTAAGGGGCATTTAATTGCCCTTGACGAGTGCTCGTTAGCAAAACCCTGGAATGTTTTCGTCTCCATTCATCAGGTGGTTGGTCTGACATGCGACAGACCAGCCGCGAAATGCCTTTTGCGCGATGGGCTTTTTCGGCTTTAGAGGGGAACGAAAACGAAGAATTGTGTTTGGAGACCCAAACACACTCAGAACTTTAATTCGATTTTCGAGTTCCTGAAGCAAAGCTGAGTCACTCCAAAAATAAAAAAATGTTCTAATGGAACAATTCCAGCCATCGGATCAATGAGTTACACATAATATGGTAGAAAAAAACAGATCTCTTTCTTGTTTTAACTATCCATTTCGATCGTAAACAAAAAGAAGTCGTTCTTGTTTTAACGATCCATTTACAGGCTAGCAGTTGCATAGTTTCGATCGTATGGAAGAAACAAAAAGAACTCTTTTCTTGTTTAAACGATCAATTAATTTGCAGGCCATCAATTGCATAGTTTCTATAGTCAAATAAGTATGTTGTTTTTCACAATCACCCATCGAGTTGGGACACCCATTTGGAGGCCACTCCATAGCAAAGCTTCCATGGTTCATGTTCTACATTGGGAAACTATCCTATTATACATTGATTTGTTAATTAATAATTACATGAAAAGTGGGCGTGTAATTTAGTGTGAACACTCCCCCCACATGAAGGTTAAATGGGCCCCAACTATTTGGTTGATCTAACCATTAATGTGGTGGTGCCAACTATAGATAAGCCGTGGTCCAAATATCTTCTCTCTTGGATGATTCTTAACCTTGGAGGTATCTAAACCCTCATTTTTTAAGAAAACAATTCTAAAACGGAACTTCTTCCCAAAATAAAGACAAACGTGAGAAGGACCTTATGGGGATTCGTGTGCCCTTGATAAAGTCTCCGGTATTTTTTGGTTACCAAAAGGATCAATTACTGTTGCATGCTGGAGAGTTGAAAAAATGACGAGAAAATGTTGAGTTTTGAAAAAACACTAACAAATGCTACTTTATTAAAAAAGAACTTTTTAGGACGAAAATACCCCTAACCTTACTTTATATTTCTCTTCTTTGTTTTTATACTTTATCTTTCCGGCGAGAGAAGCCTTCTTCTCCGGCGAAACATCTTCATTTCTCCGGCATATGCTCATTTGTCTTAAGATGTTAGAAGGAGTTCTCTAGAGACGCCCATTTCTCATTTTCTTTTTCTTCCTCCAAATATCCAAAATCTCATTATCTTTGTAAGTATTTCCCCTTTTCTAGTGGCTGTATCCAAAATCAGTTGCCCAAAGAGCTTTCACTAAGCAAAAGGGTAGTGGAAGTCAAAATGGTACTCGAAGCAAAATGTAAGTTAGGCAAAAATGATAGTCGAAGCCCAAAAAATGCTAGTTGAAGCCAAAAAAAAGTTGCTCCAAGCCAAAAATGATAGTCGAAGCAAAAAAAATGATAGTCGAAGCCAACAAATATTTCTCGAAGCTAAAATATATTAGTTAAAGACGAAAAAAGTTCCAAATTTTACTGGAATTTAAAAGTTTTAGTCGCAGCAAAAAACATGTTAGTCGAAGCAAAAAAACCAGTTATTCGAAACCTAAAAAACTTTAGTCGAAGCGAAAAACACAACGGCAAATGTTACAGGAAACACATTTTTCACTTTGACCAAGTAATTTTTGGCTTCGACCAAGTAAATTTTAGCTTCGAATATCCTGTTTTGGCTTCGAGTACCTGTTTTTGCGTTGAGAAGAAGAGGGGGAGATCTCTGAAAATAACTAATCATTTGATGTCCATTGGATAGCACGAAAATGATGAACATATGACTTTGCCATAGCATCTCTTTTACAAGTTTAGAAGTTAAGAGAGGTAGTGGAGTTTTCCATTAGCCACAGTAACACAACAAAAAATTATCAAATGGGGTTTCTCAACATGTCCATAATCCAATTTCTCCTTCTCATCTTCCCATTCTATTTTATTCATCTGCTCACATGACGATATAAACACTGATAGATCGGTGCTCTTGGCTTTCAAGAAAGGCATAGTTGTTGATCTTCAGAATCTCTCAGGACAAAGGAGCATCTGCTGCCAGAGAAATGAGATGTTTCGCCGGAGAAGAAGGCTTCTATCGCCGAAAAATCTTGTCGTTTCACACAAAATGCGTCGGAGTAAAACCTAGAAATGAAAGAGTGTAAAACCTGCAAGTAAAAGAGTAAAATGGTAAAACCAAGAAGAGAAAGATTAAAGTAAGTTGAGGGGTATTTTCGTCCCTAGCAACCTTTCTTTTAATAAAGTAGCATTTGTTAGTGTTTTTTCAAAACTCAACATTTTCTCGTCATTTTTTCAACTCTCCAGCATGCAACAGTAATTGATCCTTACCAAAATTGGCACTGCCATGCTTTGATAATTGCACAAACCCACCATGTCTTTTCTGTTTTTAATCGTCCTGAGAGAGCTCTGTGGGAAATGTTAATAACTTTTCACAGCTGGTTAAATATGATATGACAAGGTGAGTTTGGGCAATTTTCAAAACAGGTTGGTGGGAATGTGGGATATCAATAGCCTGTTTTTTTGTCATCTTCTAAACTTTGGGAGCCATTTATTTTATACCAAATATAATAATGGTTAAGATCATCCCATGGAAAAGATTTTTGGGGCACAACGTTTATACATTGAGACAAAAAATGAATGATTCAGATCCTTCAAAAAGTTATTGCCCACATTAGTTTTTTTAGTGGTATGAAATAGACCCACTTATCATATAAAGATTCTTCATTTGGTATTGGTTTAGATTTACTTATTAACATGTTCACTCATATCATGAAATTTTGTTCAGCTGGTAAGTTGGATGAAGGGACTTTGGCCTGTGAAGACGATTGGGCCGAGTGTACCATCTATGTACGTAGACAAGCTTATCAAGGACGACAAGAACTATGGGCTCAGTTTTTGGGCTCCAGATGGTGCGACATGCTTGAAGTGGCTTGACACAAAGCCAACAAGGTCTGTTGTCTACGCCTCAATGGGGAGCATCGCAGAACTGGGACTAGAGCACATGGAAGAAATGGCATGGCGTCTAAGGAGAAGTAACAACTACTTCTTGTGGGTTGTTAGAGAGGCAGAAAAAAAGAAGCTCCCTAGCAATTTTATAGAGGAGACAATAGAGAAGGGTTTGATAATGAACTGGTGCCCCCTATTGGAGGTCTTGGCTCATGAGGCAGTGGGTTGCTTTGTGACACACTGTGGGTGGAATTCTACAGTAGAGGCTCTGAGCATTGGAGTACCAATGGTGACAATGCCACAATGGGCTGACCAGCCCACCAATGCTAAGTATGTGGAGGACGTCTGGGGCGTAGGGGTGAGGGCCAAGGCTGATGAGAAGGGGATTGTGAGAAGGGAAGAGATTGAGTTGTGCATAAGAGAAGTAATGGAACGAGAGAGAGGGAAAGAGATTAGGAAGAATGCAGGCAAATGGAGGGAACTGGCAATAGAGGCACTAGATGTGGGTGGAAGTTCAAATAACAACATTGAGGATTTTGTAGCTACACTTATGAAAATGTAATATATTTTACTTTTTTATCTCTTATAAGATTGGAGTGCATAAATGCTGTAATAGTTAAAGATGAATTTCGAGTGGGTTGAAGTTCATAAAAGTACATTTAGGATTTTGTAACTACAGAACTGCATAAGTAATTTTTTTGGGTTGTAATAATTTATTGGGAAAATTATTACAAAAATGCAAAGTTTTGTCTAAATTGTGAACAAAGGGTAGTGATTTGAAATTTATAAAAGAGGTGCTGTCAGCTGATAGAAGATGGCTTTTAGGACAAATATACCCCTCCCACCTCTTCTTTCCCTCCACCTTTTTGCACCTATCCCAATGCACTTATTACCTTCTCACCTACCACCTTCTTCTTCTTCAAGGCTTTTCTAATGTGGAAAACTCCATGGAAGGGTTTTGAAGGTTGCCAATTACAATAGATTTTTGTATTCACGAGGGTTTGTTCATGATAAGCTTATCGAAGCAGTGTTACAAATTGCAAAGAAAATCGATTTTGAGCTTAAAACTGAATTTTGTTGTTTTTCCTATTTTCAAGATAAATCCATTTTCTTTGCATTTTTGGATTCTAAAACATCAAAACCAAGCTTCAACTTATGGTTGCTTGCATCACACTAAGATAACAACGTATATCTCTATCATCCTTGGAATTATTACTCAATTTGAAGATAAAAATCCATAAAATTATCCATATTCTACAGGCTTCCGTCGGAAGTCCGAACAAAACTTCGGACTTCCGAATGGAAGCCAGTATACGTAACCAAATTACTGGTTCCATTCGGAAGTCCGAAGGTTTGTTCGGACTTCCGAACAACCATTCGGACTTCCGACGGAAGGCAGTAGATTTAGTTCCCAATTGGTTTCAGGGTATAAGATGTGGTTCCCTAGTGGTTCGTGGGTATAAAATGTGGTTCCTTAGTGGTTTCGGGGTATAAGATGTGATTCCCTAGTGGTTCCGGGGTATAAGATGTGGTTCCCAAGTGGTTATGGGGTATAAGATGTGGTTCCCTAGAGGTTTCGGAGTATAAGATGTGGTTCCCTAGTGGTTCTGAGGTATAAAATGTGGTTCCCTAGTGGTTCCGGATTATAAAATGTGATTTCCTGGTGGTTCTCTAGTGGTTTCGGGGTAGAAAATGTGGTTCCCTAGTGGTTCCGGGGTATAAAATGACGTACCTTAGTAGTTCCAGGGTATAAAATGTGGTTCCCTAGTGGTTCCGGGGTATAAAATGGGGTTCCCTAGTGGTTCCGAGGTATAAAATGTGGTTCCCTAGTGGTTCCGGAGTATAAAATGTGGTTCCCTAGTGGTTCCGGAGTAGAAAATGTGGTTCCCTAGTGGTTCCCGGGTAGAAAATATGTTTCCTTAGTGGTTCCGGGGTAGAAAATGTGGTTCCCTAGTGGTTCCAGGGTAGAAAATGTGGTTCCCTAGTGGTTCCGGGTTATAAAATGTGGTTCCCTAGTGATTCCGGGGTATAAAATGTGGTTCCCTAGTGGTTCCGGGGTATAAAATGTGGTTCCCTAGTGGTTACGAGGTATAACATGTGGTTCCCTAGTGGTTACGGGGTATAAGATGTGGTTCCCTAGTGGTTCAGAGGTATAACATGTGGTTCCCTAGTTTTTCCTGGGTATAAGATGCGGTTCCCTAGTGGTTCCGAGGTATAATATGTGGTTCCCTAGTGGTTTCGGGGTATAAATTGTGGTTCCCTAGTGGTTTCCGGGTATAAAATGTGGTTCCCTAATTGTTTCGGGGTTGAAAATGTGGTTCCCTAGTGGTTCTGGGGTAGAAAATGTGGTTCCCTAGTGGTTCCGTCGTAGAAAATGTGGTTCGCTACTAGTTCCGGGGTATAAAATGTGGTTCCCTAGTGGTTCCGGGGTAAAAAATGTGGTTCCCTAGTGGTTCCGGGGTATATGATGTGGTTCCCTAGTGGTTCCTGCTTATACGATGTGGTTCTCTAGTGGTTCCGGGGTAGAAAATGTGGTTCTCTAGTGGTTCCTGGGTACAAAATGTGGTTCTCTAGTGGTTCCAGGGTATAAAATGTGGTTCTCTAGTGGTTCCGGGGTATAAAATGCCTAGTGGTTTCGGGATTTAAAATGTGGTTCCCTAGTGGCTACGGGACATAAAATGTTGTTCCATAGTGGTCAATACTTAGTAAAAAAGGGTTTTGAGTCTTCAATGTTGTGTAGAAGCGCACCCATGACATTTTCTTTTCATGTCCATGACTGAGGTCATATATCTTCTCTAAGCCCTCCCTGATAAACCTTTTGATTTTCTGTACTGGTAGATGGAGAGATAGACGTTTGTTGTTGCTGTAAAAATTAAAGAGAAGCTAAATCAAATACAAATTCACAAAGAACATTGGAGCTTGCTTGTTTGAAAGTATAGCTTTGAGAATAAATATCCTTTTCTGTAAATGGGATTTCACATATGCAATATTATTTGAGCACAAATTGATATTGCAATATTATTTTTTGCTTTATTTAAGTATGCTTACAATCTGAGATCAATCGACAACAAAACAATTCAAAGCCATGAGATCATGGTTCAATTTCAGGCAGGTTTATAATTAGGAAAGGGAAAGGTAACAACAATTCACAACTCACTCTTTGTAGGTGATTAATGCCAATGTTCAACCCCATTGCTCATGTGGGAAACGATATTTCCTCCCACTTTTCAGTATTTTCACTCTTTTGTTTGTCTTTTCTGCTATGTTTCTTTCCAAATTTTCATCAATTTTACACCCATTTGTATGCTGAGTCTCTGTTTCTTCTGATGTAAAACTGGGCGTAAAACAAAATTTATACCCATTTTAAGTGGAAAAAATGAGAATCAAATTTGTTTTATATCCATTTTACGATTGAAGGAAATGAAGCGACCCAAGTTGAAAGCCCAATGACAAACGAGGGGAGGAGGTTCACCGGCTTTGATTACTTTTGGCGGGGATTATGAGTACTTTTGACCTTGGTTTCTGATAACCATTTCTAATTATTATCTTCTGTTTCGGTAATTCATGGTTTTAAATTTCGGTTTCCGGTCTCTGCCGAAATCCAAAATTTCTTCCAAAATCCAGTACAATAAAAAAAGTTATTTAATTAGCGTACGAAATTTCGGCTGAAATTACCGAAATTTCAGTAATTTCAGAAGAAATTTCAGGAAAATATTATTTAATTAATAAATCCTAGATTTTTCGGGCATAGTTCCTTGATTTTCTGGCAAAATTCCGGGTAAACAAAATTTTGGGTGAAAAAAATTATCATTTCGAATATATACGATTTTGATTTCGATCTCTACCGAAATCCAAAATTTGTTTTTCCTTGGCCAAAAAATAATAAGGGATTTGCTAGTTTCATCGCAAAAGGCATTTCACAGGTGCGCCGTCGCATTTCAGCAGATTTGGTATCATTCACGAGGTGGCTGCTCTGATGTGCGACAAAGCATCATTTTGCGATGGACAGTAGCAAATCCCAAATAATAATAGG
Organism: Tasmannia lanceolata; assembly: GCF_043159265.1. NCBI lineage: Eukaryota > Viridiplantae > Streptophyta > Magnoliopsida > Canellales > Winteraceae > Tasmannia > Tasmannia lanceolata. The sequence continues at coordinate 18,516,408 of NW_027518714.1, forward strand.
CAGCAATCTTTCTTGCTAAAGTCGGAATAACAAATAGCCGTTAGTTCTACTCAAGGTTTTAAATTTCAACCGAAATCTGAAATTTTGGATTTCAGTAGAGACCGAAATCGAAATCGTATATATTTGAAATGATATTTTTTTCGCACAAAATTTCGTTTATCTGGAATTTAGCAAGAAAATCAAGGAACTATGCCCGAAAATCTAGGATTTATTATTTGAATAATATTTTCCAGAAATTTCGGTAATTTCGGCCAAAATTTCGTACGCTAATTAAATAATGTTTTTCATGTGTAGTAGATTTTGGCAGAAATTTCGGATTTCGGCCGAGACCGAAATGGGTACCGGAACTGAAATTTAAAACCATGGTTCTACTTTACTATAATGGTATTCTAGTTCCGTCACTAAAAAGAGAAAATAAATGGCAGCAACAGTTGGCAGGAAAGACAACATAATTAATAGTATATATAAAAAAAAGAGCGGAAAGAATATCTGTTGCTACAAAATTTTAGAAAAAAAATATTAAATGTATTTTGGGGGATCTATTGCCACGGTTGATCGATATTTGTCCCCGTAAAACAGTATTAATGATAATTGTTTTAAACAGTTGCTAAATATTAATAAAGGGAAATGATAAATGTGCCCCTTTTCATCACTAGGGATACCCAACTGCATTGTACTTGGCAATCAGGTCACTTGATTGCTGAAATGTGAAGTACATCAGCCCCTTTGCAGTCATAGATACACTGTAGCTGGGTGTCCCAACTAATGAAAAGGGGTGCATATAACATTTCCCATTAATAAAGTGCGACGGTAATTAACCGTTGCTATTATTATTTTATAGCGGCGGTCAAATAGAGCCAGAAATATTTCCACGGCAAAATCCTATTTTTCTTGTACCAACTCAACTAAACTCAAATCAAGTCAACTAAGCCTTTGTCCCAAACCAGTTGGGGTCGGCTAGTGATTCCTTTAGAAAATTTTCATGATGAAGGTGAAAGAATCTACCCGGCTCAAAATTGACTAATAAACCAAAACTAATTTCTTTTTAATAGGCTTAGTTGAGTTAATAGGCTTATTTGCTCTCATTCTTTTTGCAGTCATACATACCAGTTGGGAAATTATTTCTTTTCTCACCTTTCAACGTCTGTCATTCATCTCTTTCATTACACCTAATAAACCAAAACTAATTAGCCAAAAGAGATGTTTTCTGGAGAGTGAGATATGTTTTCTGGAAAGTGAAATCTCTTGTACTCCATAGAGAGAACGTTGATATTGATATGACATGGTCAAATTGTCATATCAATATCAACATATCAACCACTCTCATCTCAACTTCGAGAATGATGAGTCTTCTAATCTCGAAATTTCAGAGACCATTTATTTTACATTTTTCCCACTGGTAAAAGGAGTATCATCTTTATAGGTTTTATAGGCTTTCCAAAATTCGGTTAGGCCTCAAAGCTAATTTTTTGATTTCTTACGAATAAATCGGTCAACCAAGTACCATTACTATAATTACTAAACTATAATCAAATTGCTAACCGTGACTGATACAATTCGGGAAAATGATCCAGAAATTGTGTCAAATTTATGAAAGGGTGATGATATTTTCACCCCCCTGCAGTACTTGCACACCCTACTTATAACGTGATTTGACATAAAGTTGCCCACTTTTTACGGCAAATCAGGTTATAAGGGGGTTGTGCACGTAATGCGGGGGAGGGGGGGGTGAAAATATCATTTCCCTTTATGAAATTATCAGTGGATCCTGGTTGAATTTTGGTTCCCTAACTTGTAGCCCCGTATAGTCCAAAAGATTTTTTTACCCTCAAGTGCATATAAAGAATAGAAAAATGCCATTTGGTTTTTTTTCTCTATTTTTTTTGGTTTTTATCTCCACCACCGCCGATGACTATGGTTGCAACTTGGAAGAGGAGGAAAAAGCAGTGGTTGAAGAAGAAGAAAAAGAAGAGATAGAAGAGAAAGAATAGAGGAGTAAGAAGAAAAGAGAAGAATCGATGCTTGGAAAAATGTAAGGCACTTGAAAAATTGAAAGAAAGAAGAAGAAGGAAAAAAAGATGAATCGATGCTGGAAAAATGAAAAAAGAGGGAAGAAGAAAAAAAGAAGAACTGATGTCGGGAAAAATGGAAGGCGCCAGAAAAATGAAAAAGAAAAGAAAGAGGAGGAAGAAGAAGGAAGAATAAGAATCGACGCCAGAAAAAATTGAAGTCACCGGAATAAATGGAAAAGAAGAGAAGTAGAAGAAGGGAAACTTGGGACCATCTCGCTAAAACTTGGGGTCGTCTCGTGAAACTTGGAGTCATCTAGGAAAACTTGGGGTCATTCCCAGTGCTTGTGAGTGACTTTTTCTGAGACGATCCCAAGTTTTCCGAGACGACCCCATGTTTAATTGAGACGAGCCCAAAATTTCGCAATCCCAAGTTTTAATGAGATGACCCAAGTTTCTAGATGACCCAATGTTTCGTGAGATGACTCCAACTTTCAAGAGTGACGACCCCAAGTCTTCCTAGATGACCCCAACTTTTGTCGACATGCCCCAAGTTTTAGCGAGAAGATCCCAAGACTAGATGACTCCAACTTTCCCTTCCTCTTCTTTTCCACTTTCCGGCATCTTCCATTTTTTTGGCATTGATTCTTCTCTTTTCCTTCTTCCACTTTTTCATTTTGCAAGCGCCTTTCATTTTTTTCTGATATTGAGTCTTCTTATTCGTTCTTCTCCCTCCTCGTTTCCTCTCCTTCTTCTTGCTTGTCATCTTCTTCTTCCTTCCCTTGTAGAGTTTCTGACATGGTTGTCGGCGGTGGTGGAGATGAAAAACCAGAAAAAATTAGAAGAGAGGAGTATGGCATTTTTCTATTATTTATAAGGAGAATTTATATGATGCCCGACCGTGAAAATCACAAAGGCAGGGTGTCAAAACCCTGCCCCTTGATTTTTTATCTTGGTCAAACCACCTTTTTTGACTTCCCACTTAGATAAAAAATCAAGGGACAGGGTTTTGACACCCTGCCCTTGTGATTTTCATGGTCGGGCATCATATAAAAACTCCTTTATAAGCACTTGATGGCAAAAACTTTTGGACTGTACGATGCCATAAGATAGAGAACTGCAATTCAACCACCATCCACTAACAATTTCAGAAATTTGACGCAATTTCTGGATCATTTCCCCTTACAATTATGTGCAAAATTTCCACAGTAGTTTTCAGTTCAATCATTTATTAAACCTCTATTTTTATTTATTTTAATAAAAGACATTCTTCAACTAGCTGTTTATTTTTATATATACTTAATTTGAAATATTACTTGGTTTTATTAGCTAAAAAATATAATTATTATGTTCTAGATTCTCATGACATAATTATTTGATGAAAATTAAGTATATAATTATAAATTAGGTTTACAAAAAATTTATCGCTTTATTTTTTTGAAAAAAAATCTATTGAATCAATTCTATTTTTAGCATGATCAATCATCAGGTTTTTTCACATTAATTATTTTTAATTATCGTGCATCCATTGAGATTAGTATATATGGTTCTAAATTCCTGAAAGATACTTAGTTCTTGACAATCGGCAGACAGTGATTTCAAAGCGTAAGAAACACCTTGAAACCCTTACGAAGGATCTCATCCCAAGAAAATAAGTAACATGAAAATTTCTCAAAAATATAAGATCTTGTCGACCAAAAATCAATTGTTGATCAACGGTGCATCTGGATCAGCCAATTAATTATGGGACAAGTATTTCAAATGTTATCCAAACTCTCCTAGACCACTTCTAAAATATCTAGAATGATCTATTAGAGTTAGGATTTATAGAAAAAATTATTTTAATCCTTACCTTTGGGTTCAACTAAAATAAAAAAATTCATTTTTAGCCTTTCATATCGAAGTAACCGAGAATAATCCCATACCAACTCTCCCAAGGGAATTCGTGGGCTCTCAATGCCTAAACTCTATAAATAGAGGTGCTACTTCAAGTGTCAGAAAAACATCATAACAACAACATCACCACAACTCCATTGAGGCTCTGTTTCTTTCGACTTAAAAAGGTTGTAAAACAAAATTTACTCACTTTTTTCACTTAAAAATGGGCATAAAAGTTGTTTTAGGTTCATTTGAAGTCCAAAGAAACAGTCCTTAAAGATAAAATCAAGCCTCTTGATTTCATGCTTGCTTCCCTATCGCCCATTGAAGGACTCAAAAATTTCCTTTTAGTATTAATAATAAAACATTCTCTATGAGTGGTCCTTGTCATTATTATAGGACAACATCATCAATGAAAGTGAGTTTTTAGTCCATGGACAATCCAAGGTGGGGCTGGCGATGTGATCCTCCACATGGTAGGAGAAAGCACCATAAGATGAGGGCTCTTTCTTGCGTTTACGAAAACTTGACGGTGAAAGCTACATGTAAGTATGTAACTAATGTTCTTATTGTTAATTTTTAAAGTGTATTTTTTGGGTTGCTTTATTTTATTTTTATTTTGAGAGATGTATTGAGGGCAAATATGTACTTTTGTGTCCATGGGCATGTTGGTCTTTTTGCCAAGCTTGCACATGTATGAGCCACACATGTTTGCCCCATCTTTTCCCACCACCTACCTATTTCAAATTCAAACCCTTACTTGGAACTCCAAACCCACCACTTCCTTAAGCATTTAAGACACCACTTTCCCATACCCACTACCACCTACCAAAGCTATTACTTCCCTACTTTCCTTTGACTTAGCCTATTCTCATTACCTTCACTTTGGTAGATATTCTCTATTATCAACCTAGACCTCCATTGAAGCTTCATTGAAGCTCTCTTGTGTTCAAGTTTTCCTCTTGAAGCTTTCTTCTTTTTATTGTTGTTTATCTTGTAGTGTTGTTCTTTCTATCATATATTGAAGCACATACTTTTAGTCATTGTTCTTCTTCTACTTTGGTCGTTCATCTTGGACTTGTGTAAACTTTGGTTTCACTATTTGAGAAAAAGATTTTCCTGTGTTGTGAAATCCGTCTTTCTCTATACCTATTTCTTTTTCTCTGTTTCCTTTTAATCTATTCCCAGCTTCGGGTACGAGGGTTATGTGTTTTCTTTTAATGATCCATTTCTAGCTTCTAGTATGATGACTCTCTCTCTAATGCAAGCGATTAAGAGGAAGAACAAGAAAGCAGAACAAAAGAATACAACCAAGAAAAGGAAACGAGAGCAATGCTCAGCCAAATTGAAATATTATTAATAATCTAAATTTGTCCAAAATCTCCTTCTCATTCAACACGTTTTATAGAACTCTTACATAGGAATCTCTTCACAACATTAACTATACAACAATTCTCAACACAACAACTTACTAGACTAAACGAAACATAACTTACTAGACTTAGTTAATGAAATAAACTTACTAGGCACTAGTTGATAAAGCAAAACTTAATAAACGTCTTAATGAATTAAAACTTACTATGACTAATAATTGCGGTAGTTGTAGAAAAAGATTTCCTAGCATCATTACAAATCAACCTTGGATACTCCACCCAAGCCACCTAGGCATGACATTTCTGCCAAGTTGGTACCGCATCACTCTCTCACCTCTTGTTTTTATCTGGAGTCCGGAGGGTGGACTGTTTGTTAGAAGGTGGACTGTTTGTTATATTTACTTGTTTTTTCTTTATTAATATATTCTTAATTTGTAGCTCAAACACAGAAAAACAAAAACAAATAGAGTAATGCTAGGGAAACTGTTTTACAACCGAGGAAAAACCGAACAGATGGGTTGTTGCCTCCACATCACAAGTGACGTATAACCAGTATTTTGGTTTTTTTGCCTACATGGCACATTCTCATTGTTGGTTTCACCTGTCGGTCATACCCTCGGTTAAACCAACAATGAGAATGTGCCATGTGTGCAAAAAAAATTACTGATTTGGTGAGTTTTGTAAACCAAAGGACTCGGTGTTCGTCACAGTGATGTGGTGGCAACAGCCCATTTGTTCGGTTTCTTGCTCGGTTGTAAACTTGATTTTCCTAGCATTACTCAAAAAATAAAAGAAAATCAACTTGTTTGGTAATCACTGTCGAAATTATTCCAGCTGAACAGGGAGCACGAAATCTTTCCAATGGAAATTGCTCTTTTTTGGAACAGAAACTCGCCGCATTATTTTTATTTAACATCGTTTCCATTCTTTGGAGCCCTGGCCACCCCTCATAAATATGTTTCTGTAGATACCAAAGAATCGAGACCATTCTGGTAGGGGTCCGGCCTAACCCAAGCTTGCCCATCATAAAAAAAAGAGAGTCGAGACTAATGTCATGGTTTCTGTTTTTCGAGGGTTGCTAGCAAAACGGGATCCCATGCGGAAAAAAGCACGGGATAATCTATCGTGACAATTCACGGTTATTTTACAATAAGACAAGTCAGCCAAGCAAGTTTGTAGAGCTTTTAACTTACAACGCAAGTACAAATGGAAGTTAAGGTTGCAAGAACACATGGAAGCAAGAGGAACAATAAATGAACATAAAAGTAAATAATCTGTATTGCTCAACCAAATCAATGTAAATGATTACAAGGTAACAATATATAATTACAAGGTCACCCGTTGATTAGAATGGAATTCTGCTAGGATGTGCACTAACAAGCACTACTCGATGGCTAAAGAAACTCCAACATTAATAGAGGAGGCACTTCTATAACTTGATCGGAAGTGCCCTTCAAAGGTGAGCCATACTTCTTTTTTTAGTAATTGAGTACCCGAGTCCGATCAAAATTTATGGTGACACTACATATAAGTCGCAGGCCATAGGCTATGCGAACACCCCTGAATTATTAGGTTGTCACCCTTGTCGAAGTCTTCATCAGTTAGGCACAAACTTGATTCGTTTGGCAAGTGGTGTTTTTCTATGGGTCCCCAACTAGCTTCAGCTAATAGGCTCTTCCACATTAATAGGTATTCTGTTGTCAACATCTTGAAACTTCGTGGTGCCATTATGCACTCAGACAATGTATTTTTAACCTTACACACAAAGGGTGTTGCATGCAAGCTCATCCTGATATCGATGTCTTCTTTGTCTGAATGATATGGCTTCAAACAAGACAGGATGGATCTTCAACCATGATAGGGTCCGGACTCAGCACTGAGGGAATCCGGACTCAGCAATCCGGACTCAGCACTGAGGGATCCGAACTCAGCATCCAATTAGCTTCTGGCACGTGGCCCTCACAAGGACCGTTGAAAGGCCAACACCTGTCTCCCCTAGGTGTGGCACCTGGACCAATCAGGGACCTCCACCTGCCCTCCTTAGGCATGAGACCTGGTCCATACAGAGGCCACCACCTGTCTCACCACTACCACCTGTCTTAGACAGGTGGCTCAGAATCACTATAAATAGCCTTCACTTGTTCTAAGGTGAGGGTCCTGAAAATCTGAGAACCAAAACTCAAAAGCTTTTTGCTCTGACATTGCTCTACACTCCTGCTCATACTGACTTGAGTGTCGAAGCACCCGTCCGGAGTATCACTCCGGGTTGGTCCTCTGACCCTTTTTCTTTCTTGTCTGTACTTTGTGCAGCGCAGGACTCAACCAGCTATTCAGCCGTGGCTCGTTAGCCTGGACCACCCAGTCCTACCATAACCTGTTACCGATTTTAGGCCTAACAGATTTGGCGCCATCCGTGGGACCCCGCAACAAAAAGCTGTTCGAAAATCTCACCCAGATAAAAATGGTAGGACAGACCGGCAAGCGAGCACCTCCGACTTCTCGGGCTACCCGGGCTACGGCCCCCCGTGAAGGACGAAGTGAGCGTCTGGCCTCACAAGTGGAGGTCGGGGCGGCCGTGGAGCGGACTTCGCCCCACTCGGACCGTTCAGACCCCACCCCGACCCCGAGGGAGATGAGGGCCCTTTTTCAGGAAATGACCGCTGTAGTTGCGCAGTTCAGGAATGCGGCTCCCGCACTCCAGCAACACCCCGTCGAGGTTTCTCGACCTGTTCAGAGGGGAGAAAGCTCCCGCAGAGAACGCGCGTCTCCACCCCGCGACCAAACTCGTCACTCCACTCGAAGAAACAACCACTCGCGGGACAGGAGCGTGCGTCCTGAGCCTCGTCGACAGCATCACCGGTCACGATCTCCCTCCGTGCAGAAGCGGGGCAGCAAGAGAGACCCTATGCACGGAGAGGGATCGCGGCACCGGCGAAGGAGTCCCCTCAGCCAGTCCGGATCCGCAAGGAGCCCATCAGCCGTAAGAAGTAGACCTGCCCGTCTGGCTGAACAGAGGGATGATCCGATGTTGCTAAGAATCCAGAAGATCGATAACAGAATCGAGGAGCTGGCTAGAGATCATGGCCGCCCTGCTTCAAGAATCTTTAGTAGCAATCCCCCTTTCACAGATCGGGTACTCGGTGCGGCAGTCCCCTTGGGCTTCAAGATGCCGCAGATCCCGCAGTATGATGGGACCACCGACCCCGTGGATCATCTGCAGACCTTCAGGACCACGATGCTTCTCCACGGGGCGTCGGACGGGTTCCTTTGCAGGGCACTCCCCACCACATTAACCGGAGCCGCAAGAGATTGGTACTCACGGCTCAAGCCCAAGTCCGTTGACAATTTCGACGACTTCGGGGACGACTTGGCCCGGCATTTCATGAGCAGCAGAAGGCCTCGAAAGACGACGGCTTCACTGATGGCCCTGAGGCAGGAAGACGGTGAGGCCTTAAAAGCGTTCGTTGGCTGGTTCAACAGGGAGGCCCTTCAGGTACCCAACCTGGATCCCTCCGCGGCAATGAATGCTCTTCTGGCCGGAGCCCGGTCCACCGACTTCCGAAGAGCAGTCGCCCGGCGAAATCCGCAGTCCTTGGCAGATCTGATGACCGGGGCGGAAGAATACATCTCCGTCGAGGAGACTCTCGCTGCCCTGGATTCCGTCAGCAAGAGAAGACCAGAGGAGAAGAACCCCGCCAAGCAGCGTAGGGATGACAGACCTCAGAGGAAGGAGAGCAGTCCGTCCCGGAAGGAAAGGAGCTCCCCCCGGCCTCGAAAGGAGAGTAGCCCCCCGACGAGGGAGCGCTACACGCCCCTCACCGCGTCTAGGGCTCAAATTTTGGCAGCCATCCGGAAAGAAGACTTCATCCGGTGGCCGAAGAAGCAGACGTCGGAGGCAGGCACCCAAGACATGTCCAGGTATTGCCGGTTCCATAAGAGCCACGGCCACGACACCAACGCCTGCATTCATCTCAAGGAGGAAATCGAGCAGCTGATAAGCAGAGGGTACTTCGGGAGGTACTTAAAAAATAACGACAATAGAAGGGAGCGCCAGGACAACCCGAGACCCAGAGACAGAAGTCCTCGAGACGCCCAACCCCTGGGCGACCGCATCCAGGCTCCAGCCCCGGCCGTTCTCCCTCCTCAGGTACCTCAACCTCAACTCCAACCTCATGGTGTCATTGGTACCATTTCAGGAGGGCCGACCGCGGGAGGGACCTCTTCATCGGCCCGCAGAACCTATGCCCGGCAGGTCAACGCCGTCCATGCCTGCAGCAAGAGGGCCGAGCCAGAAAATGAGATATCCTTTTCGGAGGCAGATCTGGACGGTCTGATCCTCCCGCACGATGATGCCCTGGTCGTCACAATGCTAGTGGCGAACTGGGAAATGAAGAAGATCTTGGTCGACAACGGGAGCTCCGCCGACATCCTCTACTACCACGCCTTCGAGCAGATGATGATCGGAGCCGACCGTCTGAAGCCGGCCAACTCAGATCTGTTCGGATTCTCGGGAGAAGTTGTCAAGGTCGAAGGGCAGATTGAGCTTCCAGTTCTGATCGGGGAGCCGCCCTGCCAGTCCTTTGCAATGGTGACCTTCCTGGTGGTTAAGGCCAAGTCGGCCTATAACGCCATTCTAGGACGCCCCGGCCAGAACCTCCTCCGAGCGATTCCCTCCGCTTATCACCAGAAGATGAAGTTCATTACGCCAGGAGGCGTAGGTGAAGTCAGAGGGGATCAGCCCCAATCAAGACAATGCTATGCGGCAGCACTGAGAGGGAAGAATGCGTCTGAGTCTCTTCCAATCGAGCTGTACGATCTGAGAGACGAAGCGCAGATCACAGTCAACCAGCCCGCAGAGGACCTCATCTCCATTCAATTGAACATCGATGATGAACAGAGGGTTGTCCAGATCGGCTCTGCCCTGCCAGAGGCCGCGCAGCAGGATCTCGCTCAATTCCTCAGGGCCAATGCAGATGTCTTTGCCTGGACTCCTTCAGACATGCCCGGCATTGACCCGTCGATTAGCACCCACGAGCTCGGTGTCGATCAGACCTGCAAGCCCGTGAAGCAGAAGCGTAGACACTTTGCACCGGAGAGACGGAGAGCCATCAGAGAAGAGGTGGAGAGGCTTTTGAAGGCCGATTTCATTCGTGAGATCCAGTATCCGGACTGGCTCGCGAATGTGGTAATGGTAAAAAAGTCCAACGGGAAGTGGAGGACCTGTATAGACTTCACAGACCTGAACAAGGCCTGCCCAAAAGACAGCTACCCGCTTCCAAAAATAGACCAGCTCATTGACGCTACAGCAGGTCACGAGCTGCTCAGTTTCATGGATGCTTTCTCGGGATACAATCAAATCAGAATGTACGAGTCTGACATCCCGAAGACATCATTCGTTACCGACCAGGGGACGTATTGCTATCGGGTGATGCCTTTCGGACTGAAGAATGCGGGAGCCACTTACCAGCGTCTCGTCAACAAGCTGTTCAGAAATCAGATTGGCCGGAACATGGAGGTCTACGTTGATGATATGCTAGTGAAGAGCAGAAGTGCTTCCAACCACGTCTCCGACCTCGAAGAGGCCTTCCAAGTCTTGAGGGAACACAACATGAAGCTTAATCCGACCAAATGTACATTTGGCGTCGGAGCGGGCAAGTTCCTGGGCTTCATGGTAAGCCAGAGAGGAATAGAGGCGAACCCGGAGAAGATCAAGGCGGTAATGGAGCTGACTCCTCCGAGCACTATCAGAGAAGTACAGCGGCTGACCGGGCTGGTGGCAGCTCTGGGGCGGTTTATCTCAAAATCCGCCGAGAGATGCCTCCCTTTCTTCAATGCGATCAGAGGTATAAAAACCGCGCCCTGGACTCCGGAGTGTCAAGCAGCGTTCGAGGAGCTGAAGCAGTATTTGTCCTCCCCACCCTTGTTGTCCACGCCGGAGCCAGGAGAAGAACTGATTCTGTACCTCTCAGCGGGACCCTTGGCGGTTGCAGCAGTACTGATCAAAGAAGAATCTAATCAGCAAAAGCCGATCTACTATGTTAGTAAGGTCCTCCATGATGCCGAGACCAGATATCAGAGAGTAGAGAAGCTCGTGTGCGCCCTCATTACGGCGGCCCGGAAGCTAAGGCCGTACTTCCAGGCGCACACAATCAAAGTCCTAACAGGACAGCCTCTCAGACAGATCCTCCACCGGCCAGACACTTCGGGCCGGCTTGTCAAGTGGGCCGTGGAGCTCAGTGAGTTTGATATCAAGTTCCTACCCAGGCCGGCGATCAAAGCTCAGATCCTCGCTGACTTCATAGCCGAGTGCACAGTTCCGGACCCAGACCCCGGGCTAGTAGCAGTTCCATCTCCAGAAGCAGAGCTGGCCGTGCCAGATCCCCGGGTCGTTTCCAGAGCATCACCGCCCCCCGGGCCTGAGACCGTCATCTCGCACCCAGTTTTTGATGGAGAGCCGCTTTGGGAAGTTTACGTGGACGGGTCATCGAACAAGACAGGGTGTGGTGCAGGGCTAGTTCTCACTGGACCAGAGGACTTCGTCCTGAACTATGCCTTGAGGTTCGGTTTCCGTGCGTCCAATAATGAAGCAGAATATGAAGCGCTCATCGCCGGGATGAATCTTGCTGTGCAGACCCGTGCTCAGAGGCTAAAGGCGTACTGCGATTCGCAGCTCGTCGTCTGCCAGATCCAGGGAGTGTATGAAGCCCGTGAAGAGCGAATGATCAAGTACCTGGGGAGGGTTCGCAGTCTTGCCGTTCATTTCAAGAGCTTTGAGGTCGTCAGAATCCCCCGAGCAGAGAATGTAAAGGCAGATGTGCTATCAAAGCTCGCAGCCTCAGGTTACACCGCCCTCAGGGAAATTCGCATGGAGTTCCTGAAGAGGTCCAGTATCGACGCCCAGTCCGTCGTGGTGATGCAGATCGACGATGAACCGTGCTGGATGGATGAGATAATCAGGTATCTGCGCAGCGGAGAGCTCCCGGGAGAGAGAAAGGAAGCCCGTAAGGTCATGCAGAGGGCAGCGAGGTTTTCACTGGATGGCGAGACTCTATACAAGAGGTCGTATACCCTCCCGTATCTGAAGTGTCTTCGCCCCAGTGATGCCTTGTTAGCCCTGCAGGAAACCCATGAAGGAATCTGTGGAGAGCACCTCGGGGGCAAGGCCCTGGCCATTAAAATCCTCCTGAGAGGTCTGTACTGGCCTACGCTGAGGAAGGACGCGCTGAGCCTTGTGAAAAAGTGTGAGAAGTGCCAGAAGTTCTCTCCAGCCGTCCACCAGCCACCCGTTCCGATGGCCCCGATCATCAGTCCTCTTCCCTTCGCAGTATGGGGGATGGATATTCTGGGCCCCTTTCCGCCGGCCTCAGGAGGCCGTGAGTTCGTCGTTGTTGCCATTGATTATTTCACCAAGTGGGTGGAAGCAGAGCCTCTGGCCAAGATCACAGAGCAGAATGTACAGAACTTCTTCTGGAAATCGGTGGTGTGCAGGTTCGGGATCCCCCGGGTCCTCATAACGGACAATGGCAAGCAGTTCGACTCGAGGAATTTCCGAAAGTTTTGTTCTGATCTGCACATAGAGCAAAGATTCACATCTGTGGCACATCCTCAGACGAATGGGCAAACAGAGGTGACGAACAGGACCCTCTTGCAGGGGATAAAGAAGAGACTGGATGGCAAGGCCGGGCGTTGGGCAGACGAACTGTATCATGTGCTCTGGGCGTATCGGACTACTCCGCGTACGGCCACAGGCGAGTCGCCTTTTAATCTCTCCTTCGGAACAGAAGCAGTGATCCCGGTTGACATCGGCGTCCCCTCCCCAAGGATCGTCCATTTCAGTGAGCAGCTCAACGGGGACGGACTCCGTGCCAACCTTGACTTGCTTGAAGAAGTCCGTGAGGAATCTCAGATCAGGTCGGCGGCCTATAAGCAGAAAGTATCCAGATATCATGACGTCAAGATCCGACCAAGAGAATTCCGCGCTGGCCACCTAGTCCTGAGGAAAGCCTCCGTTTCCCAGCCAAGAAGCGTGGGCAAGCTCTCTCCGACCTGGGAAGGACCATACCGAGTCAAGGAAGTCATCCGCCCAGGAAGCTATCGGTTAGAGTCCCTCGACGAACAGATGCTGCCGCATGCTTGGAATTCTAGAAATCTTCGGATCTACTATCAGTAATTTTGTTTGCCTTCATAGGCTTGTAAAGAACTGCTGTAATCATCCACATTCTGCAATGAATAAAATAAGTTTCCCAAATAATTGTCTCTCTTTGAGTAACTCATTTAGCCATCAGTATATAGCAGCAGTGGTGCACTCCGGCTCATCCTAGTGGCTTGGAGATCAGTTCCAGCCAGGACGCCCGCAGTGGAAACCACCTTCAAATATTTCCTAAGTGTTTGAGCACCAAGCTTCCAGCTCGGCTCTCGCAGACTTAGGACGAGCAGCAGTGGTGCACTCCGGCTCATCCTAGTGGCTTGGAGATCAGTTCCAGCCAGGACGCCCGCAGTGGAAACCACCTTCAAATATTTCCTAAGTGTTTGAGCACCAAGCTTCCAGCTCGGCTCTCGCAGACTTAGGACGAGCAGCAGTGGTGCACTCCGGCTCATCCTAGTGGCTTGGAGATCAGTTCCAGCCAGGACGCCCGCAGTGGAAACCACCTTCAAATATTTCCTAAGTGTTTGAGCACCAAGCTTCCAGCTCGGCTCTCGCAGACTTAGGACGAGCAGCAGTGGTGCACTCCGGCTCATCCTAGTGGCTTGGAGATCAGTTCCAGCCAGGACGCCCGCAGTGGAAACCACCTTCAAATATTTCCTAAGTGTTTGAGCACCAAGCTTCCAGCTCGGCTCTCGCAGACTTAGGACGAGCAGCAGTGGTGCACTCCGGCTCATCCTAATGGCTTGGAGATCAGTTCCAGCCAGGACGCCCGCAGTGGAAACCACCTTCAAATATTTCCTAAGTGTTTGAGCACCAAGCTTCCAGCTCGGCTCTCGCAGACTTAGGACGAGCAGCAGTGGTGCACTCCGGCTCGTCCTAGTGGCTTGGAGATCAGTTCCAGCCAAGATTCCCGTGGTGGAAACCAACTTCAAATATTCCCAGCACGGTTCTCGATGAAGCACAGAAATAATACGCGTACAAAAAAATAAGGATGCTGTACAGACAGTTTAACAAAAAATGTATTTGTATTCAGTATTCATATTTGCATTACAAAATTGCTCTCTTCGCCGAGCTGGCTTACAAAGAATAGGCGTTACCAACTGTGCAAACAAAAAAGAAAGAAGGCTGCTGCTCAGGCCTCCTCGTCGGCCACCACCTCGGTGACGACCCCTTCGGGAGTGAGGGCTGCGAGCTCGCCACCCTCCGCCGCCGCCGAGGCGACGGCGGCCACAGTCACCCCCGCATCCACCTCAATAGGCCGGGAGGAGTCCGGTTCGTCTTCCTCCTCATCTTCCTCGTCCTCTGGAGGTGCATACGGGACGGTTAGCGCGTCCAAGGAGATGCCGGGGTGAATCCTCTTCACCTGCTCGGAGCAGAGAAGGAAACCCGCCCTGTAGGCCTGGAGGCCTAAGTCGAAGTGCTGGGCATCCTTCCTCTCCTCAGTTTCCTTCACGGCCGCCTCCACGGCCGCCTTTTCCTTCCTTCCGGCCCTCTCAGCCGCACTCAGGAGATCCTGCACGGCCTGGTTTTTGACCCTCTGCAGCTCGTCCTGTAAGCTGTTGAGCTCGGCCTCTTTGATCTGGACGGCTTCATTCAGCTCGCCGTTCTCCTTCTGGACCTGGGCCTTTTCAGACTCGATCCTTGTGATCGTCTCAGAGAAGAGATATCGCTTCTTGGCCATATCCCTTGAGTACACCTGGAGTTGATAGAGGGCGGAGCTGATTGCCGCTTCGCAGGTCTCCGGCACCTCTTTTTCGACCGCTAGCCGGTCGCGGGCGAGGACACCCTTGTACATCAACTCTGCGGCCACCCGGGTATCCCCCAGGCCGGTGTCCGTTTTCTGCACGGCCCAGTTCGGGCGGAAGACGTTGTCGCCTCCAACCGTTGCCGTAGCCGGCATACCCAGTACTGTCCCGCCGTGCTTTGACCCCGTCGCCGCTCCGGACTTGGAGCTCTGACCCGTGGTGTCTGCCCGGCTAGATAGGGCAAGCTTATGCGTCGCCCGGCTGCTTTTAAGAGGCTTAGCCAGCGCGACCATCGGCGGGGTCGACTCCGGCACCTTCCTCTTCTTGCCCTTTGGTTGGGGCTGCTCCTGCGCTGGAGACGCGCCCGAAGACTGCTTGATTCTGTCCAAAAGGGACATCTGCTTCACCATTTCTGCAAAAGAGAACGGAGCGCAGTCAGCAATATGAAAGTTAAAAAATACTTCAGAAAAATAAATGCTATCCTATAGTGTCTACGTACGTGCCGGCGTCGCACGGCTGACCCCGAGTGCGACCAGCTCGGCCTCCTCTTCGAACTCTGAGCAGTGAACTGGACCTCGCTTGAGCTCTTCTTTGATCAGAGCGAAGGTCATATGGTCATAGTCTTCGAGAGCTGGTTTTTTACTAAGGCGGCGAGTGTCTGGCGTTCTCCATTGTAATGAGAACGGCCACTGCGAGCCCGGCGCGGTGTCCTTTACATAGAAGAACCTGTTCTTCCATGTGTGAATGGAAGAAGGTATCCCAGTGATCATTTTCATTTCGGGCCTCTGGCTAATGTAGATCCAGCCGCCGTCCTTATGCCTCTTCAGGTGCGCACACATCCTGAAGACGGGCACGGTGGGGTTCCTACGGAGCCGGACTTCAAGAAGGTACAAGAAGCCGATGAGTGTCCTCCAAGAGTTCGGGACGACCTGTGTAACTGCCAGCCCGTAGTAATTCAGTGCATCCGCAAAGAAGGGGTGGAAGGGGAGCCTAAGCCCGGCCCGGAAGGCCTCCTCATACACGCAGAGGTCTGCGCTATCGTTGCTGGCCCGATCCCCTTCGACAGCCGCCCTCAGAATGTACCGGCCAGGAATACAGTATTTGTCCCTGACGATCTGAAGCCTGTTCGGCCACAGATGGTTCACCTCGTATAGGGCCCCGATGTTATACTGCGGGTTGGCTTCCATCTGTGCCTCCGCTATCACCTCGACTGGCATGCGCGACGATTGAGGGACTGCCGCTTCGACGTCCTCATCATCGTCGCTGGTTTCTACCCGGTCCGGTCCGTCCCCACAGGCCGGGATTGTGTCTAAGTCCACACTCATTTCCTCACCGCTCTCCTCGTCTATTATGATCACTAGCTCTTCGCCCTCAACACCGGCCTCCACTATAGGTGAGGCCGGAACCGCTCTCTCTGATGCCTCGGACCCCGATGCGGTACTGGTCGAACCGGACTCCCTTGAACTGGAGTCCGTCTCCGAACTAGTGCTAGACATAAAAAGCAAAAAAAGAAAGAAAGGCTAAAAGCTAAAAAAGATTACCGAACTGGAGTGTTGGACGAGGACCTCCGGGCTCACTGATTCGAAGCGGGCAGAAAACTTGAGCAGCCGAACAGAAGAGGAGGAGAGTAAAAGATGAAAAGTAAGAAATGAAGAGTAAACTCCTGTATTTATAGAGAAGCTGGGAAGAGCGGGAAAAATCCCGCCCATTTCCGCCAGCCGGAGTGCGCCACGTCGCCTTCCGCAT
This sequence comes from Tasmannia lanceolata, assembly GCF_043159265.1. NCBI lineage: Eukaryota > Viridiplantae > Streptophyta > Magnoliopsida > Canellales > Winteraceae > Tasmannia > Tasmannia lanceolata. The sequence continues at coordinate 18,533,305 of NW_027518714.1, forward strand.
TAAATGCGCCGCTCGCATTAAATGCGCCGCTCGCATTAAATGCGCCGCCTGCATTAAATACAAGGCACAGGTCCCAAAGCGCCAGAAGACAAAAGACCTGTCCGGCTGTCCGGACAGGAAATGGGGCATTCGAAAGACGACAAAAGACCTGTCCGGCTGTCCGGACTGGATATGGCGCGTTCGCTAGACGACAAAAGCGCTAGACGACAAAAGACCTGTCCGGCTGTCCGGACTGGATATGGCGCGTTCGCTAGACGACAAAAGCGCTAGACGACAAAAGACCTGTCCGGCTGTCCGGACTGGATATGGCGCGTTCGCTAGACGACAAAAGCGCTAGACGACAAAAGACCTGTCCGGCTGTCCGGACTGGATATGGCGCGTTCGCTAGACGACAAAAGCGCTAGACGACAAAAGACCTGTCCGGCTGTCCGGACTGGATATGGCGCGTTCGCTAGACGACAAAAGCGCTAGACGACAAAAGACCTGTCCGGCTGTCCGGACTGGATGATTCAAGACGACAAAAGACCTGTCCGGCTGTCCGGACAGGATGATTCAAGACGACAAAAGACCTGTCCGGCTGTCCGGACAGGATGATTCAAGACGACAAAAGACCTGTCCGGCTGTCCGGACAGGATGATTCGAGACGACAAAAGACCTGTCCGGCTGTCCGGACAGGATGATTCGAGAGGACAAAGACCTGTCCGGCTGTCCGGACAGGATAATTCAAAAGACAAGAGACCTGTCCGGTTGTCCGGACAGGATATGGCGCGTTCGCTAGGCGACAAAAGCGCTAGGCGACAAAAGACCTGTCCGGCTGTCCGGACAGGATGATTCCAGAGGATAAAAGACCTGTCCGGCTGTCCGGACAGAATATGGCGCGTTCGCTAGACGACAAAAGCGCTAGACGACAAAAAGTCTCACCAGCAAAGACCTGCCCGGCTGGCCGTTCACAGCCTTAGCCGAGCAGGACCCCATGACTTCCTGAACCAAGGACGTTCAGGACCCCTGGCCGCCCAGGCCCCTGGTCAAAAATTCAGCCATGCTGGATAGTCAAATGCCTTCTGCCCGGCCGTACCCCTACAGGCTAAACGCCAAGGCCAGGCCAGGGCGCCAGGAATCTCCTGTCCAGCCACTGTTTCTCTTAGCTGAGTCTGAGCCCGGCCTCAGCTGCCTGGAGGTTTTAAGGCCGGCCCAACGCTGTCTTTACCTTCTCTTTGCTTCTTCTAGCCACTTTCGTGGCTTGAAGAACCAGGGGGCAACTGATAGGGTCCGGACTCAGCACTGAGGGAATCCGGACTCAGCAATCCGGACTCAGCACTGAGGGATCCGAACTCAGCATCCAATTAGCTTCTGGCACGTGGCCCTCACAAGGACCGTTGAAAGGCCAACACCTGTCTCCCCTAGGTGTGGCACCTGGACCAATCAGGGAACTCCACCTGCCCTCCTTAGGCATGAGACCTGGTCCATACAGAGGCCACCACCTGTCTCACCACTACCACCTGTCTTAGACAGGTGGCTCAGAATCACTATAAATAGCCTTCACTTGTTCTAAGGTGAGGGTCCTGAAAATCTGAGAACCAAAACTCAAAAGCTTTTTGCTCTGACATTGCTCTACACTCCTGCTCATACTGACTTGAGTGTCGAAGCACCCGTCCGGAGTATCACTCCGGGTTGGTCCTCTGACCCTTTTTCTTTCTTGTCTGTACTTTGTGCAGCGCAGGACTCAACCAGCTATTCAGCCGTGGCTCGTTAGCCTGGACCACCCAGTCCTACCATAACCTGTTACCGATTTTAGGCCTAACAAACCATGTGCGAGAAATTAGACTGTGAAAGAGATATTCCCAATACGTTAAAGGATAGAAAGTGGCCTTATAATTTCAAAGCCTTTGTTCACTTTACATATGAATCTAATTTGGTTCTGATTAAGTTTCACCAACACTAAGTCTATAACCTTGAAATTCACACATCTTAAATCTCGATTTGCATACTTCTTCACTCCTTTGAAAGCTTTCTCCAATTAGACTCTAGAATTATTTGAAATCATGTACCACTCCTTGGTGAAATGATAAGCGCAGGTGAATCTTCCCTTGTATCTAGTGGCGATTGTTTGAGGCTTGAATGGTTGTCAATTGATTGCTAGCTCAAATAGGCTCTGATTAGATGTAAAGCCAGCTGCATAAGTGGGGAAATTAAAGGCTTTAAGAGAAAGCCTTAGCTTGCCTTGCCCATCTCTCATTTTTATAACATTGTATTTCCTCTCTGTGTTTCTTATTACTTTCATTATCGTCTCCACCATTTAATCATTCATCATACCAATTTGTCTTAACAATATATACCCAGCCCCTGGGAACAACACCGGTTGAAATGGCCCCGTGACACTAGCAAATCTCCATCTATATACTACTTCTGGGGTATAAGAAAAGTGAACTGCACAGTGAATTGGTCAAATGTATTTTCTTCAGTTTGCAAGGGTATTTTTTATGAATATTTGAATTACTTAATTCTCATTTTTTGTAGGGAACTGATAAATGCGCCCCTTTTCATCACTTGGGACACCCAACAAGAGTGTATCAATGACTGCAGAGGGGCTGATGTACTTCACGTCAGAAAAATTCACCCATTTATCATTTCCCTTCTTGAATTGCAAATTAATTTGAATAAACATCAATATCGCAAATTAATTTGAATAAACATCAATTGGGGGATGTGATAAATTCACTCCATATTTTCAACTTTTAACCGGGTGTGAAGCCCACAACCTACCTCTCTCTCTCTCTCTCTCCTACATAAACCACTTATAAACACTCTAAACCACTGATAGGCTTATATAACCCACTGTTTATCCTATATAAACCAGTTGTAAACACTCTAAACCACTGATAAGCCTATATAAACCACTTATAAACACTCTAAACCACTAATAGGCTTATATAAACCATTGTTTATCCTATATAAACCAGTTGTAAACACTCTAAACCACTGATAAGCTTATATAAACCACTTATAAACACTATAAACTACTTCTTACCCTTTATAAACCATGTATAAACACTCTAAACCACTGATAAACATACATAAACCACTCTTAAACACTCTAAACCACTGCTAGGCTTAGATAAACCACTGTTTACCCTATATAAACCACTTGTAAACAATCTAAACCACTGATAGGCTTACATAAACCACTTATAAACACTCTAAACAACTGATAGGCTTACATAAACCACTGTTTACCCTATATAAACAAGTTGTAAACACTCTAAACTACTGATAAGCCTATATAAACCACTTATAAACTACTTCTTACCCTATATAAACCATGTATAAACACTCTAAACCACTGATAACCCTACATAAACCACTTATAAACACTCTAAACCACTGATAGGCTTAGATAAATCACTGTTTACCCTATATAAACCAGTTGTAAACACTCTAAACCACTGATAAGCCTATATAAACCACTTATAAACACTATAAACTACTTCTTACCCTGTATAAACCATGTATAAACACTCTAAACCACTGATAAACATACATAAACCACTTATAAACACTCTAAACCACTGATAGGCTTATATAACCCACTGTTTACCCTGTATAAACCAGTTGTAAACACTCTAAACCACTGATAAGCCTGTATAAACCACTTATAAACACTCTAAACCACTGATAGGCTTATATAAACCACTATTTATCCTATATAAACCAGTTGTAAACACTCTAAACCACTGATAAGCCTATATAAACCACTTATAAACACTATAAACTACTTCTTACCCTGTATAAACCATGTATAAACACTCTAAACCACTGATAAGCATACATAAACCACTTATAAACACTGATAATAGGCTTACATAAACCACTGTTTACCCTATATAAACCAGTTATAAACACTCTAAACCACTGATAAGCCTATATAAACCACTTATAAACACTATAAACTACTTCTTACCCTGTATAAACCATGTATAAACACTCTAAACCACTGATAGCCTTAGATAAACTACTGTTTACCCTATATAAGCCAGTTGTAAACACTCTAAACCACTGATAAGCCTATATAAACCACTTATAAACACTATAAACTACTGCTCACCATGTATAAATCACTTCTAAACACTTTAAACCATTGTTAATCCTTATAAACCAATTATAAACACTCTAAACCACTGGTAAGCCTTAATAAACCACTACTTACTATTATAAACCACTACTGAATATTCTTAACCAAAGAAGCCATATAAACCACTTATAAACACCCACTTCAGTAGTGGTTTATGGTAGTGAAATACTGGTTTAACTTATGAAATTAGTGGTTTACAGTAAAATAACAATGATTATAAAGTGTTTAAAGTAATTTAAATATGATTAAATACTGATTCAAGGCTTTCTGGAATGGAAGACAGTAGTTTAACATGGAAAACTTTCATTCAAGTTTATAAACATGCCTTATAATGGAAAGAGAAGGGAGATGGGTAAAAATACACACCTTTCCATTCAATGGAGGCTCTGTGCAATGGAATGGTGGTTTCTAGTGAAGATTTTTGCGATTTCCAAATCCAATAACATTTTTTTCCAATACTTGTTGTAAATGGAGGCGTTTTGCAATGCAATGAAGGGTTAGGAAGGCTTTCACATCTAAAAATGAGATTTTCAGCAATAGAATGGAGCTTTTGGCATCTACAATTGAGGTTTTTGGGTTTTTCATACGTAGGTTTTTTTTTTGTAGGTGGGAGGAAGAAGAAGAAGAGGGAAAAAGGTGGGTTTTGGGATTTGTTTTCTAAATGTAATCATTTCAAAAAGCTGATTTGATAGGGGAAAGAGAGAGAGAGAGTCAAGGGCATTTTAGTCATATGCACTCTTGATTGGTGATTTAGAAAACTCCCATCTTGAAATGTCATAGTCAGTAGAAACCCCTTCTATTTGGTCATTTCCCTTTATTGTTTTATCCGTTCGGTCTAGTCTTTAAGTGTAGAAGCTGAGACTCTATCATTTTTTGTCACTTAGCAACTCAAAGTCTTTTATACAGGACGAATATGCTGGCAATGAACTAAAAAGCAAATGGAGATAAAAGAGTTGGCAAATAGTCACAGAGCCCATGTTCTGGTCCTCCCCCATAATGCCCAGGGTCACATAAACCCATCAATCCAATTTGCCAAGCGCTTAGCTTCCAAAGGCCTCAAAGTCACAGTAGCCACCACCATAGACATCAAACACAACCAAACCGAAATAGACTCAATCAGGGTCGAACCCATATGCAATCTCGACGAGCATGTTGCCGATTTGTATGACACCAACGCCTACCTTGGTTGCGTCCAAACAGTCTTCTCACGAGCTTTAGCCGAGTGTATAGAGAGACATGAAAACTCTGGTGATCCCTTTTGTTGCCTAATTTATGACTCCATTCTTCCTTGGTGTTTGGATATTGCGAAAAGATTTGGCTTATTTGGAGCTCCATTTTTTACTCAACCGTGCGGGATTGGTACCATCTTTTACTATGTACAGAAGGGGGAACTGAGCGTCCCGTTGGAAGTTTCGACCGTTTCCTTGCCAGGATTGCCTAAGTTCGAATTATCCGATTTGCCTTCCTTCGTTTCGGACTCAGTGAGTTATCCCGGTTGCTTGGAGCTTTTCTCAAACCAGTTCTCCAATTTGGAGAAAGTCGATTGGGTTCTTATTAACACGTTCGAGACGTTGGAACCTGAGGTTGGTCCTGCATTTCTTTTCTTTTTAGTTATTTTTGGCAAGTAGAACATAGTTTTGGGAAGAGTTTTGCTAACGAGTGCCTTAAGGGGCATTTAATTTGCCCTTGACGAGTGCTCGTTAGCAAAACCCTGGAACGTTTTCGTCTCCATTCATGAGGTGGTTGGTCTGACATGCGACAGACCAGCCGCGAAATGCCTTTTGCGCGATGGGCTTTTTCGGCTTTAGAGGGGAAGGAAAACGAAGAATTGTGTTTGGAGACCCAAACACACTCAGAACTTTAATTCGATTTTCGAGTTCCTTAAGCAAAGCTGAGTCACTCCAAAAATAAAAAAATGTTCTAATGGAACAATTCCAGCCATCGGATCAATGAGTTACACATAATATGGTAGAAAAAAACAGATCTCTTTCTTGTTTTAAAAAACAGATCTCTTTCTTGTTTTAACTATCCATTTCGATCGTAAACAAAAAGAAGTCGTTCTTGTTTTAACGATCCATTTACAGGCTAGCAGTTGCATAGTTTCGATCGTATGGTAGAAACAAAAAGAACTCTTTTCTTGTTTAAACGATCAATTAATTTGCAGGCCATCAATTGCATAGTTTCTATCGTCAAATAAGTATGTTGTTTTTCACAATCACCCATCGAGTTGGAACACCCATTTGGAGGCCACTCCATAGCAAAGCTTCCATGGTTCATGTTCTACATTGGGAAACTATCCTATTATACATTGATTTGTTAATTAATAATTACATGAAAAGTGGGCGTGTAATTTAGTGTGAACACTCCCCCCACATGAAGGTTAAATGGGCCCCAACTATTTGGTTGATCTAAACCATTAATGTGGTGGTGCCAACTATAGATAAGCCGTGGTCCAAATATCCTCTCTCTTGGATGATTCTTAACCTTGGAGGTATCTAAACCCTCATTTTTTAAGAAAACAATTCTAAAACGGAACTTCTTCCCAAAATAAAGACAAACGTGAGAAGGACCTTATGGGGATTCGTGTGCACTTGATAAAGTCTCCGATATTTTTTGGTTACCAAAATTGGCACTGCCATGCTTTGATAATTGCACAAACCCACCATGTCTTTTCTGTTTTTAATTGTCCTCAGAGAGCTCTGTGGGAAATGTTAATAACTTTTCACAGCTGGTTAAATATGACAAGGTGAGTTTGGGCAATTTTCAAAACAGGTTGGTGGGAATGTGGGATATCAATAGCCTGTTTTTTTGTCATCTTTTAAACTTTGGGAGCCATTTATTTTATACCAAATATAATAATGGTTAAGTTCATCTCATGGAAAAGATTTTTGGGGCACAACGTTTATACATTGAGACAAAAGAAGAATGATTCAGATCCTTCAAAAAGTTATTGCCCACATTAGTTTTTTTAGTGGTATGAAATACACCCACTTATCATATAAAGATTCTTCATTTGGTATTGGTTTAGATTTTACTAATTAACATGTTCACTCATATCATGAAATTTTGTTCAGCTGGTAAGTTGGATGAAGGGACTTTGGCCTGTGAAGACGATTGGGCCGAGTGTACCATCTATGTACGTAGACAAGCTTATCAAGGACGACAAGAACTATGGGCTCAGTTTTTGGGCTCCAGATGGTGCGACATGCTTGAAGTGGCTTGACACAAAGCCAACAAGGTCTGTTGTCTACGCCTCAATGGGGAGCATCGCAGAACTGGGACTAGAGCACATGGAAGAAATGGCATGGGGTCTAAGGAGAAGTAACAACTACTTCTTGTGGGTTGTTAGAGAGGCAGAAAAAAAGAAGCTCCCTAGCAATTTTATAGAGGAGACAATAGAGAAGGGTTTGATAATGAACTGGTGCCCCCAATTGGAGGTCTTGGCTCATGAGGCAGTGGGTTGCTTTGTGACACATTGTGGGTGGAATTCTACAGTAGAGGCTCTGAGCATTGGAGTACCAATGGTGGCAATGCCACAATGGGCTGACCAGCCCACCAATGCTAAGTATGTGGAGGACGTCTGGGGCGTAGGGGTGAGGGCCAAGGCTGATGAGAAGGGGATTGTGAGAAGGGAAGAGATTGAGTTGTGCATAAGAGAAGTAATGGAAGGAGAGAGAGGGAAAGAGATTAGGAAGAATGCAGGCAAATGGAGGGAACTGGCAATAGAGGCACTAGATGTGGGTGGAAGTTCAATATGAAAATGTAATATATTTTACTTTTTTATCTCTTATAAGATTGGAGTGCATAAATGCTGTAATAGTTAAAGATGAATTTCGAGTGGGTTGAAGTTCATAAAAGTACATTTAGGATTTTGTAACTACAGAACTGCATAAGTAATTTTTTTGGGTTGTAATAATTTATTGGGAAAATTATTACAAAAATGCAAAGTTTTGTCTAAATTGTGAACAAAGGGTAGTGATTTGAAATTTATAAAAGAGGTGCTGTCAGGTGAGAGAAGATGGCTTTTAGGACAAATATACCCCTCCCATCTCTTCTTTTCCTCCACATTTTTGCACCTATCTCAATGCACTTATTACCTTCTCACCTACCACCTTCTTCTTCTTCAAGGCTTTTCTAATGTGGAAAACTCCATGGAAGGGTTTTGAAGGTTGCCAATTACAATAGGTTTTTGTATTCACGAGGGTTTGTTCATGATAAGCTTATCGAAGCAGTGTTACAAAATGCAAAGAAAATCGATTTTGAGCTTAAAACTGAATTTTGTTGTTTTTCCCATTTTCAAGATAAATCAATTTTCTTTGCATTTTTGGATTCTAAAACATCAAAACCAAGCTTCAACTTATGGTTGCTTGCATCACACTAAGATAACAACGTATATCCCTATCATCCTTGGAATTATTACTCAATTTGAAGATAAAAATCCTTAAAATTATCCATATTCTACTGGCTTCCGTCGGAAGTCCGAACAAAACTTCGGACTTCCGAATGGAAGCTAGTATACGTAACCAAATTACTGGTTCCATTCGGAAGTCCGAAGGTTTGTTCGGACTTCCGACGGAAGGCAGTAGATTTAGTTCCCAATTGGTTTCAGGGTATAAGATGTGGTTCCCTAGTGGTTCGTGGGTATAAAATGTGGTTCCTTAGTGGTTTCGGGGTATAAGATGTGATTCCCTAGTGGTTCCGGGGTATAAGATGTGGTTCCCAAGTGGTTCCGGGGTATAAGATGTGGTTCCATAGAGGTTCCGGAGTATAAGATGTGGTTCCCTAGTGGTTCTGAGGTATAAAATGTGGTTCCTAGTGGTTCCGGAGTATAAAATGTGATTTTCTGGTGGTTCCCGGGTATAAAATGTGGTTCCCTAGTGGTTTCGGGGTAGAAAATGTGGTTCCCTAGTGGTTCCGGGGTAGAAAATGTGGTTCCCTAGTGGTTCCGGGGTATAAAATGAGGTACCTTAGTAGTTCCAGGGTTTAAAATGTGGTTCCCTAGTGGTTCCGGGGTATAAAATGGGGTTCCCTAGTGGTTCCGAGGTATAAAATGTGGTTCTCTAGTGGTTCCGGAGTATAAAATGTGGTTCCCTAGTGGTTCCGGGGTAGAAAATGTGGTTCCCTAGTGGTTGCCGGGTAGAAAATATGTTTCCTTAGTGGTTCCGAGGTAGAAAATGTGGTTCCCTAGTGGTTCCGGGGTAAAAAATGTGGTTCCCTAGTGGTTCTGGGGTATATGATGTGGTTCCCTAGTGGTTCTGGCGTATACGATGTGGTTCTCTAATGGTTCCGGGGTAGAAAATGTGGTTCTCTAGTGGTTTCGGGATTTAAAATGTGGTTCCCTAGTGGTTACGGGACATAAAATGTTGTTCCATAGTGGTTCCGAGGTGTAAAATGTGGTCCCTAGTGGTTTTGAGGTGGAAAATGTGGTTCCCTAGTGGTTCTGGGGTATAAGATGTGGTTCCCTAGTGGTTCCGGAATATAAGTTGTGGTTCCCTATTGGTTCTAGGGTATAAGATATGGTTCCCTAGTGGTTCCGGGGTATAAGCTGTGGTTCTCTAATGATTTCGGGGTATAAGATGTGGTTTTCTAGTGATTCCGGTGTATAAAATGTGGTTCACTAGTGGTTCCAGAGTATATAATGTGGTTCCCTAGTGGTTCCGGGGTATAAAATGTGGTTCCCTAGTGGTTACGGGGTAGAAAATGTGGTTCACTAGTGGTTCCGTGGTATAAAATGTGGTTCCCTTGTGGTTCCGGGGTATAAGATGTGGTTCCCTAGTGGTTTGGGGGTATAAGATGTGGTTCCCTAGTGGTTACAGGGTATAAGATATGGTTCCCTAGTGGTTCTAGGGTATAAGATGTGGTTCCCTAGTGGTTTCGGGGTATAAGATGTGGTTCCCTAGTGGTTCCGGCGTATACGATGTGGTTCTCTAGCGGTTCCGGGGTAGAAAATGTGGTTCTCTAGTGGTTTCGGGGTAGAAAATGCCTAGTGGTTTCGGGATTTAAAATGTGGTTCCCTAGTGGTTACGGGACATAAAATGTTGTTCCATAGTGGTTCCGAGGTGTAAAATGTGGTCCCTAGTGGTTCTGGGGTAGAAAATGTGGTTCCCTAGTGGTTCTGGGGTAGAAAATGTGGTTCTCTAGTGGTTCTGGGGTATAAGATGTGGTTCTTAGTGGTTCCGGAATATAAGATGTGGTTCCCTATTGGTTCCAGGGTATAAGATATGGTTCCCTAGTGGTTCCGGGGTATAAGATGTGGTTCCCTATTGATTTCGGGGTATAAGATGTGGCTTTCTAGTGGTTCCGGGGTATAAAATGTGGTTCACTAGTGGTTCCAGAGTATAAAATGTGGTTCCCTAGTGTTTCCGGGGTATAAAATGTGGTTCCCTAGTGGTTACGGGGTAGAAAATGTGGTTCTCTAGTGGTTCCCTTTTGGTTCCGGGGTACAAGATGTGGTTCCCTAGTGGTTCGAGGGTATAAGATGTGGTTCCCTAGTGGTTACAGGGTATAAGATATGGTTCCCTAGTGGTTCTGGGGTATAAGATGTGGTTCCCTAGTGGTTCCGGGGTATAAGATGTGGTTCCCTAGTGGTTTCGGGGTATAAAATGTGGTTCCCTAGTGGTTCCGGAGTATAAGATGTGGTTTTCTAGTGGTTCCAGAGTATAAAATGTGGTTCCCTTGTGGTTCTGGGGTAGAAAATGTGGTTCCCTAGTAGTTCCGGAGTATAAAATGTGGTTCTCTAGTGGTTACAGGGTGTAAAATGTGGTTCCCTAGTGGTTCCGGTTCCCTTATGGTTCGGGGTAGAAAATGTGGTTCCCTAGTGGTTCCGGGGTAGAAAATGTGGTTAGAATGAATGGATCTGAACCATTAGGATGATCTGAACCATTAGGATGATCTGAACTATTAGGATTCTAGAGGGTTAGAATGAATGGATCCCATAAAAACAGCCTTAACGAATGAGAGGGTTATGATCATCCTGTAGAGAAGATTTTATGCCACTACATGAAAGGGCCCAGCAAGTAAATGGTTTAGATCACTCAAATAAGCAGGCCCCAGTATATTTTTTTCCCTCAGATGCTCCGTCGTCTGTCTAACTATAATATGGGATTTGGTAGGGACTTTCGCATGAACAGGCTCATACAATTGAAGAGGTTATTCTCAACAAGCATCATCACCATTGCTAGGTCATCATCATTTCGAATGTCGTACAACAAGATTTGATATGGATTCTTGGAACCACTATTTAACCTCCTCGGAACCACTAAATTGTGGTTCCGAGTCCTACGTAATGGCTCCAATAGGTTTGAAACACCAATGATACATCCATGATGACTTTTAAAATCATTAAAATACTATTATAAAGTACCAAACACAAGTTGGACTCTTGAAACCGCAATTTAGAGTGTTGGAACCACTATGTAACCCCTCGGAACCATAAAATTGTGGTTCCAAGGCTACGAAATGGTTCCAATATATTCCAAACACCAATGATACAGTAATTATCCCTTCGAAGACCAATAAAGTAGTATTACAATGTACCAACCACTTAGGAACCATAATTTATATTCTTGGAACCACTATTTAACCACTAAATAATGGTTCCGATGCCAACTTAATGGTTCCAATAGGTTTAAACACCAATGATAGAGCCATGATGACTTTTAAAACTACTAAAATACTATTATAATGTACCAAACACAAGTTTGACTCTTGGAACCACAATTTATAGTGTTGGAACCACCATGTAACCTCTCGGAATCACTAAATTGTGGTTCCAAAGCCTACGTAATGGTTCCAATATGTTCCAAACACCATTTATACAGTCATTATCCATTTGAAAACCAATAAAGTAGTATTACAATGTACCAACCACTTGGGAACCATAATTTACAGTCTTGGAACCACTATTTAACCACTAAATAGTGGTTCCGAGGCCTACTTAATGGTTCCAATAGGTTTAAAAACCAGAGATAGGTTTAAAATACTATCTTGAACCTATTGGAAACATAATATAGTGGTTCCGATGTGTTATACCCCGGAACCACATTGATGGGTACCACATCTTATACCCCGGAACCACTAGGGAACCGCATCTTATACCCCGGAACCAACCACTAGGGAACCACATCTTATACCCCGGAACCACTAGGGAACCACATCTTATACCCCGGATACACCGGAACCACTAGGGAACCACATTTTATACCTCGGAACCACTAGGGAACCACATCTTATGCCACAGAACCACTAGGAAACCACATCTTATACCTCGGAACCACTAGGGAACCACATCTTATACCACGGAACCACTAGGGAACCACATCTTATACCCCGGAACCACATCTTATACCCCGGAACCACTAGGGAACCACATCTTACCACATCTTATACCACGGAACCACTAGGGAACCACATCTTATACCCCGGAACCACTAGGAAACCACATCTTATACCCCAGAACAGCTAGGGAACCACATCTTATACCCTAGAACCACTAGGAAACCACAGCTTATACCCCGAAACCACTAGGGAACCACATTTTATACCTCAGAACCATTAGGGAACCACAACTGATACCCTGGAACCACTAGGGAACCACATTTTATTCCTCGGAACCACTAGGAAACCACATCTTTTACCTCGTAACCACTAGGGAACCACATCTTATACCCCGGAGCCACTATGGAACCACAGCTATTACCCCGGAACCACTAGGGAACCACAGCTATTACCCCGAAACCACTAGGGAACCACATCTTATACGCCAGAACCACTAGGGATCCACATCTTATACCCCCGAACCACTAGGGAACCACATTTTATACCCCAGAACCACTTGGGAACCACATCTTATACCCCGAAACCACTATGCTCTGTTTTTTTTGAGAAAAACACCAAGGAATGTTATTCTACTGATTTGCTTAAACCTGTTTGGTTTGGAATTTAGCAAAAATGGGGAGTTTGACCACTGGGGTTGTCGGGCCCTTGTCTGCTAAAGTGGAGCCCTCTAAACTCCCTTAACACATTTCTCCAAAATGAAGAAAAAATGGGAGAAATTATTGCGCAAATCTTATCTTTTGAGTTTTATTTAGACCTTGCAATTACGGGTCACTGAGCTTGGACCCGCAGGTCACCCGGATTTTTGTCGTATTTTTTAAGATTTTTTTATGTATAGGAATTTGCTAGCCACCTTCGTCGAGGCCACTTTTCGGCTTGTGGCCTATCATTTGATGCAAAGATTGGCAGAAGTAACATGGGTGCAAAGGTGGCTAGCAAAAACATAGTAGCAAAAAATAGTAATCATTACAGATTTGTAGCAGAAGTTCTAAGTTTTAAATGAAAAATTACGAAAAAATGAAAGCAAAGTAGTAAAATTATGAAAAAAATACCGAAAGGATGTACTAACATATGACAATTACCAAACTACAAAGTCCGACTGCCTTCGGTCGGAAGTCCGAACGTTTGTTCGGAAGTCCGACTCGGAAGTCTGAACAAACCTTCGGACTTCCGAATGGAACCAATAATTTGGTTACGTATACTGGCTTCCATTCAGAAGTCCGAAGTTTTGTTCGGACTTCCGACGGAAACCAGTAGAATAGTGATAATTCCAAGGATATTTATCTTCAAATTGAGTAATAATTCCAAGGATAATAGGGATATACGTTGTGATCTTAGTGTCATGCAGGTAAGCATAAATTGAAGCTTGGTTTTGATGTTTTAGAATCCAAAAATGCAAAGAAAATGGATTTATCTTGAAAATGGGGAAAACAACAAAATTCAGTTTTAAGCTCAAAATCCATTTTCTTTGCATTTTGTAACACTGCTTCGATAAATTTATTATGAATAAGCCCTTGTGAATACAAAACCCTGTTGTAAATGGCAACCTTCAAAACCCTTCCATGGAGTTTTCCACGTTAGAAAAGCCTCGAGGAAGAAGAATGTGGTAGGTGAGAAGGTAATAAGTGCATAGGGATAGGTGCAAAAAGGTGGAGGGAAAAAAGAGGTAGGAGGGGTATATTTGTCCTAAAAGCTATCTTCTCTCACCTGACAACACCTTTTTTATATATTTCAAATCACCACCCTTTATTCACAATTTAGACAAAACTTTGCATTTTTTTAATAATATTTCCTAATTTATTCAATGATAGAATTTTTTAACCCAGAAAAGACTTTGGCCTTGAGCTCGACCTCAAAGTTTTAATTCTTATTTGGTGAGAATGCAAAGGAGGGAAAAGACCAGCAATAGAAGGGAAAAAATACAAAGGGAGAAAATCACTTTGTATTTGCCTCTAAGAAGAGCACACAAGTACAAAGGGAGAAAATCCCTACAATGAGTCCATAGCGAGGTTATGCCAAGGCGATGAATCTGATAGGTCCGCGTTTCGATGGGGAAGATTCGGAAGGCCAATGGTGTCACATCTAGCCTTTCTGATCTTTGAGCGGCATTTCAGACCAGCAATGGAAGACTTGGTTGTATTGGAGAGGGCATCATTTGCTAGTGCATCTGCAACTTTGTTCCCTTCTCTAAATCGATGCTGATGGATGGGGATAGCTTGTCCATAAGAGCTATTATTTCCGGCCAGAAAAAGAGGATGGACCAGGGATGAGTACCTTTCTTGGATAATAGGTCCATGGTGACGTAGGAACCACGTGCAATCGCCAAAAGAAAAAAAATTCAAACAAAAGGAATTGCTAAGAGCAATTGTGGGGCTAGAGTGCCCTTCCACGTTTTTGTGGACACCCTCTCTATGTCAGGGCCCATCAAATGAATGCTTTGCATCACCCAAATAAGATGGGGCCCATGCATTTTTGGTCAGCAGACTAGAGACACTTTCTTCACACACACACACACACACGCACACACACACACACTGTGCGTGTGTGCGTGTGTGTGTGAGCTCGAGCTAAGATAAGCTTATCTGAGCTCGAGCTCAAAACCTCATGTAGGCCCACATTTTTGGCATGATCTAATGCATTCATTTGAAAGGCCCTTACATTGATAGGGTGCCTACAAAAAATCAGGTCCATAGGATCATCCTAACCCTTCCATTTGTGGAGCGAAAAAATGGGCAGATCTGTGGAGAAACAATGTCTGTCCATTTTCCCTCCACTTTTAGATGGGTTAGGATGATTGTATGAACCTAATTTTTTGTATGCACCCTATCCATGTAAGGGCCTTTCGAATGAATGCTTTGGATCACCCAAAAAATGTGGGCCCACATGAATTTTTGACGCTCGAGCTCAGAAACACTTTACTCTCTCTCTCTCTCTCTCTCTATATATATATATATATATATATATATATATATAGAGAGAGAGAGAGAGAGAGAGAGAGAGAGAGAGAGAGAGTTCCTACTCCCCGAAGTAGATAACTTATCTACTTCGTGGGCTTAAAATACAGTGGGGGCCACATTGTTTGGGTGACGAAGGCTGTGAGGGATGGAGGGGCATCCTCTATGGGTTGACCTTGCCATTTTGTTGGTGGTGATTTAGAGGCTATGAGTCCCTTATTGGGAAGTGGGCCCTTTCTACCGGACTAGATGCAGGGGTTGAAGAGCTGCTAGGACTTCTTCATTATGGTGTGATTGGTTCTTCTGCTGATGGCTGGGCAGGTCGCCCGGTCCCCTAGTGCGCTGGGAGTGTGGTCTCAACCATTTGCGCGTATCTGCGGAGAAGGATGGCGAGGTCCACCCCTTGGCTGAAAAAGTGGCTGTATTCGTTAATGGGAGCTGATGGTGATAGTTCGGCAGGTAGCGGTGTTTGTGGCACCGGGTGCACATCTATTGGTGGCGGGCAAGCGAATGAGGGCGGCTCCTGGGAAGCGTGGGCTGTTCCCACGTTTAGTATAACTGTCACACTCCGCATACACCTTTTGGTATCCATGGAGCCTAAATTCTTGCCTTTGGCTTAGTTCCTAATTTCAAGTGAGAACAGACGGGCCCCACGGTTGGCACTAATCTGTTGTGGTCCAGATTTGATCAAGTGTCCTAATGGGTACTTCCTCTAAGCGCTCTGGGGTTCAGAAGGGCTGCAAGGTGGTCCTTGAAGAGAGACCCATGCTAAAAAACGAAGGGTAAAGGCCTCCCGAAGTTTGGGTACTCTTCAACACTCAAGTCAGATCTGGGGGTAACAGATGGAACCATGCTTCAAACAAGAGCTTAAGTGTACCTTGGCTCTTTACCTCTCTTTTCTCCTTTTTTCATCCTCTTATGGGGTGTGGATTCCCTTTTATAGATGAAGTTCCCTTGGTTTGTGAGTAAGCCGTGTGTTCTCGGCGAGAGATGGCATTGGTGCCTCTTCAGGGTGGCGCTGACCATGGATGGAATATTTCCAAAGATGGCCATGATGAGCACTGTTGTGCCTATTTCTGATGTTGGCTGGTGGCTCTTGAGGGGATGTCATATCTCGCCACGCGGCCTCAAGATCCTGGTGGGCTCAGGACCCAAGTGGGGCTTTGTGATTGGTGCTCGATTTTTATCCCCAAGAGGTTCTAGTTCAAATAAGAACAATTACGACTGAATAAGTAATATTATTGACTTGTTTTTTGTATGAATGGATTGAAAAGATTCTATAACGGTTAATGTGAACAAAGATAAACCATTAGTTTCTTTCATCCTATGCGTGGATGTTCATTCAGTATCTGACCAAGACCATGTGGCTGCCTTTTGACGTTCTGCAAGATAAAATCTCTAGATTATACATGCCTCCTCCCTATGACCTCCTGTAGGACCCCCAACATTGCCTTCTTACATTGATAGTATTGTGTTTTTTTTTTGGTTCAGTAAGAATCCAAGGTGGGGCTGGCGATCTGATGCTCCAAAATATAGTTGGTAGTGAACTATCGAAATAAATTGGGCATTGGGAATGACACTCCTTTTAATAGTTGTTGTTGTTGATGGTTTATAGGATTGTCTTCTTTTTAAAGCCTTTAGTTGGTGTAGACAACAACTGGTAATGTTGGGTTGTTAGAGAAAGTAATGCGGGTGCTTAAGAGGGAGGAAGAAGAGAAATTAGAAATCAAGAACACAACTTAGAGAAGAAGAAGGAAATGGGAGCAAAGCTCAACCCAATTGATATTCGATCAATTACATAAGTTAATCAACATCCAAAATCTCCTCTAAAGATGATTTCTAACTCTTTAAAGAAAAGAAAACCAAAGCAAATTCCTTTAAGCTCCTCTACTAGCTAGCTTAGGGACTAACATAACATTAATTGCATTGGAACTCTCTAACTTTGACTGTTTTGGGGACCCACAGACACAGTCCACAAAAACTGCCATATCTTTTTACTCTCTTGTCCAATTTTTGAGCACGAATACTTGTTGGAAAGATATCATAGAGACCTACAACTTTGTAGTTTATCACTTTCCATAATTCTAGCATTTAGAGGTCCAAAAAAGAGATTAAAAAACGTACCAGCAACATTACTGCAGGAATGCACCTTGGAACTCCACCAAAAACACCTAGGCTTGACATGGCTGCCATGTTGGCACTACATCAAAAAAGGGTGGTAGTCCAGCTACTAAAGATTATACGTCTTTAATTTAGTTAAAAAGAAAAAGAATGCGTAACTTGACAGCATAAAATTAATAATTAACTAATTATGTAAATAAGCCGATATATTAAATTTGATATATACTTGGCCCGATTGCAATCTAAATGTTCTGCTTCTGCATCACCTATGGATCACTTTTGATTGGTGACTAAAATAATTAGAAGATAACTAGAGAATTTTCAGGTGATCGATGCCTTAAACGTGGGAGTTGTATATGTATTGACCCGTAATGGGAGGATATTTGGTAATATATTAATGAGTTGTGCAGCAAGCATGTGCCAAGTGCTAGAAAGTGACAAGTAATCATCCCAGTTATTGTGTTATTGATTACTTGGTCAGGTACGCCGGGAGAAACACTTTTTCTTCCTAATCGTCTACCAGGGAAACTTTGACTTTTTACAAAGACAAATAAATAAATAATAAATTTGCCGGAACTCCCAAAGTTCGAATTATCTGATCTCCCTACTTTCATAACCAAACCAGAAACTTCCCCCGGTTGCTTGGAACCTCTTGTGAGCCAGTTCTCCAACCTGGAGAAAGCCGACTGGGTTTTTATCAACACGTTTGAGAAGTTAGAAGCTGAGGTTGGCCTTGAATTTATTTTATTTTTGTGTTTTTTTATTTGCACAAACAGTACAGTTTCAGGATTTATGATCTTATATTATTTGTAGTATATTTATTTACTTTAATTACTTCTTTGATCTTAGGATACAAGGAGAGAGCTATTCCTAGGCAAAGAAGGGAAAAATGGTTCCCCTTGGAATATTTAGTCTGCCCGTTGAAAGGCAGACTAAGGTATTCTCATCGCTGTTTAATTAGAAGCTCCCTAAGCCTGCCGATTGTTTCCTCCTTTTCCCTGGTTTATGAGAATCCAATTTTTCCCTTTCCCCTACTAATTGTCTCTGGGGTTAGTTCGAAGAGTTGGATCTCTTGGGATCCTTTGTTTCCCACTTTCTTTTAGATATGGTCTCTAGGGATAGGAGTGTTGTGTGCTCTTGATTGCAATATCTTTTTGAATAAGGAAAACTACAAGAAACCCCGGCCCCTATATGAAAACCTATTTACAAGAATCCCCCGAAAATTTTCTTAATTACCAACAGTAATGTCGTTTGCTATAAATACCTGTAATTTGTTTCTTTTACCGATTTTACCCTTTCTAATATTACTTAATTATAGATTCCTAAAATCTCTCTTCATCAATAAATACAACATTAATGAAAATTACTCTCTCTCTCTCTCTCTCTCTCCCAATACGATTCTCATCTTTTTTTTGGCGACTCTAACTTTCTCTTTTAATTGAAAATAATTTCCATAGGATGATCCTAGCCCTCCGATCTATAGAGGAACTACATATTATGGAAACCTCTATAGATCTGTGTGTTGGGATCATCCTACAGAAGTGATTTTTGAGACACAACCTATTTAAGTTGTGGTCCATCAGATAGACGGTTTGGATCATCTATTGTGTATGATGTACAATATTTCTTTGAAAAATAATGAAGAAAACAACTTACAACATATAAATCTCCTATTTAATTGAGAGAGAGAGAGAGAGAGAGAGAGAGTTACCCAAAAAAAAAAATGAGGGGATTCATATGGGGGAGGGACATGGATTAAGAGAGAGTTCAAATGATTAATGTTGTTACTTTATTAATGGAGGGAGTGATTTTAAGAAGAGAGAGAGAGAGAGAGAGAGAGAGAGAGAGAGAGGGATTTGTAATGGTAATATAATAAATGGTAAAATGGGTAAAAGACAAAATTAAAAGCTGTTTATGGCCCTATTGGTAATTAAGAAAGTTTTGAGGGGATTCTAGTAGATACGGTTTTAGTTGGGGGGCTTCTAGTAGTTTTCCCCTTTTTTATATTAAAAAACTAGGAGGGATGCTAAACTCACAGGCATGGTTTAAAATTTCGGTTTCGGTACCGGTTTCGGACCCCACCGAAATTCTGAAATTTCAGCCGAAATCCGGAGAAACCAATAAAAGACTATTTTATTTGATATAAAATTTCGGCCGTAATTTCAGTCAAAATTTCAGTAAAATATTAATTAAATAAAATAAAAAAACAGATTTTTGGGTGAAATTCCGACCGAAATAAAATACCATTTTGAGTATCGCTGATTTCGGTGTCGGTCTCCACTGAAATCCGAAATTTCGGACGACATTTCAGATTTCGGTCAAAATTTAAAACCATGCTCATAGGAGCCCTTGTAGAAAGGGAGAAGAGTGGTATTATTGGATCACGTCATTTGCCTCTAACATTTTCAGTGCCACAATAAATGCACAACTATGATGTGGATCCAATAATGACGCCTCCATCCTTTCTACAATGGCTCCTTTGAGTTAGCATCCCGCCTAACTCGAGCTTACGTATATATAGGTTAAAAAAAGAAAGAAAAAAGAAACTCCCCCGAGTCAACTAGGCTTTACACCCCGATGAATCAAACTCCTTTGACTCACCCAAGTTTATGGAAAATAACTCTCATCAATCATTGAGTTGCCCAAGCCAACTCCCTTCATCTGTGTGAATTTTTAAACTGGTTCTAAGGCGTACTAAATCAGAGCATGGGAAAATAATGCTAAACATGTGAATGCTAGAAGCCTATCTAGACCATCCAGCAAGTGGCCTCCACCAGGACCAGGTACGTATTCTCCATGACACAAAATTGTTCTAATTGGACTATTATAGCCATTGATTCAATTAATTTCAAATACTTTGGATCATCTAATTAATAAAAAAACTTTTCACAGTTACTAATCATGTGGCGACACTCACGTGAGTTCCAAGGCTCCCAACATTCATATCTTCATTTGGAAGCAATGGAATTGCAGTAAGGAAATTTCAATAAGAAGAATGCCTTTGGTTGTAGCAAAACAAGGGGACAAAGAGCCACAACTCATGGATTATTTTATGCTCTAGGTTCATATTGGGAAATGATAAATGCGTCCCTTTTCTTTACAATGAACAGCCAGCTGCAGTGTACGTGGCTGTGGCAATGAGGACCGTTGAATGCTTCACACGTGAAGTACATCAGCCCCTCTACAGTCATAGATACACTGCAGCCGGCTGTCCCTAGTCTTATATATATAAGTAAAGCGGAATCCTCTAAGCCGTGGTGTTGCCACATGTTAGCCCCTCTCCATCCCGTATATTAAAAGGTTTCTAAAATCGCAATTAACGCGTAATATAATGGCTTTCAAAACGCATGCCTTTTCAATAAAAGGCAATAATGACTTTAAATAGTCATTTTCTCTAAAATGAATTAATTTTCTAAAACGTCATTAGTTGCTACACATTAAACAATGCCTAAATGTTCCTTCTCCCTGCCTCTTACAATTCTCACCAAGCAAAACGCCTCTCCCCACTCCTAAAATTTGAAACGTCTTGCACATAAGAAGTCGTTTACGAAACCCTTGAAAAACCTCCACACCCCGTCGTCTCTCTCTCTCTCTCTCTCTCTCTCTCTCTCTCTCTCTCTCTCTCTAACCATATCTCCTACGTATTTATGGCATCAAACCCCATAAATACAACAATTTGTTTCCAAATCACTTAAAAAGACATCTTCTCTCTCTCTCTCTCTCTCTCTCTCTCTCTCTCTCTCTCTCTAATATGCAAACCCGGCAGCATCTCTTTTCATGGATGCTGAACCAAATTTTGAAAAAGCAGCATACAAGCTCTCTCTCTCTCTCTCTCCATAATTTTGTTTCTTTCACCATTTGATTAGGGTATTGCATTTTTGTAGGTATTTTCGGATGCATGCAAGGCCATTTGAAGAGAATCACGCTTGACTATATTTAAGGATTACTCAAGGTATAACATTTGAGGTGACGTCCTGTTTTTGCTTTGATTTATATTCCTGAAAATTTCTCTTTTTCCCTCTACAACTTGGCCCTGGATTGCAGGAAATTTTGGGAAAAGTTTGGGAAGGAAAAGATAATTCTAAAATTTGTGCTTTTTTTTACATTGGAAAAAAGATTAATTGAACCAGACCTATTAAATTTTTACTATGAGGGACCTTCAATTTATGGTAGTATCTGTCTAAATTAACCATAATCATATCATTTTCTTCTAAATCTTGGAAACAAAAAATGTTCTCAGGAAAAAATTTCCATCGGATATATTTTTCTTGCAATCCCATAAACTTTTATAATGTAGTTTATTGAATCTTTCCAAATGTTTTCATCAGACCTTTCCTGATTTTACATGCAGGATTTCTTTTGCCTTTTCTCCATCTCTATTAACTACCGTTATTATGCTACTAGAAGGAACAACCATGAATTTGGTACTGGATTTTTGTTTGGACGTTTTGGGATGGAGAAGGCTATGGAGGATACAAACAGATCTACTGATATAGTATAAAATCTCTCTCATCTATTCCCCCATTTTTTCCATTAAAATAAAGAAGTGGTCGAGTTGGACGCCCCTCTTTGTTTTAAATATTTTCGCTTTAGCAATTGATAGTTATGGAAAAGGGACTTTGGATTTGTTTTACTCTATCTTCTTCTGTCCCTGTTTGATCTTTATCTTACAATATTAAATGGCAAATGCACATGTCATTTGATCTATTCCATGGTTTCATGGTTGACAATGTTGATTATTTGGTCGGGATTTGGAATAAAGAACTTGATACTCCATATCTTCAAATGTTATTTGATTCCGTAATATTTTTTAAAGCTAGACTTACATTTTTCTAATTTAATAGTGGGTATTAATACTTTTTCAAGAATTATCAATCTTTTTATTATGAATTATCATTTTCAAGAAAGATGCCATATTCTTACCTACGATATCATCTGATTGGATTGGGTTACTAAGAATATGTTTGATCTAATGTGAAGATTTTTGCTTGCACTTTTCTTTTGGTCTGAAGTGCGTGTTTGGCGTACTATTTGACCAAACGGCCGTTTGGGAGTGTTTGGGTGCGTAACCACCGTTTGAAACGCCGTTTGAAAGACCGTTTTGAACCCTCAAAATGGCGTTTTGCAAACGGAGGGGGGGGGGGGGGAGGTCCGTTTGCAACACGCCGTTTTAAACGGAGTTTCTGGGCTGTGGGTTTTACGTGTTTGCCCTCACCAAAACCCATTTTTACGTATATGCGTGCGATTTTATGCGTTACGTCAAATACCAAAAAATGGGGGTGTTAATATCATTCTTGAGGACACAAATTTGTTAATTTGTTAATATTTAATTCAAAACAAGGGGCTGCTGATATCATTATATGAACTCTTAATTTTGATTTCTTAAAGACAAAAGAATTAAAAGAAACCCTAGTTTCTTACTTTCTTCATCTACTTTGCAAAGTTACAAACCCTCCCATGGTTTTAAATTTCGACCGAAATCCGAAATTTCGGTCCGCGGTGGAGATCGAAACGGAATTGGCACATACACGAGACATGTTATTATTTCAGTTGAAATTTCTTTATTTCCGAAATTTCCTGCGAAATTTTAGGGATTTTGACCAATTTTATTTATTTATTTTATAATTATTCCGAAATTTCGATCAAAATTACCGAAATTTCAGGGATAACCATCAAAAAGTTCTTTTTTATTAGTCGTCGATTTCGAGCGAATTTTGAAATTTCGACCAAAATTTCAATTTTAGTGGGTCTGAAACCGGTATTGAAACCGAAATTTAAAACCTTGCTCACACCTCACTGCCTCAGCGCCTTCACTCGTCCATCAAATCCGGCAAATCCGGCCATTAAGAAGAAGAAGGAGAAGAACCCCAAAGGTATAGCCATTTTTTTTTGGCAATGATGTTTAATTTTATTAGTGTTTGAATGAGATCCTAATGACCTTTTAATATTGGGCCTAATGACAGAGTAGTTGAGTTACATTGAGGCCAACCAAACAATGCCCTTTTTGGTCATTTTACCACTAAAACTCCGTTTTGGGGCATTTGCAACCAAACACACAATACCTCTGTTTGCTGTTTAAAACGCCGTTTAGATCTGGCCAACCAAACATGAAAACGCCGTTTGGCAAAACACCGTTTTGAACCAAAACGCGGTTTTGCAAAATGGCATTTTAAACGCTATTTCAAACGGTACGCCAAACACACAATCTTATGTGGGCTGTTTGCATAACTAATTTCTTATATTGTGTTATTAAAATTTAAGTTACTGTGATGTTTCCTTTGTCTAATAAATACATGGTCTTTATGTTATAAATTTTGTGTATGATTATGATATTGAGTTTTGTTCGTTAAACTACATAGGCACTGTTACTTTAAGAAAAGTAGAAACTAAATCCACATAGGATAAAAACCTGAATTAACAAATTTCTGTTAAGAGGCGCATATATCACTTCACACCATGATTATTTCTTCGCCCTGTGCATCGCACGGAACTAGTAAAAAATAAGAGGCGCATATATCACTTCACATAAAATACTAAAACTCGTCAGAGTCTATACACAATAAAGTAGAAGTGGGTGGAAGTTCAAATACCAACATTGATGATTTTGTAGCTACACTTTTGACTAAGTAATATTTTTTGACCTTTTATGCCTTGTGTGAGTGGATTATACGGACATACTGTAATGGTTGAAGAAACAGTAGAAATGGATGGAAGTTCAAATTTAGGATTTTTTACTGCACTGCTGAATAAGTAATATTTTTTACTTTTTATGTATTCTATGATTGTACTGAAAATATTTTGTGATTATTGAAGAGGAACTATTTCAGCCCTTGATTATGGTTCTCTTTGTATTATATATTGTGTTTAGAAGTACAATAATACCAAGCTCTCACCAATGTTTTTAATTCTAATTCAATACATATCCTTCTCCCCAAGGAGGAGGAGGCCCTATGCATAGGGTTATCCCACCTCTTCGCTCAGATGAAGCTATATACTTCCAAAGAAGTAGGAGTATATGTACCTATTTCGTCTTGTTTACATGCAGATAATACGGTGATTTTCAAGATGCAAAAGCAGTCTGACTCATATCAAGCGCTTCCTAGGAAGATATGAGAAAATGCCTAGGCAGCTGGTGTGTCACGCACCCGTCCTGAAATCCAGGTCAGGCCGGTACGAGACATCGCTGCACACCTGCAAGGCGAACCCTACAAGCATCCATGGCATTTCGATGTCATAAACAATACAATCACATATTCACAACTCTAAAATAAACCCAAGCAACTATGAGAGCGCTACAGTCAATAAATGGATAACAAATCGAAGACTCGCGAAGCAGCTCGCCCGGTCTCCAAAATTTCACAAGTCAATTCACAGTATTTGAAAAATTTAAACCACGGGTGAGCTAACGCTCAGATAATTAATAAAGCATTACTCTAGTTAGGTATAAGCATGCCATGGAGACAGAAGGCTGAAACAAATGTCAGAGTGAAGCTGAAACATAAAGCGAGGGATTCATATTACCACAAATCGGTAAGAATCAAAATATGGAGCATGAAGCAATGCAAAGTAAAATAGACATAGAATGAGCAATCAGAGAATCATTTTAATATAATGAGGATCAAACAAGATCATGTACAATTCATGACTCAAACTCAACGAAAACATGCATTAAGAAGCATGGTCACGTATTTCAGAGGTTACTAAAGATTTCACAAGCATGATCAAAACACAAGTAACGGAGATCTAAATAGGTAAATGGACACAGTCTGGAAATTCGAAGGAATGTCACAATGCAACAAAGATCAGAGGTTTCGAAAAAGAATCACATACTTAACAATAGGTACCGAAGTCGGAAGAATCACCGAACATAAGTAGATCTCCAAAGGTTCGTATATCATAGTTCCAAGGTGACAAAATCCAATAAATCACACAGACTAGATAATAATAACTATATCTAATATAATTCAGGGTCATCGACCTAGTCCAGAAACTCGTCATTGCTGTTCACCTACAGCCCAGGGTGTTCGAAACTCGTTCCTACACATATACCCATTGATAGGCCAGCATACCTTCCCAATAGCGGAATCCATATAACCAATGTACTAGGCTCATTGGGAGGGCTCATATAACCAGTATAATAGCCCCAATTGCAGGGCACATGTCACGCCCCAAGCCACTCACAAACATATTAATTTACAATCATAAGGCCTAGGGGTGCGACATCGCCACATACCTGCAAAGTCGCCTTCACAAGCATGCAAGGCTAGCAATAAACAGAACCATGCTCAAAGAAACTAAATCCAAATGACCATTCAACCTCAAAATAAATAAATCCATTACAATCCATATTCAATTTCTCTCATCCCCATGCTAAAGAAAATAAATTAAATGAGTCTAAAGCTCTCTAATATTCACTAGTAACCTAAGAAAACAAATAATGAAATCTTCAGGTAATCCTCCCTCGCTGCTCCAACGTCAAGCTGGAATCACGCCTCTCCAACGTCAAGCTGGAATCACACCCCAAGATCTGAAATTTGTTAAATAAGGGTGAGCTAAACGCACTCATGTGATGTGAAAAAAAAAAAAAAAACACTAACAGACATGACGTCAAAAGCAAAAGCAATCCAAAGACGGTAAGGCATTCAATGGCAACGGTAATTTGTAGTTCAATGGGCATCAATTCCATAAATAAGGCATCATTCAATTTCAATATTCGATATAGGTGTCAAATTCGATAGGTTAGAGTTTCTTGAGACATCGATAATGCTATGTTTATTGATTTAGTATCTGTCTACTATATGACAGTAATTACACTGGCCAGTGGTATCTAAGTGCCAAAGGTATTATGCATTCCCCCATTGGCTAAGGGTCCAGAAATAAACTAACATCTCAAGAAAACCGATTCGATATTCAGAAGGTTAGGTATTCAATAACATGTGGTTCAAAAAGATTCATAATGGGTGTACAGTCTCAATCAGTAAGGTGTCATAGTTTCAATATTCAATAGGGTGCAATAATCAATAATCTGAATTGGTTTTCAAACAGTAAAGCATGTGAACAAAGAAAACATTGTCAAAAAAGGGTTTGGGGCAACCCATCAGTATAGTCCCTTATTACTCACCTCGATTGCAGTTCGATTCCTTTTCACAGAACACCTTGGTTACCTACAGTTAATATTAGAAACATTCCCCATGAGTTCCATTATCAATATCAGTCCTATGGTTCCTTTTTACTATTTTGGAATTATCATTATTATAAAGCCTTCAAACATTCTTGAATCTATTTTTATTATAAAGTACGTCTTCTGCTGAGTCCATAGAGCATAAGAGCATCGAAAACAGATAAGAGATGAAGAAGTTATGACTTTTCAAAGTTTCACAACATTTTAGGGTAATTCTATTGGCACCCCTTCGAAAGTCCGAAGGTTACAAATCAGTTCTACTGGTACCCCTTCGGAAGTCCGAAGGTCGCAGACTGGGTTTTTCGGGAAAATTCCAGATTCGTCCCGAAAACTTCAAAAGGTCATAACTTCTTCATTTGACCTTCGATTCGTGCGTGACTGGATCCGTTGGACTCATATCGACGAGAGGAATCCATCTAATTCAATTTCATGCTAAAAATCCTCAGATCTAATTACCAAAAATTAATCAAAGCTTTTAGAGCATAATTCCAAAATGAAATTCTTAGGGTTCTATATCCATTCTTGATCTCTTAGGGACCTATAGATTCATCCTTTAGATCATCGTATATCATCCCGACGTCTTAATCTTATTCTCAATCCTTCGATTTCTTATCTTAGTTTTTCTTTAATTACACATACGGATTATAAACGTGGGTTTAATTTCTTACCTCGATCCGCGTCTCCGATTTCTTGACCTCGATCTTCGTCTCCTACGATTTGCTTCTCTGTCTCTTCTATGGCTACAGAAACGATTAGGGTTGGAGTTATGTTCTCTAGAACCCTAAATGATGTATTTATAGCTTTCTTATTAAAATTCCTAACCCTAATGGGTTTCCAAAAGACAAAAAAAACCCTCCCCTTTCAAAGGGGTACGAAATTTGAAGTACGTGTATTTTTGGAAAATAATTTCGGGCATTCACATTCTACCCCCCTCACAAAAATTTCGTCCTCGAAATTTAATTTGTAACACACCTGAGTCATCGAACAGAAAAGGATATTTGTCTTTCATTTTCTCCTCCAATTCCCAGGTGGCCTCACGTTCCGAGTGATTCTGCCATTGCACTTTGAGATACGGAATTGTACGCTGCCTCAGAACCTGATCTTTACAATCTGCTATTCGGATAGGTTGTTCTTCGAAAGACACATCTTCTCGCAGATGTATTATCGGTAGCTCAACAACGTGATTTGGATCTGGCACGTATTTCCGCAGCATGGATACGTGAAACACATTGTGAACATTCGACAATGCCGGTGGCAAGGCCAGTCTGTAAGCCACCGTTCCCACTTTACGAAAATTTTGTAAGGACCAATAAACCTTGGACTCAGCTTTCCTCGAATTCTGAATTGCATCACCACTTTTGTAGGTGACACTTTCAAAAACACTTTGTCCCCAACTTGAAATTCCAACTCTCTTCTTCTGTTATCGGTATAGCCCTTCTCTCGGCTCTGAGCGGACTTAAGGTGTTCTCGGATTGTTCGAATCTTCTCTTCTGCTTGCAGAACTAATTCAGGACCTAAAATTTTCCTTTCACCCACATCGTCCCAACAAATAGGTGTTCTGCATTTTCTACCAATGCTTCAAACAGTGCCATTTGAATGCTGGATTGGTAACTGTTGTTCTACGAAAATTCCACCAAGGGTAAATGGAGATCACAAGAACCTTTCATGTCAATGGCACATGCTCGTAGCATGTCTTCTAATATTTGGATTGTCCTTTCTAACTGTCCATCTATCCGAGGGTGGAATGCTGTGCTGAAGTCTAATGATGTCCCCATCGCCTTATGTAGGCTTCCCCAAAATTGAGATGTGAAACAACTATCTCGATCTGACACAATAGATACCGGTGTCCCGTGCAATTTCACAATCTCTTCAACATACAATTTGGCTAACTCATCAAGAGTCGTGCCGGTCTTAATAGGTAGAAAATGGGCTGACTTGGTCAGTCCATCAACAATTACCCATACAGTATCATTGCCCCTTTGTGTCTTTGGAAGTCCGGACACAAAGTCCATGGTAATCCTTTCCCATTTCCACTCCGGAATGAGTAAAGGTTTTAGAGTTCCTCGTGGTTTCTGATGTTCTCCTTTTACTTGTTGACAAGTAAAACACTGGGACACATATGTGGCTATCTCTCGTTTCATGTTGTTCCACCAAAAGTTCCTTTTAAGGTCTCGATACATTTTGGTACCACCTGGATGGATCGAATAACCTGAACTATGAGCTTCTTTCAATATTTCCAACTTCAATTCAGAATTGTCGGGTACACAAATCCGACTACCAAATCGAAGGGAGCCATCATCATGAATATGGAATTTTGACTCCGCTTCGATTCCCAACCCATCTCTAATTTTCTGCAATTGAGGATCATCCCTTTGAGCAGTTCTAATTCTTTCCAGTAATGTAGGTTGCACTTGAAAGGCGGAAATGAGTGCTAACCTATCATAGCAAAAGACTTCAATCTCCGATCGCCTCAATTCTTCCAGGATGTGTGGCTGTGAGGTAATAAGAGTTGCCACATTCCCAGAGGATTTTCTACTTAAGGCATCTGCGACTACATTAGCTTTCCCCGGGTGGTAGCTAATGGTCAAATCATAGTCTTTCAGAAGCTCTAACCATCTACGCTGCCTCATATTTAGTTCCTTCTGAGTAAATAAATATTTCAAACTCTTGTGGTCTGTAAAGATCTCATAAGCTTCACCATAGAGGTAATGCCTCCAAATTTTCAACGCAAAAACAACCGTTGCCAATTCTAAATCATGGGTGGGATAATTTTCTTCATAAGGTCTAAGCTGTCATGAGGCATAAGCAATAACTTTACCATCTTGCATTAATACACATCCCAACCCCTTCTTAGAGGCATCACTATATACCATAAATCCCTTGCCACTGACTGGTAGGGTAAGAATATGTGTGGTCACTAGTCGGTGTTTCAGCTCTTGGAAACTCTCCTCACATTCATTTCTCCACGAAAAGCGAATTTCTTTTCGGGTCAATCGGGTTAAAGAGGCAACAAGGCGGGCAAATCTTCTACAAATCTTCTATAATATCCTGCTAGGCCCATAAAACTTCTAATCTCAGCCACATTGTTTGGCCTTTCCCACTTTACAACTGCCTCTATCTTCTTTGGATCAACTGTAATACTATCCTTCGACACTATGTGGCCCAGAAATGATATAGTGTCTAACCAAAATTCACATTTCTTCAATTTACCAAACAACTTCTCTTGCCTTAACACTTGCAACACTAGCCTTGAATGTTGCTCGTGTTCTTCCTGACTTTTGTAATACACCAAAATGTCGTCTATAAATACTACAACAAACTTATCCAAGAAGGGTCTAAATACTCGGTTCATCAAATCCATGAATGCTGCTAGAGCGTTTGTCAAACCAAGTGGCATTACGAGGAATTCGTAATGCCCATTCCGAGTACGAAATGTTGTCTTAGGTACATCATCTGACTTTATTTTCAATCGGTGATACCCTGATCTCAAATCTATCTTGGAAAACACACAAGCTCCCTGAAGTTGGTCAAATAGGTCATCTATTCGGGGTAAGGGGTACTTATTTTTAACAGGTACTCTGTTCAGTTCGCGGTAATTGATAAGAGTCTCATAATCCCGTCCTTCTTCTTTACGAGTCCTTCTTCTTTACGAATAAGACGGGAGCTCCCCACGGAGACACACTGGGTCTAATAAAACCCTTTTCAAGCGATTCTTCTAATTGTTATTTCAATTCTTTCATTTCGGTTGGGGCCATACGATAAGGGGCTTTAGATATTGGGGTTGTTCCAGATGTCAAATCAATAGAAAACTCTAGCTCTCTATCAGGACATAGATCAGAAAGGTCTTCGGGGAAGACGTCAGAAAATTCTCTTACTATGGGTATATCTTCGATGTTTAGATCCTCGCTTGAGGTCTCAGTCATAGCCGCCAAATAAGCTTCGCACCCTTGCCTTACAATTGACCCAAATGCATAGTAGACACAAATTTAGGAGTAGGTCTAGTACCTCTCCCTTCAAAACTAAATCTTTCCTCACCGGGAATCTGAAAGACCACAGTCTTTTTATGACACTTTACAGTGGCATAATGAGAGGACAACTAGTCCATCCCTAAGATCACATCAAAGTAATGCATCAGCAAGACTATCAGCTCAGCCAGTAGCTCTCTTTCTCCTATTCTGATTGGGCACATTTTACATATCTTATTTGATATCATACTTCCTCCCACAGGAGTACTAACACACACTCAACTCGGACTCCATAGGCATAGTACTAATATCATGAATGTCAACATATCTAGCTGAAATGAAAGAATGGGTGGCACCGGAATCAAATAAAACATGAGCAAAAGAGGAAGCAACAGGTAAAATACCTACAACCAAGGTGCCAGCCTCCTGCGCATACTGCTCTGTAAGGGCAAACAAACAAGCTGGGGCTCGCTGTCCACCTGTCTTCTGCTGGCCGGTAGAAGGTGCGGGTACATATCAGCTTTGGATGGTCTGAACTAGCTGTGTCGTAATCCGAGGCCCCTAAACTATTTGAGCCTCATCAGCCAGGATCGGACACTGTACAATTTTGTGGCCTTTCTCACCACATCTAAAATAAGCCCCAAGGTTCCACCTGCACTGAGCATCTGTATGAGCACCACCACAGCGGGTATACTTCGGTTTGTCATTTTGATTTATCTCTGTATTAGCACGACGTGCTCTAAAATTTCCATGATTCTTAATCCTTGTACCTATCCCTGACTGTTCAACTTGGCCGCCCATATTTCAGTTCTGGGGTGCAAACCCGCTATTCTGGGTGTTTTGGTTTCCATTTTCTCTTCCCCTCTTTTTCTTATTTCGTAGGAAACTCTCTCTAGATTCCTTACTGATCATCTCAAACCGTCTTGCCCAATCCACAAGTCATTATAATCTTCAAAACAAGGTCCTGTGATCCCCTTCCGGATATACAAGGCAAGTCCCTGTTCGAACTTGTTTATCTTAATGGCTTTAGTAGGGACAAGCTCAGGAACAAACCTTGACAATCTGTCAAACTCAATCTTATATTCTTCCACAGTCCTCTCACCCTGAGATAGTTGAATGAGGTCCCTTTGCATTCGATAAAGTGCACTGTGAGGAAAATATCTGTCCATAAAGTCTGCCTTGAAATCTGCCCAAGTATAGGGCTCCTCTATATCTTCATTCAACTGTACTATCCCTTCCCACCAGTGAAGGGCATTTCCTTCCAACATGTACTCAGCATATCGAACTTTCTCCACATCCCTAACACAGTTCATGGCTCTGAAAGATTTCTCCACTCCAGAAAGCCATAGTTCAGCATCTTGCACATTGGTGGTACCCATAAAGATCATGGGTGCCAATCTCATGAACTCAGTGACCCCCTGTGTCTGATGAGGGCGATCGTTTGCAAGGTGCTGATGCTGAACAGGAGAGGGCTGTTGTTGCCCCTGATGATCTATCAGTCCTACCATAGCGTGCATAAGATTACGAACCTCTCCTTGTTCAATATTCAAATTTTCTCCTTGATGGTTTGCAGCTTGATTCACTACTGGTGGCTGATTTTGAGCTCCCTGATCCGGCTGCTCATTTCTTCATCCTTGTTGAGGATTATGAACTCCTTGATCCTGATTTACTATTGGTGGATGTTGATCATTCTGTTGAGGTTGTGGTGCCTGATTAATCTGAGGTCCTTCCTCGATTGGTTAATACATATTGCCATTATGTGCCGCCATCCACTGGAGGGCTCTAGTGCGGGTTCCACGCCTTCTGCGGTTCCCAAGTCCAGTTCGAAATCCTCTAGCACTTTGAATTGCCATCCTATCATCCAATAAATAACTCTGATCAGTAATAATATACACATTAATGTTTACTATATTTCAATCAAATCTAATCCGCCCATGGAGCTCTACTCTGTTTCCTTATTTCTTTATCCTGCCACAAAATATGTCGCCTCCTAGGCGTCCCCAAGTGCACCAAAGCCTGTGACAGGGTCCTCCTCGCGCGACAAACTCATGCGTAGTCAAGCATCCTTGATACACATAAGTTCGTCAAGCGCTTCCTAAGTTGCTCCTTGACTACCCAATCTCACTCTTATGATCTTATTCGATTTCACCTGCAAGGCTAGCAATAAACAGAACCATGCTCAAAGAAACTAAATCCAAAATGACCATTCAACCTCAAAATAAATAAATCCATTACAATCCATATTCAATTTCTCTCATCCCCATGCTAAAGAAAATAAATTAAATGAGTCTAAAGCTCTCTAATACTTACTAGTAACCTAAGAAAGCAAATAATGAAATCTTCAGATAATCCTCTCTCGCTGCTCCAATGTCAAGCTGGAATCATGCCTCAGGATCTAAAATTTGTTAAATAAGGATGAGCTAAATGCGCTCATGTGATGTAATAAGAAAGTACACTAACAGCCATGGCATCAAAAGCAAAAGCAATCCAAAGACGGTAAGTCATTCAATGGTAATGGTAATTTGTAGTTCAATGAGCATCAATTTTAGAAATAAGGCATCATTCAATTTCAATATTCGATATAGGTGTCAAATTCGATAGGTCAGAGTTTCTTGAGACATCGATAATGCTATGTTTATTGATTCAATATCTGTCTACTATATGACAGTAATTACATTGGCCAGTGGTACCTAAGTGCCAAAGGTATTATGCATTCCCCCGTTGGCTAAGGGTCCAAATATAAACTAGCATCTCAAGAAAAATAGATTCGATATTCAAAAGGTTAGGTATTCAATAACATTTGGTTCAAAAAGATTCATAATGGGTGCACAATCTCAATCAGTAAGGTATCACAGTTTTCGATATTCAATAAGGTGCAATAATCAATAATCTGAATTGGTTTTCAAACAGTAAAGCATGTGAACAAAGAGAACATTGTCCCTTATTACTCACCTCGATTGCAGTTTGATTCCTTTTCGCAGAACACCTTGGTTACCTACAGTTAATATTAGGAACATTCCCCATGAGTTCCATTATCAATATCAGTCATATGGTTCCTTTTTACTATTTTGGAATTATCATTATTATAAAGTCTTCAAACATTCTTGAATCTATTTTTATCATAAAGTACGTCTTCTGCTGAGTCCATAGAGCATAAGAGCATCAAAAACAGATAAGAGATGAAGAAGTTATGACTTTTCAAAGTTTCACAACATTTCAGGGTAATTCTACTGGCACCCCTTCGGAAGTCCGAAGGTTTCTTCGAAAGTCCGAAGGTCACAAATCTGTTCTACTGGTACCCCTTCGGAAGTTCGAAAGTTTTTTCAGAAGTCCGAAGGTCGCAGACTGGGTTTTTCGGGAAAATTCCAGATTCGTCCCGAAAACTTCAAAATGCCATAACTTCTTCGTTTGACCTCCGATTCATGCGTGGCTGGATCCGTTGGACTCGTATGGACGAGAAGAATCCATCTAATCCAATTTCACGCTAAAAATCTTAAGATGTAATTACAAAAAATTAATCAAAGCTTTTAGGGCATAATTCCAAAACTAAATTCTTAGGGTTCTATACATGTTCCTGATCTCTTAGGGACCTATAGATTCATCCTTTAGATCATCGTATATCATCCCGACGTCTTAATCTTATTCTCAATCCTTCGATTTCTTGTTTTAATGTTTTTCTTTAATTACACCTACGGATTATAAACGTGGGTTTAATTTCTTACCTCGATTTGCGTCTCCGATTTCTTGTCCTCGATCTTCGTCTCCTTCGATTTGCTTCTCTCTCTTTTCTATGGTTGCAGAAACGCTTAGGGTTGGAGTTATGTTCTGCAGAACCCTAAAGGATGTATTTATAGCTTTCTTATTAAAAGTCCTAACCCTAATGGGTTTTCAAAAGACAAAAAACACCCTCCCCTTTCAATGGGGTACAAAATTTTAAGTAGGGGTATTTTTGGAAAAACATTTCGAGCGTTCACAACCCATATAACCTAAGCCTCCACAAGAAGTGTCTACAAGAATGCAATAGATATGAGGTTTGTATGTTAAGCATGTGCTCATCAAGATCATAACTGAATAGTTCATAATCGAACGGTATTCGTTGTCCAGAATTTAGAAACATATTTTAAAAGAACTTAACATCTGGGAATCATCAAATCATAAGTGAACAGTACATCATCAAAACGTATTCATTGTCAAGAGGTCAGGTCATACACACAGTTCAAACGAACATGCATCATGAAACATTAGCATATTTGGCAAAGGCCACACATTGAAACTCACACAACCAGAATCTTAGATAAACAATAGGATATTTGATATTGTGCTAATAATAGGGATAATCCAAGAAACAATATGCGACATCGTAATAATAATAGTAGAGGGAGTCAGTGGAACGATGTCCAATATGACAATAATAATTTGGATGAATAAATGGCACATGGAAACACACAGACCGAAACACAGAAGCATGATAGACCCAATTCAAATCGAAGATAGGATCTCACCTTGATCAAATTCTAACGCAAGGTCATAAATCTAAAAGAGTTCCAAAGGAATAGTGATCAAAGAAATAATCAAGACTAAAGTAATACAATATTACTTGCCTCGAAAGAAGACCAAATGCTTTTCGAACTCTGAATCTTCAATCATCTATTATCAAATAATCATTCAATAATCATATAAGTATCTAAGATCAGTATACGAAACATCATAGAGGCACGAAACACACTTTGGTGTTTAACCGGGAAAAGAACAGTAGGTCAACCTAGGTCCCCTCATACTATCTTGAGATTAAACACATTAGAAAGTCCTCAAACTTTTTTGGACTAATTTTTAACAAAAAGTAGATATTTCCGTCATATCTGTAGAGTATAAGAGCGTCAAAATCGGGCGAGAAATGAGTAAGTTACAATTTTCTAAATTTTGAGCCACTGGAAGGAAAAATTGGCTCGTCGACATCCGCAATTTTCTGGACATCCATCTAATAATCAACTGGGATCGGGTTTGATTCGGGTGGACATCCTCCCCTCGGGAACTGCGTTTTCCCACCAATGGCGATTTTTCCCTATTTTGCCACTATAAAGGCTCTAACTCACGCGTTTTACATCAAAATTGGGCTTGGCTAGGCTCGTTGAAAAGCTAAGAGCGAAGAGCTTCCAAAGAGGCCGAAAAACTCACCGGAATCCAGATGGAACTTTTGCAAAAAGAGAAAATAAAGGACAATCAAACTTTCTCAGACCCTAACCTAAAAAATCACAACATAGGGATGGCCTTATACAAAAATTTAGATCCAAAGCCTCTCTTACCTCAATTAAATCTCTCTGGGGATGAAATGATCTCTGGCGACTCTCGAATATCTCAAGTTCCATTCTTAACTTCTCTTTCTTTCTCTCTTTCTTCTTGTTTCTCTTCTACCTTCTCTCTTCTATCTCTTTTTTCTCCTCTCTCTTAGTTTAGGGTTTCTTCTTTTCTTTGCTGGAAACTAATATTTATATTAGGGATTAGGAAGCCCTAATCCAGCTTTTCAATGTGAGTTGACAAGAATACCCTTAAGAAATTTGGAAGTTGCAATACTAGGGTATTTCATTCTCCCCCCTAAAAAGAATTTCGTCCTCGAAATTCAAATACCAAAATATCTTCTATCTCTTTGAAAACTTTCTAACGTCAATTTTAATACATGAAGTGGTGCGCTTTCCACACTTGATCCTTTCTACCTTTCATACAACACTAATCCTTGATTGATATTTTCCATGGATATTTAAATGAACTAAATCTACCATGCTTCCACTGCGAACTCTAATTAGTTAAACCTTCTCCTTCGTTCCTCCCTAACTCTTCGAGTAAAAGATGTGCAGCAAGATTTATAGTGGTTCAGTCTTAGTTAAACATAAGACCTACTCCACTCTTCTCAAGTTGTTCTCCTTGAGGCAATTCACTAAGTTGCAATCCTCCTTAGCAGTTGAATGTGAGCCCAAGTACAAGCTTCACATTTCAAGGGGTTTAATTAAGGTGCCCTTCCATCTTTACAATGAAGTGATGAATGAAGAAGAGAAGTATAATTTGCTTTTCCCTCCTTTAGGGCTGATTGAACAATGAAGAACTTGAAGGAGATCTCTCCAAATGATTACAAGTAAACCAAATTCCAAACTATCAAAGAATTAATCAAAATGCATGGCATACGAGCTTGGGAGAGAAGATAATAGCTAAAAATGGGTTTGCAAGTGTTTAATGTGGTTTAGAGTAGTTGGTAGATGATTAAGAAGTCAAATAAATGCCAACTAACATGAATTTATAAGGCCCAACAAAAACTAGCCATTTTTCAAGCTCTAACGGCTCTCACGATAGACCACTTGGTATACTGCCCAACTAGCCATTGGGTTATATTACAAACCCAGTTTATCGAGAGCGGTTGACCGCGTGGTCGCGGTCGACCGAGCTCGATCAGTAGACCGAGAGAGGTCTAGTAGACCGTCCAACAGACTTTGTTCCATTTTTATTTTTGCATCCCATAGGCTCGGGGTAGACCGATAATCTTGGTCGATTGAGGAACAAAATATTGTAAAAAATAATAATTTAATACTGTAGACACCCCATTTTGACCGATCCCCAATTAGGTAGTTTAACTAAAAATCCTTTCAAATTAATGATCTAGTGTCCCAAATTTCTTCCTATGTTAGGTTAGGATCCCGTTTAGGTCCCTTTAAAATTTCGTCGAAATCCGCCAAGAAACAGCAAATAAGACGAGTATAGTTCATAGTATAGTGTATGTGTAGTGAAGCAGAAAGGGGGATGGATTATCCTGGGACATGCAGAACAAGAATGGGAATAGGACATGATTCAATGGTTCGCCCATCAAAAATTCTGTCAATGGTGCGCCCATCAATTTTGGTAGTGCCGTTTTCAGCATCATAAATTACCTATATATACCATTTTAAGCTTTCAGTTGAAAAAAAAGAAAAGAAAAGGAGGGTTCTTTACCAAACCCTAGCAGAGAGAAAGTTTGAGAAAACCCCATTTTCCCCCTTCGATCCTTCTTCTCCGGCAAATCCTTGCCGGATTCTGACTATCTCCGGCCAGCAGCATGTTTTTCTTGTCTTACTTCTTTGATCTTTGTTCCTTTGTTAAGAGAGAAACCTAGTTTTGCATTTTTACAAATCTTAACCTTTGAAACCCTAATCCGTTTCACCTTCTTCTCCGGCGGTTCTACCCGAGCTCCGGTTAATTCCGGCCGAAAGATTCCCCACTAAATCTCTTCAATTGCTTCATTTACTAGTCTCCTTTGCTGTTAAGTGATTAGAAATTTTAGCTTTAAACCCTAAACCAGAGCTTTTAACCTTAGATCTACACTTAATCTTTCATTTTTATCTTTTCTTGATTAGAAATTTTAGCTTTAAACCCTAAACCAGAGCTTTTAACCTTAGTTCTACACCTAATCTTTCATTTTTATCTTTTCTTATTTCTAATTCCTTCATCAGATCAGTCCTTAAGGTTAGAAAAATCTAAATTCGAACTTAAAATCCCTAGATCCGACCTTTAACCTTGTTGTTCTTACCTTTAGATTTGGACTTGATCTGTTTCGAAAGGAAATCTCAGGTATACAAGAAGAAGAAGTAGAAAGACAAGGAGAAGCTACGGCATCTTAAGAAGAAGGAGAAAATTGGTGAAAATTTCTAAATCTGACATATTTTATAAGTCATGGAGGTTCTAACAATCTTGTTGGAGTATAGTTGTTTTCTCGTTATTGCTCTGATCTATCGCTGATATTGTTGTACTTCATTCAATCCATTCGAACAAGAAACGATTCAAGCAGATAAATAATAAAGAGAAAAGGTATTCTTCTTGTTCTTCTATTTTATTGAATTGACGTTCTGAGATCATGATTTGCTATTATGAATATCTCTTTGTGTGAAAATTTTCTATACAAGCTTTTAGGCAATGTCTGAAAGAAAATTGAGAAGATTTTGTTTTCAGTTGATCAGAAATTTTGGTTGTTATGATAAGGAGTGAAAATTTCTGTTGTTATTGGATACTTTACATATACCACTCATCTCTTTAGCCTTCTGCCTGGTCTATGGTTATTTGTGCAATTTGATTCTCTCTACTTTTGTTTACCATTAGCTGACATGATTCTTAGAGTGCATACATTGTTTTATGAGATGTGGTGGTATACTTGCTATGAGCATGAAGATGAATTAAATGGTTAATCCTTTTGGTAAATGTGAAGAACTTGGATGCATATTGTCAAAAACAGATGAAGGTTAGTTTTGGAAGGAAAATTGATAGTTGCTGTACTTTGATTCATCTTCAATTTTTTGAACTCAGCTCATGATTTCCGTTAAAAACTTTACATGTGTTCAAAGGGGGGACTTTTGTTTTGACTGCCCATTGACTCATTTTTCATTGGGGTTTTCATGATGGTACCTAATGGTTTTGAGCTGTGCACTTAGTGATTTTTGTTACTGATGTTTGTCAAATGATTTGTTTTAAAAATTCTTCATTGAAGCAACAAATGATTAGGGGTTTAATGAATCATCTCCATTGAGAATTTTAGTTCTGCATATCAATTGATTTTTGTAATAGTGTCCCTTCAATGTCATAGACATCTATAATACTTTGAAACTTTTAAATTTGCTCATTGGAATGGAGTTGGAGTTTGTCATCTTTCAATTCAACTTTATGAATTTTTTTTAAAAAAAGGAGGGGTAAGAAGAGCATGATCATATTTTGGGAGGTTTCATTTTAATGGTGTTGGTATTGCCTCAAGAAGTGTTTCTGTCCTACATGATGGAAACGTGAGAGAGAGAGAATGCATATGTTTCTCAGTTAGAAGACTCTCTTCCAACTCCCTTAGTAGTAAGAAGCTATCAAAATCTCCTCTCATTAATCTTTATGAGTTGGCCATTTGGAACTAGTACGTCATTTCCATTGAATGCTTAAGTGGAGAATCACAAGAGGGGCATAATGGTGTTTTAAGCTTTTGGGTTCAGGTCAGGTTTCTCATGTTTGGGGATATGAAGATGAATTGAGTTTGAGTCCTAGTTATGTGTTTTGAATCTCCCAATCTTATCTATAAAATTCATCAGGTTTTTAGAATTGCCGTGGTTTACAAAATCGTCATGTTTGTAAGTATGGTATTAGCATGAAAAATTGTCAGATCACTTTAAAAGTCTTCTAATTGTTAATTAGGAATTCATTTTTTGCAGCACTATTGCCCTTAGCATGTGTTTCCTTACTTTTTGATCCTGATATGTGCTAGAAAGAGTAAGAAAAGTTAATGAGAAAACTTTAGATATTTGAGCAGGCATGATTTTTGACAACCTATACATGTTTGAATTATAATTCGGGTTTTGTACGTTTCAGATTTCACATAGTCAAATTGTCATATATGTCTTTATTTGGGGAGTGATTGTGAGACCCGATCCCGCGAGAGGGGCGCGGTGCGTGACCCGCCTCCCTCTCTCTTAGTCTCTCGTACCTACGCGAATGACGTGTGCCGTTATTTTTTTATTATTATTGATTTAATTCATCTTTTCCGTGAACTTGGGATCACTAAAGCAATCCGAATTTCACGCAAAAGAGAATGGCAAAGTCGCCACCTAGATAAGAGATCTAGGACCCATAATTGACCAGAAATTTAGATTCGTTACCCGATTACGAGAATGAAAGGTATGGGGAGTTACCACCACTTGCACCATTCTTGCCTGATAATCCGGTCTTCAATTCCAAAAGTTAACTCTTTTGAATTTCTTTTAAATTGCTCATTTAACTCTATATTAATGTGTGAACTATATGACATGCATCCTAAGATCTAATTTCAATGTATTTCCTAATGTGTATCTTGATTTTCTAATTCGTTTGGATTCAATCTATGTGAAAGTTCTCCTAAAATTCTAATTTGGGAAAAAGTCCTAAGTAATTTAATCAATTTTAATTTAAGATTTTAAATGGTGAAAGAAAATAAAAACTACCCTAAAAACCCCCACTGATTGTGTGTGGGGTCGACTCGTAATTGGTATGCCATCAAGCATCCAAGCTGCCTACGTACCCAAGCCTCACTAGGATCAGAGTCGACGTAGTTCGGTGCTTAAACTAAGCTATATGCCTAAGACATCTAGGACACCAATCTAGACTGGAATGACTGTTTCAACAGTTTTCAAGAGATTATTTAATTCAAGTTGAGTAGATTTTATTATCCTAAGACTCCATCTAAGATGTTATATGATCCTATCTAAGTGCAAGACATCCCTTAGACTAATACAGTTGAACCTACATTCTAGGTAACTAGGCTTGTCCTATGGGAAAAAAGGTAACTAGTGTAGCTAGATCTATGACTCAATTGCTAATAATAGCAATCAGTTGTGATAATGCTGAACTCCCTAACTCTAGGACACCCTAAAACCTATGATACAACGCGAGGTAAGTGTTCTTAATTGGTTCTAAAGGTCCTTAGGAAGAGATACCGTTATCCAACGGTTCCAAAAGCATTGATCAAATGATCCTAATTTATTAAGTAAATGATTTTCAATTTTTCAAAGATTTTCGATTCCTAACATCTAAGGAATACCAAAGGCTCTATGGTTGGAAAATTTCAGCCTTGAGTTGTAT
Organism: Tasmannia lanceolata; assembly: GCF_043159265.1. Classification (NCBI taxonomy): domain Eukaryota; kingdom Viridiplantae; phylum Streptophyta; class Magnoliopsida; order Canellales; family Winteraceae; genus Tasmannia; species Tasmannia lanceolata. Next base: position 18,574,591 of record NW_027518714.1, read on the forward strand.
CCATGAAAGGGCATCGTGCTCTCAATCCTTGTATAATTTAACACATAAGTTAGAATATATTATTGCCTGGCATATTTCTCAGGATTTTTGTGGACAATGGACCTCGGAGCCAACAACATACTATAATATACATGCTCAAATTATGCAGGAACGATCACAATTAGTATACGATTATGAATGCGATCTTGGCAGTTAAACCGTCACAGCATAGTCAATTTACAAAGGAAATCTATGACTTCTAGGGTTTCTGTTTCAAACAATTTTAAGGTTAAATATATGATGAAAAATTAGGATTTTCTGGAAGTTTTCACTGACTTTTGTGTCGATTTGCTATTAAGTTGTGATTTAATAACATTATGACTAGATTGCTAGGATTACACGGAAACCCTTAGCAATAGAACTCCAAATCAATTGAAACTTTTCCAGTAACAAGATATGGATTATTGTAGCTTATTGGAAAATTTTCATGAATTTTCATCAAGATGTACTACCAATTTCTGATTTTTCAAAATTCAAGTTAGATTGTAGATTAACACAGAAACGTATAGCATCTTAATTTTAAATTAATCCAAAATTGTATAGTATAAAGATCGGCATGAGAGTAAGCTACGGTAAAAATTTCATGGATTTCTATTATGATTGGATATCAATTAAAAATCACACAAAATTCGGAAGAATTCAAAGAATCAATTAAAAGTCAAACTTAATGGTATCCTAAAGTAAAGAAAAAATTACCGTAGATATTAAATAAATTATAAGATTTTCTACAAAAATTTCAAAACCTAAAAATTACAGATCCTTCATAAAATCGATTTTTAAATGGAAAAGATCAATTTGCTTTCTAGGAATCAAAACCCGTTTATTAAAATAAATTGTAAAACTATATCAAAATATTTTAAAACCATTTGAAATTTTTTTATCTAATGTTCCAGTAACTTAAGTTACTGGTTTGTAAAGAAAAGTTTTGAAAATTATTTAATTTGATATAAAAAGAATTATGGCACGTAAAACAGAGCATTGATTAGAAAACAGTAAAGAAAATATTTTTTTCAAAATTTTATTTAATGGAAATTCAATTTATAATTAAACATAAACTCTGGAAAATTTTAATAATTTCCAAAATCATTTGATATTCATTAAAAATAGGCCAAATTTAAAATAATTTAAATTCAGACCAAATAAATTCAAAAAAAATATGAACATTTTTGGGTGATCTAAAAATCCTAAAAAACCACTGAAGATAAAATTTCATGAAGTTTGGACTTAATTTGATATACTCTTGGTTTCATTCATCGAGAAATAACCCTTTTTGGGGTTATTTTTCAAAAAATAGAACGAAAGATGAAACGATCAAACCCTGGCTGAAATTATGTTTCCAGTGGGTTTTTTATTTTGTATTAAACTCAGAAAATATCAGTGTTTTAAAAAAACCCATATTTTCAAACACTTGCTTTGAAAACCCGATTCAAATCCATATTGAATAAAGAATAAAAGAAAATCATTATTAAATGGAGAAAATTTAATTTTCCCAAAAAATCTGGATTTTGAAAACTTATTATTTATTTTATAACATACTGAAATTTGATTGAAAAATTCACTGATTTAAACCATATACGAAAATAAAAACCCTAGCATGCTTTTCTAGTTTTGATATTACAAAGATGGAGGAACCTACCGTTGATCACGCTCCTTGTCTCTAGGGTGTGTAGATCCGAGGTATACGCTTTGTCGCACCCTTTTATACGCTCTAAAAATCTCAAAGAATTATAAAGTAGCCTCCAATATGTTGAATGTATTGAATATGTGAAAGCACTTTGTGAAGAACCAAGTAGAAGAGATGAACACCAAAACAACAAAAGAGACGATTGAATTTCAAGGAGGAAGAGAGAGATTGATCAATTTTTTAGCGAAAGGCCAAAGGTTGTGCTTGCTTTGTTTTTATAGAAAAAGTTAGGGTTAGATTGGATTTAGAAGTTTCCAATGTGAGAACTCCTACCTTTAGTTAGTTTCCAATTCTCACCTAGGGCTTGCTTTTCCCTTGCCTTCTAAATTGGATTAACTTCTAATATTGATTTCTTGCAAGCCAAGCAATGCTAAATTACACAATAGAGATCCTTCAATATTAATCTAGAAGCATTCTCACATAGGAAATTAGCTTTTATGAATAATTTTCGTCCAAAAAGGGCTGCCCAACGTTTGAGCTCATTTTTAACCTATTTAGAGGCTGATATAGAAAAAGTCATAAATTAGAAAGTTGTAGATCTTTTCAAGTCGTTCAAAACAAGTATACTAGCAAATTTTTTGGACACAAAAATAAAAAGTTATGGCTGTTTTAGTAACCTGACCATACAAGCCCTTTCTAATTATAACTCTTCCTTTATTATTTTTCAAAAACAAATATGATGTCACCAACCACCTCATCCCATGGTGGACGTTTTTGCAAGTGGCTTCCTCATATGGGGCGCCCACTTATGTGGCCAACCCACATGGACCCCCACCTTGTGGGCTTTAGCTCAATGGGCCTCTCACATGGGTTTTGGGTTTTGGGTTTTTTTCATAAAAAATTAATAAATTCTTTTAAATTCAATATTTTATAGATGAACCTAACCCATGTAACCTTTATGGTGCACCCTCGACATATGGTCAAACCATCCCCTTTAGAAAAAATAATTTCGCGGACCGAAATGCCCCTATTTGATAAGTACACCTTAAAAAGTGACCAAAATGCCCTCGAACGGGATTGCCATTTGCAGGTTTTCAACTTGGCGGATCATTTGACCTTAACTTTTGCCTGAATCGTCCGATTGGGTTTTTAACTCAGCAAGCTATCCCCTTAGCTTTTGCTTAAGCTGCCCTTTCGGATTTTCAACTTAGCAGGGGAATGATCTTAAATTTTGCCTAAACCGCCCTTTCAGGTTTTCAGTCTAACAGATCTTCAAACTCTGTTCTTTTCTTTTCTTTTCTTTTTTCTTTATTTTATTTTTTGCATTGGGACCTCCTTGATTTTGAACACCGAAAGGACTTTATAGGTAGGATGGGCTTTTTCAAAGAAAAGACTTATGGCTTTACAAAAATTTCGACCGACCCCATAAACAGGTTGCCTACGTATCCCAGTGTAGGAATCAGGTCGCGCGTAGTTCAGGGCAGATGCCCCTAGTTTGAAGGTAAACTGATTTTTCTTTTCTTTTCTTTTTCTTGATTGACTCTATTTTCTTTTCTTTGATTTTTATTTTTATTAACACTCTCTTTTCTTCCTTTTGGAACTATTGAATTTTTTTCTTTTGAAACGACCAAACTCGGTTTGACCGAGCTGCCTACGTACCTTAGTGTAGGGATAAGGTATCACGTAGTTCGGGGCTGATGCCCCTAGTATTATGGGTTTTGAAAGAAAATATTATTCAGGCTCAAAAGGGATTTGCAAAAAGGGTATTCTTTTTCACACTGGGTAATGAACTTGGGATTTGTTAGGCCAAAGGAGGCCTTCCAATGTTCAGGTTTAGAATTGATCTAGGTTGATAAATTTTCTTTATTATTTTTTTCGCAGAGTTTGACGGCATTTCCAGGTAAGAGATAATGGGTCTTCTTCTTTCAAAATTCTGATATGCACTTTTGACTTTAATGGAGTGAAACTTGTTCTTTAACATATTCCATTTATGAATCGGTAACTTTTGATATTTGACGATCGCTTTTCAATACTTGCTCTTGAACTCTTATCTTAAATTTGTTGGTTTCATATTATGAATTTGGGAACCAAGGTCATTGACTGAAGATATGAAAGTTGTTTCCAATCCATGCCCCTTGTATAGTATATGTCTCTCACTTCCTTCATTCTCTTTAGCTTTCTATCGATGTCTTGCCCCTAGTAACGGTTATAGCGCTTCTAGATAATCCTCTTATCCTCGAAATGAGTTTATTTCGCTCTTCTTGAGGGTAATACATTTTTAATTGGCATTTACTGGATTAAAATTTTCATGCCAATGTTTATCATTTCAATTTCCTCTTTGAGAGGTTGGGCCTGGCACTCATCCTCTTGTTTGAACATATGTTGCCAATCAAGGGGAGTTTCGTCGGTATCTTTTTCCTCATTTGAGGAGGGAGTCTCATTTTTATTTATTAAGATCAGAAGCAATTACTGAAATATTATTGGGAAGCAAATTTCATTTAATAGAAAGACAATACAAATGATGACCTATCCTGAACATGCTCAAGATTCACAATTTTTGGACTTGAAAATAAATGCAGAAAAAGACTCACCCGAACTATGCCCTCTAACCTTGTAAGACTAGACTCAATTTCTGAACTAACATATTGACTGACTCAACACAAAATAGTAAATGACTGAGACTTTAACTTTAAACGCTGCAAAGGTCTGGCTTTGGAGGCTCGGCAAAGGAGGCTCACATCAGGATAGCAGCTACTAGAACATCTTCACTGTCTGTATCTTCTTCTTCTTCAAAAGGATCTGACCCAGACAACTCCTGGAGGTTTAGAGGTTGGAAATAATTTGTCGGCGTTTGCTGCTTCATTTGATGAACCTCATGAGCCAGGCGGCCACTTGTCTAGAGAGATTCATAATCATTTCTTCCATTCTCATAGCCATAGGATTTTGAGATGGCTTTAATGTATCCAGGAAGCTAGGACCTTTGTTTTTAGAAGTAACAATGGTTGAACCAAATTTCTCAGTCACTTGAGCTTTGATGGATTGATTTTCTTCCTTCAGTTCCTTTATCTGCTGGACAAGCAGGGTCAAGGCTTCCATGATGTAAGAGAGCTGAGAATTTTCCATAGAGTCTACCATGAGTATGGAAAGAGGAGATTTGAGACACTTCCGAAGAAAATGGGGAATTAGCTTTCTTACTAACCACGAATAGATTCAAACTCAAGAAGCTTTTCTGGATTTTCAATGGTGAACAATCGTGACATGGAAACAAAAAAAATGGTATATGTGCTTGACATTCAAGGAGTGTTTCATCTCAATGACTGAAAATGATTATGGAGTAAACATGTAATGGAGATGATAGGATGAATCCTAAATGACCGAGACATAACAATGATGACAGAACCGTGCAGGGAATGCTCCTAGTTCAAGGATCATGAGAGTGAACTCTGAAGGGCTTAGCAAAATAATCTCGAAAAGGATGCCTCTAGAGTAAGAAGAGACTAAAGATACAAGTATGATTATATCATCAGGATCAGGATTGCATAATCAAAGGATTGAGACTCTGTTCCTGCCAATTAAGAGTAGGTATGCAGACATGATCGAATCACATAAGAAGAATGAAAGACACATGATCAAAGGTTTAGATGAGATCGCACAAGATTGCTTTCAACGGGTAGATCAAGACTAAACAAATCGTATGAGATCTTAGAAAAAATTGAATTTATATCCTAATCCCAAAGGGAAAGCTTTTAATCTTCTTACATTTTAACAAGTTTTACCTGAAGGCATTAATCCTAATCCAAATCTAGCAGAGTTGAAAGAGGATCTCGACTCATGACTTTGTTTGTGTACCTAAACCGATCGTAGCCATTAGAAGATGGACTACGGCCTAATCTAGATACAAATGGGTAGGATATACTAAACTAGGCTCGCACACGTGATGCATGTGTGTTCGTATATTGAAATCATTTTAAAACTAAAAAAAAATATTAAAATTTGAAAGCTTAGAGTTTAAGGTAGTTAGGAATTTTGTTTCTGAACTACGTTGGCTTGATCATCTCTTATGAGGTACGTAGGCAGCTTGGGATTTGTATTCCAAGTCCAGTCAAACTTTTGTAAAAAACATTTCAAACTTTGTAAATAGATCATTTTCCCCTTTTAAAAATACAAAAATCTTTCATAAAACATGATTTCAAAAAGATCTTCCTCTAGAGTTAGGGGTTCGTCCTTGATTTGCTGTGTGTTTTGTTTGTGTTTGTTTTAGAGTTAGGAGTTTGTCCCAGCTAGGAGTATGACGCATCCGTCCGGTCAGTTGGTGATACACATCGCCTACTGATGACTAGAATAAGATGCGATTAGTTTGCCCATTGTTTTCCTTAGGACATACAACCTAGTTACACATAGGATATATGAACAACTTGTATTAGCTTAGGGCTAACCTGCATTTAGTTAGGACATATAGGGTGTCCTAAAATTCACAATCCACTGGAATATAAATAATCACAAAAGAAGCTTTAAGAACAGGTCAAGTCTTCTAGGTCGAGTCTAGGATAGCAGTCTTAGATGTGCTAGGCATTGCAGTTTAGAATAGACGTGCGAAGAACTACGTTGCCTTTATTCCTGTAAGAGGCGGGGATACATAGGCTTCTTTGGATGAACATCAGATCATCTAAAGACTTAGGCTTAAGCATTAGAGTCTTAGGGTCTGTTGTTAGCACTTTAGGGCTTGTGTTTGTATATTGATGATGCTTTTTGCATAGGATCATGATAGTGTGTGTTCATTTCTTTGTTTACTTAAATGCTTAGCTGTAGCATTTATTTGCTTACTTGTTTTACTTACATGCTTAGCTGTAGCATTTATTTGCTTATTTCTTCACTTACATGTTTAGCTGTAGCACTTACTTGCTTTGATTATCAGTTAGATGTAGCGCTTTACTGCTTATCATATATGTTATTTATTGCTTTCTAGATGGGATGTGTTAGGATTTTATATTATATTAGGCGCTATGTGTTCGCCCTAATGTAGATAGGCACTATGTGTTCGCCGTAGGTTTTTATTTCATTATTGCTTATCCTATCTGTCATTTACTGTTTTCTAGATGGGATGTGTTAGGATTTTATATTATATTAGGCGCTATGTGTTCGTCCTAATGGAGATAGACGCTATGTGTTCGTCCTAGGTTTTTATTTCATTATTGTTTATCCTATCTGTCATTTACTGCTTTCTAGATGGGATGTGTTAGGATCTTATATCATATTAGGCGATATGTGTTCACCTTAATGTAGATATGCGCTATGTGTTCACTCTAGGTTCTATTTCATTATTCTTTTATCTGCCTGTTATTTTGTTTATTCTTTATTTCGTTTACTGTATTCGTAATTCATTTCATGATTAACTGCTAGTTTTAGATTTCTCATCCTGTGCAGACCTTATACCTTTAGCTGTAGCATGCATGTATTTATCCACCAGAACCTAGACATCCATTAGGCATGTCACTTATAACTTAATTATGCTTAGGTGACACTTCTTTTATTTATTTTGTATGTTCTTATTATCCCCGGGTCATGCATGTTTAGGTAGACGTTTTCTCGGGGATATTTGTTTCCATTTCATATGATTTTCACCCAAAACTCTTCAAAGTTAATAATAAATGGCATAAGAGACCAAGTGCTTGCACTCGTGCGGATTGGAGGTGCTTTTCAGAGCTTCTCCATTCGTAATCAAGCACTGACCCATATCTATTTCTGGTTATCCATTGCACAGAGGATTTTATTTTTGGGTTCCATGGCCTATCAATGGATGGCGACTTGTGGACCCCGATCCCGAGGACGGTGAGCGAGGGACGCGAGATCCCCCGTCAATCCTCTAAGATCTCCACAATGTGAAGGAGAGCTCTACCAAGGAACTCTCGAAACAGATGCCACTCACAGCATGGGTGGCGATGTATATGTATGAGATACATCTTGATCCGGAGACAGGAGCCTCAAAACCAAGATGCACCTCAAAATAACTCAGAGTCGCCATCCAAGGAAATGGGCCCTGGATCCCATGAAACACTCTGTTGCAATGGATAACCAGAGATACAAAAGGTTCGTGCCCGGTGACGAATGAGGAAGATCCGAAGAGCACACCCAATTCGCCCACGTGCAAGCACCTGGTCTCTTATGCCATTTTTAATGAATGTTGAAGAGTTTTGGGCAAAAATCATGTGAAATGGGAATGAGTATCCCCGAGAAAATGTCTTTCTAAGCATGCATGACCCAGGGATGGGCAAAAGAAAATAAACATCAAAATCCTAACTCATCGCATCTAATCCTAACTCATCACATTCTAGGAAAGCAGTAACATCTGCATGCAGAGCTATAACTAAATAGACAATGATAGATATAATAAGGAAAGCAGTAAATAGCTGTATCTAGACAGATAATCAGGATAAGACGAATGAATGAACGCTATAGCTAAGCAACCAAAGCAGTAAAGTAAACACACTAGCATGCGAACATATACGAGAGACAAGGTTAAGAAAATAGCAATCAATCACATGCTAGAGAAGTAAGCAAACTAAAGGTAACATAAAAGAAACTAAAGACAAACGTGCTAAAAGATGCACGAAAAGAATGGAATCAGAAAGTCGGCGGTATACAAGGACTAGAAATGCCAGGCAAAAAAAAAATGGAACACACGATAGGCTCAGGGGCGATTAAAAAAGGAATCAAGCCCAGCGATCCTAATCTGCTGAAGATCGGGCAAGTCTCGCGATCGTCATGACCTATCGTTGGGCTCAGCGAGGACAATCCCTGTGAAGGGGGCCACGCTATGTCATCGCCGGTCTCAAAACTCAATAAAACGTCAGAAAACCGATGAAAACCGGAAAACCACGATCAAAATCAGAAATGGAATGAAAAGGGGGCTCCGAGTGACCTGGCAATCACCATCCTTGCCCATTTTTTTAGTTCTTTTGTTTTAAAAGGTTCGAAGATGTTTGAAAATATTTATTAAAAGGTTTGACTGGACTTGGGTGGACCCAAGCTACCTACGTACCCTGTGGAAAGGGATCAAACCAACGTAGTTCGAAACAACTTTTTTGAAAAAAACATTTTTGTTGTTTTATCCCTTTGATTGAAAGGGGGTTTTCCTCAGGAGGTTTCCGTTTTCGTCGTCGCCTTAACCCGACAATGTGTGTTCCCAAAATCGATGGGATCCCGAAAAACAAAGAGAACCCCGAGGAACATGTGGAGAGTGACTGAATGAAGAAGAAACCCGAGGAAATGTCCCTATAATCGATGGAATCTCGAAGCCCGAGTGGGATCCTTAGGAACGTGAGAAAGTAGTCTCGAAAGAAGACAAGGTAGAATCCCTGAACCCTATAAGAAGCAAGAAGCCCTAACGAAAGAGGAATCCCTTCGCCCCATGCGAAATCCTAGTACAAGGAGGACAAGAAGGGTAAAGGGGTTGGCTCAAGAAACATTCCGTCATCGCCCAACCCGAGGGAGAACCTCTAAAATTGATAAGTGATCCGGAAACCCCATAAGAACCCTGAAACCTATAAGAGACCTAAGCTGAGTCTCAAGGATGCTTTTAGCAAGGAGAAAAATGAACTAAGCCAAACAAGATGAGGGACCTGGAGACCAAAATACATGTAATCGTCGGCATCAATTTTCAACATCCATTAATAATTCATCCCATCTTTGTGTTCAAACAACTCTAGAGAAGTTCATTTCTTAGTTAGCAGATCATACGAAGTAGGAAAATTAATTCTATTAACATCCGATTAGGGTAACATTCCAAGGATCAAATCCAACTAACCGACCCTATATACTTCGATGTGAAACCATTTCAAAATAGTGGCAGTGATGTATAAGAAGAATTACTTGACCATGAGAAAATCATCATTCAAGAAATACTTAAGCAATCTCAGGATATTTCAATTAATCTGCAATCATGGCACATCTTCACACACTTTTAAAATCGTCAAACACAGAGATTAAAGCCAATGATTACAAGTGATTGATTTATCCGATCGTAATCATAAGAAAACTCAGATATGAACCAAGGCTAAGAATAGAACAAGGATCAACCACAATATAATTACACTAAGATTGAAAACATTTCAACAATATAAATCCGATCGAAGCTAACACAGAGATCCTCTTATAGGTATTTAATCAAACAGATTATGGACCTAAGTAAGCACAAATCAGTTACTACGACCACAACTGCATATAATAGTATTGAGATCATAAGAAAATGTGGGGAACAGAGTATTGAAAATGAATAAAAGGAAGAGAGTGAGAAAATTACTTTTGATTGTAGACCTGTGTGTTCAAACTCTTCTTTCTTCTTCATTTCTTTTCCTTGGGTTGATATGACCGAGCAGATCTTCAGATTAGTAGGGGTCGTCGGAAATAGTAGGAGCAAGTTGGATTGTCGGATTCCATGGCTGTTGCCGGAATCAATTGCCGGAAATGGGATCAGGACAAAGCAAAAAGGGGGTTTGAGGAAAGAGATGAGGTGGGTTTGGGATTAAGGAAATGGGTTTGCTATTGCTAGAAGGAGGTACTGGGATTTGATTTGCAGAGGAAAGGGTGGCCGGATTCCGGTGGGTTTCCTGGAATTTATGGGTTTGGGCCTTGCTAGATGTGGGGTTTGATGGCTGAAATTAAGGGAACATATGGAGGGATGGGGGTTTTGGGAAAGAAATGAAGTGGGTTTGATTGTGGGGTGGTGGCTGCCATGGTGTTGGATGGTGGAGATGGGTTTGATCTTTAGCTAGGTTAGGGTTAGATAATGGTGGCTTGGCCGGATGGTGGTGGGTGAAGAGGGTTTTGATTGAGCAAGAAGATGGTTGTGGGGGATGATCGAAATTTGTGGGGTTTTGATTGAGGTGTGCCGGAATTAATGAAGGATAGTGGTCGGAGACGGTGGATGATCGAAATTTGCAGAGAAGGAGGTGATGGGTAGTAAAGTGTGTGGTCGGAGATGACCGGAGTTGGGGAGAGATGGGGGTGGATGGAGAAGAAATGGCCGGAAAAGAGGAGGTTGCCGGTTGAAGATAGCGGTTGGGGAAGATGAAGCTGGAGCCGATTCTCCCTCCCTCTTTCTCTGCTATCTCTCCCTTTTTTCTTTGTTCTTCTTTCAGCCTCTTCTCTGCAAACAGCTCCGGTGATGGAAAAGTTGCAGAGGTGGGATTAAGATGGAGAAGGGTGAAGGGAGAAGAAGAGGGGTTGAAGAAATTGTATTGAGATGGGTTTGGATTTGGGGAGAAGTGGTCGGAGAAGAGGGAGATGGCCGGAGGAGGAAGCTCTCTCTCTCTCTCTATTGTTTTGATGAAAATGGGAAGAAAACCCTTTTCTCCTGTAGCTCTCCTCCTCTCTCTCTACTGTGTGTGGAAAATAAAAAAATCCCCTCCCTCTCTCTCACGAGCTCTCTTGATTTTTATACTTAGGGGTTTCTTCTTTTTTCAAATCCTAGCCGTCCATTTATTGCTTATTTCCTCTTGGTTGCTTTCAGCCCTTGATCTATTTCCCCAACAACAATTCCATTTTAGAAACCCTAAAAACCTAGAATGTTATAACTAATCTAGACCCTACACCTCATCTCTTTAATTCAATGGTCTATGCTTATTGCTTGGGAAGGAAGCAATATCACCTGTACAAAAATACCCCCAAGGCTAATGTGTATTACCCTCTTGCCATTAAGCTCTACTTGCTTTTTCTTTTTATCAATGGGTATCCTTGCTTTGCTAACTCACCCCACTTCTAGGAAAGAGAATATATCTACCTCCTCTTTCTTCCTCGGACAGCCCACCTTATAGACAAAGTAACATATTTGCGACCCATTCTTATCTGGACAACCCCCCTTTTAGCGGGATTATTACTACTCTTTTTGGCAAAAGGGGTGGGCTGTCCAAGGTAATAAGAGGGACAAATATATCATTGCTTTAGAGGTCAATGATATTAGCACTACCTCATTTTGATACCTTTGCAAATCTTCTTGTCATCTAGTGTTTAAATGGCTGTCAATAGATTATTGCTTTTCGAAAATTAAACTCCGACAAGCCGATCAATAATAAATGACAGTCAGGTGCAAATATCAAAATAGGGTTGTGCCGATATACATTGGAGCCCAAGGGACCCAAACAGAGGAGTGCCAATACCAAAATTCAGGGATATTTTGTAAATTTCATAAATTTCAGGGAAATGCGGGAGAGAATTGGGGCGATTAAACGGGGGTTTTCAGGAGTTCTGGGTATCATCCAGGCAGGAGTTCTGGGGATCATCCAAGCTTCTAAGGGTTTCAACAATGATCTGCTAATGCATATTTTTCGGGTTCTTTTGCATCGAAGGCTCGGTTCTTCGGGAATTTCGGGGATATGCTTCAGGTACTTGAAACTTGACTTTGGGACTCAAAATTTGGTTTCGGGACTCAGATTTTGGGATTTATTCAATTTTTGGGAAATTTGGGTCAGGTCAAAATGGGGAGTCTACACGACTCTGAGTTTGTTTAAATACGTCTCGAATCTGGACTTGTTCCCGAATCGAGATGTATCTCATTTATACTACCACTTGTGCTATGCTATGAGGGTGGCATCTGTTTTGAGAGTTCCTTGGTAGAGCTCTCTTTCATGTGGATGATCTAGAGGATGTGGGGGGGTCGTCCCCCACCTTTCTAGGGATCGGGGTACACAAATACCTATAAAATTATTTTATACTTTGGTTTTTAGGATTTAACTTCAGTTTGAAAATATTTTGGGGTCGAATGTGTGCCTTGAACTTAGAGAAAAATCAAAGATAGTTAGGATATACAATCTACAAAAATCAACTCCCTTCCCTTTGAAGCTTGGCTTTGCTTGTGATCAACTTTAATTGAGCTTTTTCTTTGTGACATTATCCGAGGATTGAATGTCTCCAATCTGGTCCAGCTCCTTAACATTATCCAGGGTTGATTCTCAAGCTTTAGCTATAGTGTAGTGCAAGTTGAGATTGATCCACTGTTAACCTGTCTTATGCACATACACTTCCAAGGCGCATCATTAGTCCATAAATCATTAATCAATTTGGATTTTTAAATCATCAAAACATAGGTAATAGTTGAACCCTTGGGATAAAAGTGGAGATTTTCTATAAATAGAGTCTAGGGGTAGAGATTAATTTAGTTTTTCATTTTTGAGAAGCGATGTAATTTTTGGAGTGAGAAAGTTTTTTGGAGAGAAGTCCAAGGGAAGAGGGGAGAAGTTCACCAACACAGGATACCCAGCCCTCGAGAAGCGGAGCCAAAGTCTCGTTTGACAGATCGGCTATCGTTGTACCGGATCCGAATCCCAAAGTGATGTACAAGCGGATTTTGTACTACAATCTCTCGTTCTTTAAAATTTATCCATGATTCTCTACATTATCTTGTGTTTTCTTTTAATTCCTTGGAGGTATATTCAATTTCTTTTTTATTCTACATTTTGTTTGTGGATTTCATCTCCATTTGATTTTGAAGAATAAATAAACATTCGAGATCTAGATTTTTAGAAAAACCAGCCATTAATCCGAGCTAAAGTAGCCAATTTTTCTTGAATTCTTGCACATTTTCAAGAAATTCTAGATCTAGATTAGATCTGTGAATTTTCTTCATTGCTTCCGCTGTGAGTCCACATTTACACCCCCTCTAGTTTCTGACACACTCAAATCTAACCCTGACTTTCAAAACGTGACAAGTACACCCCCTGAGGGTTTTTAACGTGACGGAGTAGACGGCGAGGCGGAAATGACCAAAATGCCCTCGTCTTCCCCAACTAAAAATTAGGGTTTTCATACTTGAAAACTGAAAATTAGGGTTTGATTCAAACCCTCGTTTATTTATCAACATAAATCCTCGATTTAGGGGTTTTATTTGTCTTCATTCACATCATTATCATGCTTTGAACAAAAACCTTAATATTTTAGGGCTTTTTTTGTCTTTATTAGTGTTTTTTCTTGAAATGTGTGGTTTGATGTAGCCATGGGGTGGGGTGTCTTGAAGAAGAGAAGATCTCTCTCTCTCTCTCTCTCTCTCTCTCTCTCTCTCTATATATATATATATATATATATATATATATATATATATACTGAGATAGGTAGATGATGACGGTGGCCTGAGATGTGACGGCAGCGGTGGCTGGAGATTGCGACGGCGGCGGTGATGAAGGAAATGACAATATGACATAACCCTAATCCCATTGCAAAAGGCTTAAAACCAGTAACAGGGGTATTTCTGTCCTCAAAATCTGAACCCAGGTTAATTTCAGTCTTTCCGTCAGGTTAAAATGATGGACCGTTGACAGTGGGGGTCTAACTTACACAAATTGAAACCTCAGGGGGTGTACTTGTCACATTTTGAAAGTCAGGGTTAGAGTTGAATGTGCCAGAAACTAGAGGGGGTGTAAATGTAATTTTCCCTTTCTTTTTTATTCTACATTTTGTTTGTGGATTTCATCTCCATTTGATTTTGAAGAATAAATAAACATTCGAGATCTAGATTTTTAGAAAAATCGGCCATTAATCCTAGCAAAAGTAGCCAATTTCTCTTGAATTCTTGCACATTTTCAAGAAATTCTAGATTTGATCATAAAATTCTAGATCTAGATTAGATCTGTGAATTTTCTTCATTGCTTCCGCTGAGAGTTCACATCACGCTTTTAACATGCGGTCATACCAAAGTACACTGAAAAAAAATTAGTGCAAAAGGTTAGGGGTGGTTATTCGGTTTAAACCGAACCGAATAGCGAAATTTAACCGAAATAATTTCGGTTACCAAATTTCGGTAACCGAAACCGAACCGAAATTACCCGAAACCGAACCGAAACCGAATAAAAATTCCGAATAACCGAATTGTGGGAGAAAAAGAGGGAAAAAAAATCAAAATCTCGGTTTGGATCGGAGGGCTAGGATCATCCGATCGAAATGATTTTTTGAGCGCACCTAATTAAGTTGTGATCAATCAAATGGACGGTTTTGATCATCCTACGGAGTGCACATATAGCACTTTTTTTTGGAAAAAAATGGTTTTCATCCATAATTTCGGTTATTTTGGTTATTCAGTTAACCAAATTTTTTTTTTGAGAAAACCGAAACCGAATAACCGAATTTCCAAAAAAAAAAAACCCGAAACCGAACCATAAAGAAAAAAATCGAACCGAATTGACCAATTCAGTTAAGTTATTCGGTTTTAACCGAATAATGCTCACCCCTGCAAAAGGTGAGAGGAAAACAGGTCGTACATTTTGAAATCGTACTTTTTTTTTTCCGGCGGTCTTTACAAGGGGGTTTCTGACCACCGATTTATGTAACGTTATTTACCGGCCACTTTTATGAATGCCGGTATATCTGTTTTCGACACTTCTTGTGGTGGCCCCACCCATATACAAGGTGTGAAAATTTTACTATAGAAAAAATTGCAGTAAACTCTTTTCATGAAAAAGATTTCTAATAAAAAATTTCCATGGAAAGAAAACTAACGACGAAGGAAAGAAAGACATTTTTTACATTTTATGAGTAAATAAATAGATTGCAAGACTTGATTTGCAGAATTCACTCAAATGTGAAGACTCTATTTGTAAATTGACAGACTAGAATATGTATTGAAATAAAAGAAAAAGACGTTCTTAATGTACTTCTAAACACAGTATATAATACAACGAAAGCCGCAATCAAGGGTTGAAATAGTTCCTCTTCAACAATTAGGAAATGTTTTCAATCCAATCATTGAAACATAACCACTAAAAAATATTACGTATTCAATAGTAGCTTTACAATCCTAAATGTTCTTATTTGAACTCCCACCCACTTCTACTGCTTCTTCAACCATCACAGTATTTATATAATCCAATCATATAAGACATAAAAATATTACTTAGTCAAAAGTGCAGCTACAAAATCCTCAATGTTGTTATTTGAACTTCCACCCACTTCTAGTGCCTCTATTGCCAATTCCCTCCATTTGCCTGCATTTTTTCTGATCACTTTCCCTTTCTCACCTTCCATTGCTTCCCTTATGCACAACTCCATCTCTTCCCTTCTCACAATCCCCTTCTCATCAGTCCTAGCTCTCACTCCCACTCCCCAAATGTCCTCCACATACTTGGCATTGGTGGGCTGGTCAGCCCACTGTGGCATGGCTACCATTGGTACTCCAAGGCTTAGAGCCTCTACTGTGGAATTCCACCCACAATGTGTCACAAAGCAACTCACTGCTTCGTGAGCCAAGACCTCCAATTGGGGGCACCAGTTCACTATCAAACCCTTCTCTTTTGTCTCCTCTACAAAATTGCTGGGAAGCTTTTTCTCCTCTGATGCCCTCACCACCCACAAGAAATACTTGTTATTTCCCCTCAGACCCCATGCTAGTTCCTCCATCTGCTCTAGTCCTAGTGTTGATATGCTTCCCAACGAGACGTAGACGACCGACCCTGTTGGCTTTGTGTCAAGCCATTTCATGCATGTATCACCATCTGGAATCCATAAATTAAGCCCATAGTTCTTGTCTCCCTCGATAAGCTTGTCTACATATATAGAGGGCACACTCGGACCGATTGTCTTCACAGGCCAAAGCTCCTTCATCCAACTTATGAGCTTAACAAAGAAATCATAATACGAAAGTAAACATGTTAGAAAGTAAGTAAGGAATACCAAATCAATTTTCAAAACATAATGGGAGATGAATCTCTCAGATAAAAAAACTTGAAAATGGACTTGATTTGAAAGTGGATCGACTTGAGTTTCGCCATGTGCTGGGTGATCATAAAAAAAGGTGGCTTGCACAGGGGATCGTTGAGACAATAATGGCCAGAATTATCCAATTAGAACAAATTTATAGCCATAAGAATATATGAGATCTCACCATTAGATTATGTTGAGATCTAACCGTTGGATTATGTGCTAGATGAGTTAGGCCCTAGGCAACTGAATTAGATTAGGATAACAGCTATCTTTATCTTTCTTTGTTTATCCCTTTAGTGATCTGTATAAGCACTAGTAATGTTGATTGCAACCATTTATGAGTAATGAAGATTTCTATTATTTCACATGACGGACACAAAGGTGGAGGCTCCCACCATTAACATTTCTGGCACAATTTTCCCAAGATATGATTTAGTCGAGGAATGCTATACTCAGGGGCGCCCTTGCAAAAATGAGGTGAAAGGGCACCCATTCTGTACACGTCACCATAATATTTGACTTTTCACCCATTATTAACGCACTTCGGTGGTGTGCCCGAAATGCATTAATAATGGCTGAAAAGTCAAGGATTAATTATGATTCAGGTGACAAGCAGCCAGGGGGGCTTAGAATCAGTTTAAAAGACGATGACGGAACGCCCTGATTACTCAACCGTTTAACCCCACGCCCACCCGTGTGGTGACCATGGTTTTAAATTTTGACCGAAACCAAAATAGCTGAAATTTACAAATTTTCGGTCGAAATTTAATTAATTTCAGCAATTTCGGCAAAATTTGTTAAAAAATATTTTTATTCTTTTACAAAGTTTTGATTGAAATCACCAAAATTGGTAAAAAAATGGTATTTCGAGTGCAAGTACCAAATTTCGACCGAAATTTCGGGATTTTTCAGTTTCGGATAAGTCTGAGCTGAAACCGAAATTTAAAACCATGGTGGTGCATGGAGCACAAAAAAAACCCACGCTCTCCGGTGTGGTGACATGGGGCACGGAAAGGAAAGAAAGGGATGCGAATTCTCTCGCTTTCGGCATAGTGGGCCTCCCCGTGGCAGGAACAAATAATCTAAGCTCATAATTCCTGAAATTGTATCTTATATGCAAACAAAAAAGGTAAAAATAAAAAATAAAAATGAGACCAACCTCAGCTTCCAACTTCTCAAACGTGTTGATGAAAACCCAATCGGCTTTCTCCAAGTTACAAAACTGGCTCACAAGCAACTCCAAGCTGGCCCTGGAAGTTTCCGATTTGGTTATGAAAGTAGGGAGATCGGATAATTCAAACTTCGGCAGTCCAGGCAAAGAAACGGTTGGACCGTCCAACGGGACGCTCAATCGCCCCTGGTATACGTGGTAGAATATAGAGCTCACGGCGCAGGGCTGAGTGAAGAATGGAGCTCCATATAATCCCAATTGTTTCGCGATATCCAAACACCAAGGAAGAACAGAGTCATAGATGAGGCAACAGAAGGGATCACCGGATTTTTCATGTTTCTCTACGAAACCCATTAAGGCTCGCACCACAATGGCTTGGATGTGACCAAAGTTAGCACCGGTGCCATGCAAGTACTCACTGACGTTGCATATGGGTTCGACACTGACTGGGCTAACTAGTTCTTGGTCGAGTTTGATGACTATGGTGGTGGCTACTGTGACTTTGAGACCTTTGGAGGCTAAGCGTTTAGCAAATTGGATTGCTGGGTTTATGTGACCTTGGCCAGGAAAGGGGAGAATCAAAACATGGGCTTTGAGAGTATTACCTACCTCTTTGTTCTCCATCTCTTCTGAGTTCATTCTGTGTAGGATAGACGTCCTATTTAAAGGACTTAAAGTTGCGTAAAAACAAATAATCAAAACAGACAGTCAACACTTTCTAGAAGAAAACAAAAGTGGCAAGCCACCTCTCAATTTTTCCTTTTTTGTTAGTGAGAAATGTTTACTGAAACTTAAAAACCCGCTAAGAAACAAGAGTGGAAAGAGAAATGACCCATATAGACAATAAACTCAGAAAAATAGTGCAGAAATATCATAAGGAAAATGATAGGAGAAATACCACAAGAACAGCAGAGACAAAGGAGTAATTTCATTGTTCTTCTAGAAATTCAAAGAACTCTAAAGCTTAGGGGTGCAAGTAGGAGTGGACATCGGCGGATATTACAAAGGCACCCATTAAAGCCATATAATTTCGATCTTATCTACCTCCTTTATGGTTTTTTAATTAAAAAACTATAGGATGATCTTGACCATCCGATTTAAGATAAAAGGAATTATGGAAACATCTATAGATTGGAGGGCTAGGATCGGCCTATGGAAATGATTTTTGGGGCACAACCTATTTATGTTGTGTTCAATCACATGGACGGTTTGGATCAACCTATGACGTGGTCCGTACAGTTCTTTGTCGGCCCGTGCATCGCACGGGTTTTTTACTAGTTACTATGTTGTTACAATTTCTATTCGTTATTTCCTCGGCTGCCAAGAAATAAAGAGTCTAGACGTCATTATACAATCAGATCATTCCTTTGTAACACAAACTACTTTGTGTGATCCTTTGTAATAAGGATACTTATTGTGCACATGTCAAGCTAGTGGGTGCATGGGATATTTAAGACACATTCATTGTGCACATGTCAAGTGGGTGGGATATTTAAGACAACCTATCGTCTTGTCTCCTGTGCCAATGTTTATAGCAAATTTCTTCATTTGGCAATCCGAACTCCACAGGTTTAAACTGATTTCAGCTCCGGTTCTGGTTGGGTTAGAGTTGAGGCCTTGGGCAACTTGACCCGATCCCCTTTCCCTAATTTTATGTGATTTTATCATAATTTTTTTTAAGTCTTAGGTTCATGGTCTATTTTATATTTTGTTCAGTTTTGCACTTAGCCAACTTGAACCCAACTCGACCGTATTTAGAAAATCAGGTTAGATGGATTCGGTTAAGCTTGCCAGGCGTAAGAGGCGGGTTGGGTTAGGGTTGACCCTCCTTGACCTGATGCTCAGATTGGATTAAGTTACGATGGATGAAAATGCCACGTTGTGTTGGGCTAGGGTTGGCCCCAACCCCGCCCTAGTTGTACCCCTATTTAAAAATTTGTTTTTTTGAATTCTGCTCATTAACATTTTCGCCTCCTATTTTCAGTCATTAGTCTCTTCCCTCCTAAAAATTTTAGAACCGCATCGGAGATTAGGAGCGATGTTCATGAGAATATATATATACATATATGAGTACAAAAAATCAGCTCCATTGGATCATCCTAACCCCTCCAAAAGTGGAAGGCAAAAATGGGCAGATTTGTGGCAAACGGTGTCTGTCCATTTTGCCCTCCACTTTTGGATGGGTTAGGATGATCCTATGGTGCTGATTTTTTGTACACACCCTATCTGTGATGGGGTCTTGCAAATGAATGCTTTGGGCCATCCTAACAATGTGGGCCCACATGAGTTTTTGGCCCTCGACCGCACCAAGCTCGCGCACACCCTTATTCCTCTCTCTCTCTCTCTCTCTCTCTCTCTCTCTCTCTCTCTCTATATATATATATATATATATATATATATATATATATATATATATATATATATATATATATATAAGAGAATTTATATGATGGGTGGCCGTGAAAACACGTGAAGTCTGGTACGGCCCACTTTTTTTTGACGATCCAAACTGTTCATCTGTTTGGGCCCAACGTAAATAAGTTAGGATCATCCTATGGAAATTATTTTTGGGGCACAAACTATTTACGTTGGGCTTTTGGGGCACAACCTATTTATGTTGTGCCCAAATAGATGAACAGTTCGGATCAATAAAAAAAAAGTGGGCCGTACCTACATTTTAGACTTCACATGTTTTCACGGCCACCCATCATATAAATTCTCTATATATAAAGCTTTCCTATTCCCCATGCAAAATAAATTAGTAGAGGAAATGAAGACCATGTGCCCACGGCCGGATGTGAGCCAAGAGGTGGAATTTGACAATCTAGAAAGAATAATGATATGGCATGTGAGCCAAGAGGTGGAATTTGACAATCTAGAAAGAATAATGATATGGTGGCTGAGAGTGGAACCGAACGAGTAGACATTGCATACGTTTGCAATCTACTTCCTTACTTTATGGCTTTCTTTTCCGTAAAATAGCAAAAGCACCCTTGTATGCCATGTGTGAAAGATCCCACATCGGAAAGGGAGGAGAAGTTACTGGTCTATATATGTGGATTTCTCCTCTCCCTATGCAGACGTGTTTTCAACATCTCCAAGGGGCGGGCCCCGCAGAGTGGGTCGGGCACGGTTAATGTTGCTGGAAAACAAAACCGGGGAGGGTAGATGACCCAAAACCGGACAATCTCCACACAGTGGGGTCGGGGCGTGACATAATAGTATCAAAGCGAGACCTCCCATCTAGTACGGTGTGCCAGCGGGGACGCTGGGCCCTAAGGGGGTTGGATTGAAAGATCCCACATCGGAAAGGGAGGAAAAGTTACTGGTCTATATATGTGGATTTCTGCTCTCCCTATGCAGACGCGTTTTTAGCATCTCCAAGGGGCGGGCCCCGCGGAGTGGGTTGGGCACGGTTAATGTTACTGGAAAATAAAACCGGGGAGGGTAGATGACCCAGAACTAGACAATATCTACACAATGGGGTCGGGGCGTGACAATGTGGTCTGGAGGGATTTTCTTTTTTTTATTTGTAAGTTGGGGTTAGGCGGATCACTACCGGTATCTTCATTAAAGAAAGATGTTACAAAAACAGGAAGAAGACGACGCCCCAATCCTTTGAACAATGGCTGAGGAAGCTGACAGAACAAACAAGGATATGATACCCTTGATATCAAACATAAAACAACACAACAAGATAGAATACACGTGAACTCTAGAGCCGGGCCCCATTTTAGCCCCTAGTGATCAAAGACTTCTTTCATCTTCCGGCTAAATTTCCTTGCTCTCATGCTCTTCCTCAACTTCTCAACCTATGGGGGTTTAGAGCTTGGAGGGATTGGTTAGTACCACTATATGGTCCAGTCTTGGTTTCCTTAGTAGCACTCATTTGTACTATGCCATGTGGCATGGAGGGATTAGTTCAGTTCCACTATAGGTTCCACTCTCTCTCTCTCCAAAAAAAAAAAAAAAAAAACTCTCTAAATCCAAGAATATGAGCATATTTCCTCATGGCTTCTCTTCTCAGTTCTCTAGCCTCTCATTATCTCTCTCATTCTATTCTTTTTCCTCAAAAAAGACCGAAAAGGGCTCTTTCCAAAGTTCTCTCCTTTCTAAGGTTCTACTTTTCTCGCATTTTGCAAAATAAAACACTTCAAACACGGAACTTTGTGTGTGAAAATGACCGGCAATTTGGTCATTTTCACTGTTTTTAACGTTGAGTAGGATTTGAGCTCACTCCCTTGTCTTCTTATGCATGTAATTTGGGCAAAATGGCACTTTTGCAA
The DNA here is from genome assembly GCF_043159265.1 of Tasmannia lanceolata. Lineage (NCBI taxonomy): Eukaryota > Viridiplantae > Streptophyta > Magnoliopsida > Canellales > Winteraceae > Tasmannia > Tasmannia lanceolata. The sequence continues at coordinate 18,596,393 of NW_027518714.1, forward strand.
AACAAGCTTTCTACTTCATTCAAATTCTTTCTTTACAATTAACAGGATGGACATGATCTCACCATTTCATCATAGGGGCTGCAGGGATACTTGGAAAACTTTATCTCAGGGATTTGCTAGCGTCCATCGCTGAAGGCATTTCGCGGATGGTATATTGCTGTCAGTCCAACACGGAAGGCATTTCGCGGATGGTCTATTGCTGTCAGATGCAATAGACCATCCGTGAAATGCCGTCAGCGATGGACGCTAGCAAATCCCTTCTACTGTTAAGGGTATTAGCTACGCAATTTTGCTGGCTCACTTTTGTAGGAGAGTAGGGTTACTTTTTAGCAGATTTTGTCTTTATTAATTCATATGTGACGGCTGCGAAATTGCCTAGCAAATCCTAGTCCCACGGTTAAAATCTAGCACAAACTCTTATCTGAAGTGTCGGTAAGATGTCACAAGGCTCAACAGCAAAGCTAGACACTCAATAAATTAGGAAATATTAAAATGCTACTGGAATAGAGATCAACCGACAACATAAACTTTTAAACTAGACGCATGTTGATATTTTAATTATTAAGGAAGGTTGCTAGCAAACGGAATACCCTGCTGAAAAATCACGGAATCTTTTACAAAGTGGAGGTGAATCTCAAGAACACATTAAGTTTGACAAATTGATCGAGACGATCCTTAACCCATCTTTATTTTCGGGAAGGGATCCCGTTTTAGGAGTGTTTTCCTTTATGAAATGTTATGTGTTAGTATTTTATATAGGAGTGCAACTTGGGTTGGGTTGAACCCGAACCCGACGGGTTCAACCCGATTATTGGGCAGGTTGGGTTGACAAAATCCGGGTTGGGTTCGGGTCCAGGTTGGGATTTGGCAACCCCACCAAAATTCGGGTTGGGCATCAGGCAACCCAACCCGACCCGTAACCGGGCAAACATTAACATTTTTTTTTGGCTTTTTTAGTTTTAGACGTTTTATTTTTTTCTAACTTCTATCCTTAAAAATATAATTCTCTGGAGAGATTGCTGCTGTTGTGTAGATGAGATGGAGATACAGAGGGTGCATATCCTTGTAATTGTGATTGTCATGTTTTCCTTGCTTCATTTGCAGTTACTTAATCTGTGCATATGTTCTATTAATGTTTTTTTTCCTTGGGTTTTGAACTTTAGATCCCATTTCCCTTCCAAAATATTTCGCCTGAAATGTCTAAACCCGACCCAACCCAACTTGGGAATTCGGGTTGGGTTGGATTGGGTTCGGGTTAGGGAAAAACCAATATGGGTTGGGTTCGGTTAGCCATGCCGTGTTGAGAGTCGGGTTAGGTTGGGTTAGGGTTGGAGGTTGAACTCCTCGGGTTGGGTCGGGTTGGCCTCAACCCAACCTAAGTTGCACCCCTAATTTTATATAAGAGGGTTGGTAGGAAATTAAAACGGGATCCCGTTGGAGCCACTATCCTCCCATTTTAGAAGTGTTTTTGTTAGAATATATGAGATCTCACATATTCTAAATAAATATGTGAGATCTCATATATTCTAACAGTTTTCCATTAAATTTTGATTTAAAAATTTGTATTTTTTGAATTCTGCTCATTAACATTTTTGCCACCTATTTTCAGTCATTAGTCTCTTCCCTCCTAAAAGTTTTAGACCCGCATCAGAGATTAGGAGAGATGTTCATGGGAATATATATATATATATATATATATATATATATATATATATAGAGAGAGAGAGAGAGAGAGAGAGAGGAAACTGTTGGTGAGCTTAAGCTCACCAAACTTATGGTGAGCTAGCTTGCCCAATCACATGGGTCCCACATTTTGAGGAGTGATCCAAACCATTCATTTGCAAGGCCTTATCATAGATAGGGGGTGTACCAAAAATCAGCTCCATAGGATCATCCTAACCCCTCCATTTGTGGAGAACAAGAATGGGGCAAATTTGTGTTTGTCCATTTTTGTCCTAACAAATGGAGGGGTTTGGATCATCCTAACCCCATCTATGTAAGGGACTTTCAAATGAATGGTTTGGATCATCCTAACAAAGTGGGCCCCCATGTGATTGGGCAAGCTAGCTCACCATAAGTTTGGTGAGCTTAAGCTCACCAACAGTTTCCTCATATATATATATATATATATATATATATATATATATATATATATGAGGAATAAGATTGTACGCTCGACCGTACCTAAAGTTAGGTACGGTAGAGTGCCAAATCACATGGGTCCCACATTTTTGGTGAGCATCTAAACCATTCATTTGCAAGGCCCCATCATAGATAGGGTGCATACCAAAAATCAGCTCCATAGGATCATCCTAACCCATCCATTTGTGGAGGCCAAAATGGACAGACAGTGTTTGTCCACAAATCTGGCCATTTTGGCCTCCAGTTTTGGAGGGGTTAGGATGATTCAATGGTGCTGATTTTTGATATGCACCCTATCTATGATGGGGCCTTGCAAATGAATGGTTTAGATGCCCACCAAAAATGGGGGACCCATGTGATTTGGCACTCTACCGTACCTAACTTTAGGTACGGTCGAGCGTACGATCCTTTTCCTCTATATATATATATATATATATATATATATAGAGAGAGAGAGAGAGAGAGAGAGAGAGAGAGAGAATAGAGTTCCTAAGGTGTCACCTCATATAGCTTATATGAGGTGGCGCTCACAAAACATAAGGGGCCCACATTTTTGGGGTGATCCAAACCACTCATTTGAAAGGCTCTTAGATAGATATGGTGCCTACAAAAAATCAGGTCCATAGGATCATCCTAACCCTTCCATTTATGGAGGTTAAAATGGGCAAATTTATGGAGGTTTATACCCATCCATTTCAACCTCCACAAATGGAAGGGTTAGGATGATCCTGTGAAGTTAATTTTTTGGGCACACCCTATCTATGTGAGGGCCTTTCAAATGAATGGTTTGGATCATCCAAACAAAGTTGGCCCCTTATGTTTTTAAGCACCACATCATATAAGCTATATGAGGTGACACCTTAGGAACTCTATTCTCATATATATGAGAATTTATATGATGGGTGACTGTGAAAACACGTGAAGTCTAAAAAGTAGGTACATCCCACTTTTTTTTATGATCCAAACCGTTCATTTGTTTGGCACAACGTAAATAGGTTGTGCCCCAAAAAATATTTCCATAGGATGATCCTAATAGGTTGTGCCCCAAAAAATATTTCCATAGGATGATCCTAACCCTCCGATCTGAATATGGAGATTTCCAAAAATCATTTATGGATTCTTCTACACGTGTTTTCACGGCCGTAACTACTTTTTTAGACGTCACGTGTTTTCACGGCCACCCATCATATAGGGAATTTATATGATGGGTGGCCGGGAAAACATGTGAAGTCTAAAAAAGTAGGTACAACCAACTTTTTTTTATGATCCAAACCGTTAGTTAGTTTGGGCACAACGCAAATAGGTTAGGATCATCGTATGGAAATGATTTTTGGGGCATAACTTATTTACATTGGGCTTTTGGGGCACAACTTATTTTCGTTGTGCCCAAACAGATGAATGGTTTAGATCATTAAAAAAAATAAAAATAAATAAAGTTGGCCGTATCCACATTTTTAGACTTCACGTGGTTTCACTGCCACCTATCATTTAAATTCTCTATATATAAATCTTTCCTATTCCACGTGCATAATAAATTAGTAGAGGAAATGAAAGGCCATGTGCCCACGGCCGCATGTGAGCCTAGAGGTGGAATTTGACATTCTAGAAAGAATAATGATATGACATGTGAGCCTAGACGTGGAATTTGATAATCCAGAAAGGATAATGATATGACATGTGAGCCTATAGGTGGAATTTGATAATCTAGAAAGAATAATGATACGTTGGCTGAGAATGGCACCGAACGAGTAGACTTTACATACGTGTGCAATCTACTTCCTAATTTTATGGCTTTTTTTTTCCGTAAAATAGCAAAAGCACCCGTGTAAGCCATGTGGCCCGGAGGGATTTACTTTTTTTATTGGTAAGCTGGGGTTAGGCGGACCCCTACCAGTATATTGATTAAAGAAAGACGTTACAAAAAAAGAAACAAAACGACGCCCCAATCCTTTGAACAATGGCTAAGGAAGCTGGGCAGAACAAACAAGGACATGATACCTTTGATACCAAACTTAAAACAAGCACAGCAAGAGAGAATACACGTGAACTCTAGAGCCGGGCCCCATTTTAGCCCCTAGTAATCAAAGACTTCTTTCATCTTCTGGCTAAATTTCTTAGCTCTCATGCTCTTCCTCAACTTCTCAACCTTTTGGGGGCTTAGAGCTTGGAGGGATTGGTTTGGTTCCACTATATGTTCCACTCTTGGTTTCCTTAGCAGCACTCATATAGAAATGGGGAGAACCCTTACGTGTTTCCTCGAAATCTTCTCTTTATTTTCATTCTTTCTTATTTTCTTGGGCAACCAGAAGTGTTGCATTTTTGTGTGGTTCAAATTTCTCTTATTGTGCGTGCAGATCAGGTGAAACTCATCAAATTTCTGTCTCAACAGAAATCAAGGCACACCTGTTTTAATTTATTATGTAATCCCAAAAATTTGAACAGGATGGACGTATATTAGGTCACTCACATTCGAGTTTTTTATTGTATGACTTTTGGGTTGAGTATGTGTTATCTAAGTTTTAATATATGATATAGTGTAACTGAGTTTTTATATGGTCTACCCACGTTGCTGTGCAAAATCAGGGCACACCCTTGATATTTGAACCAATGACCCGATTTTTTAAATAACTTTCATTGGATCAAACAATTCAATGGAGGCGTAGGTCATACTGAATCATGGGCCGTAACATATGATTTGAAAATCAAAAGCTTGCATATAAAATGGGCTATACATGTAATAGGAAAACATTTCCAAAAGGGATTTCATTTGAAAAATAAAGAACAAAGTGAAATTGACCAACGATTTGGCCCTCTGTGATTTTTGCATTTTTTTTGTCTTCATGTGCACGTCGTTATTTTCCAAATCAAATCCACTTTTGCCTCTATCTAGTATTTTATATCGCTAGGGACTTTTCGCTTGTTGAATGACTTGAGAATCCGCATTTAGTTTACTAAACGTGCTGAAAGGTGGGTTGGACTAGTTGCAATGTGGTCACGAGGAAAAAGGCAGAACGTCCAAAGAAAAGTTGGGTTTATTCGGCGTAAGGACTTTCTTTGAATAAAAAAGGAACAATTACCAATGGGGACAAGAATTAGGCGGAATTATCAACAGGGCGCAGGCTTTTCTAAAATTATTAACGAGGGACAAAAGAGGTCTTATCAGTAAAAGCTAGACGAAAATGCCCTTTTCTTAAGCAACAAGTTTTGCTTTTCCACTTTTCCCTCTTCTCTCTTCTTTCCCTCATTTTTTTTATATTTTTTTTATTTTTCCATTTTCAACTTTATTTTTTACCCTACCAGTCATCTCCTTCAACGTTTAGCCACCATTAGAGGCGGAAAAGCTCGAAAACTTGAAACGTGAGTTCATTCCCATCTATCTCTCTGTATCTAGGTTTTGTTTTCCATTTGTTTTAGGATTTTGCATTTCTCCTTCCCCCTTTCAATGGCGGATGAGGAAGATGAATCGTTGGGTGGAAAGAAAAAAAACGGTGAAAATGAACGAGTGAAAAAAACAGGAAGTAAAAATGTGTTGATAAGGGACTTGATAAGCCCATTGGGAGATTGGTAACCCCATTTTGATACTAGATAACCCCAATCCCAGAGACTTGAAAACCCCTTTCCAAAACTCCAGTACTCTCGGCCAATTTTCAGGCACTTGATAATCCCATTCGGAAATTGGTAACCCTACTTTTGAGTTGCTAACCCCCTTCCAGAGAGTTGATAAACCTCTTATGTTACGAAACCCCTGCCTATAGACTCTTCTAATGGCATTACAATTCTGCTCATGATAGAAATAACAAAAGAAATGGATGTTGTTTTCATTAAATATGCTTCACGTATCACATCCCAATTTGTGTATTACCAAAAAATTGAAGTATATCAAAAAATGTGTAGCCATCAATTCATGTATTACATCAAAATTTTCTTATAAAACCACTTGTCTTCCAAAAAGTGAGTGAAGCCATCCATGCATTATCTCTATAACACACCCTAAAATACAAACCGCTTAAACCCTAAGCAACATAAATCAGAAATAGATGAATGAAAAATAGTGCAAAACCCTAAAAAAAGAAAAGAAAAACAAAACCTAGATACAGAGAGATAGATGGTAAGAACTCAACATTCAAGTTTTCAAGACTTGCCAGCAACAATGGTGGTTGACCAAGGAGGAAGATGACTGGTAGGATAAAAAAATCAAAAATCAAAAATGGAAAAGTAAAAGAAGAGGGAAGAAGGAAAAAACAAGATGAAAAAGTGTTGTAAATGCGAAAGGGCATTTTCGTCCAGCTTTTACTGACAAGACCTTTTTTGTCCCTCGTTGATAATTTCTGAAAAGCATGTGTCCTGTTGATAATTCCGCCTAATTTTTGTCCCCCATTGGTAATTGTTCCAATAAAAAAATCAACAGGGGGTCAATTTGAGTGGATGGAAGCTTGTGAGAAATGAAGTCTTTGTATTCAAGTTGCTTACATAGTTCATTAGAGGCTTGTAGTAAACAGTGGTGAAGACCAATTGGTTCAAAAATCTAGAGAACTCTGACTTGTCTCAAAAGTGAGTCGAGCGTGTTAACTCATTTTACTCATGAGTTTTTCAACGATTCGACTCAATTTTTGTGAGTTGTTTTGACTCAGCCAACTTTTAGTAGTATGGTAAATGTTAAGTCAGATGATTTAAATAATCTACATTCAGAATGATTCTTTTTCTTTTTCTCAAAATATTGCACTACAAGAAAAGTGACTTTCACCGACAGTCATGACCGTCGGTGTATATGCCAATGAATGTCGGTGAAACTTACACCAACACTTTTAGTGAACGTCACTGATACTACCGTGGCTAAAGGTATTTACTGACATTTAATGCAAAGCGTCGGTGTTACCCTTTATACCGGCGTTTTGGACCATCGGTGAATATCTTATTCACTGACGTTTTGTGAGCGTCGGTAATTACACCGACACTAAAGACCATCGGTGAATGGCAAATTTAGCGACATTTTGTGAGCGTCGGTGTACATACCGACTGTTAAGGACCATCGGTGAAAATGTATGGCCGTAGTTTGATTGTGAGAATCACCGACAGTCCTGACTGTCGGTAAATATAGAGATTTTTTTTTTAAATTTCTCTTTATCAGAATATTGGGATAGAACCTGTAATATGGCATTCAAACAACGTCACACTACAATGAGAAACAATCTTATTATACAAACAACTTGTAATACATGTAATATGGGATACAATTTTAAAACCTGTAATACAGAATCAAGTCTCATTTTCAATTTTACAATAGAAAAAATTCTCAGTTCCCTAAGAAAGAGTGAAGCAGTAGAAAAAGCAAAAAAAAAACACCATCTCCATCTTGTAAAGATCAGAAACCGATGAACACTACAATCCAGGTAGTTGCCAGTAACCCTGTACGTCACAGCTGCAACTATGTATCTATCAACACTTCTCGTACTATCTTGGCCCCCCTTCCCTTGGCCATGTAAAGACCAACGTGATGCATCACTTCCTACAGGGAAACATGCAAGAAAAAATGAAAAAAATGTGTCATGGGCATACAATACTAATTACTATTACCAACGGGAGTTGGTCATGTGAAAAACTGAACAGATGAATAATCCCATCCAGATTCCTTTTCAATCTAAAGTTACCCAATATGCAAAATATATTGAATATAAAATCATAGCTAGGTCATATGCATAATATTATAATGAAACTGTAGAGAAGGAAAGCCTTTTATGAAAGACAAAATGCACAATGAGAAATCTATGATATAATGTATTAATTCCATGGTCTAGCCTTTTTGTTAGTTTATGGTCATGGAGTAACTCACATGCTAATATCATGCTAGTTTATTAACTGTGAGATCTCCATAGATTTAGAAGCCATAATGAGGTCACATGTCTATAATGGTAGGTGATAAGATCTAAGGATAGACAATGGAAGCCACATGCTATAAAGTTGTACTCTACCCTCCCATCTCCAGAGGGCCACAAAATAGCCACAGAGGAGAGAAGCAGAGGGAAATGTAGAGCAAAATCAAGATTCTAGTATCACTTCAAGGGAAAGGCTTTTCTATAAGTTTATGAGCACATATTTCATTTTCTGACAATTAGTTAAGCCTTGATTGCCTGATAAGATGTTGAATACAACAAAATGTCCATTTTATATAATTTTTAATAGTTTTTTTTGTAATAAGTATTAACTATTAAGAGTCAAGAGTCAAGACACTTTTACAGTTCTGTTTCTATGAGTTAGATGGTTCCATGAAAAAAAATAAATTTACAGTTTTGTTTCTATGAGTTTAGATGCTTCCATGACAATTGAACATTAATAATTCAACATAAACATATAATAATAGTGTAGAGCTTCATTTGTGGAGTCAATGTGGAAACTTTTTTTTGGTAGGTAAGCTGGGATTAAACCTCCCAATCTCCATAACCCCTTTCCTAAGAGATCCTTATTCCTTAATTTTAAGCTTCACATGCCAAGTTCTCCATAAATTTTTGGTTTATTCACTAATGCATACCCGGAGGCTCGCGAATAATTACAAGAAAACTCAGAGCTCAATGGGACCAAATTTTCACATTCACATAGCCAAAGCAAAACCATAATCAGTAAAACAAACATTTAGTGAAAAAATTCAGCATAGGGAATCATGTAGATTAGCCTTAAAGATAAACCATTAATGGGAAAAAATTGTATATGTCCAATAATCCTCAAATAAACAAAAATAATCAACATCCTAGGTAATAAAATGATGATCCAACAGTAGGATCATATCATTCACTTTCATCCCCATTAGCAATAACAATTGTGAAAGGCCCCCATGAGTCTGTTCGGAAACAGTCTGTTCACTATGTGCTAAAGTTGGCAACCATGAGTCTGTTCGGAAACAGTCTGTTCACGATGTGCTAAAGGAAAGTAAAGGAAGGAGGCCCATCACCCATGCCTTCTATGCTTCAGTACTTCCAATTTATCTGAAGTTGGCCTTGACAATATACTCCCAATTCATCCACAAGGTGGCAATCACTTAATTGCTGAAATACCTTCACCATATCATTGAGCCATAGAACGCATGTGTAATGGCTAGTTCAAAATCAATTGATCTAACAGGTCAAAATAAAGTGATCATGCAGTTGCCTTATTTTTATTTGGATCACCGACTCTTAGCGTTAAAGAATAATCACAAATACATGCTAAAAGGAGTGACCCAAGGAACAACAGGGAATTAATGCATTCTTTTCCTTAAGAAACAATGGAGAAGTTTCATAAACCAACCCCTTGAATTTCCATTAGATCATTTAAAATCCTGTTATGTAGAGAAATTGAAACAGTAGGCAGCAAAACACTTCGAAAACTTAGCCTAACAAGACAGGCATAATTTTCATAGGAATCATAAACAGTAAAAAGGGTAAAGGATTACCTGAGTACATGTGCAAGAACAACCAATACATTGTGGCATGACTCTATTGAAAATTATGGCAGAGGAATAAAGATGGGGATTCGGTGGTGATGGTAGGAAAGAGTAGTTATGAAGGTGAAGGAATGTGGGTGATAGATGAAGGCTAAGTGATAATAATGGTGGCTGTGATAGGAAGTAGAAAAATAGAGTAAATGAAGTGGGTTTGGGTGATAAAAAAAATGGTGGAAGTAGGGCTGCTGTGAAAATTGTAATGGTAGGAGCAGGTGCCAGATTCCGGCACAATTTGCCGAGGAAGAAAGGTTCCCTTCTCTTTCTCTCTGTGTATATCAAGATCCGAACTCTCTTCTCAGCTTTCTAACTTCTCTATTAGGATTCCCAAGGCCCTAACAATATGGAGGTAGCTCTAACAGGGGCTGATATCATTCTCCACAAACAACTAAATCAGTTTAGTGCAACTCTTAAAAAAAATGATCACATAAATCCCCCTGGCAGACTTTGCTCTATCCATACAATCATCTTAACTCAACCTATCCTTCAGTATTCAAATGACACACCAAATTACACAGAATGTGACCATGGCTCAAACATGCCATTCAACATTAAATGCATTAAAGCCAATTGATATGAAAGTGCAGACGTAAAACTTAGGGACCAAATAAAATAATGAACAACCAAGTGGAAGGCAAAATCATCAATTTGATAAACGTTCATAAACTTGTTCATGCAATCTCACAAACAAAGTTTTTTGGGGAAAAACTGTTGCAAAATCTTTTCACAGGGTTATATAGAAAGAAAAACCTCCTAGTTATTCTTCTGCAAAATTTTGAATGTGTTTTACAAGGAAAATCCAAAGAAGAAAGTAAGGCCTTGCATTTATAAATGTACAGTTAACTAATGATATTCACATAAGCCAAAATTAAGTAGATAATAAGATATGATAAGAAATATTGAAACAATCGCTACCCTTCTCAAATAACTATAGCTCTTCCTCTTAAAATCAAGTAAAGATATGCTCCATTCCCCCGAGTAAGTATTATTTGGGACCAAGGTATACAATGTACACAGAACACATCATGATTATCAGAGAGAACTAATTCACTATTTCTATCTAATGAGTGAACCAACAAAAGAAACAGTATAAACACTATCAAGTATTGGCATTTGGCCAAAGCCTTAACTTAGTTTCAATATAAAAAAATTCACTCAATTGATTGAAAAGAATAAATTCAATGATAACGTAAGAACATTGAAACCAACTTAGGCTAGTATGTCCCTTAAAAGACACACTAGCCTTCCTTCCGTAACCTATAGGAATACATCTCTTGAACCAAATGTGTATTAGGAATAAAATCTACCAGAATCTTGTTCTAAAATTTTTCTCAACAAAATAGAATTTTACTTACAATTAGACACATAAATAAGTTTTGAATAAGAGTTATTGAGATGCACTGACCAACTTACATTATCATCAGACAAAATCAAAAGAATTGATGTAAGTAAAACCTCTTTCACTACATGCATAAGTTTTTATTTATATTTTCCATTACTACTATCCTCATTTATAGAGACAAATCTGAACTTAAAAAAAAACTCAAACCTCCAATATGACGAGAAACATTTCCAACTTGACTAAAAAAAAAAGAAAACAGCTCCTTCATTCTTATACAATTAGCTCGAAAGACCAAGAATACATTTGATTTTTAGATTTTTAAATAGGATATCAAACCACAATCCTAATGCTCAGAATTTTGTCATGATGATAAAATCTATGGTGAGTACAATACAAAGAGATAATAAAATATATCCTCTAAATTGATTACAGAATTATTCAAATAGACATTTGAAGATTTTAGGAAACATTGTAAACACATAGATCAAAATAGAAATTAAGATCAAAACAGAGGCATTTCATCAAATAGCAACTTGTCTTTTACCTCGTTGCCGAGCAGAAATGCCGTGCTCTTTCTCAAAGGATGCTGATTCACAGCAACAACTCCGACACCACAAATATCACAATGTCTCTCCTAAAATAAGAGCAGAAGAAGAAATTAACAAAGTGGGATATAGTCAAAAGAAAAAAGAAGGAAAGAAAAAGAGAAACCCTAGGTCAGATCTCAATAGAAAGCCCAAGCCATACCCAAATCCCCACCGGAATCACAACCTTAACCCCACCGAACCCCTATTACAATCAGAGAATCTGAGGAAAACCCTAAAGAGATAGATTACATGTGTTAGAATAGGGAGATTAACCCAAATTCGTTTGAATAGAAAAAAAAAACTGAAAATACCCAAAAGGTCTGTAACAAAAAAAACTGATAATAACCCTAATAACATACCTTCTAAGAGAGATTTGAGAGATTTGGTAGCTAAAACGCCCAGGATTTAGAGTTGTGGACGGACGGAATCCAAGGAAGAGGTTTTGAAAAAACCCTAAAAACCAAAAAGAGAAAACAAAAGAGGGAGCCCGTAGTCGCGCCCATTAAGTAAAATAAATTAATTTTATTACGACCTTTTAAATAATAAGCGTCGGAAAATATTAACCTTTAATGACGTTTCAATAACGTCGCTAATAATAAATTAGTGATTTTTAAGGCGGGTGAAGGCTTTCGTGAGCCGTGAGGTAACATCCATACACCGACGTTTCTTTTATGAACGTCGGTGCATATATGTTATTAACCACGATTTAATGGAATGTCGCTACAAAAACGTCGGTGAATGTCACTTTTCTTGTAGTGTTGTTAGTTAGAAAAATAAGAGTTTAGAACCTAGTCTATACAGTTATGTGTGTGAAATACCCCAAAACGTATGGGGGTATTTTGGTCATGTCCTCTCATGTAAATTTCTATAGATATAAGGGTAATTTAGTCAATTTTAAAAGATTAGGTTAGGTTAACCTAACTTAGAGTATAAATATGTTTGCTATAAATTTTCTATTTCTCAAACTCCATAAACCCTAAATCGAGAAGAGGAAGGAGCCCTAGAGTGAGAGAGAGAAGTGTTCGAGGACAATCGATCATCGAAGAGCCAAAACTAAGGTAGTTGAACCATCATACTCCATATTTTATTATTTCTATCTTGATTGAAGAGAATAATAGGGTGTTTTAGGGAGGAAAAGTTAGGATTTTATATTTTGGACCTGTTTTCTGGCATGATTTCGGCGAACCTATTGATCCCGTTGGGATCCTTTTGCTAGGAGCATTCTAACAAAATCTCTTTCCCTCGATTCCAACGAGAAATGAGGAAGTTATAGCCTTGTAAGTTTAAAAGGTAGAAAAATCGTGAAATTGTGCAAAAATTCAGAATTGCCTGGCTAGTCGACGGATGACCGGGGAGGTCGATCGAAGTTCGCTCTTGGGATTTAAAAAAAAAAATTTAGAGAATACTCACTTCGGTCAACCGAGCTGGGGCTGGTCAACCGATCCCGGTAAAGTGTCCTGGGGTGTTTTGACCGGATTTTTAATGCCTCGAGTGAACTCCTTTTTTTTTATGACATAGGTATCCCCACCCCATTTAGGGCAGGACTAATCCCTACGAATAGGGGTGTCAATGGATCTAGACAGTCCGATGGACTATCCGAATCCGAAGTTTAATGGACAAAACCTAGACACACTACTAGAATCCACGGACATATTTCGGATCCCGATCATAGGATCCGAAAAATTATCGGTTGGATCCAAACAACTAATAAAAGCCCGCGGGCCCATCTGAAATTAGGTATTATTATATTATTTTACAAAAACCTTCAATTTTTATAACACTAAGTATTATTTCGAGGGTTTTTAGAAAAAAATAAGCCATATCTAACTTTCGAGCAATTTCTATTTTCAATATTTTATCATTCATCTATCTCTAGTTAGCCTCTTCTTTTCCTTCTCTAACCATTGACTATAAGACTAATATGTTGCAACCTCTTTTGAAATGGATCATGACTGGCACATGGGAGTATGATCCGAAAAACACTCTGAATCCGATCCTGCCGATAAGGGATTTGAATGGATCGTGACTGAGACATAGGCGGATCTGATCCGAAGTGGATCAGTTGACACCCTTACCTACGTATGGACACAATCACCCCTACGGCAGAACAATGAATTAACTTCTTGTTTATGACATAGAGTGCACTCCTTGGTCCCTAAGTCAAGTGTTTAACCCTCTTAGGTAAACTATAGTGACTAGAAACCTTGGTTGATAGGGTATTTGATTCAGACCAAGATTGGAAAGAGAGCTTTCATTGAAGGATATTTTGGACTTTGTTAAGGCATAAAAAATGAGGTAAGTGGTTACATCTTATTTAGTTATTTTGGCTGGTTGTCTTCTATGTATTTTCTCAAATGAGTTATTTGAAATGAATTGTATGTAATGATATTGATTTCGAATTGGTTCTCCCTTTTATTCATTGTTTACATGAAAATTGATTGATCGTCTATCTTCAAATAGTATTCTTGATTTACTGTTGATGCTCAAATCTGCAACAGAGCATGAACAACTGGGATGAGTTGGTTTCACCCTCTATCTGGTTCTAATGGAGGGAAGGTTGGCTGGCTTGACCTGCTACCTGCGCTCACTGACAACATGTTAGGGACCCCCAAGGCGGACCACCGGGGGAACCCTTTGACACTCAAGTTAGATAGGGGGCCAACATGATGAGAACTTAACACTAGAAAGTATTGTGTTACCTGGTGTTTGGAGTGGAAGGTTCTCTTTTGTAGATGGAGGTTCATATCTCAGGGGCAATGTGATGGCAACACGGTGACGTGTCAATCGCTGCTATAAGACGCCAACAACTGGCATAGTGTGGCCGCTATGGGATTGAGGTGATTGGGCTCTTTTGGGACGTAGTACGGCTGTCAAGAATGACGGGTGGTTGAAGTGACATGTTCCTTGGGGAGCGACGAGTGTCAGTGAGCTGACCAGCAATAGGAGCTAACATGGCCCAAAGAGGTTTCATATGTCAGCGGGTTGGCAGGAGATAGGGACCCGGCGTACTCCATGATGGTGATGGGTCAGTGCTTTCAAATGGCGGAGCTGAAGGAGTGGCCACCGGTGCGGAAGCCAGCGACGAGGCTAACATGATGAGAGTAGCCGTGGAGGAAGTGGTGGCTGTTGATGGAGAAGAAACCATCGGGGATCTGTTGCCGTTACTGGTGCAGGGGCCGGTGGTTGATCAGAATCACAGAGACTCGCTATTGTTGTAAGAAATCGTCGTACACAGCTAGAGTCCGTCGTTTTCAGACACCGACAGAGACCTTCGATCTTATAGTCTTGGAGGAGGTACGTGGTGAGACCTTGCCATTGCATCCATGGATGAAGTGTGGATGTTCTTACACGTGTACTACTCGGTGAAGTGGCAGGAGCGCAAATAGGAGAAATAGTGAAGAGGGAGAGTCTATGGCCGAAACCCTAAGTCCAGGAATAAGGTGTGACGAGAGTAAGATGCGGCATGGCTCGATCCGAGAACTTGTCGGATTTCTGAGGAAGGTAATCTCGTTCACCTTGCTTAGAGCTCCCTGGAAGAGAAGAGAGCTGAAGCCTCCTTTTGCAAAGCCCTAGCCTCTTTTTATAGCATAAGGGAGGGCATTTTTTACATGAAATGACTTGGTTGCCCTCTTTTTTCTATGAAATGCCAATTTCACCCCCACTATTTACCATCGGACTTCATGTGTCACTGGGTTTTAACCACTACAAGTTAAGCCTGCAAGTGTTACTGAAATTACTTTTGAAAGTACTCATGTTAAAGACTCTTTAGCTAATGATTATTGAACTGAAATTGTAATGTATGATCGAATACCGTTGATTTCAATATTTTGTTTTATGGGTTCTCAGTCGGATTACGAAAGATTTCGTCAGTGGGGTTAATACATTGGCACATGATCATGTTTTAGTGACCATATGCTAGTTTTTCTAAGGTGGAAGTAAAGTGTGTTCTCCACAAAGTGGTGATCAAGTGAAAGTGAATTGTGCTCACCACAAAGTGACGACCTAGGGAAGCAGCCTTGTCACCGGGTTATAGTGTGGTTGTGGTTCCAATGACCGTAGATTCCAAGTGTTTTTCAAATGTGCATCATTTGTGAACTGAAAGAAACGCTTTACTTGTTATTATTGATAATGTGCATATTTGGTAACCCAATTGTCAAACTGATTTCTCGCCATATTATTTCTATTGCATCTGGAGATTTCCATGAAAGTGTTATGACCCTACGGGGTTTGTGATGTACTGATTATGATCATGAGTTTTCCATGCAAGAACAAAACAAAATAAAGAGCTAGAAGATAAGGTGCACCGAGATTTTATAGTGGTTCGGCCAAACTCTCACAAGGATATCCCCTCCTTGTGGCTCCACTAGACCGATCTTCTTCTCGGTGAAGATCAAACCGCTTACAATGAAGGTTGATCTGGTGCGTCCCCCCAACTCCTGAAGCTTTATTCCCAAGCTCCGACTCCAAAGGTTTGCAATACCTTCTCACCAAAATCAAAGGTTGATACAGTGCCTTCTCACCAAATACAATAAGAACAAACCAAAGAACCTTCTCACAAAGGTAGATATACAATTAAGCTCACACAAACACTCTCAAGAAGATTTACAAGTATTTCCTATCTAGTCCCTCATAAGGGTCTTTTAACACTTATGAGTGACAGGAAAGGAAAGATGAGCTAAGGAAAAATGGCCTTTTCTCTTGGATTTTGACAGAGGTTTTTTTTTGGGAAATAGAGGAAAATAAAGAAAGGTAGGGAAATTATTAGGGGTGCAACTCGGGCCTGGATGGGTAAAATTCGGCCAACCCTAGCCTAACCCGAGCTGACATTTCCTTAGCCCTAACACCACCCAAATAACCTCAGATCAAGGATGGTTCACCCAAACCCCACTCATCTAAATTGATTTCTAGATCAAGTCGAGTTGGGTTTGGATGGGCTTGGGAAAAAAAGAAAATAAAAGTATATAAAGAAACCAGGATTCTAAGATTTTTAAAATCATGATAAAATTAGGGGAGGGTGTCAGGTTTGGGTCGGATCGAGTTGCCGAAAGACTCATCCCTAACTCAACCCGATATTAAATTGGGCTTTCTTTCCCCAACACAACCAAAGGAAACACCAACCCAACCCAAGCTGAAATCGGGTTGAACCTGTCGGGTTCGGGTTGAGCCAACCCAAGATGCATCCCAAGAAATTATACATAATTTATCTAAGTAAAAGAAAAAAATTGCTATAAATATTTGGCATTGACTTTAGGTAGATCTGGTATGATTTTAAACTTTAAATTTGTTATTTTATAAAATAAAACTAAGATGAAGGTATTTATTTCAAGTTGTTTACATATACATTAAAAAATATGTGGCACACAAGACGATAATTAGTTGTCTTTAATATCCCACCCACTTGACATGTGCACAATGAAAATGGCCAAAGACAATAACCATTCTTCTCTCAAAGGACATAGATTTGCTGGGGCCATTGTATAACGCATTTCGCGGTTGGGCTGTTGCATGTAAGAGCAGCCATACTGTTAGGTACCTTACCGATACGCAAAAAGCTCCAGAGCTGATAGAACGCGTTAGGCAAGGCCCTTTAAACCTATCCCCTACCAGGCTGGGTCCCACCTAATCCCATACTTAGGCGGGCCTCCACTTAGGACCATAACATACCACCACGCTTCCGCATCCGCCGTCCTCGGCGGCCCACTCTGTGATGGTTTCACTCTAGCCTTTTTTCCAGGTAACCCTTTTCACAGGTCGCCCCTTCTGTTACTCGAACACGGGACGTGGTGGCTGCTTTGATACCAAGTGTTAGGTAACTTACCAATACGCCAAAAGCTCCAAAGCTAATGGAACGCGTTAGGCAAGGCCCTTTAAATCTGTCCCATACCAGGCTGGGTCCCACCCACTCCCATACCTAGGCGGGCCCCCACTTAGGACCATAACACATACAGGCTCGCTTTTCAACAAATTTTGTCTTATTCCTTTAATTCATCTTGATGTGGCTGCTCTCAAATGTAACGGCCCAGCCGAAATGCCTTCTGCCTTCTGGGATTGTCCTTAGCAAATCCTAGTATATAATTAAGTATCCAATGATATAATTAAGTATTTCTCTGTAGAAGAAAGAATACCATGAAGCACATGATTTTACAAAGGAATGCACGTCTGCATTCTTTACTTCCTATCTGGAAATATTTTAGGGAAATGATATCCCCCCGTGATGGACAAAATCCCCACCTTAACGTTATTGTTAGGTTTTAAAGGCAAAGAAAAACATTAAAGAGGGGGGTGAATTTATCCTCAAGTAGTGGACCATTCTCACATAAATTGTTCCGGGGTATGATTCCCCATATTTTATGACCAAAGTAATATGTATCCATATTAGTCAAGGAGGGTAGAGTTGCAAGCCACGTGGGCCGATCGGCTACCGACAAGACGAGTAGTCAAAAAGTATTTGTGAAGAAAAAAAACAACCAAACGACATCCGGCGCTTTATATTCCAGCAAAAGCTCAAAAAATGTCTAATTTTTTGGCATCCAAACACGCCCTTGGGGTTTTCTCTCGGGTTTTCTCTTGGGTACGATCTTAGGTTTGAGAAGCAAGGAAATGGTTGCGGGTTTGTGGGTTTGAAATTAATCCATTGTAATCCTTGTATATTATTTTCCTCATAGTGGAAGATCGTGTTTCTCGCCTGTGGAGTAGGCTTTGCCGAACCACGTAAAATCTTGGTGTTCATCTTGTGGCTTATTTATTACTTTTATCTTTTTCATTTAATTTGTGCACGATCGGATTGGATTGCCCTGCGAATTTTCTCAACAAGTGGTATCAAAGCTCAGGTGGAGCGATCGTCGAGGCTGGGTAGAGTGATCGTGGGTGTTGTGATTGGATCGCGGTTAGAGCAATTTTTTGGGGTGGAAAGATTGTCAAAGAAGATTCTTGTTCGAGGTGGAGCATTACACTGAGAAGTGCGAAGTAATCTGAGATAACGATAAAATCGAGTTCTACTCAGTTCAACATCAACAGATTTGACGGAAAGGGCAGTTTCACCCTATGCCAGATGAGGGTGAATGACATCCTAGTTCAACAGGGCTTGGCTAAAGCGTTGAAGGGAAAGGATGGAAAGCCGGAGAAGATGACGGGTGCCGAGTGAGAAGACAGAGTTGAAGGCGGTCAGCACAATTCGACTATGTCTGACAGATGGCGTTATGTTTAACATTATGGAAGAAGAAGATGCCCCTAAATTATGGGGTAAGTTGGAAAAGCTTTATATGTCAAAAAGCTTGGCCAACTAGTTGTATCTGACGCGGCAATTGTACGGGCTGAAGATGCAGGAAGGCGGGGATCTTCTGGAACACATTACGGTGTTCAACGGGCTTGTGGATCAGCTTCACAAGGTAGAAGAAAAGTTGAAGACAAGGCCCTTTTGCTTCTTACTTCTCTTCCTGATTCGTATGACAACTTGGTGACAACTTTATTGTATGGTAAGGATACGATAAAGTTGGACGAAGTCACGCGTCGCTCTTATCAAATGAGATGCGGAAGAAATATGTTCTTAGTGCAAGTGAAGAGCATGGGTTGGTTGTTCATGGTGGGAATCAAAGAGGAAGGTCGTCTGACAGGGGATCAGGAAAAGGCATGTCAAGATCTAGGGTCGGCGGAAAGGGTGTGCAATGTTACCGTTGCAAGGAATATGGCCACATCAAGCGGGATTATCCAAAGCGAGCTGACTAGGTGGACAATGGTGCTACGAATACTGTGGTGGCGGTAACGGATGAACAGAGCGAAGTGTTTGGAGATGTTCTCACAGTTTCCACAGGTAATCATACTTCTTCTCATGATGAGTGGATTCTAGATTCAGGGTGCTCTATTCATGTATGCTCCAGGAGGGAATATTTTGATACGTTCCAAGAGACAAGGGCAGGTGTAGTGTCCTTGGGTGACGGGTCTACTTGTGACGTCACAGGAGTTGGGACGGTGAAGATCAAGATGTTTAATGGAGTGGTTCGTACTTTTGGTGGTGTGGCGTATGTCCCAAAGATGCGAAGGAATCTAGTGTCTCTTGGCCGGTTGGACTCCAGAGGTTGCAGGATTTCAGCTGCAGGTGGAGCCATGAAAATCACACGCGGTTGTATGGTTCTGATGAAAGGAGAGGAGTGTGGTGGATTATATCGTCTGGTCGGAGACACGGTGGCTAGTGTTCCTAAGATCTTGATGGCTAGTTGGAAACTGGGTAATTGTGTGCGCACACGTAGGGTCTCTTTCGCAATTGGTGCAGAGACGAGTTTCCAGGTTGCAGGTGATGGTGAGAGGATGACAGGACCTGCGTTGGGGAGGATGGATCGAGATACCTCTCCAGGGTTGACTGGGTGAGTCAACGGGTTGGCAGCTACACATGTGCATTGGCCGTGTTGATCGAATCGGGAGGAGTCAGAACCAAGGTGATTGGAGGGGTGTGTAGCTGGTACTTCGGAAGGCCAATGGTGGTTTGTAGTGACAGCAGACCGGTGGCAACATCAACGGAAAATCTTCAGGTGGCTGGGAAATAAGCCAAGGTGGAGATTGTTGGAAAGTTGCCTTATTTCCAGCCTTATTTCTCAATTGCACTGGGATTCGTTTGAGGCAAAAAGGAAAGCCATCTTTTTAGGTTTTGGGGGAAAACCTAAATACTAAAAAGAGAGTGGGTTTTCTTGTGTGGAAAAATCAAGAGAGGGAAAGAGAGAAAAAGAAAAAAGAGAAGTGAAGAGAGAGAGACAAAGGGAGAAGAAGAGGAATAGAGGGTTTTCTCTATGGGTTTTCTTCTTGGGGTATTCTCTTGGGTTTCTCTTGGGGTTTTCTCTCGGGTTTTCTCTTGGGTACGATCTTAGGTTTGAGAAGCAAGGAAATGATTGCGGGTTTGTAGGTTTAAGATTAATCCATTGTAATCCTTGTATATTGTTTTCCTCATAGTGGAAGATCGTGTTTCTCGCCTGTGGAGTAGGCTTTGCCGAATCACGTAAAATCTTGGTGTTCATCTTGTGGCTTATTTATTACTTTTATCTTTTCCATTTAATTTGTGCACGATCGGATTGGATTGCCCGGCGGATTTTCTCAATGGATATCCTGATAAGGATTGCTCTAGTTGTAGAGATTGGCATGTGACACCGTAGTGATCGAAACTGCTCAATAGTGATTGGGACTGCTGAAGTTGTAGGAATTCAATCTTTTCGATCAAGTTCTATATGGGAAATTGATATTTGCTCCCATTATATTTTCAAATTCCATCAGGCTTGAGCCTAGGATTGCAACTCTAGTCTGACTGGTCGGTCGGGTTTTCTTAAACCCTACCCTACCCGATAAATTATGTCGTGTGGGGATGGGTCAAGATTTTTATTGGAAAACCCAATATTCTTAAACCCTTCCCTACCTGAGATAGTTTCTCGTCTTGTTGGAAAGTTTCCTGGGAAAATCGAAATAGGAAAGCTAGCCTTTAAGCGGAGGGTGCTTTGATACCAGTTGTTGGGAACCAGGTAGAACTCACCCTTCAAAGCTAGCCGTTAAGGGGAGGGTGCCCAAGTCCTTATAAGCATGGTAAAGACGCACGAAATGTCGATTTTTTGGGCCGAAATTTTGGTATTAAGCGCCCCCAATTTTGTTATTTGATTTTTATGTATTTTTATCCCTTTTGATCGAAAGGGGGTTTTGGCTCAAGAGGTTGCCGCCCGTCATCGCCTAGACCCGACAAAGAGTTCCTATAATCGAGGGAATCCTGAAGCCCGAGCAAGATCCCTAGGAACGTGAAGAGAGTAGTCCCGAAAGAAGACAAGATAGAACCCTTGAACCCTATAAGAAGCAAAGGCCCCAAAGAATGAGGAATCCCTAAACCCCATGAGAAACGATGAGATAAGCATAGAGGCATAGAGGGCAAAGAGATGGGTCAGGAAACATTCTGTCATCGCCATCCTGAGAAATGTTCTGTGAAGTCCACATAGTTGTGACAATTAATTCCAAAACAAGCAGCTGGCACATATTGAGATACCACTGAGAACAAAAGGAAAAATTTCTTACAGATATGCGCTCGCTTCAGCCATCACATGATTCCCAATGAAAATTTCTTAATACCCCTCATATCACGGGTTGCATGGAATCTAGTTTAAAATCGGAAAATAGAGTTTGAAGAACCAACTACGATAATAAAAAAAACGAATTGAGTCCAATTTGAGTATAAACAGCCATCTAACCCAAGAAAGTGTATTGGATGGATACCATTGAAAACATTCAGCAGTGTGAACATCACTTCCCAAAAGAAGAAACGGCAGAGGGTGAGTGAAACAAAATGGGAAAGCAAAATCATGGGGGAGTCAACTTCCAATCAGCAAAACCGATTACTCTCATATTATCAAGACACCCAAATGAGGAATATAGATAATCCAATAGAAAATTTTCTTTTATGCCTGCTATCGTTCCCACTAGAAATCCAAAGAACAGGCTAATGACATGGGCCTAATTCATGCAATGAACTCATTGAAATCTACAGACAAAATAAGCAGAAAAAGGAACATTACCTGCAGAATGGTTGAAATTCAACTGATGTCGTCGGAACCTTCGGACTCACTAGAGATTGGATTAGCTAAGCCAGGTTCCGATGTTAGCGGAAGAAAATCGCCGCAAGAGGTTTGCCAGAAAAGGGTCCGGACCCAAGACTTTTCAGGATGATGGTGATCGTAAGGAGGGTTTAAAAAGATGAGGGTAAAGGGGTTCGGTGGAATGGGGCCTAGCCAAATGGGTTTGAGATCTTGGGGAGAAGGGCTGAGAAATGGGGTGGCTACCGGCGGAAAAAGTGGTAGTTGGAGATTGGGAAGTTTGGCAATGGGTGTCTACGTGGGTATAGAGGTAGGGGTAGGGTCGGATTTTGGGTTAAAATAGAGGTGTGGATGAGATGGGTTTTTGAAATGAAGGGAGAAGGGGTTGCAAATGGAAGAAAACCCAAGTGGGTTTAATGGGTAAAAGAAAATGGTGGTGGAGGGAGTGGCCGGAGCAAACGGTCGGCAGGAACGAGGTTGGGGAAAACGACCCCAAACCTCTCTCTCTCTGTTTTCCCCCTTTTTTTTTTGAATGGGGGTAGCGGTGGTGGAGGGAGGAGAAGAGATGGTGGCGGCAATGGAGGGGTCGGCTAGGGGAGTAGTGGCCGGAGAAGAGGGGTTAGATGGGTTGGTGAAGGGCGGTGGTGATTGGGTGGTTCGGATTTCAAAGAGGGTTTGGTGGTGGTTTGAATGAAGAAGGTGGGTTTGGGTTAGAAAATGGCGGCTGTGAAGAAGAGGGAATGGTGGTTATGGGTTTCGGTTTTGGAGGTGGTTGATGGCGGCTTGGATTTTTGCCGAATCCCGGCTAGGATGGCCGGGGAAGACGGTGGTTGGAGGTTGAAGAAGGGTGGAAGAAATTTTACCAATTGAGTCCGACATCATGATCGAGCCATACACTAAGGCCCCATTTTTTTTAGATTTTGACAAATGACAACTGATTGTGAGCCCAGAACTGATTATTGGATTCAAAATTAAATGTAATTTTGAATCCAATAATCAGTTATGGGCTCACAATTGATTGTGAAAGTGGAGAACAAACGGGGTCTAAGACCCTTGCATTTTTAAATAAATGAACGAGACATTTTTGCATTAGTACTTACATAGAGAGACGATCTCTATAGTTCGTTTTTATCATGTGAAACACATTATTGGAATTGGTCTATGTAGCTACACGTGAGAATTAGATTTAGATTATTAGATCGATCATACTTCAGTATAGTGGGAGCTTTCTTAGTCGGTAAAATTGTATATTAAATTAGTTAGTAGTGTCAATTTCCATGCTCAA
This sequence comes from Tasmannia lanceolata, assembly GCF_043159265.1. NCBI lineage: Eukaryota > Viridiplantae > Streptophyta > Magnoliopsida > Canellales > Winteraceae > Tasmannia > Tasmannia lanceolata. The sequence goes on from NW_027518714.1 coordinate 18,619,773, forward strand.
CGAATGAAGGACTGAAGATCATTTACATAGTGGAGAATATATGTTAGTAACAAGCCTAACAAGCATTTTCCATTATTTTCCAAACAACATTATTGTACCAGAATGCCATGGATTGGAGCAATAATAATAAGTTCAGCAAAATAAATCCTTACGCAGAACATGATGCCTAAAACACCGCGGGGAGGTGGATAATAGCCCTATGCACCTAAATGACTTTAAGGCCATGTTTGGTAACCATTAAAAAATTAAAAAAAAGGAAGTGATATATAAACCCTTTTGATTACTAGGGACACCCAGCGCCAGTGCTGGTGTATCAATGACTGGGGGCGGGGGCTAATGTACTTGATGTCAGAAGAATCCAGTGGGTTTGATTGCTACGTACACTGGTTATCAAGAGGTGTAAATATCACTTCCCTAAAAAAAATATTCCATTGAATATTGGTCCGCCCAACTGAGTGATAGGAGCTTAGAAGGATGGAGATGGAGAGAATTAAGTGGGCAGGAGTAGAGATAGCATCAAAATTCCCTAAAAACCACTGAAAGTAAAATACTTACTTAGATTTGGTTTTTATGAGCTTTTCATGGTGCCCTCGGTCTAACCCTCTCAAGTATCTATCTCCGTCCAATCTCTTACAAATGGCCCTACAAATATTCAATGGAATATTTTTTATGGTGGCCAAAAATGGCCCAATCTCTCTCTCTCTCTTTCTCTCTCTCTCTTTCTCTCTCAAGAGTATTCAAATCGAACTTCTCTGAGATGACCCCCCAACTCTTTAGGGCCATTCTCCCCCACCAACAACTTTGACTATGTTTATGGTTGTCTTGCTCTTTAAAGTCTCTTTTTTTCTTTCTAAGAAGAATATTTCCTATGTAAAATTTCAAAAACATAGTCTCTGTAAGTGTCTATCACAACCATTTATCTCCACATATTTCACAAGCAGACTCACTTTAGGTGCAAATATGTACAAATTTTTTGCCCAAGTTTTATGATGTAAAAAGCTTAAGGCCCACTTTGAATGCCAGCAAAATTGGTCATTATTTGCAAATAAAGATTTGAAAATGACTGCACGGGAAGTCATTTTCAAAGAAGTCATTTTCAAAATCAATGTTAAAAATAAAATAAAAAAGGAAACCCTTTTTATTTTTATTTTTAAATAAAAACTAGTTGCAGGTTTAACTATACGTTCACAGAAAGACAAAAGATATGGGAGCCTAATAGTTGGGGCCAAAATCCTTCGTCCACCAAAACAACCTTATTTTTGGGGTAAATCTCAGTGATAATTATAAGTCGACGATAATGAAAATTTTCATTATCCGCAGGTGATAATAAAAATTGCATACCTTTTTACATAGGTAATGTTTGTTCACGCTAGGGGTGGCCAGAACCGAACCAGACCCGAAGAACCGAACCGGAACCGAACTGTTTAAAAATACTTTGGATCCAGTTCGGTTCCACTGATGGAGAACCGAACTTATTCGGTTCGGTTCCGGGTCTAATATTTTTGGTTCGGTTCTGGAACCGAAGAACCGAACTTTTGAATATACATATATATATATATATATATATATATATATATATATATATATATATATAATATTTTTTATATTTCTATTATACATATACTTATTAATATAAATTACTTATAATATTAATAAGTAATAGTTAATACTATTCTTATAATAAGAAAGTAACTTATATTATAACTTTAATTAAAAGTTTTTTATAAATTATAATTAGTAATTAGTAATTAGCCATTAGAACCAGAGAACCGGACCGGACCGAACCGATTTTGTTCGGTCCGGTTCGGTTCTGTCCTACTATGTACTACGGTTTGGTTCGGTTCTTACAGTTCATGGAACCGGGAACCGAGAACCGAAAAAAAAGTAAGTGAGAACCGAAAAAAAAGTAACCAAGAACCGAGAACCGAACCGGTTGGCCACCCCTAGTTCACGCCAAGTATCATATTTTTCATTCTAGAATAAAAGAACAAAAGGCAAAAATACACTTAGACCCCCCGTGGTTTCTGACACATTCAACTTAACCCCTAAAGTTTAAAAAGTTACAAGTAGACCCCTATGGTTTCATTCAGTTTTTTTAACTGGATGGAGCTGACGACGTGGGGGGAAAGACCAAAATGTTCTCGTCTTCCCCAACTGAAAATTAGGGTTTTCATACTTGAAAACTAAAAATTGGGGTTTGATTCAAACCCTTGTTGATTTATCAACATAAACCCTCCATTTAGGAGTTTTATTTCTCTTCATTCACATCATTATAATGATTTGCACAAAAACCCTATTGTTTTAGGGATTTATTTTTTGTTTTTATCAAAGTTTTTTTCTTGAAATGTGGGTTTGATGTAGCCATGGCGTGGGGTTCGATTGTCTGTGGCAGAGGTGACTACGGTGGCCGAAGGTGGTGACGAAGGCGGTGGCCGAAGGTGGTGACGAAGGCGGTGGCCGGAGGGGCGGCGGCGGTGGTGGGAAATGGCGTAACCCTAATCCCTCTGCAAATGAGGGTATTTATGTCCTCAAAATATTAACCATAGTTAGTTTTAGTCTTTCCGTCAAGTTAAACTAACGGACAGTTGACGGAGGGGGTGTTCTTGTCACGTTTTGAAACCACAGGGATTTGCTAGAGAGTTTTGCAAAAAGGTATTCCATGGCTCGCTTTTGCATGAGAGAGCAGCCACTTTACACGAATTAAATGAATAAACCAAAATCTGCTGAAAAGTGAGCATGGCCAGCTGCGAAATGCCTTTCTGCATGCGAAAGTCCCTAGCAAATCCCATAATATAATATATTATGTGTTGCCCTGTAATTGAATTAATTGATTGTCTTTACAAATGTAAAAGTTAATCAAAATAATATTTAGATTAAAAATTACAATTATGCCAAATGAATAATATTTTTTTAAAAATATATTAATTCATCAAAAATGTTTAGATAGATAACAAGTGTTGAAGCCCTGCTCGTTTCAGATTATGACAACAGATTGTGAGTGCTGAACATATTATTGGACTCGAATTTAAATGCAATTTCATGTCCAATAATAGGTTTGGCACTCACAATCAGTTGTCATAATCTTAAACGAACAGGCCTGAATTATTAATTAATCGATCATGAAATGTGCAAGCATAAATATTATGTATAAAATGATAGATAATGTGCAAAGAACAATTGAGTAGATTGAAGTGAATATTTTCAATAAAGATATCAATCATTCAAATTAATTTAAAGATTAGCTAGATTAAGGACGAATCTAATTAATTAAAGTGATATATAAAGCAATGATTAAAAAACAAATGAAAGGATGCCCCCATTGGTTGCCATGACATATATGCATTTATTGTTTAAGTTGTTCATTCATTCATCTGTATGTGAAAACTTAGGTGAAAATTTAAGTTGTTCATTCATTTGTATGTGAAAACTTAGGTAAAAATTTAATTGTTCATTCATTTGTATGTGAGACCAAGTTGGGACAGTACTTGTGGTTCTCCTTTTTTGAATTTTCTAGAAAAAGAGAATGGGAGAAGAGAGATTAGAAAGACACAAAAACAAAGAGAGAAACTTGATTGTTTCTTTTTGTTAAGAGAGAGGGGGTGAGTTTCCTTTTTAAATAAAGATTATAAAATATTTTAAAATATCTTTTAGGATGCTCTATAGGTGGTTACACTCATTTAAAAAAGACCTAACTGACTCATAATAATCTGCCTGTTTTTTATAAAGAGTCCTCTTGCATCCTCACCACCCAACCAGTAAAATCTATAGTTCCAAGAATTAGTCTTCAAAGAGATGGAGAAGAAAGATGGAGCATACAAAGCTCATGTTCTAGTCCTTCCCTATCCAGTCCAAGGACACATAAACCCAATGGTCCAATTTGCTAAGCGCTTAGCCTCCAAAGGCTTCAAAGTCACAGTACCCACTACCATCCCCGCCACCATGTCCATGCATATAGGAAGTGGCTTAGTCGACGTCGAACCCATCTCCGACGGCCAAGATTCGGTATCTAAGAACGACAATTTGGCCTTCTTAGCCGATGGATCAGGGGCCTTAACCAAGTTGGTAGAGAAGTATGAGGACTCTAGTGACCCATTTTGTTGCCTTGTCTATGACAGCATTCTTCCTCGGGCTCTAGATGTAGCAAGACAACATGGCTTATATGGTGTTTCTTTCTTCACCCAGTCATGCGCCGTTGATGCCATCTACTACCATGTGAATCAAGGTCATCTGACTCTCCCTCTCGCCACCGCCGCCATTTCCTTGCCTGGATTGCCCGAACTTGGAATTTCCGATATGCCGTCATTCATTTCGGAGCCGAAATCCTACCCGAGTATACTCGAGTTTGTTTTGAACCAATTCTCTAACTTGGAGAAAGCGGATTTGGTGCTTGTTAACACGTTTGACAAGTTGGAGGATGAGGTAGGACTTCAATTTTTCGCCCTTTTGAGTTTTATAAATGAATTATGGAGTTTTGGAAGCTATATGGTATGACGAATATATAACATCGTTTTTCTAGTATATATGTCATCAAGACGAGATCAGTTACTGCAAACATAGAAACAAATTTTTTTTATTAGAAAATTCTGAAAGGATTATAGCAATGTTTACGCATTTATGAGAAAATTTGTAAAGAAAATTCATAAGAAACTCTATTTCATGAAAAAGATGCAAATTGAGCAACTAAATGGTGGTTTATTTGTATATATATTTTAATAAAATTTTTAAGAATCAACCATAGTGGGCATTGAACCCATGACTTATAGCCCAAATTACTTCATTCTTTGCTTCAATTGTGCTGTGATATTATTATCATCATTATTATCGTTTGTGTTGCTGTTATTGTTACTGTTATTTGTTAGGTAAGAAAGAGTTTGGCTATTTTTGCAACCATAAAAAATTATTCCATGTAATATTGGGCCCAATTATGAGAGAGGAGCAGAGAAGGAGGGAGGTGAAGAGACCTTAGTGGAGAGAGTGGAGAGAGCATGAGAAATCCCTACTAAAAGTGGGAAAAAAATAAAATAGGCTATTTCAAATTGGGAATTTTTTTTTTTTCCTGTTTCTAACACCTAGCCCCACTAATATTCCATGGTTGCCAAACATGTCCTTACTGAAAGAAGGAAAAGTCATATACAACAGTATTTGTCAGTTTCTCAACCTGGTGGTTGGGATCATCCGGTGGTTGGGATCATCCGATTTACATTATTTGTACACGGGCTTGAAAGCTCAAAATCTTCTGCTACAGATCCTTTCATTGATTTGCTTTCCCTTACACTGAGATTTCCTAATGCCTATGGTCTGGTCAAAAAACAATTAGCAAAAAAATGAATAAAGATGAAGTGGGGCTATTGTTAAAAAGAAGGTGACCCTGGTGGATTCAAGAGAATCCACTTTCACTAATGTAAAGCGAAGCAGATTAGGGCCCTGTTTGTTTTCGATTTTGAGAACCAATTGTAAGTCCAAAACTGATTATTGGACTCAAAATTAAATGTATATTTGAGTCCAATAATAAGTTTTGGACTCATAATAGGTTGTCAAAATCCAAAATAACAGGGCCTTAAAAGAGAAATTAATGGAGAACCATTTAATTGTTAGGCCTTGCATTGATGGAGCACATACCAATTGTTCGTATTTCTTCATAACAAATTTTTAGTGTTATTTTTTTTTATTTAGTATTCATTTTCTAACAAATGTACCATCCAACGATATTATCTTTCGAGTAGGCGGTGCGTTGGATGGAGGGGATTTGGCCTGTTCTGACAATTGGGCCGACATTGCCATCTATGTACCTAGACATGCTTATCGAGGGTGACAAAAGTTACAGCCTTAATCTTTCGAACCCGAACAGCGATTTGTGCAAGAAGTGGCTAGACGCAAGGCAAACTGCATCAGTTGTTTATGTATCATTTGGGAGCGTAGCAAACTTGGAAGCAGATCAGATGGAGGAGTTGGCATGGGGACTGAAAGAAAGTAACAACAATTTCTTGTGGGTAGTGAGAGAGTCTGAGCATAGCAAGCTCCCAAGCAAATTTCTGGAGGAGACAATAGAGAAGGGATTGGTCGTAACCTGGTGCCCCCAGTTGGAAGTTTTGGCTCACCAAGCAGTAGGATGCTTCCTCACACATTGTGGGTGGAATTCCACACTAGAGGCATTGAGTCTAGGAGTGCCAATGGTGGCAATGCCACAGTGGACAGACCAACCCACTAATGCCAAGTATGTGGAGGAGGTTTGGGGAGTGGGACTGAGAGTTAAGGTGGGTGAGAAGGGGGTTGTGAGAAGGGAAGAGATGGAAAAGTGTATAAGGGAAGTAATGGAAGGAGAGAGAGGAAAAGCGATTAGGAGGAATGCAAGCAAATGGAGGGAATTGGCAAAAGATGTACTGGCAGAAGGTGGAAGTTCAGATAAGAATATTGAAGAGTTTGTAGCTAGGGCCACGTTCTTCAATGCCTCTCGTTCACCAATCTTTAGAGCGGGCGGAACAGAATCACTTGGATTGACTCAGAATTTGGCATAAATCCAAGCCAAACGAGATTCTGAAATTGGAGAAATGGGCAGAACTGATCATGTTTACAATGCGATTCTCTACTTGTTTTTCTTTTTCTGCAATGGAAGAGGAAGAAGCGCTGCCAAGAAGGGTTAAAGATTGCAACCTAAACTTCCAACTAAGTAAGATTTGGGACTTGCCATAAATTTAATTTATGAAACCATCTATATCCTTCCAAATAAAAGAGGAAAGAAAAGTGTGTGTTTATATTTATCGTTTGTTGTGGGTAAATAAGTATATATGTTTTTTATTCCATGTTTATTGTCGTTAAGGATAGCAAGGAGATATCTATTGGAATGTGTAAATCAAAATTAATGCTCCTTGATAAGTGAAATGTTATTGTGGTTTTCTAGGGTACTCCTTCTAGGGTTCTTTATGATAGGACATAAATCTGGAATCCAACAACATAAAGATGCCAAAATAACCAACCACCTAACCATGTATGTGGTGGATAACAACAAATCTAACAACATAAACTTGCCAAAGTAACCCAATCACTCATAATATCTCACCAAAGACATGAAATAAAGAAGTCCACCCAAATAAACATCTAAAAACATCACAAACCCCTATCAAAGTATTCGAGTCATACTACGAGCAACAAAGATATAAACCACCAGATAAGTCCCCAAACCATCATAACTATGCCAGCTGGTCCAAAGTACTGATCATGAACTCCTGTCGCTCCTCCTCATCTCCTCATCATCGAAGGAAAGGAAGACTTTGGCGTCCTTGTGATTTTTATGAAAGTACATGTTTGCCTTAATCCTCTCACTGTGGGTGAAACTAGCCATACTCATCCCGGTAGCTTTCAGGTCAGTGATGATGTGCGCCTCAGTAGTAGACGTGATGGCCTGAGCAACCATTCTAATAATGGAAGACATCTCGCTGATCTATGATGCCAATAGTGCAACACTAGCTCGCTTCCTCCTCTTTCCGCCACTACCTGGAGTTGGGGCTTTCAAAGGCGATGAGTCACTGTAGCCCATGATGGCGTCTCTGACTGGAGATGAATGATGTGATCTGGAAGCAGGAGGAATAGGGAAAGGAGTAGGAGAAAGGGTGAAACCGTCTAACGTATTATCGAGCCCAACAACCTGGCTCGATGAAAAAGAACCCTAGGCCTTCACCTCCTGTGTCTCCTGAATAGGGGCCCTTCTATCCCTCACAAACTCCCCATGTGTATAATCCTCGCCGAACACAACTTTCATTTCCTTTTACAGTTCGTAGTGTTTCTCAAAGAAACGAAGATGTTGAGGATGTAACTACAACAAAAATGACATTGTGACCAACTAGTATTTAAACAACTACAGTATCTAAACAAGTAATGATATACATAATTCAAATATTACCTTAAGGTAATCATTCTTCACTTCTTCCTCAACTGAGATTTTTTATGGTTGCATCCCAATCAAAGCTAATGAGATTAACAATGATGTTCAGAATCCTAAAATTAGTCTCCAGTGTCTTCAGACGGTTCTTCATATGATCTCTTGTAATGGTCTTGTTCGGAATCCCAACCTCCAGGGCATCATATTTGAAACACCCAAAAATCAACCACCAAGGCATTATATTAGAAACTCCCAAATATCATCTACACCAATCCACCGAGACGTTATAGGAGAAACACCCACATATCATCAACACCTAACAACCAAGGCATTATATTAGAACCACCGATGAGAAGCAAGGGCGATTAACCAAACAATCCAAACAATGTAAAGAGAAATAGTAATCGGACATACTAATGACCAAACACAAATATCTAGATCACAAAAACACCAAAAATCCCAAAATCTGAAACCTTATTGTTCAAATGTTGTTCATTGGATTGGATTCCATCTAGTTGAGGGTTTCTATCATTGGATTGGTTTCATCTAAACTAATAGTGGTTGATGATTATTGGAAGAATGGTTAAAACTGTGTAATTAGTAGTTGAAACGATATCAATAGTGGTTGCAACACTGTCAATAGTGGTTAATGTGTGTAAGGAGTTTTCAAACTCTTCCTAAACTGGTTCATGGTTATTCAAATGTTGTTCATTTGATTGGATTCCATCTAGTTGAGGGTTTGTGTCATTGGATTGGATTTCATCTAATTTAATAGTGATTTATAATTATTGGAATAGTGGTTAAAATTGTGTAATTAGTGGTTGAAAGGGTATCAATAGTAGTTGCAACACTGTCAATAGTGGTTAATGTGTGTAAGGAGTTGTTCAAACTCTTCCCAAACTTGTCCATGGTTGTTCAAATGGTATTCATTAGATTGGATTCGATCTAATTGAGGGTTTGTGTCATTTCGTTAAATTTCATCTACTTTAATAGTGGTTGATGAGTATTGGAATAGTGCTTAAAACAATAGTAGTTGTAGCACTGTCAAAATGGTTAATGTATGTAAGGAGTTGTTCAAACTCTTCCTAAACTGGTTTATGGTTGTTCAAATATTGTTCATTAGATTGGATTCTATCTAGTTAAGTGTTTGTGTCGTTGGATTGGATTTCATCTACTTTAATAGTGGTTGATGATTGTTGGAATAGTGGTTAAAACTGTATAAGTAGTGGTTGAAAGGGTATCAATAGTAGTTGCAACACTGTCAATAGTGGTTAATGTGTGTAAGGAGTTGTTCAAAATCTTTCTAAACTGGTTCGTGGTTGTTCAAATTTTGTTCAATGGATTGGATTCCATCTAGTCGAGGGTTTCTGTCATTTGATTGGATTTTATCTAATTTAATAGTGGTTTATGATTGTTGGAATAGTGGTTAAAATTGTGTAATTAGTGGCTGAAAGGGTGTCAATTGTGGTTGCAACACTGTCAATAGTGGTTAATGTGTGTAAGGAGTTGTTCAAACTCTTCCTAAACTGGTTTATGATTGTTCCAATGTTGTGCATTGGATTGGATTACATCTAGTTAAGGGTTTGTGTCATTGGATCAAATTTCATCTACTTTAATAATGGTTGACGATTGTTGAAATAGTGGTTAAAACTGTGTAAGTAGTGGTTGAAAGGGTATCAATAGTAGTTCCAACACTGTCAATAGTGGTTAATGTGTGTAAGGAGTTGTTCAAACTCTTACTAAATTGGTTCATGTTGGTTCAAATGTTGTTCATTAGATTGGATTCCATCTAGTCGAGGGTTTTTCTCATTGGATTGGATTTCATCTAATTTAATAGAGGTTTATGATTGTTGGAATAGTGGTTAAAACTGTATAATTAGTGGTTGAAAGGGTATCAATAGTTGTTGCAACACTGTCAATAGTGGTTAATGTGCGTAAGGAGTTGTTCAAACTCTTCCTAAACTGGTTCATGGCTGTTCAAATGGTTTTCATTGGATTGGATTCCATCTAGTCGAGGGTTTCTGTCTTTGGATTGGATTTCATCTAATTTAATGGTGGTTTATGATTGTTGGAATAGTGGTTAAAACAGTGTAATTTGTGGCTGAAAGGATATCAATTGTGGTTGCAACACTGTCAATAGTGGTTAATTGGTGTAAGGAGTTGTTCAAACTCTTCCTAAACTGGTTCATGGTTGTTCAAATGTTGTTCATTGGATTGGATTCCATCTAGTCGAGGGTTTCTATCATTGGATTAGATTTTATCTAATTTAATAGTGGTTTATGATTATTGGAATAGTGGTTAAAACTGTATAATTAATGGTTGAAAGGGTATCAATAGTGGTTGCAATACTGTCAATAGTTGTTAATGTGTATATGGAGTTGTTCAAACTCTTCCCACACTGATTCATGTTTGTTCAAATGTTGTTCAGTGGATTGGATTCCATCTAGTTGAGGGTTTGTGTCATTGGATTGGATTTCATCTAATTTAATAGTGGTTTATGATTGTTGGAATAGTGGTTAAAACTGTTTAATTAGTAGTTGAAAGGGTATTAATAGTAGTTGAAACACTGTCAATAGTTGTTAATTTGTGTACGGAGTTGTTTAAACTCTTCCCAAACTTGTTCATGGTTCAAATGTTGTTCAATAGATTGGTTCCATCTAATTGAGGGTTGTGTCATTGGATTGAATTTTATCTACTTTAATAGTTGTTGATGATTATTGGAATAGTGGTTGAAAAGGTATCAATAGTAATTGTAGCACTGTCAATAGTGGATAATGTGTGTAAGGAATTGCTCAAACTCTTCCTAAAATGGTTAATGGTTGTTCCAATGTTGTTCATTAGTTTGGATTCTATCTAGTCGATGGTTTCTGTCATTGGATTGGATTTCATCTAATTTAACAGTAGTTTATGATTGTTGGAATAGTGGTTAAAACTGTGTAATTAGTGCTTGAAAGGGTATCAATAGCTGTTGCAACACTGTCAATAGTGGTTAATGTGTGTAAGGAGTTGTTCAAACTCTTCCTAAATTGGTTCATGATTGTTCAAATGTTGTTCAGTGGATTGGATTCCATCTAATTGAGGGTTTCTGTCATGGGATTGGATTTCATCTAATTTAATAGTGGTTTATGATTGTTGGAATAGTGGTTAAAACTGTGTAATTAGTAGTTGAAAGGGTATTAATAGTAGTTGAAACACTGTCAATAGTTGTTAATTTGTGTAAGGAGTTGTGTAAACTCTTCCCAAACTTGTTCATGGTTGTTCAAATATTGTTCATTAGATTGGATTCCATCTAATTGAGGGTTGTGTCATTGGACTCAATTTCATCTACTTTAATAGTTGTTGATGATTATTGGAATAGTGGTTGAAAAGGTATCAATAGTAATTGTAGCACTGTCAATAGTGGTTAATGTGTGTAAGGAGTTGCTCAAACTCTTCCTAAACTGGTTAATGGTTGTTCAAATATTGTTCATTGGTTTGGATTCTATCTAGTCGAGGGTTTCCGTCATTGGATTGGATTTCATCTAATTTATTAGTGGTTTATGATTGTTGGAATAGTAGTTAAAACTGTGTAATTAGGGGTTGAAAGGGCATCAATAGTGGTTGCAACACTGTCAATAGTGGTTAATGTGCGTAAGGAGTTGTTCAAACTCTTCCTAAACTGGTTCATGGTTATTCAAATGTTGTTCATTGGATTGGATTCAATCTAGTCGAGGGTTTCTGTCATTGGATTGGATTTCATCTAAGTTAATAGTGGTTTATGATTGTTGGAATAGTGGTTAAAACATTGTAATTAGTGGCTGAAAGGGTATCAATTGTGGTTGCAACACTGTCAATAGTGGTTAATGTGTGTAAGGAGTGTTTCAAACTCTTCCTAAACTGGTTCATGGTTGTTCAAATGTTGTTCATTAGATTGGATTCCATCTAGTCAAGGGTTTCTGTCATTGGATTTGATTTTATCTAATTTAATAGTGGTTTATGATTATTGGAATAGTGGTTAAAACTGTATAATTAATTTTTGAAAGGGTATCAATAGTGGTTAATGTGTGTATGGAGTTGTTCAAATGCTTCCCACACTGGTTCATGTTTGTTCAAATGAACAAAATTTCAAAGGGAACAAATTCTACTTCGAATTATGTCCGTATTACATTACAATAAAGTGATTCGTTTACAATGTCAGTTACTTTTCCTAATTATGATGCACTTGATATATATGAAAAGAAAACAGTGAACTTTACATTAAAAAACATAGATAAGTAGTTTAATTACATAAAACAATGAACCACATGTTCTTTAATAACAAATAGCCCATGGTTTGCAAAGTTTTATACATTCACATGCCCATACACACCCTCTAAGAATTCATTGAGTAGAATTCTTCTCATAGCACTAATATCACCCTGCCAGAAGTCCAAACCTCCATCTCTGCCAAGGCAATCCATTTCCTTAATAACAAATAGCCCACAGTCAAACCTACAAGAATGTAAGATTAGACGAAGTTAGACCTGACCAAATTTCATAGTTATAGTGAACAGTTCAAATTTGATTACATCACCCGTTTTCTTGAATGGGCCGGAGAGTGGGTTCAACCACTTGAAATGCAGTTATATCTACATTTCGAATGGGCCGATTAGTAGGTTCAATAAGTACAGAGTTCAACCACTATTTAGATAATTTCAACCACTATTTACATAATTTCAAACAGTAAGTACAGAGTTCAACCACTATTTTAAGTAATTTTAACCACTAAAACAGAGTTCAACCATTATCTTTTAGGGGTGCAACTCGGGTCTGGTTGGGTCGGGTTCAGGCCAACCTGACCCAACCCGAAAACCTCAACCTCCTACCCTAACCCAACCCAACCCGACCCTTCACCCGGTTTGGTTAACCCGACCCAACCCAGATTTGTTTGTCCCCAACCCGACCCGATTTCCTAAGTCGGGTTGGGTTGGGTCGGGTTGACCCGCTGAGGCAGGCTTCACTATTTTAGTGTTTTACAATACACGTGATGAGAGGCAGGAATGGTGTTCAAGAACTCCAAAAAAATCATTTTCATATAAATCTTCCTGGGGAAACATTTGGCATTTAATTCTAATCTAATAATCAGTTTTCCACTCAAAACCAAATCAAACAGGGCCTTAATTCTGAGTTCAACGATCTTTTTTAAACTGAAAATTAATTCTCAAACATGGGGAATGGCCAAGAAAGAGCCACATTAAGTCGGGTTACGGGTTGGGTCTGGTTGCCCAATACCTAACCCAACCCAACCCGATTTTCGGTCGGGTTGACAATTCCCAACCTGAACCCGACCAGAAAAAGTTCAACCCAACCCGCCCAAAAAATCGTGTTGAACCCATCGGGTTCGGGTTGACCTGACCCAAGTTGTTTCCCTACTATCTTTACCAATTTCAACCACTACTCACATATTTGAACCACTATTTCCACCAATTTCAACCACATAAACTGATCCATCCACTATTTCAACCAAAATTTTATAGATTTCAAGCTCATTTCAAACAATAAGTACAGAATTTGACCACTATTAAGATAATTTCAACAACTATTTACATAATTTCAAAAAATAAGTAGAGTTTCAACCGCTATTTCTTTATTCAAAAACACTATGAAATGAGAGAGAAACGTCAGTTTCAAAGGAGAGAGAAAGGAGAAAAAAATGTCACTTTCAAAATTAAAGGTAGAAGTAAAAAGAACTAAATATATATTTGTGGACCTCGATCCGAGAGAGGCGGGGGGACGGGCCCCACACGCTCGAGTCTCACTGGATCATCCACGTGAATGGAGAGCTCTACCAAGGAACTCTCGAAAGAAGTGCCTCTCACAGCATGAGTGGCGATACAAAGTGAGATACCTCTCGATTCGAGGACTAGCCCAGATTCGAGACGTACCTTAAACACAGAAGAGTTGTCATCCAAGGAAGTGGGCCAAGGATCCCATACTATGCTCTGTTGCAACGGATAACCAGAGATATAAAAGAAGGTTCGTTCCTGGTTACGAATTCGAAAGGTCCAAAGAGCACCTCATCCGCCCAAGTGCAAACACCTGGTCTCTTATGCCATTTATTTAACAATTTTGAAGAGTTTTGGGCGAAAGTCATATGAAATGGGAACGAATATCTCCGAGAAGACGTCTATCTAATCATGCATGTCTCGGAGATGAATAATAAGCACACATAAAAGAAATAAAAGAAGTGTCGCCTAATAATAGCTAGGTTATGAGTGTCATACCTAATTGGTGTCTGGGTTCTGGTGTGCAAACACATGCACGCTACAGCTAAAGGTATAGGATCTGTACATGAAAGTAAGAAAACACAGCAAAACATACAACACAAATCAACTCTATACATGACTGGACAAGATGAATCCTAAACTCTAATGCGACTTGATTCGGACCAAGATGGCCGTCCATCCCAGCTGCTCTACGTATCCCGGCCTCGGGAAGAATCGGAGTCAACGTAGTTCGATGACCTATTCTAACTACGATGCCTAATCATCTAGAACCGCTATCCTAGACTCGATCCACTAGACTCGACTGATTTTTAAAGCTTTTTGTACGATTACTTAAATTCAAGTGAATTGTAATTCTTAGGACGCTCTATATGCCCTAACTAATGCAAATTGATTAGCCTTAAGCTAATGCAGGTGGGTCCTACATCCTTGTGTAACTAGGCTGTACAACCTAATGAAAACCATGGGCTGACTATATGCTTCCTAGTCTAGCCATCAGTTTGACTAAATATCTAACCGATCGACTCGAGGCCTCCTAATTCTAGAGACACTCACACAACAGGACACACCATATCAACAAATCAGGACAGACTCCTAACTCTAAAACACCCCAAATATCTAGGACAGACTCCTAACTCTAGGGGAAGATCTTTTTTAAAAAAGGTTTTGAAGAATTTTTATATTTTTCGAGGTTTGAAATGTTTATTTTTAAAGGTTTGGCTGGACTTGGGATGTGGATCTCAAGCTGCACTACGTACCCTGTTGAAAGGGATCAAGCCAACGTAGTTCGGAACAAAATTCCTAGCTACTCCTAATGACTCGAGATTTTTGAGATTTTTGGTTTTTCAGATGTTTTGATGTTTTCAAGTGTTTTTGAAATGTTTTTGTTGTTTTAACACAAGAGGATAAAATCCTATCATCATAAGAGTATGACAGACTCCTGATATATCCCGCAAAGGTTGGACAGCATCATATGCTTTGCGGGGAAAAAGAACAGAATCACAGCTCTACAAGGGTTGGACAGCATCCTATACCTCGCAGGAGCGGATAAAAAAACACAAGATTTGATGAGAGATTGGATAGAATCCTAACCCCTATGATGATAGGACAGACTCCTGAAAGATTGATTCTCTAACTAAAAACAGACTCTCTAGCTAAACACTGACTCAAATACGAAAGGACTGACTCCTAGTGCACAACCCTAAGAGGGGAGTGCTAACGAGACTAGGTCAGTCTCCTAAAAGAAATGGAGACGACAACTGATGCTTATGAGACATGGCCTGTCTCCTATGAAAGAGAAAACAAATAAGGGTGCTAGTGAGACTGGGCAAGTCTCCTAAACACAGAGAACATTACGACTAATGAGACAAAGCCTGTCTCCAAAAGATTCGACTATGCTTTCGTGAGACATAGCTTGTCTCCCTAAAAGGGTTGGTGCTCTAATGAGACAAAGCCTGTCTCTAAACGGGTTTGACATTCATGTTGGGACATAGCTTGTCTCCCTAAAAGGGGTAGGCTTCAGTTAGCACTATCATTACTCTTGCAATGAGAGGGGATTCTAATGGCTAAGAATGTCTAAAAAACTAAGAAAGTCTACCTAATAAAAAGGGGAATGCTGTAAGGACTATATACGTCCCATAAAGGATGGGCTTGGGCTAGCGCCTTCATCGCCCTGGCGATGAATGGAAAGATCTAATGACTTGAGGCTATCTTTAAAAAGACAAAAGGAAGATGGATACTACACGGACCAAATAGGTCTCCCTAAAAGATGGGCTTGGGATAACTCCTTCATCGCCCTTGAACATTAGATCAAGCATATCTTAGTATAGAATTAAACTAAGCAATCAAATCAGTTGACAAACTCTATAAACCACAACGTAATCATCATGAGCTTCAACTATTAGAGCTAATAAGTTAAAAATAAATGAATGACTGTGATTCAAGCATGAGCTGCTACATAATTCAAACAATAATAGCAAAAATAGTGTGATGCATATAATTCACGCTAAAAAAAATTCTTATTTACAACATGCATTTTTAACTAGCCAACATCCATCCAACAAGAACCAGTCATGTGTAAAAGCTAAAGAATAAGACTAAAAGACATGTAATCTTTATTGACCTACCACTAAACTTTGTACACTTATATAATGAAACCTTGCAGGGTTCATGACATATTCACAGATATTGGAGAAGAAATCATGAACATGACAGCCCACACGTTAAAATAACCAAAGTAAGATTCTTTTATTTTCCTTGACAAGACTATCATAACAATGAGAATTTTAAGCTAACAATAATAAAATAACCATCTATAAATATTCATTTGGTCAATACATTACAAGTTTAGCTTAAAGATTGTGAACAATTGAATGGAATAAAATGGGACCAACGAATGCTGATAAGAAATATAGGGTGTCATAGACAACAAAGACATTAGGCTCACAACTCATATTCAGCTTCATGTCATATTGCAGACCGAAGCACCATAAATTTCACATCATAAATAACATTTTGCTTACTAGCAGAAAACTAATGAAGTCTGCGATTTAAACCAATTTCATTTTGATAGGTATTATAAAGTCTATGATACAAGAAACTAAAGTATTATACTTCAAATAAAGATCCTGGAAAATGAAAAAAATCAGCTCTTGATTCTAATATATAGGATCTGACTTTAACTTTTAATATCCTTCTCTTGGGCTCATAAACAAATCTCAGGTAAAAAAACAATTCTAATATTACTTACACAAACTGAGCATCACACTTGGCATGGGATTAAATAGACGATTATAAGAATCATATTCCAACACAACACGAGGATTCAAGAATTACAAATAATGCCTCCATATTTACTTAAGGCTTATTGGGGCAGTGGACTGGTTGGGCATTGGACTAGATGGATTAAGCACTGGATGAGCACTGGATGGACATTGGACTGGTTGTCCATTGGACAGGCTAGGCACTGGATGGGCACTGGTCAGACGCTGGCTAGTTGCTAGACCATCACGGGCAAACCCTCTATATAAAAAAAAATTTGATTTTTCAAGAGTTGCCCCCATGACAGTAGTTATGCATACATCAATTCCATGAAGCAGCTCACTTTACATATGATATCTTACACCCCTATTCTATTATCAAGATATGGCTTTTATAAATTCAAAACTTCAAACAAAATTTAACCCATCACCAAAGGATTATCAAAAAATAAAAATAAAAATACAAATCTCTGTTTTAAGCAAGATACAGAGCTGATATTCCATTTGAAATGACATGATCTGCTAAATTCTCAAAAATTGCTGTACAAAATGGATATGAAAATCTACATACATAAAAAGAAATAACCATATCAATTACTCTCCGTGAGAAAACAAGAGAAATGACTTGTCTCTTTAATGTTAACTCACACAGGAGCTGATGGATCTGATCACTTTGTGTTCACAACTCAATTCCAAACCCAAATACACAATAAACGTATCCAAATGGGCCTTCATAGTAAATACAATTTCTATTTAGATCATAATCTGAGAAGATTACCTGAGTTCCAGCAAGGTTGGACAATGGAAGTTATTCCGATCTAAACAATGACCGGATCGGAGATGAGTCAACGGAATTTGCAGAAATTAACGAAACTTGCGATTCTTGCCAGAAATCGCAAAATTACGAGAAAAAATTGAGAAATGGAAATCAGATCTTTCCTCTCTGCTCCTAGATCTCTCTCGGATGATCTGAAATTGAAACCCAAAGAATGGAGAAGATCAGCGCCAATTGACGGATTCGCCGGAGGATTTGCAGAGGTGGCAGACTCCGGCAAAACGATTGGAGAAGAAGGCCGGAAATCCCTTCTTTTTCCTCTCTAGCTTTCTCTTGAAATCCTCTCTGCAATAACACTAGAAACCCTATGCTTCTTCATCTTCTTCTTCTCCACAAAATCAAATCCAAATAAAGAGCTCTCCTCTGATTTTTTCACAAAAATTCAAGCTCAAAGGTAGTGATGAAATGAGTAAACCTAAAGGTTAGAAATGTTGGAAAAAGAAAATGACATAGAAAGAGCTACAAATCTAAGATCTAGGGTTTATGAGGAAGTTAGGGTTTGAGAAGAGTTTGAAATGGAAATATGAGATTGAGATGAAGCAGAAAAATATGAGAAGAATAAAGGAGTTGATCGTAGAAAGGATCAAATTGCCGAATTCCGGCATGAGTTGCCGGAGAAGATGATTGGAGAAAGGGAAGAAGAATGGTGGCTCGAATTTTAGGGTTTCGGTTTTGGGGATCTCTCTCTCTCTCTCTCTCTCTCTCTCTCTCTCTCTCTCTCTCTCTCTCTCGTAGGCTGCAAATGAAAGGAGGGTGGAAGATATGGCGTGAATTACCCGGAGAAGAAGATCGGAGCTGGCGGGAGCATGAGCCGGAGAAGGAAAAGGGAGAGGGTTAGGATTTGAAATCTCAAGGTAAAGCTGCAAGGAATGAAAGAAAAAGGATGAGATAAAGTAATCCTAGTGAAGGAATGACCGGAAGTTTGACTGCAGGTTGGTCGGAGAACTGCCGGAGACGATCGGAGAAGATGAAGAATAGCGAGATCTGTTTTCTCTTACTAGAAAACCGAGAGCTTC